>NW_022900932.1:5155461-5217243 GCF_012274545.1 Fukomys damarensis | reverse complement strand
ATATATATATAAATTGAATTTTGGGAAACTTTAACGGTGCTGCCAACTTTGGAAAAAGTCATCCCAATTTACTGTGTTGAGTTGGCATTGTACAGAAATGGACAGCCATATTGGTCTAGAAATGTTAATTTATCTTTATTTTTTTTTCCATGTGTACAGGGGTAACACATCGTACTAAATATGTAAGGTCATATCTACGTGGGTTTGATTACAGAAACTAATAAAGTATTCTCTAAATAATGAAAAAAGAATAAGGTAAGACTATAAGAGCGAGAACCAATTTAAACATGTTCGGGGACCATTTTCATCTCCAGAATTAAGGATTATTTTGATGTTACATCATTGCCTTTTCTCTTTTACTTTCCTTTTTAGTTTTATTTTAGGATTCCCTATTTTTAATGTTCATACAGAGATTTCTTTAACTGAAATACCGAATAGTTTCTTTGGTGTGAAAAACTATAATAGTACACAGGATCCTAATGAGGCAATTAATAATGTGAAATAGGAAGTAAAGGGCTAAAGGTGTAGGGAAAGTGGGAAGGGTGGGGGAAAGGTAATAAGAGAGAGGAAAAAAAATATGAGAAACTGAAAAAATGGAAATAAAGTGTTTGTAAATGGGGAGGGGAAGAGGGGGTGAAGGGAGGGCATGGAGGGCAAGAACAAGGGGAAAAATGAGAATCAAGACCTATTATGCAAAGGTACAGAATCCCAATGATGAATGTAACTGTATTTGTATACCTAGATTGTACCAATATCCTCAATAAAAAAGAAAAAAAAAAGGTATTCCTGACATTTTATGGCATTGCTCAGATCTCTGAGAACAAATATATATATATGAAAAAGAAAAACCACATCATTCAAATTTTCAGTGTAGACCCACTTAAGTATAGACTTAAGAAGAATGAATCTGAGTCCTAGACCACTTCCTTTCTAAAGTTACTCTACTACTCCTATTTCCTAATCTGAAATTTGAGTCAAGGGCTCTGGCCCATTAGGTCTTGATACTTAAAAGAGTGACAGCACTAAATAATTCTTGCCATAGAATCAGACTGTCAGTACTCAGTAACTGGAAGGCGCTCCTCTGGCCTCAAAATACCAAATTATGAATGCAAAATCTTTTATGACTTTTAATATTTAAAAACTTTCAAAAACTTTATGAATAAATCAAGGGGGCCAAGAACTTTGCTCAGTGGTGCCACCACCTGCCTCCCAAGCATGAGGTCTCCGTGCCAAAACAAAAACAACAAAAAGAATAAATCAAAAATACCAAAAACAAAACAAAACAAAACAAAGAATAAATCAAGGAACTACCAGGTCCCATTACCCAGATACACCAACTGTTACCTTATCAGGGAAAATCTGGTTTTTACTTTTATCTTGTTGGTTTTTTGTTTTGTTTTTTTTCAGAGCTAGAGATCAAATCCTAGAACTCATGCATGCTAGACAAGCACTCTGCTACCGAGCTATATGCCCAGAGCAGAAAATATGAAGTATTCTTTATCCCTAGCCTATGTGCTCTTTTCTTCTGGAAATGTCATTACATCATTATAAGCCGTCTAACTTCTCTGACTTTAATAATACTATATTAATTCAGTGACTATAAAGGGATTTGACTGTCTCCTAAAGATAAATACTGAATATAAATTTACTAAACAAGAACTCCACAAACACAGTATTCTTCAGATATTCAGAAAGTTAATTACTGAATCAAGATACAAGACAGAGAGAAAAAAATTATAAATTAATCAAAGCAATTTCAATATTTAGTACATCACTTCCCACCCTCCTATTACCAATATCTTAAATTCTTCTAATTCATTACTACTACTATATATTTGATATACACAAATACAGCTTTCTCTAGCATTAAAAATATATATATGAATAACCTACGTTTCCTTGCATTAAATTGTATCTTCAAGCATTTTAGGGGTAGGATTTCATGATATCACCAAATTACTAGATGTACTCCCGGGTGCTTCAAAAACAGAAGTTTAAAATACATTTTCTCAGTGTGATCTGATGAGGAAACGTGAGAGAACATTCGATCTTGGGAATAAGTGTGGTCTAGGGCAGTGTAGTACCTGTTTCCTCAGTGTCCCAGTTCTCACAGTAACTCCTAGTCCTCCTTCCAGCTTATTTTCCTTGTGGAACAGAACACAACAAATACATTCGCCACCCCAATCCCACAACTACTTCCAGTTTCAGGCTTTTACTTACTGATCCCAATAGTCTACTTTTTCACCTATACAAGGAGGAGTCCCCGCATCTAAAATGCTCCAACCCAACTAACTATCCATGCTATTAGGCTTGTTGAATACATAACATCCTACCAATGGTTAGGCCTTGCCCGTTTGTGCTTTCAGTGCAGATTCTTTTTCTTGCTATTCTTTCTAAGCTTTCCTGTCTACCCAGGAACACACCTTATTCCACATCCACCACAAAACAGTAAGACTTGTTTTCCTTTTATACTGTGTTGCTAATGAGCCTTCTAGAGCTAGCCTAGTAAGTCCTCATTTCTTGTCAAAAGAACAATTCTACTTCTGTGATCATTTGCAGAATACAAACTAGTGACCCAGGCTGAACCCAAGAAATGCTATTTTTCAGTTCTAATGTTCAATTCCTCCCACTAAGAAATTCTAGTTAGTATTCTATTAGCGGGACAATCCTTTTAGAGAACTCTTAATGTTGTAGTTTATATAGTCAAAAAAAAAAAAAAAAAGGCCACAAGAGGATTCTATTGTTTAATAGTCATTAAGAAAATTCACTTTGCAGCTCATGTTGGGGGAAGAGGGCGCCTACACTGAAAGGAAGACGAGTGTCTAGAAGGGGGAGTCATAGCCCAAGCAGGAAAAACAGAGCACCTATGCAGGGAGGGGGTTGCAATGAGATGACAACATGGTTACAAACAGGGAAAATGATCAATCAGCAAATGTATTAAGGACAATGGAAGCTTGGTTTCTCACTGTAATAGAAAGATGCTTTAAGAAAGGAAGAAAATGAGAACAAAGCTTATGGTACTGGATTAGAAACAAAGTCACAGTACACTTAAACAGATACATAAAAATATAGAGGTAGATGTAAATGTAGTCACTCAAAAGGATCTGGGAACAGCAACATTCCAACAGCCATAAACTCTCTAATCAGATCTTGGCTTCTAAATACTATTTCACACTAAAGACAGCTAAATCTCCTTGGAAGGGAAAATGATGGCTCATCTAGGATGGAAAAAAGAAACCACAAGATGAGCCTAGAATATCTTCTTGTATCAGAAAGCAAGCAGATATTCAAAGAGTGATGAGAATATGTCAAATAAATACAAAAATTGGCCTTCTAAAGGCCCACTGACCAAATCCAGAATAATTCAAGCATCAAAAGAGATAATGGTAATAAAAGAATATAATCCACTGAATAAAAGAGGAAACCATGAGTCTATATAGACACCAATGTAATGACTGAGTGAAAAACTGTGAGAAGGAATTTACAGGTTTAAAGTATTTTCGTCTAAAACATTTTGTAAATTACAAAAGTGGGGAAAATCTGTACAGAAAGGAAATTTACCAGAGATTTAGCTCAGTAGCACCATAGCTGCCTTGTAAGCGCAAGGTCCTGAGTTCAATCGCTGGTACCAAAATACAAACCAACACAAAAACACATGGTCAACATGACCATTAGTAACTGGTCAAAATGAAATCATCTGTCATGATATAATGGACAAGAAGAAGAACATCATTAACTATGACAGCCCTCCAAAAGTAGCAAACTTGAATCAAGAGGAACTATCACATAAAACCAGGCCAAGGAAAATTCTACAAAGTAATTGGCTTGTAATGCCCAAAAAGTATCAAGTTCATGAAAGTCAAGAAAAGATCAGAGTATTGTTCCAGGAAGAAATAAACATTCTGGAGTCACAGTGTATAAAACACATTATCTGGCAAACCTGACTGGGGTTTTAAGGATTAGATGGTAGCAATGTTTCAACAGTACTTTGTTAACTTTCATTACTATGTTTTAATTATATGAAAAAATATTTTTGTAAAAAATAAACACCAAAGTTTTGGGGAGTGATGGAACATCTTGCTGGCAACTTACTCTCAAATGGTTCCAAAACAAGGATCTGTCATTTCTTTATTGGGGTGGGGAAAAAATTGTCTTAAGAGTTTGGCTAATCTAGGTTCAAAATCAGTTTTGACCAGTCATAAACTACAAGGCCTTGAACAAAGTGCTTTATCTGTTGCAAAGCTTTGTTTAGAGAATAACTGGGTTAAATCTGTGGTAAGAATTAAGACAGCAGGACATCTGGGACTTAGTACGTGATTTTTAGCTGAAAGTTACAATTTTTCTGAAGATAAAATCTGATAATGCTTAGTTCTTTTCCTTAACCCTGGCCACATGGAGCATTTTGTAAACTTTTTTGACCATTGCTATTTCTAGGACCTGCTGTTTGCAATTCTGTACCACAGATTTGTGGTCTGTCACAGCCTTTGCATAGGATGAAAAGACTAAGGCCACACTTCTGTGCCTATGGTTTCCCCTCTGACCACAACCATGCAGTCTAGCTTAAAGCTGAGTTTTAGTCAGCCCTGACTTTATTCTGGCTGAACCTCAATCCACAAGGCACCTACTCCCATGTACTTAACAGAACTGATCTGTCCAAGATAATGCATGTTTATCTGGCCCTTCAGTGAGCAGGGTTTCCTTATTTCTGAACTGAAGAGGAAGGGCCGGGAATTTAGCTCAGTGGTGCTACATCTGCCTCGCAAGTGCACAAAGTCCTGAGTTCGATCTCTGGTACCAAAATAAACAAACAAACTGAAGAGGAATGAGAGGAGTAGAAAAGAGCAATGCTATCACCAGAGAAGCAACAGAATGACAACATATGAGGAAGGCATTCCTGAGGCCTCAGATGCTCCGCATACACTTCTCGGAGTCAAGAAATGGACTTGGGATGCTGGTGACTTACATAACCAGCTGGTTATATATACAACAGTTCTGCTTCTTCCCCAACTACACGTTAGAGCACACAGACTCTACCTTCTATGAGACTTTCCACACACACTAAGAGAGTGCAACACAAACTACAGCCCACAACCACTGCCACCTACAAACTATGACTGGTCTATAATGAGAGAAAGAAATTAGGGGTAGGAATTTAGAAAATATTAAAATAACCTGAAAGAACAACTTTTTGAATATACTACATACACAATTTACACTTATACCTTTATTGTTCTGATTTTAAATCTAGTAACTCATTTTATCGTACTCACAGAAAGAATTGTGACAGATTGAGGGGAAAGGAGTGGTTTGTTACCAGAGTATGAAAAGCAATACACGAAGATTTTCACATCCTGTGTTTGTGTACAATACACTAACATTTATTGAGTACTGTATCACATGCCAAGTATTGTTTACTTGATACAAAATACCTAATTAAATTCTCAGAGCAAGCTAAGTCGTATTACCATTCTCACTCTCCAAATTAGAAAATGAAGGCTCAGAAAGGCTCACAACTTACCCAAGAGTTCCACAGTAAATGATATGACTGACTTCTGAACTTAAGCCTGTGATCATTAAGTCACAGGCTCTGAGAAAAACGTCAACTTAAAATGAAGGGAGAAGGAATTTGTAATGTCTGACAGGATGGTTGGTGTTCACTGAACTTGGATGCTTGGCCTGGTTTTGTGATATGTACGAAAGACAGTGACTCACTTAACCTGCCTCAAATAAAGGTGAAATTGGTGGTCACAAGGAAACATACTTCTCACATAGTGACAAGGACTGGATCACTGTCAGAAACCAGAGACAGCTGACATCTCTTAAAGACTATGCAGTCAGTATTATTATGAGTGCTTCTGCTTTGTTCTCTCTGTGAAGGTCTTCCTCTGCTTCGACCATATAAAGCCAAAGAAAGCCCAGCCTAAACCCAGCTTCTATCCACCAATCTATATTTCCCTCCAGGCCCGGGGATTTAGCTCAGTGGCACCGAGCCTGCCTCACAAGTGTAAGGTCCTGAGTTCACTCCCTAGTACCGTAAAAGCAGGGGTAGGGGGATTTCACCCCCCACCACCCCGGACTTTGTATTTCCTCCAAGAGGCACAGAGGTTAAGAGCTAGCTACCTCAAGAGGTGAACAAGGCATCCAGTGGCATCAGGATGATTCAACTGACACAGACCCTAGATGAACATACCTGTAATAGTCAGAGGTCAGGGCAGGGCTTCAAAGCCCACGTGTCTTCTAAATCATACTACTTGACCTTTGAGAAGATGGTAATAGTCTATAAGCCTCAAGGACAGATTTAAACTCAAGGCTTTTGTTTGAATTAGGAGAGGGAAGAAAAGGACAAAAATGGGGAGTCAGAATTATAACAACAAACAAGATACTGACAGATTTTAATATGTGAAACACTGCCCAAAGACATTTGACAATTCTCTAAGAAGAGTAGGAGTAGGAAAGTAATAGACCTCATAACTTGAAATATTGGGAATACAAAAGATAGAGTCATATATCCATTTTATGTACCCTTATATGCATTGCTGAATAATCTTGTTACAGTATGATGGAATACTATATATACAGCAGAGAGATCTCAGAAAGGAAGAACATCAAGATCAATAAATGCTATTAAGTTGTACACTCAGAGAGAGAGAAGCAGAAAGTCAAGAAAAGAAAGAATTTGGGAGAGAAGGAGGCTTCCAAATTCAGAAGGAGTTTAGCAATCACCCCAGAAGAAGCTTTTGATGGTGAAGCAATAGGGAACTCTAAAAACTAGAAATCAGAAATGACTTTAACTTTTAAGGTGGGCAGTAGATGGGTGGAAAAGAACTCTTGGGACGATTATCATTTAACTTAGACATCAGCAAAATGCTGGTAAGAAAAGTTTCCATGCCTAAAGTTAGGTGAAGACAGCAGCCTACTCCAAATTTCTGATAAAGAAAAGGCAGGCAAATGGGAAGGTAACTACTAGGTTCTGAATGGCAGTCTGGTATCAGCCATGTGTGTACATGCTAAGAGGATATATTCACAGACATCGAGTGAAGAGAATTCTGCAAAGGAGAGACACTGCCAATCTCAGGCAAATGTCACCGATGGCAACGCCAGTGACCTTCTCTAGACAGCGTGCAAGGTACACATGCATGTGTGCTGCAACAGACAGCTGAAATGTGCGTCACACTAAACATCTAGCGTTCGAGGGTTTGGCATTTGGGTTTTCAAGGTTCACTGTATATAATAAATGGCTTTGCTAAATATGGATGTGAGTTTCCTGTATTGCAGAACAGCTGGGCAGATTATACACAAAAAGCCACTCTGGTCGGTGAGCCCAAGCAAACCAGCTTAGTGTGGTCTCATGGTTTTTATTTAACACAGGATCTAAATTAAGTCTCTGAACAATTATGAAGAGGTAGGATATTATTATTCCCCACGTTAAGCTAAGGAAACAAAGAAAAATTAGATGCTGTAACCGTGTCTCAAAGGCTTCACAACACATCTCCCACAAATGTCAAGAGTCCACCACACTACTGCTACCTCACTGCTTACGCCCATTTCCCTAGTTAGGCTTTAAGGTTTTGTAAGTAGGGACTACGTACTTACGTCTCTCTACAGTGCTCAGCATAAGGTAATGAACACAGTGGACACTTAAGAAAGTTATATTTGAAGAAATGCATTTATTTTCATAGAGTACTCATTCTCAAGTTTCATAGGCCCAGACTTATGTGATCTCAAGAAGAAAATAGTTTAACCTGGAAGTCTGAAGAACTTTTCCCTACTTAATCTCAATTTACATCTGGATCAGGAAGATGAAAATTATCCTAATCTAACAAAAAATTTTCAGAGATCTTATTTTCATACTGAAATCTCAGATTCAAACAGATATCACATCAAATGACAAAAAGTATGACATTTTTCTGCTCACAGCCATGTTATAAATTTTTTCCTCCAGAAAAAAACTCAAAATTTACTGAAGCTCAGAGAAATTTATATCATCTGTCCAAGACTGTACAACAAACAAAAGGAGGAAAGAGCATAGAAGACCTGCACAAGAAGAACTTCAAAAGAATTAGAGGGAACAATGCCTCGTGCCCACGTGGGCCAGAGAAGTGTCACCTCCCACAAAGTAGAGTTCCAAACCTCACAATTCGTGGGACACTGAGTACCGAGGAGAGTCTTCACTCAACAGTGTTGAATAATAAGCCCTAGTCTGACCACTGTTCTAGGTAAGGCTGCTAACAAATCCTACAATCAAGACCACAAAACATAAAAACTGTTCTCCAGTAATCTTACCAAACACCAGAAGAAAACATAGGAAGCTTTATAGTTATACAAACACATCCAATACCCAATATGACATCAAATAAAAGTAAAAATAAGGAAGCAGGATGAACATGAGGAGGGGAAAGGGGGAGACAGACAGAGGGAAGAAATCAATCAAAACTGATCCAGAACTGCAGGGCATGGTGTCAAAACGCCTGTAATCCCAGCACTCGGAAAGCTGAGACAGGAGGATCGCTGTGAGTTCGAGACCAGCCTGGGCTACATAGTGAGTTCCAGGTCAGTCTCAACTACATACAGAGACCCTGTCTCCAAAAAAAAAAATAATTATAATAATAATAATTAAATAAATCAAACTGATCCAGAACTGGCATAAATATTAAGAATTGCCAGGCAAGGACACTAAGACATACAGAATAAATTCCACATGTTCAAAAAGTCAGGAGACATATGAGATATGAAAGACTCAAACCGAACTTCTAAGAGATGAAAATTGTAAGATTTAACATACCGGGAAAATACCACAAATAAAGCTGAGCAAAATGGCACATGCCTGTAATTCAGCAATCAAGGAGGCTGATGCAAGAGGGTCACAAGTTTGAGAATACCCTAGGCAATTCAGCAAAATCCTGTCTCAAACAAACAAACAAATTAAATGAATGAATGAATGAATGGCAATAGAGCTCAATAGGAAGGCCCTCAGTTCCATCGCCAGTACTGCAAACACACACACAAGCCTGCGCCAGCGCGTGTGAGCAGGATGGGATCAGCAGGAGATTATAAATTTCAATTAAATGAGTATGAAGGCATAACAACAGAAATTACCCACAATGAAACTGAGACAGAAGAGCAGGAACATCAGCTTGGGTTAACTTTTTGAAGTAACCTACTATACATGTAAACGAAATCCTTGGAACAGGTTGGGAAGAGGGACAGGTATGAAAATTTTTCTGAATAACGGCTGAAGGTTTTCATATTTAATGAAATGTATAAGTATACAGGTCCAAGAATTTCAATGAACATGAAACATAAGAAATATGCAAAAAAAAAATTACAGCAGGGCACACGATAATCAAATTACTCAAAACTAGCCATAAAAAGAAAAACCTCAAAGCACCCAGAGAAAAACGAGCATGTTAAATATGGATTAAAACCAATAACGACAATAGTATTTTTCATCACAATTCAAGTAACAAAATAACAGGAGCAACATCTTTAAAATACTGTGGGAAAAGGCTAACTTGCAATTTTATACCCAGTGAAAATATCTTCTGAACAAAGGTTAAATGAGCACTTTTAGAAAATTAAAAAATAAGTCATCACCAGCAGTCTCATCATAGAAATATTTTTAAAAGTCCTTCACACAGAATAAAAATACCAGGTAAAAAATGTGGAGCTACAGGAAGAAACGTCAAGAGCAACAGAAATAGTTACTAAACAAATAACTTAAGATTTTTTTCTTCATTAAATTTCTAAATATAACTGGCTTTTGAAACAAAAAGTTAATGCAGTCAAAGTTTTATAAAATACACAAAAGCAAAATGTATGACAAGAGCAACAAGGTCAGGAGTGAAGAAATAAAAGTATACTATTATGAAGTTTTTATACTTATAAGGAAGAAATACCACTCATAGGCAGAGAAAAGTTTAAAAATATACATGATACACCCTAAAGTACGCACTAAAACAAGATAGGAATCATGAAACAGGGTCAGTCCAAAAGAAAGCAGGAAAAGAGAAAAAGGGAAGAACAACTGGCACAAACAGAAAACAAGTATCAAAACAAGACTTAACCTGGGCTGGAGATTTAGCTCAGTGGTTATGCGGCCTGCCTTGCAAGCGCAAGGACCCAAGTTTGATCCCCAGTACCCCCCCAAAAAAAACAAGACTTGACCTTAATCATACAAATTTAAAAATAAAAGATCCAATTCGAGGCTTTCTAATTAAAAAAAGCAAGACCCAACAAATGTTTCCTACAAGAAATGCATTTTAATGCATCTTACTTTTTTATTGTATTTATTTATAGGGCACAATGTGATAATTCTGTGCCTGTAAGCCATTATGTAATTATCACATCAGGGTAGTTAGTATTTCAATCTCCTAAAACATTTATCATTTCTTTGTGCTGGTAAACTTCAAAGTCCTCTCTTCTTGTCTTTATAAAATATGTAACCAACACCTGTAAACTACAGTCACCATACTGTGCTTTAGAACACTAAAACTTACTTACCCTATCTATAGTTTGGTACCCATTATCGGACCACTCTTTATCCCCAGCCCCACCACTCTTCCTAGTTTCTAGTGACCATTATGCTAGTCTCCACCTGTATGAAATCTACCTTTTTAGTCTCCACATGCAAGTAAGAAGACATACATTTTTTTCTGCCTAACCTTATTTAACTTAATGCCCTACAGTTCCATCCATCCAACCATGTTGCTACAAATGGTAGGATTGCATTCTTTATATGGCTGAATAATATTCCACTTTGTATATACATACCACATTTGCTTTACCATTCATCCATAGTTGAATGCCTCAGTTGATTCTGTGCTACTGTGAAGAGTACTGCATGGAATGCAGCTATCTGAAATACTGGCTTTGTTTCCTTTGAATATACACCCCAGACACACATGTTCAAATATCACATGGTGTCCTGGTGTGAGAAACCAAAAGTGCAAATAAGGACCAAAATGTGTAGTAGATATTGTGAAATAGAAAAAAAAAAAAATGTTCAAATGGGAAGGGAAATTAGGGAGGGGGGAGAGGGAAAGGAATGAAGAGAAAAAGAAAAAGTAGAATAGAAAAAATGGAAACAAAGCTTCTAATAAGGAGGGCAAGAAAGTTTAAAGGGAGGGGAGGGAAATAAAAAGAGAATCAAAATATATCATGTACAAATTCTATATGATGTTATGGGTATCTAAAATGTACCAATAAAATTAATATTAGACGTATAAATTCACATATAAATATAAATATATATCTCCAGCAATGGAATGGCTGAATCCCATGCTAATTCTACACCTATTTTTTTCAAGAATTTCCATAGTTTTTTCCATAGTGACTAGACTAATTTACATTCCCATCAACAGTGTGAGTGCTTCTTCTACTCCTTGTCAGCATTTATTTCTTTATTACAGCCCTTCTAAAATAAGTAGGTTTGGGCTGAGGATTTGGCTCAGCGGTTCCACTGCCTTCCTCACAAGCTTAAGGGCCTGAGTTCGCCAAAAATTAAAAATTAAAAATAAATAAATTGAGTAAGTGGCTTTGATTCCCATTTCCCTGAGATTAGAAACTGAACATGTTTTCTTATGTTTGTATATCCTTTATTTTTCTGTTGAGCTAAATCCCTTACATATTCTGAATATTAATTCCTTGTTAGAATGAACAGCCTGCAAATATATACCCCCATTTTGCAGGCTACCTCACCACTCTTGGTTCTTTGTTCTACAAAAGCTGCTGAGTTTGATAACACATTTGTCTATTTTTTATTTTGGAGTCTTACCAGAAGTTATTACCTATATGCCAATGTTTTCAAGTGTTTCTATTTTTCTTCTAATAGTTTTGTGTCTTGTAATTAGATCTTTGATCTCTACTGAGATAATTTTGTCTATGGTAAGACACAGTGGTCTACTTTCACTGATTTGTTCTCTTGCATAAACAGTTTTCCTACCATCATACATGGAAGAGACTGTCTTTTCTCAAATGTATGTTTTTGGCACTATTATGTATTTTTTAAATCAGTTGCCTGCAGGCACATGCTAGGTTCTCTTTCCACTGGTCTCTGTGTTTATTTTCTGCTAGTACCAAGCAATTTTGTTAGCTATAGCTTTGTGTATGTTTTCAAGTTGAGTATTGTTATGCCTCCAGCTTCGTTATTCATGCTTAGGAATGCTCTGGCTATTTAGGGTGTTCTGTCATTCCATACAAATGTTAGGGTTTTTTCTCATTCTTTTTCTGAGGAAAATGATATCAGTATTTTGGTAGGGATTGCTCTAAATCTGTAGATGGTCTTGCTCAATAGTGACATTAACAATTCTCATTCTTCCAATCTATGAACATGAGATATTGTTCCATACTTTAGTGTTCTTTCATCAGCGTTTTGTGGTTTTCACTGTAGAGATCATTAACTTCCCTGGTTGATTTTCTTTCCAAGTATTTTATTTTGTAGTTCTAAGACTGCCTTCATGAGTTCTTTTTCAACGTGTTCATTATTGTTCTATAAATGCTACTGTATATTGATTTTGTATCCTGTGACTTTACTGTGCTCATTTGTGAGATCTAACAGTTTTCTGGAGGGATACTTAGGTTTCTCTTTATATAAAATCATGTAATCTATACAAACAGGGTTAATTTTTCTCCCTACTTTCATATTTAGATAGACTTTCTTTCTCTTGCCTAACTGCTCTAAGATTTCTAATACTATGTTAAAGCATTACAAAAGTGAACATCATTGCCTTATTCTAGATTTTTCAGCTGTTCTCCATTCAGGATGATATTGGCTGTGGGTCTGTCATATACAGCCTCTATTGTGATGAGGTATGAATCCCCAATTCCTAAATTCATTAAGAGTTTTTACCATAAAAGGATGTTGAATTTTATTGAATACTTTTTCCCTATTAAGATGATCATCTGGGTTTTTTCTTCCTTCATCCTAATGATGTGATCTATTACATCCACTGATTTGCATATTTTGAACCATCCTTGCATGCCTAAGTCCCATTGAATTATGACATATAAAAAATTGTATGTACTATGGATAAATTTGGTTGAGTGATTTTACATTTATGTTCTGGGATATTGGTCTGTTATTTTGCTATGTGTCCTTGTCTAGTTTGGGTCTAGGGGTAGAATGATTTTAGAAAAGTTCCTTCCTTTCAGTTTCTTAGAACAGTTTGAGAAGGTAAACTTCAGCAACAAATGCATCTGGTCCTGAGTGTCTTCTTGTTGTTGGAACAATTTTATAACTGATTCAATCATTCAACTCATTGGTCTGTTCAGGTTTTCTATGTCTCCATATTTGATTTCGGAGGTTCTATATATCCTGAAATTTATGTTTCTTTGAGATTTTCTATTTGTTGGAGTAAATTGTTCATAATAGTTCCTAACATTGCTTTATATATCTTTGGTGTTAGTTATAATATCTCCTTTTACTTTATTTGGTCTTCTTCTCCCAGCCCCCATTAGTCTAGCTAAAGGTTTGTCAATTTTATTTAGCTTTGCAGAACCAAATTTTTGTTTTACTTTCTTTCACATGTATTTCTCTTCTGATCTGTCTTTCCTTCTATTAATTGTTCTTGTTTTTCTAATTTCTTGAGTTATTTCACATCCATGTGTGTTTTTTATATAGGTACCTTACAGTATTGCTCCAATTTTAGTATACATGCTGCTGAAGCAAGAACAAAGAATGCATTTTAAACATATATAGAGAAATAGCCTTAAAGTAAAGAACAGAAAAGATACATTAGGATAGGAGGTATAGAACAGTAGTACAGCATGTGCTTGGCATGTGCAAGGCTAAAGGTTCAATCCTCAGGCAAGGGACAAGGGCGGCAGGGGTACATATTTTGCTACCACTAATCAAAAGACATAGTAGCCACATTAATCTCAAAGTATAATTTACAGTAAATAACATGTGGGATAAAGAGGGTAACTTTATCAATTCATAAAGATGTAAAAATCCTGAACATTGGGCTGGGGATTTAGCTCAGCGGTTCAGTGGCCTGCCTTGCAAGTGAAAGGACCTGAGTTCAATCCCCGGTACCAAAAAAAAAAAAATCCTGAACATTTATATACCTAGTAATAGAACTTCAAAACACATAAGTTATGATAAAATATAAGAAAACAATTACAGAGCTTGGAAACACATGAAACAAATTTAGACAAAACTTTTAAAATTTGAACAATCTAGAATTACATTAGCTATTTTAATATTCCTCTCAATAACTGATAGAAAAAGTAGACCAAAAAAATTGATAAAGACAAAGTAAACTTGAATAACACTATCAACCAACCTGGCCTAACAGACATTTATAGAACACACACCTTAACACCAGAATGCACATTCTTTGTAAGTACACATGCAACATTTAGACTCATACTTTAGGCCATGAAAGAAGTCTCAATAAATAAAATCACACAAAATGGTTTTTAATCACAATGGACCAAAGAAAAGGAAGTATCAGAGTTTGAGTCATATTTATGTGCCAATACAAATATATTATACGTTAGACTTACTTAACCTAAAATTTTGCTATAAACCCACTAGGGAAGGGGAAACAAGAAAATATGGATTAAGAAAGCAAAGGCTTTACATATCACAACATAAAGTTTTAAAAATGTCAAGTCAAAAGTTATAATATATGTACATTAATCATAAATATGAGGAAGTACAAAATTAGAAGAAACAATGGAAAGCCATTGCTTCTAACTGAAAAAATCAAAATAAGACTGATCATTTCTTTTTTGAGATATCAACTCATTATGTAATTCAGGCTAGCCTTGAACTCACTCTGTAGTCCAGGCTGGCCTCAAACTTGCAGCAATTCTCCTGCCTCAGTCTCCCAAGTGCTGGAATGACAGGCGTGTACCAACATGCCCAAAAGATCACTTTCTTACAAGTAATAGTTTGACTTTTTAAACTACATGTAAATAGTACATTTATTTAAAATTTCATCTATATTATCTAGTTTGATTCCCAGTGAGGGAGCTGAAGGTATAAAGTACTCCACAGGACAAATGAAAAAACTGATTATTGCAGGCTGAAAAGCTTTCCCAAAATCAATGCCACTACACCTTTGTTTTCACTATATACTACACGTACAGCATGAGCCACAACAGATAAGTAAAAGCGGAAGAGGATAATAAAATTGTTTTTCATTCCCATTTGCATTCATTTCTGAAAGTGCTTTTAGTTCTGTCCTACTGAAGATGACTAGTTTGCTAGTTGAATACATTAAAAATATTCACTTAGCCTTTGTTAATGTGTTTGTTTTTTTTAAAGAAATTTGAACCAAAAAAAGATTCTTGGCAAATATGGAGAACAAAATTGAGCTGAATATTCAACATTATGCACTATTTTCAATCATTAGTTTTAACTGTGGTAAAATGTAGATTAACATAAAATTTACCAATTTAGACATTTTTAAGTGTACAGTTCCAAAGTGGCATAAAGTACACTCACACTGTTGTGCAACTATCACCACCCACTATCTGGAGAACATTTTCAATCTTCCCAAGCTGAAATTCTGTATCCATTAAACAATAGTTCCCCATCTTCCACATCTCCTAGCCTTTGGCAACCACTATTTTACTTGTCTCTATGAATATGACTAGCCTAAGTACCACATATAGATGTAGAATCATACATTACTTGTTTCACTTAATATAACAACCTCAAGGATCGTACCTGTTGTACCACAACACTTTTTAAAGATAGCTTCCAAAGTAATGTAAAATGAATTCCTTGATAAAGCTGAGTGATATTAAAGTGGTATCAATTCAGAAAAATTAATGCTTATCCAACTCCTTCAAATATAATTAGGGCACAAAAAACAAAAGAGTAGTTCACACTCTGAACTGACAAAAAAGGCTATCTTGGTAACCTCAAAATATGCACAAAGGATGAAAAAAAAACTAATTTTTGTTTTTGAAAAGTGAGCAATTACTTCTCTAAGGTTGGTGTTCTTTTCAGTTCACCAAAAAAGGTCTAAAGAAGAAAGGCTTCTGTAAATGCAGACTAAGTCTTTGCTAAGTTTCAAGGATGTGGCCACACAAAAGACAATAGTATTAACAATGTCAGGCGTTCACAAAATCCTGACTCATGGTGAATATATTATAAACCAGAAATGAAACAGCCTCCATTCAGACACACAGAGCTCAAGCAGGAAATACATGAAACCTGACCTTTACAACAGATTTTGAAAAGGTTCCCTTGGTTGCAAGATTAACAAAAGAAAAAAAACCAACCTTGTTTTGTGCCTTTATGTTCCCATCATTCTCTCACTCTGAACCTTGGTACTGAATGCTGTGCATTTATTTCCACCTAAAACTCACACGGGGGGGCCGAGGAAGTAGCTCCATGGTGCCACACCTGCCTGGTAAGCTCAAGGTCATGTTTGATCCCTGGTACCAAATAAAAACAAACTCACAGAAGTATCAGGCAGCCTTTCAATGGAGCCCTTGAGGATACCCCAAACAGCACACTGATATTAGGCTAGCTCCCTGAATTTATTTATGTTATGATGTGACTGAAGTTACCTGCAAAATTTAACAAGAGCAGGTACAGGTATCTAAGTGTAGTGGCAGTTAAGCAAGATCTGTGTGCTATTCACAGGCTCCAACTATTAACACCAAAAAAAAAGGAAAAAGTCTGCTCAAAACAAAGTCAGATATTTAATTATTCTAAAGCAATGTTTTACATAAGATACTCTTTTTATCTTATAAAGATTATACCATTTGGTGTGTTCAAAGATAAGTAATGTTCCAATGTAAAAATTTCTATTTTCCAAAATCATCTGCTTCTCTCTGGTGTTTTTCAAGATTCCATATTGATGGCCTCATCCCAAAAAAGGCAAACACCACACCACCAAGGACTGTCATTACCTAAGCTCTCAAATTGCTACCCAAGCTCTTAAGAGTTCCCACCTCCATGTGATTTCACTGTAGGTCAAAACATAAAGACTTTAGATATCATGAAAGAAAAATGTATTTATTGCTTCTGACTTTTCATTTCAATGAACACAACTTTTGGCTTTAGGGAACCACATCAGATTTGTTTTCTTTTTTAGATTTCCCCTTCTACAGGACCTTTTAAGATATTGAGAGAACAGTTTTGTCTAACAGAGGGACACCCTTATGCTTCAAGCATGGAAATTAACAGCTGCTAGATTCTAAACCATGTAAGTCAAAGAGAACAATAGTGCTTATTTAAAGCTAGGAAATTCAATGGTTTATACAGATGCTGAATATTTGCAAACAAAAACAAATGTCTTGGTTATGTTAGCTTAGCAACAGGTTAAAACAGTAGTAAGAAAAAGAAGCGTGAGAGTTAAGCCTCAGTACACAAACCTTCACTCAGAAAACTGAACAATTTAAAGTTTTATTAATGCTGGGTATCAATGATAAGGCACATGGCATTGAACAATACTGTTAGAATGACTCTCTTCAAACTGTCAGCCAGACTTGCAAAACTTTTACAGGACAGTGAAATGTGTATTTTCAGTTTAATTTATTCCAATTATGTAGCTTCCCCCGTTAATTTTTCCACAGTTTTTTCAGTAATACTTTTAAAACTGTACTGCTCCAAAGAAATGTATTTCTCTTCTCTTTTTTGTATAAGTTAATACAAGCTAAAATGTCTAAACCCATCACCAAGTCATTCTATATCTAACTTTCCTCTTGAAGTCTTTATTTCAAAGCTTTTGACACAATCCTATTTTCTCTTCAGAATAAGTCCTATAAAAAATAGAAAAACTTATGTGACTCCATGCTTCCTTTGTGGCAATGCCGCATTTTCAAGTTTATTTGATATATTAACTGAAAACAAAATTCCACTGTTGGGGGGAAGAGGTGTACCAGGGATCGAACTTGGGTCCTTGTGCTTGCCTGACACGCAGCAGCACCACTGAACTAAACCCCCAGTCCCTGAATTCCATATTTTAAGATCAAATACTGTATAGCACAACCAATTTATGACAGTCTTCTATAGTGTGAATTATTAAACTAATAGCCTATAAAGGTCTATTCAAAAACATAAATGCAGCTAAACTTACAGTCTTAAGACACTGATGGCTCAAAATCCTATTATTGTCTGAAACTAAGATAACATCCAAACAAAATTACTGAACTTTACATTGGTCTTCATTATTTTACAGTATCTTTGGGAAGGAAGTACTTCTATTGCCTCACTATATTAGAAAATAAAGAGCCTAATATAGGGTGTATTTTTATACTCTGACCTTTCTAAATATGAACAGTTCAAAATTCAGAAACTACAGTAGCCATTGTTTAAATACACTCAGGAAGTTAGAGAGAATCTCATTAGCATGTCTCAAATGAACATGAAGAAAAAAGTAGATCTGAAATGACAAAGTTTTAAATTTATTTAGTCAGAGAAATTTACAAAACCATCTTATAGAGCTAAATCTTTATCTTTCTTGCCCTTCTCCCCCCGCCAAAAAAAGTGCTGATCTTTAGTAGAGATCTCTGTAACTCAGAATTAAAACCCTATCTTTCTATTCCCAAACGAGTGCATGTCCGTCCCATTCAGAGGCGCCATGTTTTATTTAAAACATACTCCTACTCAGTAACCACTTTGTTCTAATTGACAAGGCAAAGTCAGGTCCCTAAAGTACACAGCTCATTACATTCAGTTTGGATTACAAAAACATAAGATGAAACGAACTGCATCAAAATGTACAAATTAATGGCTCAGGAATATGGGAAAGAGTGGTGGAATTAAGACTGTAATATGGTACAAAATCCACAGGGAGGCTAAGGAACAAATCACTAGTGTCTCTATAAACTGTACAAGGTTTCCAAATGAGCAAATACACAAGTAAGAGATAGGCTTTCCTAACTCAACCAAATTGCTAAATACGCATACAACAAAACAAGTCTTTTCAACACTATTACATACATATGTCTGAGAGAATGGGAATACCAGCAAGAAGGTGTAACAAATGAAACCCACAGGCGCACAGTCCAAATACAAAACACATCTTTGCCTTCCCACCGACAATGTGCAAACAAACCACACTTTCAAACGCTTTTTAAAAAATCTTGAGACACTAAACACAAAAGACTGAATTAGAAATGGTGCTTCGCAATGCAGTAGAGATCAAGGTTACTGAGCCAGAAGTTATATGAACAAGAACAAGAAAGATGTTAAATAAAAATCTCATCACCAAAACAGAAAACCCATTAGACAAAAGACACTGCAGCTCCCCATCATACATGCGCATCTTTTCCAAAACTAGATAATCTGTGAAGCTTCCAGCACAATTTCTGTGGTTTTCTTTGGAAATTCAGAGAGAAACTGAAATTACACTAAACTGAAACTACAATTCCACCTAGATCTATCTCATCTGGGTTTTACAGTATAATTCCATCTGAAGACACTACCTTTTCTCCAATTAACAATGAGAATGTTGAAGAAGACTAGGATTGGAGTCTAAACAGCTAACATGAAGCTCAATTCTTCATTTTAAAATTTATTTAATCTTAGAAACATGATGATCCATTTGCACAGTAGTTTCCGTTTCTGTAAAACGGACATATGAAATTGTTAATGTTTTGAGGATCAAATGAGATGGTATCAGACAAAAGAGTGTCATAAAATAAAAGGGCTGCAGCAATCTTAGTTTCTATGAAATTCATTTCAGGATTGTTTATGACAGAAATATAATTATTCATACCCTTCCTTTATTTTTATTCACAAATATTCTTGTTTCACTTCCAAGTATCCGTTTGGCATTTCCTGTTTATATACCATTTCTATTTTTCTCCCAACCAGAAAACCTTTCTTCCTCAAACTAAAAGTCTTAAGTATTTTTTTCAACTCTATATCTAACATTTAATGTAAAGGTAAATTAAGAAATTTTAAACTTTGATAGTAGCTAAAATTGTTAACATATTTTACACTGTAAGACTCAGCTAAGTACTGGGGCTTTGAAAAGATACGAAATTTTGTAGGTAAAGATCTTATTTATGTGTACATTAATCTCGTCTTTTTACCTATCATCTCTACTATGGATGAAAATTAAGCTCTATGAGGTTATAACCAGGAAAAGTGTCCCCAAAATTCAAACACAAAAATAACAGCCAGAACAGGAATTAACTCTGCGTATTGATAGGTAGGTGGGGCCAAGGTCACAAAAGCACGCGCTCACAGTGTCTTCCTGAGTCTATCTTATTCCTATCAAGCCTAAAAGGAACCTCATAAACCAAAGACTAACCATCCTGATGCTGTTTGCATTAGTTTACTGAGAATACAAAACATAGGAAGCTCTGACAACACATCCATTTCCTATCGTACAGGGTTTTCTAATTACATGACAGAGGCCAACTATACCCAAGCTGAATGGTCTCAGAACTAGGGTTCTCCAAGCTTCTTTTGATAGAGCCACAGCATCAGCCTCAAGGTGGAGCTCATACCTGTAACATTCTTATGCTTTCAATTAGTTCAATTCCCAGTATCACAAAAAAATTATACATTCCTGCATGATTAAATGATGCACTCTATTCCCTCTCCCACCTCCAAAATATGTCCACCCAGAATAAGTGATTTTATTTGAAAATATAGTCTTTGCAGCGGTGTCACAGGCCTGTAATTGCAGCACTCAGGAGAGGCTGAGGCAAGAAGACCACCACAAGCTTGAGTGGGCTATACTGTGAGTTCAAGGCCAGCATGAACTATGCAGTGAGACCCTGTCTCAAAAAAAGCTAAGGATTTCTAAAGGAGATAAACCTGGATACAGAGGCCCTGACCAGAATAACATATGTCTTTAACAACACAGACAGGGGCCAGGGATTTAGCTCAGGGGCCTGCTTGCAAGCACAAGGCCCTGAGTTCAATCCCCCATTCCAAATAACAACAACAACAACAGAGACAGAAGAGACAAGAACAAGACAGTCATACAGGGGAGAAGGCTGTGTGAAAGGCAAAGACTACGGTGATATTCTATAAGCCAAGAAAGGACAAGGACTGCTAGCAAAAAAAAACGTAGAATGGATTCCCTCTGAGGCTCTAGCAAGAATGACCCTGCTGCTTTCAGACTCTGGCTTCCAGAAGTGAAAATAAATCTTTGTTGTTTTAAGCTACCAAATACATGGCAACCTGTTATGGCAACACTAGAAAACTAATACTGTTAAGACCACACATATTATTACAAGATCAGTTAAATTACTTAAAGGACAATAAAAATAAACATCCTAATATTTTTCTCTCTATTCTCCAAAGGATAATCCCATGCCTCATGATGGAAATCGCAGCTTTAGAGCAACATATGAGCAAAAAGAAAGCACTATCTTAAAAGACTCAGTGACTATTAAATTTCTTCCTCTTCATCTATAACAACCTGACACATGGTCACACATATTCTATTTCAGGCCTTAAGCTATGTTTCTTCTACTTAAACTATTTTGTTTGCCATTAGAAATGCAACAATTATTTTTGACATGATTTCCCTAACATTCTCAACATACTGCTTCATTTATTTTGATCAGCATAATAATAATTGACACAATTTAAGAATGCTTGTTAGAGAGACATCAAATTGAAAGGACCAAGAGATGAGAAAAGTCTACCATAGTCCAGTACCGCCAATCATTTAAGGGTACACCACTCTAGTACGGCTGGAGCAAAGCCAAAAAAACCTAGTTTCTGATAGAGCAGCAATCTTTAACCTACTCAAGTGTTTAAAAAAAAAAGAGAGAGAAAACAGAGTTGGAAGTAGAATAAAAACAGAACACACAAATTTTTACCAGCTGTTCCTCAAACGACTACTATCTAGAATATATAAAGAACTCAAAAAAAAAAAAAATCAGGACCCCCCCAAATACAAAGACCCAATTCAAAAATGAGCATCTGAAATGAACAGACATTTCTCAGACAAAGAAATAAAAGCAGCAAAGAAATATATGAAAAAATGTTCAAATCAGTGGTCATTCAAGAGATGCAGATGAAAACAACAGATTCCACCTCCAGAAAGAATGCCTGCTATCAAGAAATCAACCAATAACAAATGTCAGCAGGGTTGTGGGGAGAAAGGAACCCTTCTCCATTGTTGGTGCGAGTGCAGACTGGTGCAACCACTGTGGAAATCAATATGGAGATACCTCAAAGAACTGGGACTAGAGGTTCCATTTGACCCAGCTATCTCTCTGCTGGGTATCCTTCCAAAAGAACTGAAAGAATCATACCACAGGGATATATGCACACCCATGTTTATAGCGGCACTGTTTGCAACAGCTAAAACTTGGAAATAGCCCAACTGCCCATCAACTGGAGACTGGATAAAGAAGATGTGGTTTTTCTATAAAACGGAGTACTACTCAGCCATAAAGAATGAGAAACTAGAGTCATTCATAGGAAAATGGATGCAAATTGAAGCCATATTCTTAAGTGAAATAAATAAGACACACATGTGTAAATACCGAATAGTTTCTCTGGTGTGAAAAACTAAAACTGTAAATAACATCCAAATTGTATAATTGACAATATGAAACAGGAAGAAAAGGGCTACAGGTATAGGGAAAGTGGGAAGGGTAGGGGAAAGGAAATAAGGGAGAAGAAAAAATATGAGAAAAAAAAAAAGGACACAAAGTTTTTGTAAGTAGGGAATGGTGGAGCGGGTTAAGGGAGGGCAGGAGTATGGGGAAAAAATGAGAACCAAGATATGTCACGTAAAGGTACAAGATCCGAACGATAAATTTAACTGTACTGTATATTTTTAAAGTACTAATAAACTCAATGAGGAAAAAAAAAGAAAAAACAACTTAAATGTCCAAACAAGCAATCTGATAAATTGGGACCTACTGTAATAAAAGTGACCAATTAATGTATCAATAAAATTGGGACACTTTGGAGATTGGAAGAAATGCTACTAATATTTTCACTGGCACAAAAAGCATTAACTAAAATTGTTCAGGTAAATGTGATTTAGCTCAGTGGCACAATGCCCCCGCCTTGCAAGTGCAAGGTCCAAAACTCGATCCTCAGTACCAAAAAAAAAGGATTAGTATAGTTAAAATGAACTATACTAAGGATCTACTCTAGCAGTAAGTTGCTATCTTGGCATACATTCATTCAGACCCGGGGTTAGATCTCCAACACCACAAAGAACTTAGAACAGCGGGGTCAATATCATTAACTTCTAAAAGCATTAGCTGAAAAACTAAAAGTCATAGATTGACTAGTGGATTGTGATTTACACATTTTAAAAACAATTACTGTTGAGATACATAAACAGTGTAAGAATAAATACGAGGATAAGATTAAGATGGTGGTTTCCTGAGTTGGGGAAATGACTGGGATAAAAGACTGGAGCAATGGGTCCTGAAAAGATTTTAACGCCTTTTAATGACGTAAAGAGAAAGGTTAACACATTAATATTTGTTAACTCTAGATGGGCTTGTTTCTATATATTCTGACTTTCATCTTCGCATCTGCCAAAGAAGATATATATAATGGTTAAGAAGAGAGCCCCAGTAAGTTTAACAAAGATACGACCAATATTTGCGTTACACTTGAGAAATTGTAGTTTCACACCTTTCAAGAAATGAGGGTAGGGCCAGGGATTTAGCTCAGTGGCACCATGCCTGCCTCACAAGCATAAGGCACATTCGATCTCCAGTACAAGGGGGAAAAAAAGAAAAAATGAAGGTATTTAACAGTAAGTAAGTCAATAAAACTATAAAGATTTTATTCAAATGTTTCACTGTGAGTGCTGCAGCTGCCTTTCTTTTGGGAAAAAGTAATTTGAAAAATCAAAGACTGACAAGCTTATTTATTTTACTACTCTGCCAAAATTTCACTCATTAGAGTAGGTAACTTGTCTTCCTATCATATTACTGATGGGTACAGGCTTCCTGCAACTGCTGTAAGTATGAATAGTAAGAAGACCTTAACATTTTTCACCTCACTGTTCCTTCTACTGTAGATCCTCAAAATTCAGCTATAAAGTCTTTGTAGATAGGGAGGAGTAGAGGGGTTGAAGGGAGGGCAGGGGAATGGGGAAAAAATAAGAACTTAGGTGGATTATGTAAAGGTGTAAATTTCCAATGATGGATGTCATTACACTGTATACCTTAAATGTACCAATAAAAGTAATTAATTTTTAAAAATTCATCCATAAGCTTCAACTCTTTTTCAAAAGTGACTGAAATCATATAACATTTACTCTGGGCTTCTAGAAGGAAATGAAAACAGAAAAGCGGTTAGTGTGTGACTAAGCATTAATCATTTCAAGTTTATAAGGAAATTTTTTAAATTATTTGCTGTGAAGTGGGAAAAATAATGTATCAACTCAAAGGTGGGAGACTCCTTACCCAAACTGCAGGAGCTCCTCCCTTCCGCTCACAGAACAGTCTTTACAGAACACTCAGCCTTGAGAGAGATAACCACATTTCCAAACAAATGCTACAAAAATTGTTATTTGGAGGAAGGAAAATACAGAACATGTGAAAGAAGAGGGGAAAAGTTTGAAAAAATAGCAAACAGAAATTCTTATAGAAAGAGAAAATATAATAAAATACAATAAAGTTAATCCCCCTCTCTAAAATACCCTCATAAAAATCTGGAAGAACATTTTAAATCCATTCTACCACAAACTGAAATGTTGAAATGTATCACTTCCTGGAGCTCTCCTAGAATACCTCTTTTAACTATCCTAGAGATCCTGGCATAGGAAATCTTGGATGATAAAAGTGTTCAGATCAAAGAAATTTTTTTTTGGAGACGGGGTCTCACTATGCAGTTCAGGCTGGCCTTGAACTCTCACTATGTAGCCCAGGCTGACCTCTAACTCTGGGCAATCTGCTTGCCTCAGCTTTAAGGGTTGAAATTACAGGTGAGGGCTGGGATTACAGGTATGCACCACCACATCCAGCAGGTCAAAGGAGCTTTAAGGCTAAGAAACAAGCATTGCATGCATTTTTAACAAAACCAGTTTAAGTAATTTCATCTTTAAAAGTAACAGAGGTCCGCTGCTTGCCTCACAAGCACAAGGTCCCGAGCTCAATCCCCGGTACCAAAAAAAAAAGTAAGAGGGCCCCACTAGGGTTCAAGATAAGAAGGATATGAAAACAATGAAAGTAAAAATAATACCTTCTCATTTCAAAGGGAAGAATTTTGATTGAGTTGTAAGCACACCTTTAGTAAATCCAGCCAAGTTGGCTCCTCCTCTACATATATAAAAATATCTGACATAGGCATTTCTCATTCTAACAATATTACTGGTAAGTAACACTTATTTAGTATACAATTTGCTAGCAACTAATGTGTTAGTTGATGGTGGTCATCGGGAGCAGGGAGATATATTCACCATTTAGCAGAGTATTTCATCAGAGGCAAAATAACTCTGAGCCCTTTTCATGATTAGGCTTCAAACTGGACATTTAAAAACTAAAGACCACTCAAGCTGGGCATGGTGGTGCATGCCTGTAATCCCAGCACTGGGGAGGCTGCAACAGGAAGATCACTGTGAGTGATCACCAGCCTGGGCTACATCGTGAGTTCCAGGTCAGTTTCAACTACACAGTGAGACCCTGTCTCAAAAAACCAAATAAAGGGCCAGGGATTTAGCTCAGTGGTTCCACTGCTTGCCTTGCAAGTGCGGGGACCGGAGTTTGATCCCTGGTACAATAAATACATATACATACATACATACATACATACATACATACATACTAAAGACACTCAACAAATGATTTCATTCACTCTCCTCCACATACACATTAAAATTTCTGACAGCTAAAGGCTACATCCCTAAATGACCCCTGTCCTCCTTTGACCTGCTGCCTCTTTAAGCTCAAGGCCACCATAAGAATTTACTATTGATTCTAGCCAACATTTAAGACAGCTCCTAATCATCTACCTAGACCATTTACTAAAAGTAGATTACAACTGAACCCTTCCTCTGTCCCAGCGAGAGAGAAGGGGACTTGAGAGTCAATGGGAGGGTACTGGGGATCATACTCAGGATCTTGTGTTTGCAAGGCAGGCAGTGGAATCACTGGGCTAAATCCCCAGCCCGAGAGCCATTCTTTAAATGTAATCTTCAAGAAAGGCATGATCAAAACTTCTATACAGATTCAATGCAATCCTTGTTGAAATGCCAACAGTATATTTTGCAGAAGTTGAGAAAACAATCCAAAACTTCACTTGGAACCAGAAGAGACCTAGAATAGCCAAAACCATTCTAGACAATAGAGACATGGCAGGGGGTATCACAATTCCCAACTTGAAACTATACTACAAAGCCATAGTGATAAAAACCAGCATGGTACTGGCAAAGAAACGGACCCAAGGATCAGTGGGATAGATTAGAAGATGCAGAAACAACAGCAGACATACTCAGCTACCTCATCCTTGACAATGGAGCCAACCATCCTCACTGGAGGAAAGATCGCCTCTTTAATAAATGATGTTGGAAAAACTGGCTTTCAACTTGCCAGAGATTAAAATTAGATCCCTATCTGTCACCATGCACTTAACTAAAATCCGAGTGATTTAAAGATCTAAATATTAAAACAGAAACACTAAACTTACCGGAAAGTAAATTAGGTAAAACTCTCAAAGACACTAGCATAGGAGAAGACTTTGTGAACAAATCCTCAGCAGCATGAGAACTTGCACAAAGAATCAACAACTGGGATCTCATTGTATGAAAAAGTTTTTGCACTGCAACAGAAATCACCAACAGAGCTAAGCGACATCCTACAATGTGGGAAAAAAATTTTACCTGCTACTCCTCAAAGGTCTACTATCTAGAATATATAAAGAACTCAAAAAAAAAAATCAGGACCCCCCCAAATACAAAGACCCAATTCAAAAATGAGCATCTGAAATGAACAGACATTTCTCAGACAAAGAAATAAAAGCAGCAAAGAAATATATGAAAAAATGTTCAAATCAGTGGTCATTCAAGAGATGCAGATGAAAACAACACTGAGATTCCACCTCACTCCAGAAAGAATGCCTGCTATCAAGAAATCAACCAATAACAAATGTCAGCAGGGTTGTGGGGAGAAAGGAACCCTTCTCCATTGTTGGTGGGAGTGCAGACTGGTGCAACCACTGTGGAAATCAATATGGAGATACCTCAAAGAACTGGGACTAGAGGTTCCATTTGACCCAGCTATCTCTCTGCTGGGTATCCTTCCAAAAGAAGTAAAAGAATCATATCACAATGACATATGCTCACCCATGTTTATAGAAGCACAGTTTGTAATAGCTAAAACTTGGAAACAGCCCAACTGCCCTTTAGTTGGAGACTGGATAAAGATGATGTGGTTTTTCTATAAAATGGAGTACTACTCAGCCATAAGGAATGAGAAACTAGAAACATTTATAGCTAAATGGATGCACATTAAGGCTGTACTCTTAAGTGAAATAAATAGGATACACGAGTAAATACCTAACAGTTTCTCTGGTGTGAAAAACTAAAAGTGTAAATAAGGTTCAAATGGTATAATTGAGAGGGTGAAATAGGAAGAAAATGGCTAAAGGAGAGGTGGGAAGGGGAGGGGAAAGGAAATAAGGGAAAAGAAAAATGAAAAAATGGAAACAGTCTTTGTAAACAGGGAAGGGTGAAGGGGGTGAAGGGACGGCTGGGGAATGGGGAAAAAACAAGAACCAAGATATATCACGTAAAGATACAAGATCCTGATGATAAATGTAACTGTATTGTTTGCTTTAAATGTACAAATAAATTTAATTGCAAAAGGAAGAAAGGCAGGATTCTCCATCTCCTATCATGTGTAGGAAAACAGAATCCTAACTTTAGTAATTGCCAACAGACACTTTTGGTATGATCAAAATATTCACCAACTCTGTAACTTTTCACTTCTCTAACTATATGGAGCCTCTGTTCGTCCACTCCTTACTCCTTTAGTTGCCCTTTAAAAGGCCCAGCATTTTTGTGCAAACTAAACTATTAGACTCTACTGCAAAAGTATATTACCAATTAAAATCTGTCCTTACCATTTCAAATAGTGTTCAATTTTTTTACCTTAGACAAAATGAATAAAGAAGGAAAGTTAAACTATCCTCATTAGTAAAGATTTAGCTTTATAAAATCAAAGACAAAAGTTTTGGGGGAGGAGTAGGGGGAAGGAAGGGCAGGAAGAGAAAGAGTAGCAGCAGCAGCAGCTTTCAGGGCTAGAAAAGACCCTTGGTGAACATCAAGCCCAGTACTGCATTGCATAAATGATGAATCTAAGAAATTAAGTGACTTGAGACTCAAGGTGACTACAAGGAAGGATATGATTAAAAAGAGCTAACTCAGTGTGATTTTCTTGCTGACATCAATGAAAATACTCCCCCTGATGTATTTGCATGAGTAGCACAACACTCACCATCTATCATGCAAGTCAAAATCAAGAGAGAAACACTACAAGTCATTTTGTAATTCCATTGTATACCAACAACAATAAACCAAGGAAAGTTTGTGTGGTACAAGTACACATGAAATTCCATTTCACTAAGAGATGGCTACTGTATTTTAATAGCCCTAGGCAAATATACGTAGTACCTTGGTAAGAAGAAACTAGTTTCATTGACAAGCTAAGAAAAGAAAATCCCATGCATAGATCAGGAAAGTCAAATAATTTTGACAGTCTTAAAAACCGAAAGAAGAAAAATAAAAATATTTTAAACCCTTTTCTGCACTTACCAGCAAAGCATTTGGAACAGAGATTCATAGTCTTGCTGGACCTGGGACAAAAAAAAGAAAAGAAAGAAAAAAGAGCTAAAAATTCCATATCACTCAAATCAAAACATAAAATTTTAAAATCTAAGCAAAGAATTTTCTAGCCAACAATTGAACTAATAAACTAATAACAAGTCCCTGGCTAGCTGTCTAACCCACCCCCCTCAAAAAAAATACAACACTTCTGTTGTTTTCTCAATAATAGCTTGAGCCCAGAGCCTCCCATGTGCCACTGAGCTATATCCTAAGTCCTTTGTTTTTGTTTTTGTTTTTGTTTTTTGAGAGAGAGTCTAAGTTGTCTCAAGATGTACTTTTTTTAAAATTACCTATGAGTTACCCAACGGCTTACTCTATTTATTGTGATTAAGACCTCAGGTAACAGCAAGTTCAGAAACACTGTAACGTGATCAGAAGTTGGCACAGGAGTCAATTTATCCCACATGACTATCACATTCTGGTTTACACTGCAATACATGCCATAAAGTTATCCAAAATAATAAAAACTGTGTCTGTAAAGGGATTAGAATTTCCTTATTTGACCTCTGAATCATCACTTAAACTTTTACCCCATCGTCTCTCCTTTCGCTGTAGTCGTTTCAGATCCTGCTCACATTATGACCTTGTTATTTAAAATTCTGTTAGATGTTCCCAAATTATTTTTCATGTCCTTTCATCTGTTAATAATAGCTACAATTCACTGAGTAATAACTTGGATGGGCATTTAACATACATTATCTTATTAATCTTCCCAAGATCCCTAAAATAGGCATTACCATATTACCTTCCTTCTAAACTAAAATTACATTACCATTTCTGTAACCAGAAAATACCTTACAAATGGCTACAAGTGATGAATAATTTAATGAGAAAAAGTCCCCCCCCCAATCTCTTCCAAGGTGTTACTAAATTGAAGGTCTCAGAATAAAGGAACTCTCATCCCCAGGTCACACAGCAGCGGAGGAACATCTGACCTTGGCTCCAGGTAAACCAGAGGCCATCCTGCTGTCCTGTTCACAACATGGCAGCCCAGGGACCACAAAACACGCAGTCAATAAAGACCTGTCCATCAGGTTCATCCTTTTTCTTTTCCTTGTCTTCTATCATGTAATACAACTCCTCCTTCCACAACCCCTAGAATACTGCTGTTGGAAAACAGGTATATTTGTAGCTTCATTCCTCAGCAATTCCTCCCAGTGTCTGTGTTTTTGACTAAAGCTGCCACTACAAATAGAAAAAAGCTGCTTTCTTCTTTTATTAAAGCTTACAATTAGAGAAAGCCTCTCTTGGGAAGTATTTCTTGATGACTATGATTATTCTCCAACATGCTTGAGTCCAAGACCTAATAGTAATTGCCATGGTCTGACAAGGGGATCATTTCTCTTTCTCAAGGAGCAGCTATGTCAACAAGTGGATATTCCTTAGGCGTTAACAACAAAGAGATGTGTTAATATCGGCAAGTAACACTTACACGTCTGCTATGTGGTAGGCATAATACCAGCTGCCTTCAACTTTGTTTTAACAATGAGGAAACAGAGATCCCAACTGGGCACCAACTTGCCAAACTTGTCTAAGACTGCAGAAATAGTAAATGATGGAATCTGACCTAAGCTAAAGCATGTATTCTTTTCACTATGTTAAACAAAGGCCTCTGGGCCCATACAGAAGCCAAGGGGCAAACAATCCCAAGGTGGCACACTGGTATCTGCTAGAATGGTTGCAGGACTAAAGATCTGGGCTATAATAAAGTCAGCTCCCAAACAAAGTAAAGCCTCTCACCTGGTACCACACCCCACACACACACCTTTCCTCTACAGTCACTCCTAGACTCTCAGTTATTTCAGCTCCATCTCCATGATGAATTCAGGCTGAAGGAATTCCTCTGATAACCAGAATCCCAGCAGACCAGCAGGTTCCTTCCTGGTGTGTTTACACCCTTGTCCATGGAGGATTCACAAAGCCAGAGATGAACACAGTACCTCACCTCAGCTTCTCACCACCATCCAGTAGGAATCATGGAAAGCCTGCAGGGAACAGAGCAGCTCAACTCCATGCCCACCCATATTAACAGCTATTATTGCAAAGCTGGTAAGAAAAAATCTGGAGGGAAAAGAGCATTTTTTGGAATCTCCTGATCTCTCCTCACATAGCATATATGTTTACAACACCTACTATACCTACACATTACTAAATTATATCCATTCCATATTGTGAATAGAAATTTTTCAGCAACATGCTTATCAATATGGTTATCAAAGAAATAATGTACGGTAACTGATGTTATCAATCAAAACATGTTTTAAATCTGAAATCAGCCAGATTTTTGGCTATACAAATAATGGCCCCTGCTAAATAATGGCTCCTTGGACCACATGGGCCAACGACACTGAGAGCAAAGGAACTGGCAGAGACTTTTATGAAATCTGCTTCTTTCTCATGCTGAGCATGTGAAACTGTTACTACATACAAGTAGTCTATCAACCTGCAGAGTCCTGGCACAGGTGACATAGTTGTCTATGGGTGCAGCATGCACAAAAAAATGTGATTCTGAACTTTGACCTCCCAAACTTTGACAAAATCAATTTCTACTGTTTTAAGCCACCAACCTAGCAGCAATCTGTCATAACACACATGGTTATGTCTCTGATCTCAACTTATTTCTTCTCAGCACCACAGCCTGACCTACCCTTTCTTCTGAAACACCCTCTTCTCTACCTACCTCCCCTCTCCGATTTTCCTCCCAACTAACTGTTTCCTTTCCATCACGTTCTCCCCCACTGCCAAGACCTTCCTGAGGAGGTCCCAGGACTCAATCTTCATTACCTCTACTTCTCACTTAGCAATCTCATGCAGCTTCCACGACTTTAAACACTGTATCGATACACTAGTGACCTACAAGTGTTTACCTTCATTGCTAAACCTCTTCACCTTGCTCCTGCCTATCAGACATCTCACCCACAGTCCAAACACAGTATCACAGAATTTCAAAATCAGTGCCTGAATTATCTTGCTCATGTTTATAAACGGAAACACCTTCACAGGTGTTCAAATCAAAATCCTAGAGGACATCTTTGATTCCCCTTTGCTAGTTTCCTGTATACACCACTCAGCAAGATCAACTGGCTCTAATTACAAATAGACCTCAAATCTACGTACTGTACCTCTCTCCCTCCTCAATGTTTCTATTCTGGCCACCACTACCTCTCACCTGGCCAGTGTAAATGACTTTTTACTCATCTCTCCATTTCCTTTCCTGACCCCTTATAGTGATTTTCCATATAGTAGCCAAGGTAACTTTTTTAAAAGTTACATGCAATTTTCTTGTTTATGCGATCCAACAATTTCCTTCTGAATCTGATGTAAAATTCAAACTTTACTAGTCTGGATGTCCCCTTGTGATCCTGCCCACCTCCCCTTTCCTCTCTTAGCCATTATGCCCCTCTGCTCACAGTATTTCACCCACACTGGCCTTTTCTCTGTTCCCAGAATGTGCCATGGAGCTTTTGCCCATGCTGCTTCCACTATTTCCAAATTATTATTAAGGTGGTCTCTTTCTTGTCTCTCAGATCTTAGTTCAAAAACCCCCACAGTAGCCTTCCTCTGACCCTGACCACCCAATTTACATCAGTCCTTCTTATGTAGGCTCATTAACACATCTTTCTTTGATATCTCACCACATGCCTGTTTCCTTGTTGACTATCTTTCCTCAATAGAAAGTAAGTACCAAGAAAGCAACAACAACCCTCTCGATCACTCTTGCTTGGTATTTCACAGGGACCAGCAAACATTTGATAAATGAGGAAATGAATCCCTTCCTAGAGGCATGAACTATGAAAAAAGAAGCAAATTTTTTTTAAATGCACGTTGTAGAGGTCATTCCCACCACACCACCTGTGACTGTGATCCTCTAATCCCTGGGGCTCTGTCATAGGGCACTGCCTGCTTACAAATGGTAGGCAACACCATCCTATGTATCTGGCCATGACTTGCTACTCAGGAAATAACGGTGGCAAGCATTTTAAGAAGTTTTTCTTTCTAATGAGATGGAGTTAAAAACCAGTTTAAATTTTCTTATCCTTTTGATAATGTTTATTGCTACTTGCCGGTTTTACAAATACTCCTTTACCCAGAAGTTAGGGGGCAAAACAACAACCATGTAAACAAAACCCAGGGACCACTTAAAATTCTACTTCCCAAAATAAGAGCTGTTAACATTTTGAAAGCTTTGCCTCTCATTTCTATACAGATATGCAAAAAACAGAGCTTACATTTAACCACACTGTACAGTTGTGCAGTGCGTTCACGGTGTGTACTATGCTTCACATCACACACACATTAGCCATTTTCTTTTGCATGTATCCAACCTTTCATAAAAACGTAAAAAGACTTCATTTTACACTTAACACTTAATATTCTTTCATATCATTGTGCTTCAAAAACAGTTGCTCTATAATAATTACACAGTAAAAATCTATCATATACCATAAATACTAGTAATCTATTACACACTAATATCTTACTCAGTTGCACCCATTACTGGATTTTTTCCAAGGTATTTTTCTATATAAATATTGATACAGTGAGCATTTTTGGACACAGATCTTTGGTCATAAATCTGTCTGAATGATTTCCTTTAAAACTTATTCTGAGGAGGAGCGTTTGTACTAGATGGAAGGAAAGAAAGAAGAGGGTAAGAGAACACAGATGGAAGGAGAGACAATGCCTCCATTCCTAAGATCCTCCCAGTTACCCTCTAGGCAAGATTAGGTGATTAAACACTGGTGACAATCTACTGGCCACCTTCTACGTGTAAGAGCTTTAAAGTTTAAACTGCTGGAGTATCTGGGAACGGCAAACAGCTCTACTATAGCCTAACTCTCTGCTTGCCCCAGGCAAACAAGAAAAAGGCCAGTTCAAATAGATGGCATCCTGGCCGGCGGTGACAAAGTAGGCTTTCAACCAGCTTGTCTGAACTGTGACATGTAGCTCTAAATCATTTTAGATGATGTCTGCCAAGTTTTCTTTTTAAGGGAATATTACAAAAAAAAAGGTAGAAATAGGTTTCTAAAATGTAGCACTCTAAGTCCTGTTTCTTCTGTTTTAAAATCTAATCTGAATGCAACAATTTAGATTCCAGATGAGGAATTACCATTGTTTTAACATTTTATACGCAAATTCAAGGAGAGCAGAACATAGTGTACAATACTGGTTTTGTGTGTTTTGAGTCTTTGCACAAAAGGAGATGTAAAACATCTGAGGCCCTGGACACACTACCAGCTTAGTTTAGAACCATCTAAAAATTATAAACAAGATGAGGCACAGCCATAAAAGTAGTCAAAAGAAGGAAAATAAAAATTAAAGTATGTGTAAGTCTCTGCAGAAAAGTAGGAGAAAAAAATGAATAAAAACGTCAAATTATTTTTCACTTAAGAGCAACTGAGTGACAGTATGAACTCTATGTACAGCCAGTGGTTCCAACTGTCTTAACCATTTTATGTCCAAAGAGAAGATTTTCTTCCCTGAAATCAGAAATTGTTTTATAAAGAATGCCGTAGTCGCATACACATGTAATCCCAGCACTCAGGAGGCTAAGGCAGGACAATCACCATGAGTTCGAGGCCAGCCTGAGGTACGCAGTGAGCTCTGTCTCAAAAAATAAGTTTTACAATTAAGCTCTTAATTTCAAGGCAAGCACAACACTTTACACTAAATATAAACAAGGCCAAGGTGAAAAAAAGACAAAAAAGGAAAAAGCTTCAAGAGAACCAGAAATATGCAGTAATGCCCAGGAAAACAGTGTTAGGGATTTCAAAAAAGAAATAACAAGTCAGCAGAATCATGGTCCAAGAGCATCCACCCAGCCTCATTAGTGAAAGGGCTCCAACAGTGAAGTTCTCACCACTAGGTCGAGATACTGAATTTTGGAAGGACATCATGAGATGGATGTTTTGTCAAGGTTGTTATACCAAACAAATCTTTCAGAGGAGATACAGTTTTAAACACAGATTTAATTCTTATTTCTGAAGAGTGATCTTACAAGTGGCTACCATGACAGAAAACTGCTGAAGATCATCTAAACATAATACAATAGGACCGGGGATTTAGCGCAATGGTTCCACCACCTGTCTTGCAAGTGCAAGGTCTCGAGTTCAATCCCTGGTACCAATCAATCAATTCCTTTAGAATAGTAGGAAGACCATAAATGACACCAGAATGGTGTATGAATGGATATTTATAACTGAGGATAAAATTTTCAGTGATGACAACATTTGTAGATTTTTCCAATGACAGTAGCATTTACAAATTTTACAGATTTAACACCTATGCTTTATCTCAGATAACTTGGGAGTTGAAATAAAGAAATAAATATGAAATCCTCTGAAAAGCCATATTCATAACTGTAATAATGATTTTAAGCCAGGCATGGTGGTGCACACCTACAATCCAAGCACTCGGGAGGATGAGGCAGGAGGATCAATACCAGCCTGGGCTACAGAATAAGTTCCAGGTCAGTCTCAACTACATAGTGAGACCCTGTCTCAAAAAACAAAACAAACAAACAAAAAATAATGGTTTTAGTAAATATTCAAAACTTGTATCCATATAGAAAATTTAAATATATTTGCTCACAAATTAGAATACTTTTATTACATTTATATTAATAGTACATACAAATATATGCAATGTTATATACTCCATGATCTTGAGTATGTGCACGCAGTTACTAATGAAATAAACTGGATGAAAAAATCAGTGAGTTCTTTTAACAACTGCATGTGAATTTGCAAGTGAAATAGATGTGTGAGATACTTGCTGATAGAACTTAACCATTTCATCTATACCTCTAATAGTTTCTGTATCCAACATGATCAAAACATTTTTTAATGGAGAAAATAGATACCTGGATCTCTTCATATGCAAATGTATAATTTAGGACATCCAAACCCTACATAAGGATAACATCAATACTCAGCAAAACTCACTTTTGTAGTACAGAAATTAAGTTCAGTGCTCTTCAGCTAACCAAAGAACTCATACGCAAGTTATAAAAGTATGTTTTCAGAAGTCTTCAGTGTATAATGAAGTACATTTTCTGGAATGATGAAAATGTTCTATACTTTAATCTGGATTATGAGATGTGTGCATACCTTTACCAAAATTAAGTTATACAGCTAAGATTTTACGATATGTAAATTACAGCTCAAGCAAGTACCTATCTACCTACCTTCCTTCATTTCTTGTTTTTGTTTGCAGCGGTAGGGATTTAACTCAGGGCCTCTCACATGCTAGGCAAGTGCTCTACCACTGAGCTACACTCCAATTTTTTTTTTAAGACAGAGTCTTGCAAATTCCCCAGACCGGCCTCAAATTTTCTATCCTACTTCAGATCCTGAGTAGCTGGCACTACACACTCAGACTCATGAGTACTTTTGGTATAAAAATAATCTGAACAACATGTTGCACTGTATTAGAATGCTACTAGAAGGATGTTTTTCATGTTGCTATGAATGCCAAAACACACAAAGTTTCCCAAACCACTCAGTATAAGAGCAAAAATCTCAGAATTAACAGAAAGTATTCCCTGGCTTTATTTTTCTTCTGAAGAAGAAGCTGGGGAAGTACCACTTCATTTATAGAAATTAGAGGCCTTTTCCCAAATAAAAAACAAAATAATTAAATACACATGAAATTTTGTAAAATTATATGGAAGAACCAACCACTCCTTCTACGGCAAAATATTGCGCTTCGCATTTTCTGTCTTTGCAACCAAATGGAAAATGTTCAAGAATTATATATGCATTTTTCCCTATCCAAGTGGCAAATATTCCTGGTGAAGTATGCATTTATCTACATTCATTAAAATAACTCAGACTAGTCGGGCGTGGTGGCACACGCCTGTAATCCCAACACTCGGGAAGCTGAGACAGGAGGATCACTGTGAGTTTGACACCAACCTGGGCTACATAGTGAGTTCCAGTTCAGTCTCAACTACATAGTGAGACCCTGTCTCAAAAAACAAAAAAAACAAACAAACAAAAAAGATAACTCAGACTTTGAGGCAGAGGCACTCACTTATCCATATTTTTGGAAAATCAGATCAAAGGCAGGATAATTTTAAAGAAAGATGAAAAGTAAATAAAGTATTATGATTAGAATTTTCAGAAAATGAGACATAAACCTGGCAGATGACAATTACAAGGGTTCAAACTACAAGGTTAACCAGAATAGCAAAGGCAGCTTTATGTCTGAGAGACAAAAGCACAAGGTATTTTTAAAACATCCAGAAAAAGACATTCATGTCAAAAGACATTTACATGATGCAACATTTTACTTCACGTCATTTGAGTAAGATACACAGACCAACAAAACATCTAATAAATATAAGGGAAGTAAAGTAGTATTAGCAATATACAAACAAAAGGAAAACTTAAATGTGTAAGTAATGTCATTGACATTTTTTTAAATGCCATGTATATTTTTATGGTGCCTTTCATATGTTCAAATCCCAAACATTTTATACATTGTATCAGTCTACCAGAATATGCTCAGGGAATCTGTGAAAGGGTTGGGAGGATACCATTCCTACCTTGAAGCTAGATGGGGGCAAGACTGAAATGTAGTAACAGAAGAAAAACTGCTTTCCTCATTCCCTGTCCAACAAATAAAATTTGAAGTTCAAAATTTCACTTTCCCAACTGCTTTAATCATACACTAAAATACAAGATTGACTGAAGTTTGCAAAAGAAAATTCTCCATGTCATCATCCTGAGCTCTTATGACTTCCACAGGAAAAGATTAGAATTAAATTTATTTATTTAACTTTTTTTTTTTTTATTACCAGGGATCGAACTCAGGTCCTTGCGAGGCAGGAGGCAGAATCATTGAGCTAAATCCCTGGCTTGATTTAAATTTAAGAGTAAATCTCTTCTGCCATTTTGTTTCAAAATCAGAGATTTTACTGTTCTTTGCATCTAAGTTTATTGCTTGCCAACATTAAATTTGTCTTACTTGTATCCCTCCCACTGTTATAAACTGTATAATTTTGTCATCAGTTTAAAAGAACAGGCTGCCACTGGATTAGGAATAAGAGCAATGGACTGAGAGGAAAAGCCTGGGCTGCAATATGTCATCCTAGGCTTGGGTTTTCTCACCTATCAAAATAAAATGTGTTACTCACAATACTGACCCCTGACATTCTCCGAATCTATAACCACACAATGATATAATCACATGTAATTTGTAAAGAGAAATAGTAAACTCTCCTTTGTTATTCCTAGGCTAAGTAGCCACTTTTGATAACCTATTTCAGTTTGTACACTCCATTTTTTCTGAAATTAGCTTATGCTTAGACTGTGACAGTCTAATTCTAACTACAGTAAATAGATGGCTCTGTGATTTCTGAAGGCACAGTTCCAATTATTATATGTCTTGTTAACAATGATTTCAAAAGCAAAGGCATCACTGAATTTTATTTAACTGATTTTCTTAGCAACTTTGGAGTTGTTTTTACTATTATTTATCTAAACCCTAACCTACTCCCATACTGAGTTTTCTCAGGTTCAGTATTTACTTTTCTTAAGCATCTTACCCTGATGTGGGAGAAGTTCAAGCCTGGCTGAGCCAGGTGCACTGCAGTCCTATCTTCTGAGTAAACCCGAAGACTTCTCTGAGGCTGAGCTAACTCGCCTAAGTGCATAGAGGCTAGGTCTAACAGGCGTAGTGTACCTCCGCCCCTAGTCCAGGACTCCTTTGCCTTGCCCAAGAAAAATCACCCCACCATGTGTCTAGCCAATAAGATATCACCCTCTACTGTTCTCCACTGCATAACCTATAAGAAAGTGCCATGTAATTAAATGCTCCTCCCCCATGGTTGTCCACGGGTAAGCTATATAAGCCTGTGCATTTCCTAAATAAAGCGCCTGTGTTCCAGAAATCTCCATGGAATCTGCCTGATGATTCCATGCCTTACCCTCCCAGTCTGAGCTCCTGAACCGAACTCTGCAGACCAAACAGCTGATGACAACACCGTGATCCTGCTGAAAGCCATACTATGTATAACCAACTTTCTGAATTAACAGGTATTCTAAATTTCAATCGGTTTTTCTACTGATGTCTTTCCAAACATAATGTGTGTGCCATCATCTAAGTCTCAGGGAGTCTTCCTTTGTTAGGAGACAGCCCAGCAGCAGATGCTCCCCATAATAAAGGCTTGTAGTCCTGGTCTGGTCTTGGGTTGTTTTTTGTTTTTGTTTTTTTTTAATCTGGCACATCTGGTGCCAAAACCCAGGAGGTAGGTGGTGGATAAGTGACAATCCCCCATGGGCCAGGATGAATTGGCCTTTCGGCCGCCTCCTCTGAATTACATCTGCTGAGCCAGGACCTCACTAGGGCTTTCTGCCTTTCCCAATGCTGATGATACACATCTACACCGGTCCCTGATTACAGGGTGAGTAGGCAGCACAGCTCCCCCCTATTCAGGTCCTCTCTCGTTCTTCTCTCCCTCCGGGGACTTCTCAGAAATCCAAGTGCTCGGTTAGAGAGACCCTCTCGGGCCAGTAGGCCCAGGACTGTGCCCCTGGGGAATGCCCCATCGGCGGACTCCTCTCCTTCTCCCCTTGAGGGGAATGGCTCAGGGAGTATCAAAAGTGGCAAAGATGTTCCTCTTTTTTGCCCTCCTCCTAGGAAGCTAACTCCTCCTCACCCACCCTAAAATGGACAACCAACAATCCGGACCCCCTCCCTCAACGTCTCTTAGCTGCCATGTGGCACAACTTTGTCCCCTTGGACTATTGGGACCTGACTTTAAGCCAAAATGACTCATATTTTATTGCAACCAAATCTAGCCTCAGTACAAACTAGTAAATGAGGGCTGGGGATTTAGCTCAGTGGTTCCGAAGCCTGACTCACAAGCGCAAGGACCCAAGTTCGATCCCCAGTACCAAAAGGAAAAAAACAAACTAGAAAATGGGTCTCAATGGCCAGAAAATGGCACTCTGGATTTTAACACAATGTGCAATTTACACCACTTTTGTCAATGCAATGGCAAATGGTCAGAAATCCCCTGTATACAAGCCTTCTTCTACCTCTGCTCTCGCCTCTGTCAAAACTGTTTGTCCTCTTGGGTACTTACGGCCTCCAATCCATTATTCACCCCTCCCAACCCTACCCTTCCTGATTCTGACATAATTGATCCAGCTGATCACTCTCCACTCATACCTCCTCCTCCTTACAACTTTGTTGGTTCTTCTTCTGCCTCCTCAGGTGCTTCTTCTTCTCTGCCATCTTGCAACTGTTCTCCTCCACCATTTTGTGAGCTTTCTTCACCTCCGCCATCTTGTGATCCCTCTGCACCTCCACCACCTTGTAACCCTCCCTCAGCTCCACCATCTTGTAATCTTCCCTTGGCTCCTCCACACACCCGCTCTCCCCTTGCTCCTCCAGCCCCTCCCAAACAGGAGAATGAATCAACAATCACTTCTCTACTTGCTCTTCCTTCCCCGGCTTCTTCAGAAGAGAGAGGAAAGCAAGGCTCTGCAAAAAAAAACAGTAAAATCCTCTCTTGGCCCTGCCTATTTACATATTAACAACTTGTTTGGCAGGCTACATTACCAAGAAATTCCATCAGGCCCTATTACTTTCTACATAAATACTGTAAAATAAAATGTAAGGTTTTAAAACAATTCAAAGAAAATGTATTGCTTAAGACTGGAGCTCAAAGACCAAATGCTAGGTTATAGCCCAGTGCACGCCACAGACTGCTTGCTCCATAAGTAAAATCAGCTGTGATATCCTGCCAGGCAGGAAAATATATATATATTAAAAAAAAAGACCAACAAAAAAGCAAATTATAAATTCTGGCTAATTGACAAATGTACCTTTCATCTTCAACTTTAAATAATGTTTGATGGTGTTTGGTTTCCAGATGTTTGATGTATTTAAAACATTTCTTTTACATTACAAACTTAAATTATAATTAGGGATTAACTTGACCTTCTCACTGCTTTCTGCTTACAGACTTTTGACAATAACCAAAACACAAGATTATGCTACTATTATAAAGCACTTTTACTCCTTCTGACTCTAATTGCAAGAGATCTGTTAATTGACCTGCAAGTTTTCATTAGCTTTAATTAGAAGAGATGTTATAATTCAATTGGCCAAAAACAACTGAGTGCACTCTAGTTTCATAAATTGTCTGTTTGTCTATGTCTGTCCAATTGTTTGAAAGTGTTTGTCCAATTATATTTTTTATCAAAATGACATCAAAGATACAAATAACTTGTTAATTTCTACAACATGGTTTAAATACAAAATTGTCAAGATAATCAAACATAAACTTTTAAGTTTGGATAGACTCCTGTTGGTGAATAAAGCAGCTGCTCAGAAAAATTTATTCTGGTCTTTGTTCACTAATGGGAGAGCCCCAATAATTTTCATAGCCTTATGGGAAGATATACCTTGCTAATATGTTGTTATAAAGTGTTTACACTGGTTATCATCAAAGGGTTGAATTCTAAATATGTTATGTTTATAATGGTCATCTTCAAAACATAGTTATTTTCTGTGGAAAAACAAGGAGTTATTTAAAAAGATCCTTTTGGTACCAAGCTACATTACAGGACACAAGGTTTCATATAATTGTAATAATAATTATTATTATTACTTTTCTGGTGTCCAAAATGTATTCATGTTTTCTGACTATAATTATTATTATTACTTTTCTGGTGTCCAAAATGTATTCATGTTTTCTGACTATACAGGTCTTCTAACATATTGTTTATGGAAATAACCTTTAGATCCAGGTATTCGCCCTTCTCTTCTGCTCCATCTACTCATGATTACAGGTACATCTGTAGGCCCATACACTTTCCTTAGAAGGCATCCTATCAAAAGGTAATAACTTAAAGAGTTTCCTGGGGGGTTTTTGTTTGTTTGTTTGTTTTATGTGTTTTTAGAGGGGAATAAATACATTTAACAATGGCTATTTTATACTAAGACACATATTTAAGTTCGTTGCAAAGACAATGTCATCATTGATTGTCATGCTAAAATATTATTACGATGTGTGGCTCCTGATTCCAAGTTTTTTCTGTTAATATTCTACAGGAAATCAACTACTAGAACAACTACGACTGATAAAAATAACAGCCCTCTAACTATATTTTAGATTCCAAGGTGCTTGCTATCCAGATAAAGTTATGATAGTTAAGCTCCTACTGTACTACTGATGTCACTGATCTTCTCTTCTGGGTGTTCAAAGACCAAAGTGCAGAGACCAACACTAAAAGGTTACTGGGTTAAGACAACCACCAATATTTTGGACCTGGCCCTCCAAGGTCATCAAAGATCCAAGGTATGAAGGAACCTTTTCTACGACATCTTAACATCTTTGGTAAGTCACCCAAGTTCCTGAGCAGGGAGACTGCTGGACATAGGAGGTCAAATGAAACGTGCTAGAGGGTCACCAAGAGAAAAAATTTCCCACACTTTCACTGAAAGCAACTTGGTCAAGCAAGGCCGTGACCCATTCTGATGGCTGACAAGGACAGAGGAGCTGAGAGGCTCTCTGAATGGTTCCAAAATAATCCCTAAAGAGACTTAACTGAGCGTGACAGATAGCAAGAGGTTCATACTGATTAACATAGGTCTCATTTTAACTTGGTCTTAAACACTCAGGAGAAAATAGCCAAAAGAGGCAGTCAGTGAACAGGCACTAGTGATAAACTAGAAAGATCTCCAAGTGGTAAACCAGATAATCCAGTCTCAAAAAAGGCTACACCACCTATTTAATACCACCCTCCACTATCTCCCTGTCAATATCTCAGAGTGTTGGATGTTTATGTCCATTTACCCCCACTCATTCACTACAATCCCCATCCCCCTAGATTTTAACCTGTCTGTCTCAAATACTGGCCATTTATTCACAGTTCTGGGCTCCTTCGCTACTGGTCTCCCATTCCCTACACAAACCACTAACCTGACATGCACGGGGCAAAATAACAGCATTTACTTGCCTTGCTTGCTCCCCCCGCCTTTTTTTTTTTGGTACCGGGGGTTGAACTCGGGTCCTTGCGCTTGCAAGGCAGGCCACCGAACCGCTGAGATAAATCCCCGGTCCTGCTTGCTCCCTCTTTATCTCAGAAGAGCACCCCATCTGCCTATCCAACGGCCTATACTTCATATGCAGCCAGGAGGCACTCTAGTGCAACTGATCTGAAATTTTCCCTTACATAGCATTTCTCAGCCCTCCCTTGACCATCAGTAATTCCAGACATTTGAAAGGATCCTCCATGGTCAAAGGTCAACAAGAGGGTGGCCCCCTTCCTGGTCCTCTTCTTGATGGAAGCGGGGATCCTCACTGGCATGGCAATGGGTATAGCACGTATCTCTACCTCTACACATTTCTATTAGGCATTGTCAATAGAGATCTTAGAAGACATGGACAAAATAAGTCAATCCCTAAACACAGTCCAGGACCAGATTAATTTCCTAGCAGTTGTCCTGCTCCAAAATAGACGTTTCCTCAACATGCTAACAGGAGCCCAAGGGGGAACGTGCTAGGCTCTAGGTGAAGCATTCTTGTGTTAACCAATCAGGCATAGTCAAGGCAAAGGTTAAAGAATTACTACAATGAACTGAAAACCTTAAGAAACCATGGGAATGACCCAAGACTACTTCTGACTCCAACAGATTATGCCGTGGCTACTTCCCTTATTGGGCCTGCTGACCTGGCGTGTGTCTTCTGGCCATGGTAGGTCCCTGGCTGTTTTCAAAATTTCTTGCAGAAATGCATGAGGGCATTTACCAACCAGGCAGTCACAGAACTTGTCATGGTGGGATACCGGCCGCTGCAGCAGAGGGAAGAAGCCCCCACCTCCACTGCCCCCATCAGATCCAGGTTTAGCCCCTAACTTTGCCCCTCTGTCAGCTTGAAGCAGTTCCAGAAGATGAGACCTTCACCCAAAAATCATAAAACAAAAGCCTCACAAACATAAAACAAAAGCCCTTGCCTCACGATGGCTACCACATAAAACAGTAGCCTCCTTTCCATAATGCTCTGCTCCTTAAAATGGCTGCCACATGGAATAGCAGCATCCATGTTAAATATGGCTTCTCCTACCAAGGGACTGCCTTCTTTCTCCCATAATGCCTCTTTTTCCGCCAAAAGAGTAACCTGATTCTTGCAACCTGATGTAACGAGTGATGACACAAGCCCCTCCCAGTTATGCCACAGGCTCCTCCAACGTCTTAATGCTAGCTCACTCAACTCCACCCCAGCTCAGGTTAACCCCACCCTGCTCCTATAAAAGAAGCACCCTGTTCCACCATGCTACTTTTCCTTTGTTAGGAGACAGGCCGGCAGATCCTCCCCATAATAAAAGCTTGTTGTAGTCATGACAGAAAAAAAAAAAAAGACTCAGTGGAAATATTAAAAAGCACCAGGCTCAGAATCAACCTGACAACATTCAACCTGCCTGCATGGTCCTCTTCCCCAATGCTGGTGCTGAGTCATGGCAAATTTTACTCTAAGAGGGCTCTGATACTCCTAAGAACTTGCCACTTCTCACAAACAAACTATAGTAGGTGCCCCAAAGTGCTGAGTCTTCAACTTATCTTTTAGGATATGGCAGAGATTTTCCTGACAAGTCTGCTTTCAACTGGCTACATTAACCTCTCTGCATTTGAGGACACCAGGAAAAGACTGACAAAGCCATAGCTTGCCAAATGATCTCTCAGCAGCAAAAGTACTTTCCAATAAGCAGGATCTTTTCCATTCCCACTGGTTAAGCCCAATGTCTCCAAAGCCAGTTGGTTTTTGTTCCCAGACATGGCTATACCTTATAATCATGCCTGTTCTAGTTTATCGTAATTACAACGTTCAGTTCTGACCTGAATCAGTAAGTACAAAAAGAAAGCATCATTTCTATGAAATCCATGTTGATTATTTTTAATATATTTAAAAAAATACAGGGCTGGCGGTTCTGCTGCCTGCCTTGCAAGCACAAGGTCCCAAGTTCAATCCCCAATACAAAACACACAAACACACACACATACACGTATGTATGTTAGAAGGAGGAAGGAAGAAAGGACAAAAACAGAGGGAGAGGTGGAGGAAGAGGGAATAAGACAAGCAAAGGAGAAGGGGGGGAAAGGGGCACAAAGTGAGGGTTTCAGCCTAGAACTAAATTGCAGGGGCCATGTTCCTACTACACCAACCTATCACAGATGAATATTATTTGTATGACTTAGAAATAAGCATATGGCTCTCAAATCAAAATTGTTTCAAAAAATGAATATCTTTTTAAAAAAAATGTGTATCTTAAGGGCCAGGGATTTAGCTCAGTGACACTACACCTGCCTGGCAAGCACAAGGTCCTCAGTTCAATGTCTAGTACTAGGGGAAAAAAATGCTTATTGTGTACATTTATGTTTTAAATTAAAGCATTCGTATTATTATGGGAATTCCATATTTTACCAATTTTTTCCCTTACCCATCAAGTTTCACCAATTGGAGTAAGAGACTTCTGGAACACATTTTCCAGGTACTAGGACATGGAGCCAATTGCAAACCACAATGATGATGCAAATACCTTCACATTAATTACTGATATTGGTATACCATTATTTTCTTTTCCAGAAAAAAGAATATTCACAGCCTTAGATGGAACATCCTAATGGATGCAAATTGAGAACATTGGGGACAGAGATTTAGCTCAGTGGTTCCAGCACCTGCCTCACAAATGCAAGGATCTGAGTTCGATCCCCGGTACCAAAAAAAAAAAAAAAACCATAATGGGCGAAAATTGAGAACATAATGTTAAGTGAAGTAAGTAATACACACAAGCTTAAATTATCACATGGTTTCTCTTATATAAGGAACAGTATAACATAAGAGCTAAACAGAAGAGAGATAAATAGGAAATATAGAGAAGTTCAAATACTATTCCAATGGGCAACCCATTCAGGACCTTTCCTGTCTCCTAGGAGCTAATTTATCCCCAATAAATTTTCCTACTTGGGGGGGGGTGTTACCAGGGATTGAACTCAGAACCTTGCACTTGTGAGGCAGGTGGCGGAACCACTGAGCTGAATCTCCAGCCCCAATTTTCCTACTCTTAAAATTTCTTTCCCAAATTACATATTCTATTTTTAAAATTGTCCAATATATATGCTAATTAGTTTCACTTTATATTAACATTTTATTTTACTTCGATGAAAAAGTGCTGTTTTAAGAATAATCTTTTTTATGTTTTATATTAGTAACTAAATTGAAGATAACAATGCACAGTGTAATGACTATTTTACTCCCTCATTTGGTTATGAAATTTTGTTTTATTTTTTCATAAAATAAAAAAATGGAAAAAAGGTGTAACATCCTGAAAATATACTCAGGATTAGTCAGCAGCATAGTATGGGCAATTTCAGAAATACAGAGAAAAGAAACCAGGCAACTTTATCAAAGCCTTTAAAAAACTGCAAAAAAAAAAAAAAAATTCAATTCTTAAAATTAGGCAAAAAATCTGGTTTGGGAGGAACTGGGTGATATTATTCACAACTGGGTAAATTTTTCTTTTAAATGGATTCTATTCATTTCTCTACCATTTTGCTAAGTGCTAGCCTGCAAAAAAAGTATCATTTTATAATCAAAAGCATCTTTTAAAACAAAATCTACCTCCATGCCCTTATATATTTTCACAATAAATTCAAAAGTAAATGCCTCTCTGAAGTAGGATGACGAGGGTATATTTACCCAAGTATAAAACCCTAAAGAAGACAATGCAAAATGTCCTTTCAACTATACAATTTAGAAAGCTCTTTTTAAAGTATTTTATGCAAGCCTTCAATGCAGTAATTATTCTAAGCAATGAATACTAAAACAATTAGGTAAAGGCTACTGAAGAATGAGATACCATACGGTCTCAAAGATTCATTCCTCAAATTACTTGGCAAATATAAAAGAGAAGTTGTACTCTTTTAGACTGTGGCACTTAATACCTTAGTCAAGTTATTAAACCTTTCTATACAAGTAAGGGGAAAACCTGATATTATGTTTACTTTGATGCAATCTGCATGTTTTAAACTGCACTGTTATGATTCCATGTTTAATTCACTTTTCACTTAATCACTGTGCATTTAAAATTGCAAACCTCACCTTAACCCTAAGTATCCCTGGCAAAAACACTTAACTTAAATCTTGAGAAAGCAATGCAGCAAATCTGGAACAGGACCAGGAAATCTCACTGGCAGAACAAACAAAAAGAGACAGGGACCTATTCAAGGTTGAAGAGACTAACAGCCAAATGCAATCCAAAGTCATTTCTGGATCTTAGATTAGAAATAGGGAGAGACTTTTTTGAGACAACAGGGTAAACTATAGAGTAGAACAGAGTTAACAATATGAAATTATTGCTATTAATAATTACAACGAATTATCTAAGTACAACGAATGACATTGTGGTTATGTATGAGAACATTTTCATTCTTGGGAAATTCAATGCACACACTTCCAGAGGAAAAAAAAAAAGTAAGACAATATCAACCACAAATGGTTGTAAACGGGTTAAATTTCTTTTAAAAGACAAAGCACGTAGGACAAATGTTAACCAGTGAGTCTAGGTAAAGAGTATCCAGGAGTTCATCATACAAATTTATCTCAACCTTTCTGTGGGATTAAAACTTTTCAAATAAAAAGTTGGAGAAAAAAATAAAAATAGAAACAAGTAACTAGGTGCGGGAGGCAAAAAAAAATGTTGGAGAAAGATACACATACAAAAGTTTATACATGAATGTTTGTTATGCATAATAGCCAAAAACTAGAAACAATTCAAATGTCCATTAACTGGTGAATAGAAAAATAAAATGTACTACCCACAGAACAGTATACTACTCAAAAATAAAAAGTAACATGCTACAAGTACGTGCTACATACAAGCTGGATGGACCTCAAACACACCATGCTCAGTGAAAACAGCTAGTCACAAAAAACTATCACATTATGGTTCCACTTCCATGCAAAACTCAGAGAGGGTAAATCAATATAAAAAGAGTACATCAGTGGTCACCCAGGTATAGGAGCAGGAAATGCCTGCCAACAAGCCTGAGAAAATTTTTCAAAGTGATGAGAATTTCTGAAACTGAATTACCATAATACCATACAACTCTATAAATTTGCTAAAATTCAATCAACTACACCATTACAATAGATGAGTTTTGTAATACGTAAATTAGACCACAATAAAGTTGATAACAAAAAAGCTTGGACAGGAACCATCCATGATGTTAAAAAAAAAAAATGATAATTCTGCAAAGAAATAATTATCTGCTAGTACAGATTAGATACAGGAAATCAGACATCAGGCGCACCTACAAAATTAAAGTCAGTTATATTTCTACATGAATAGATAAAAATTAAACATTTGATAAAAACTGGCTTTAAAAGAATGAACTATAATTCTTGTTTTCAGTATGAGGATTGAACTTGAGACCTTGCACTTGTGAGGCAGGCAGCAGCACCAATGAGAAAAATCCCTGGCCCTATAATTCTTCACTTTTATCTTCCAAAATATATTTTATATTCCCAAAAGTCTCTCACATAATATATAAATTTTCATAACCAAACTTTCTGCCTCAACAAAACAACAACCCAATTAAATAATGGACAAAAACACCAAGCACTTCTTTCCAGAGAAGATTTACATGGCATGATCAAAAAGTATGTTGAATGTTTAAAATTTTTTTAATTTATTACAGTAAAAGACATATTACCATTAATTCCCTTCAAAATACCTCCCCCTAGCTTCAAACACATTTATTCCATCATTCGTGCCTCTTCTTTGTTGCTTGGTTATTTTCACTTTTGTTCTTAGTTTGGAGACAGGCTCTTGCTAAATTGCCCACACTGGGCTTTTACTCATCCTCCCAGAGTGACGGTATTACCAGCATGTACCACCACAGCTCTTGCCACTCGCAGACACAGTTCTTGAGTATCTTTAGGTGCACTATCATAGCTGCACTGATACTGGATGATTCAAAATGTTTATCTATAATGGATATTTTGACACTGGACAAGGAGTCAGAAGTCCCTTGATGCCAGATTCAGTGAATAAAGTGAATGAAAACACACTAATGTTTTCATGAGCCTGTGACATCTTTGATCACACTTCATGAAACAGAACTTCCAGAACTGCTCCAGAAAGTGACAAGGGGATAAATGTGTTCAAAGTAGAATATCCTTAAGTTTTACTGCAATAAATTTTTAATTTAAACAAGTCACTGTATATTTCACTCAGCCCTTGGTCAAAAATGGTCAAAAGGCACATAAAGAATGCCTAATATAAAAGAAAAAAATGTGAGATAATGAAAAGATGGAAATAAAGTGGTTGTAGATGGGGAGGGGTGAAGGGGGTGAATGGAGGGCAGGGACAAGGGGAAAATATGAGAACCAAGACTTGTCATGTAGAGGTACAAGATCCCAACAATGAATGTAAATGTACTGTAGCCCTAAAATGTACCAATAAACTCAATTAAAGCAAAAAAAAAAAAAGAATGCCTAATATCATTGGCCATCAGCAAAATGAAAATCAAAAACATGGTAAGATACACACTGCATCTAGTGAGATGTCTATAATAAAAAACCAAGCAAACAAACAAACAAAACCCCAGAAAACAAGTGTGGAGCAGGATATAAAGAAATCAAAACACTCATAGTGACATGAAATGGGGCAGTCACTGTGGAAAATAGTCTGGCAGTTCTTCAAAAAGTTAAAACACTGAACATGGCCTCATAATTCCACTCCTGGTCATATAACTGAAAAGAATTGAAAACAAACATTTTAAAAGAAACTTATTCATGAATGTTTGTGGCAGCACTATTCACAGGGCCAAAACAGGTGGAAAGAATACATACGTACATCAACTGATAAGCAGATAGATAAATCCGGTATATCTACACAACAGACATAAATAAAGTAATGTAGTAATGATACACACTACACCACACATGAACAAAGCGCAAAGTCACAGGTATAAAATACACAGAACAAACACAGTAAATCTGTAAGACAAAAGGCAGATTAGTGCTTCCCAGGGGTAAGAAGAGGGGCAAATAGAGAGTGCTGAATAAGAATGTGTTTTCTTTATGAGGTGATGAAATGTTACAGAACTAGACAGTGTGATGGTTGCAGAAGACTGTGACTATGGTAAACACTACTTAAAAGTATGTGTTTATATGTACTTAACAGTCACATGCCACCATATCCTGCTTGCATTTTCTTCATAGCACAGGTGGGCAGTCACATTTGAAAACTGCCACTGGAAAGTAAACAAAGAAATTCTGAATCACACAGAACAGGTAAATTCAGTCTAATTAGCCCTGATTTCTAAGTACAGCAGCCCAGGATTTATTTCTAGTTGTAATGTCAGATCTTTTTACTGTACACGTATTTCAGAGGACATGATTCTAGTCAAAATATACTTGAATCTTTGCCTTAACTCATGATACTCTACATTTCAAAAGGTATCTTCATTGCCTTTCAGAAAACTTTTATGGATTAATGGCAGCTGCTCATATTATATGGGACACACACACTCACACACACACAAATATTACAAACCTCACACACATCTAAAATGGTGCCTGACAAATCAGCCTCAAACAGTTTTCAAATAAATAAACATAAATGAATCTAATAAATATTTACAAATTTCCACATTTTGCACAGGCACTATGCTAGGCTCTGTAAACACAAGCCAAGAGTAGTTCATACTCTCACAACCCTTATCATCCATCAGCAGGGATATCAGTCTTTAGACAGGCTGCTGTGGAAGTATCACCTCTTTCATCATTTTCCTTATTTAACTTGTAGATGCAGAAGTTCTGCTTCATCCTTCCCTGGGGCATTGTAGGATTCTCACTCTGTCATATCAATCCCTTTAAATTCCAGTTTTCATTTCACATAGGGAAAATGTACATCTAAGCAACCTCTGTTACTATTTCAAAGCAATTGGAAAATCCCAGAATCCACATTTCCATTGGGCTGAGACTTTCCAATATGCCTAATAATGATACTTTATGACCTAGAAGTTCCAATGAATTGGTAGTAAGAAAACATTGATCTGCTTCAGTGGCACTGTAATTGGAATGGTGATTAAATGCATCATGTTAAATTTACCCTGGGCCTTTTCCAGTGTGGAAAATATAAAATGAGCTATCGGCACCAGCGGAGCCTAAACGACTCTTTCCTTCTAAAATGGTACTTCTCCTGCATGTCAAAGGTGACATTTGCGCTTCCCCATTAATAATTAGGTGGAATAACATGACACCCATAAAGGCCTCCCCGGGATGTATACTGTCCAACAAAGTTCACTACATTTAGCAACTTGGAACCACTTTATGTATGTCAGAGAAGTGCATTTGCACCACTATAGTTAATGGTCTGTCAGCATTTCCATTATAAAGCAATTTTCAAAGGTTTATTGCTCTGCTGAAGAATCTGCTCAGAGCTGAAATGTGGCATTCCAGAAAAACAAAAACTGTGGCCTGTAGTTGTTTATTTCCTTCCAACTAGGCCAAGTAGTTTGTTTTTATAAAGTTAATCTGGTCCTTTATTTCAGAATTTTCTCACATAGCCCTATGGGAATATTCACAGAACAAAAACTTCACACCTTAAAAAGGGACTATTGTTTGGCAACAGCAACTCCAAATTTTTAAGGTACATACCACAGATTCCAGTTCAGTTATAGAAGATAACTTTTTAAAAGCAGCTTATTTTGATCAATTCCCAATATATTGTTTTTCATCAATTCTGCCTAGTTATGATTAAATCATGCTATTACAATACTCCATTGATATTAAAATCCATAAATGATTTATAATTCTCAATTCTAAAACTTTTTATCCTTCCTACACAAGAACCACAGTACTGACCTAATTCCATTTTACCTTACTAGTTGAAGGTAAGCGAAAGCAAGGTATCAAGAAAAGATAATAAGGACCAGAGATTTAGCTCAGTGGCACCCTGCCTGCCTTGCAAGTACAAGGTCCTGAGTTTGATCCCCAGTACTGGGGAAAACAAAGAAAAAATAATAAAACATATCTGGGTGAGGATCTAAAAGTAATTCAGAAAATTTAGAAAATGGATGATCACATCAGACCCTGAATGACAGCCTTCACAAAAAACAGTCATGGGGCCAGTGATTTAGCTCAATGGCAATACGCCTGCCTCACAAGCACTTTATTTTTGTCCACATTTTATCAAAAAGAATCCTAAGTATCAAACTAATGGGGCCAGGGATTTATCTCAGTGGTGTTGTGGCCTGCCTCACAAGAACAAGATCCTGAGTTCCATCCCCAGTATCGCAAAAAAAAAAAAAAAAGTGAAATCTAGATCAGTACATTGATGGTAAAACTAATAGTTTTAATAAATCTTTGGAAACTTTACTAATGTGAAAGCCTATCAGAATGCTTCATGCTTCAAACATAGAAAAGAATAAAATATTCCAATATTTTTATGTTATTGAACTTGAAAGCTTAAATATTTACACTTAAAATTACAGGCTTTTCAACTATGCAGCCAATTCTGAAAGAATTCTATTCAATGAATAAATAATCTCTTAACAGTTTTCTACACTTAAAAACATTATGCAAATAAAGACCCATTAAAACTTTGGAGATTGAGCAAAATAATTTTTTTGAAAAAACAAACATTTTTTAAAAGACATGAAAAATTCAACTTAAAGTGTTACAAATATAGCTTGCCAATTTCCCAACTTCACTCTAGTGAAATTATTTATAGTATTTACAAAACTACTGCTAAACAAAACAGCAATATAAAAAGGGCGGAGATTTACCTCAGTGGTTCTGCCACCTGCCTTGCAAGCACAAGGACCGGAGTTCGATCCCCAATACCAAAAAAAAGGGGGAGGGGGGTAATATAAAGGTGTTTTAAAAATGTTAAATAACTGGGATCTCATTCAAGGTTACAGATACTTGAAATAAAGACATGGAGGTACCAGACAAGGACTAAAGGGTCTAACGCAGATCTTTACTTTTGCCAGGCATTGTTCACTGCCTAAATTTACAAATATAAAATATTTTATGAGTATCAGAGGATACTCAACAAACAATAGTCAAGATTAACCCCAAAAGCTACCTGAGTGTGGTAAGGTAATTGGTCTAAAGTATATAATCAGAGATCTAGGTAAGGAATTAAGTTACTTTTATCTTTCATAATTATATTAAATGCCCCAACAAGTACGTTCTTCCAGTACCTAAGCTGAGGACCCACAAATTCTTTTGGCTTTTGTGACAGAAACCTCAAGTAAACCTGAACTGGTATTTCACATGCAAGTAACACAGATGCAGGTAGTCCAGCACACAGCAGTGAGCATGAAACCTTCACTTGGCCTCATTAATTTTATTCAGAAGGCTAAAGCTTCTCTAAAAGGCTTAACTGGGCCAAGGATTTAGCTCAGTAGTTCTGCCATCTGCCTCCCAAGTACAAGGTCTCAAGTCCGATCCCCGGTACCTAAATAAATAAATAGTAAAACAAAAGGCTTAAATGAAACTCACTGGAAATTACTGTTAGACAAGCAACCTTGTAAATGATTTAAAATAACAGCAAAGGCCAGGGATTTGGCTCAGGGGTTCCACCACCTGCCTCCCAAGCACAAGGTCCCAGGTTCCATCCCCAGTACCAAGAAAAAATAATAATAATAACAGCAAAAGATGTTACCAGGTACATTTTATAATACCTTTTATTTCCCACCTTTTTGCCATTCAAATCTCCCTTATTTCTCAAGAAGTCCTTTCCCTTACTATGCTATCAATAGAAAAATGCAATTATAAAGCCACTTCTTGTTTGTTTTTTATGGGAAGACCCTGGTCATTGTAAAAGGACCTGAATGAAATGCAAAAACTGGAACAGCTTTCTGCTCCCTCACCCCTAAAATCACAGCAGTCTAATATTTCAAAAAAAACTTCTTACATGTTTAAAAATTCAACACATCTAAAAATTCAATAAGTACAAACATTGATTAATGAAAAGTATGGCTCCTCCCTATCCTTATCTCGATGAACTCCTAAAAGTAACCACCAGAATCTGTGGATCCTTCCAAGACACACATTCCATTTTGAACTACAACTCTTATTCTCAGAAATCCCCCTACATGCTCTACTTTTCTCTTTACCACTGATTACCAATTAGCTTACATATATATTTTTTCACTGTTAATTATTTTACTCTTGTCCCATCCTTATCTGCAAGTAGAATTAAAAGCTCCATAAAAAACTCTGTTCACTGCTAAACTCCCAGAACATGGAACACTGCTTGGAACATAATAGATTCTTTTGGCAAATATTTGTTGAAGTTAGCAACCTCATTATTATTATTAATAAAAGCTAAATCTACAGAACGGGAAAAAATTTTACCAGCTACACTTCAAACAGAAAACTAGTATCTGGAATATGCAATATAAAGAACTAGAAAAATTAGATCCTAAAGATAACAATCAAAAAATGGTCAATTAAAATGAACAAATACTTCTCAAAAGAAGTAAAAATGACCATTAGGTACCTGAAAAAATGTTCAGCATCTTTGGCCACTAGACAAATGCAAATCAAAACAACAAGAGTCAGTCTTAGTCCAGAAAGAATAGCTATCATTAAAAATTCAAAGAGCAGCCAGGCTGGTGGCATTCGCCAATAATTCCAGTACTCGAGAGGCTGAGGCAGGGAGATCGCTGTGAATTCAAGACCAGCCTGGTCTACATAGTGAGTTGACTTCCAGGTCCATCTCAACTACATAGTGAGACCCTGTCTCAAAAAAAAAAAAAAAAAAAAAATCAAAGAGCAACAAATGCTTGCTTGCTAGGCAGGGGTGGACTCAGCAAACACCTTTATATTATTAGTAGGAATGTAAGCTAGTATAATTACCACAGAAATCTGTACAGATCCTTCATTGCAAAGATCATTTGACTTAGCCATACCTCTTCTGGGAATGACTTCCAAAAAGAGTTAAAGATCACGTATCACAATGATACATCCATACCCATGTTTACAGCAGCACAACTCAGAACTAAATCTTGGAAGCAACCTATTTCCATATGAACAGATGAATGGATAAAGAGAAACAGAACACACACACACACACACACACACACACACACACACACACTGGAGTACTATTCAGCCATAAAGTAGGATAAATTTGAGTTCTTCATAGGAAAATGGATGCACCCTGAAACCACAATGCTAAGTGAAATAAATAAAAATAGCATACTTTCTCTTGTGTAAAAAATCCAAAGCCTAGGGATCTAGCTCAGTAGCACCGCGCCTGCCTCACAAGTACAAGGTCCAGGTTTGATCCGTGGTAAAATAATAAAAATAATAATAATAACAACAACAACAACAATAAATCCAAAGTATAAATAATTTAAAGAGTAAAATGAAAGATAAATGAGAACAGAAAAACACTATGTGAAGACAGACAGGGTCTAGGAATGGGAGGGGAGACAGGAAAGAGCAGTAAAAAGGATCAAGTTGCTATATATCTATGTACAATTCCCAAAGCTTAGTACAAATATTTATTACCAGTATGTATCACAAATATGTATTTTTAAAAATGCTAGTAATGCAAATAAGTTATCTACAAAAATAAAAAATACTAATGCTTTTCCAAAATGGAAAAGAAAAAAATACTATAGAAATAGTGTATCCTATTATTAGGGAGCTAAATCCATTTAAAAGCAACTAAAATTGCAAACACTCAATATTACACAATATTTGATATTATAAATTTAACACTGAATTTTTACACAAAAGGAAGTCTGCTTAAATACCACTTGCAATTTTATTTTCCCATAGGATTTTTTTTTTTAATGAAATGTGTCCTACAAGTTTATCCAAGGAAGTAAAAAATTCAACTGGTAATGTGCAACCTTGAAAGTACTAAAAATGTGCCTGGCGTGGTTGCACAAGCCTGTAATTCCAGGACTCAGGAGGTTGAGGAAAGGGGTTCAGTTCAAGCCAGGCTGGGCAACTCCCCCAAGACAAAATTTAGATAAACGGCTGGGGATATGGCTCAGTGACAGAGCACTTGCTAAGCACAAAAGAGCCCTGGGTTCAATCCCGATTTCTGTATCCACTCACTCCCCCGCCCAAAAAAAAGAGAGAAGTACTTTAGAGGTTGTTTGCTACATAATTTTTTAAGAACAAAGTAGAAGTCAGTTATAAATAAAAACATTAATAATAAACGTGGAGAGAAATCCTCACACCTATAGAAAGACATGTATTACAAGGCTTTCAGTAGTACTGTTTAAAATTATATAACTAAATGATAATTAAAACTAGCAACAACCTGAATGTCTATTACAAGAGTCTAAAGTATACTGAATCTACAGAGAATAACATGCAGCTATCTAAGAATTATATAGTTTTACACATATTTTGATAGGGGACAATCTACAAAATATATCACAAGAAGCTGAAGAGTTTATATATAGCATGCGTTCAACATGTATTGTTTAAATGTATAATTGTTAAGCACAATATAATATGAAGGGATACCTTGTAACAACAACAACAAAAAAAAAAACCTTACTGAGAGAGGTTTTCTCAAAGCAAAGGAATTTGAGCTGTGATAAAAATATTTATTTTTTTCCACTGGAAATCATTCTGAACTGTTGACATTGTACCATGTGCATGTACTTTTCAAAATATATGAGTCACAGAACTGCAAATACATTTTACTTGAAAAATCCAAAGATAATGGAAATCTCTAGTATTACAAGTAGGCTAAAAGTAGGTCAATCTCATTTAAATGGCACTTGTTTCAAGTATTAACTTACATAGATAATTTAAATTTGAATGTACATCTAAAGTGGCCAGATGAACAATAGTTTTTGATCATTACTTCATGCTGCCTCAGAAAAATCATAATAAAAACATAAGTAACAACACACTAAGATGCCACTCTAACCCTAGTAAAATAACTAAATATATAAAGACTGACAATACCAAGCTAGCATCATATTTAATGTTTAAATCTTGTGTTGTTTTCCCTTGATGCCAGGAAAAAGACAAGCAAATTCATTCTCTCTGTACCTACTCAACATTATACTAAAGATCCTAGCTAGTGAAAGTAAGCAAGAAAAGGTAAAGGACTAGACACATACACCATGCAAACGACTCTAAAAAGTATTACAATTTGGAAATGAATTTAGTAAGGTCACCTACCACAAGGTAGACAAAATTAATTTTATTTATGCATTCAAAGCAACAACTTTTTTATCTTTAGCTCAGCTTTGTGTTCTTAATACAATGAAATGGAAACCCAGACAAAAGTCCTTAGCCACTTGCAGGATGACCGTCTTCCTCTCCCCCTGCTCTTCTGTGGCGTTATTTAATACCTCAACATGGTCCATCATAACTCAGAACCAGTTGAAAACAACTTCGCACTGTTGACAACCTGGCTGTAAGCCAAAGCTATCCCTGTTCAGCGCCCTCTCTCTGACTCCGTAGCCTCAGAGCCGAGGGAAGGCACGGGACCCTCCTGGGTAGGCTTCAAAGCAAAAAATTTTTAAAAGAGAAATTTAAACCATAGTCTATTTACCATAGCACCAAAAGACATTAAGTACTACCAGGAAGTAAATCTAAAAGTGTACAGGGCTGCTACAATGAAAATTATAAGACACTGCTGAGAGAAATTAAAGACTGACATAAATAGAAGTCTATACTCCATGCTTATGGTCAGAAGGCTCAATATTATGACATGACAGTTCTTCCAAAATTAATCTATAGTCCACAGAATTTCAATCAAAACCCAGCATTTTCTTAATTGAAATTGACAAGCTGACTCTAAAATTACACAGAAATGCAAAGAATGCAGAATAGCTAAGATAACTAATAAAGCGATAGGAATTGAAATATCAAATATCAAGACTGACCTGAAAATTACAGCTATAAAGACAGTATCACTGATGCAGAAACAGGCAAACTGACCAATGGAACACAGTAAAGAGCCTAGAAACAGACGCACACATATCTGGTCACCTGATTAAAGTAAATACCACCATATCAAATCACTGGCGGGAAAACTATCTCTTCAATAAATACTACTAGGTCAACTTGACATCTGCATGAAAAAAATGAACTTTCACCACTACCTAATAACACATGTAAATGGGTAGAGTAGATGCAACTATAAAATTGAAACCAATACAGCTAAAAGAAGAAACACAGCACATCTCTGTAACTTTAGAAAAGGCAAAACTTGCCTGAACACAAAGAACATTGACGACACAAAAGAATGATAAACTCTATTTCATTAAAATTAAGAAGTTCTGTTTAACAAACACTAACAACTAGGGAAGAAAGGCATAGCTCAATGGTACAGCACTTGTGTAGCATGTGCAAGGCCCTGAGTTTGATCCCTAGTACTGCAGGGAAAAGAAAAGACTATGGGAATAAAGATGTAAACTACATTTGGCAAGAAGATAGCTGCAATGCATGTATATGCAGTGAGTGGGTGGGTGGTGTATGTAAAATATATACAGAATTCCTATAAATCAGTTTAAGACAGATATCTCTACGTAAAGTAGTCAAAAAACTTGAACTAGCACTTCAAAATTATGGACATCCATGTGGTTAATAAGGCAAATGGAAAACAGCTGGATGTAATCAGACATCAGAGAACATATTAAAATCACAACATTGGGCTAAAAATGTACTCACTGATAAGAATAACTTATCTAGCATGCATGAGGCTCCAAGGTTCAAATCCCAGCACAACAAAAGAAAATAGACACATATAATGCCTGTATACGTTGTCAACCAGGAGTATGAATACAGAAAGAAGTAAAGTGATTCTTGTTATTATGAACAGCTACCCATACTTTACTTTTTAACATTCTTGCTTTCGTCCTAAAAGTAAGAACTGAATGCTAAATGCAAGCAGTAATATAACACAAGGCCTAGTTGTTCAAATGAATCATCGTGAAGATGATGGATGGAATATGTCTCAGCATGCCAAATCATTTCACTTTTCCAACACAGATGCAAAAGTAATCAGGAGGAAAAAATAAAATAAAAATAAATCACTGCTTAAAATATACGCTGTGTAGGTTCTAAAAATGATATATACATTTGAGAGTAGTAAAAACATATCACACAAGTTACTTCAACAAACAATAATTTTCTATTTTTTTCAAACTAATTAAAGCCTAGGTAGTTATTAAATCATGGTTCAAATCAGATACTACATGGCATTGACAAGTTCCATATTCACATTTGGGCTAAAAATGTACTACTCGCTGGTACGAGTAACTTACCTAGCATGTATGAGGCTCCAAGGTTCAAATCCCAGCACAACAAAAGAAAACAGACACATATAATGCTAGTCCAATAAATATAATGCTAGTCCAATACAACATTTACCATTTTCTTCTCACTTTCTTATGCCTTTCTTAACTACATGTTATCAAATCCAACTGGTGAGACCCTTGGAGTCAGCTGATCACTTAATGTGGCAGACAATGACATTGTTGATAATACACCCATTCTTCCTTCCCTCCTAACAAAATCTTTATTCTTTTCTGGGAGCCAGACCTAGGCACAACACTAGGGGAAAATCAAAACTGGTCAGGGCTGGGGATTAAGCTCAATGGCACCGTGCCTGCCCGGCAAGCACAAGGTCCAGTGGATCGATTCCCAGCACCAAGAAAAAGAAAACAAGACAAAAAAAAGGTCTAAGCCAGTGGAGGTCCTGCTGCTCTTTCTTATGCATTCCTGTCCATGCAGCCATATGACCTAGTTGTGGGAACTGAGATGAGGTTTTCTGACGGTGGGAACTGGCAGAAGAGCTACTGGGGAAAGCTTTCTTCCCTAATAATACATAAAACAGGGAAGAAGAAAAGATCACTCCCCTTCTTGTCTGCTTCACACACCCTTAGTTGAGGGGAAAAATATTTGGAACTATAAACATAATGGGAAGTACAAGCATACTGCAGAACTGCTGAAGCCACCCTGCAACCACCAAGTACAACCTTCTTGTTAAATGAAACACTTAATGTCTGTGTGGTTTAAACCCATGCTACTCAAAAAGGGTGTTTCACAAAATCCTGCAAAATATCTGTTACCATTCTATGAGATAAACACAGAAATGAAGAGAAAGCATTCAGAAACTCTATAGTAATTTTATGCCATCACAGTATTTATATTATATGTTAGAAATTATAATTCTGCAATGAATTTTTTTGTTGTTGTTTTGTTTCTTTGTTTTTGATTCAGGGTCTCACTATATAGTTCAGGCTAGCCTTGGACTCACAAAGTAGCCCAGGCTGGCCTTGAACTCACAGCAATCCTCCTGCTTCAGTCTCCCAAGTGCAGGGATTAGAGAAATCTAACATCCAGTTTAAAAGTTTTTTTAAAAGCAACCTCACCACTTGTAGAAAAGCATTTATTTAGGCCACTTTTAGTTGGTTAAGTCACTCACAACCAAAAACAACCAAACACTCAGCAACATCCAAAAGAACGCAGTCTCTTACATCTTCAACTTTTAAAGGTGATCTTTCTGCAAGCAATTAAACATACAATACTTAAAATTCAACAAGAAAGAAAAATGGACCTATAAAATAGTATTTATTTCCTATCTTATCATAAATTTCCAAGGATTCCACAGCACTGTGGAAAAAATGGAAAAGGAAGTCTAACAAAAAAATTCAATGCATATACATTCTAAATGACATGGAAAAATTAAGCTCTAAAAGAAAAAGTACAGATGTCTGTCTGAGCCATTATGCATTCCTACAGACAATGCCATAATCATGCATCTACATTTTAGATGTTAATTCTCTTTAGAATACAGTATTATCTGACTTCATTAAACTACTTCAGAGTTCAGTAGAGCTGATCTATTACAGCATCAAAGACTGAATTATGTACAAAGTGGCAAGCCTGGCTTTAACAAAATTTAATGTACAATATGAAACTATTTTTATACACCTATTAAAAAATTGTTTTCTAATCATGATCTACAAAAATTTCAGACAGTCTAATACAGAGAAACAAAGACATAAAATTTACAATATGGACTTTGGTACTTTACTAGGAAGATGTAACAAAATTAATTAAGAAAAGACCTTAACTTATGGTTCTACCTTAGACTTTTCTATTGAGTAAACTATCATGGAATACAGAAAAGGAATTCAGAAAGGATAGATGCCTTCTTACTATAGTCAAAAATGACAGATTAGAGTAGGCTGGACCCCGATCCACCACGGGAAGGAGAGCCACGCCTGCTCCCAACCCAGACGCCATCACTCAAGCACCGGGAGGTAGGCTGGGCCCCGATCCACCACGGGAAGGAGAGCCACACCTGCTCCCGACCCAACTGCCATCGCTCAAGCACCAGGAAGGTAGCCCCGTGGGCGCCCCGAACCCCCATAAGCCCCCCCCACTCTCAGACCTCCTGACTGTGCCAGTCTTTGGACCCACTCTGCAGAGGCAGAGGTGGTCATCAAGGGTATTTTTCTGAGTTTCCAACTTTGAACAGCTTTAAAGAAAAGGCGTGGGAAACCTGTAATAGAATGTTGTGGAGTTCAACCATTCAGAAGGTTGGGGAACTCAATCTGGGCTTTGCAGCATGAGGTCAGTCAGCGTCATGGGGTTCAGCCATCAGCTAACTGAGATCAGGGATCTTGCATCCTGGTTCTGTCTGAGCCATTAAATGGTAAATACACTATATTGAAATTTTGTTCACGGCAGACATGTTCTAGACTGCTTCTTGATTTCAATTTAATTCAAATGATTTAAGGGTGATAGACTAGCGACTACTACCGGTGGTCAGTGTCAAAGTTGTGCTTGATCTTAATATGTTGCTGATTGTATCAGTTGGGGTAAAGCATTGCGGTTGATTTGATGAGCTGTTTTCTCTGATGTTATGAAGATGAGAATGTCTGTGGGTCATTAGAGACACAGAAGCTAGGGCGCAACTATATCAGGAAGATTTGGGTGATAATCCAGAGATTAAACCAAGGACAGTCCGACAACAAAAATAAAAATGAGAAAACACTTAAGCAAGACACAAGG
>NW_022900932.1:5153808-5154636 GCF_012274545.1 Fukomys damarensis | reverse complement strand
CGACAAAGAACACCTGAGAAACTACATGAATACCAAACCAGCACTACAAGAAATTCTAAACAAGATCCTAGAAAAAGACAATGAAGGCAACACCACCATGAGGCCCAACAGAGCAAATCAAATAGGCAAGGCAAGAAATTAAAAGGAGAAGGTGAAAAAATATAGAGTCAATAAAAGGCCAATAACATGTCAATAATAAGTCAGTATATATCATTTATAACCAGCAATGTCAATGGCCTCAACTCACCAATCAAGAGAAATAGACTGGCAAAATGGAATAAGAAGCAAAATACAACAATATGTTGTATACAAGAAACACACCTAGTGCAAAAAGAAGCCCATAGAGTGAAAGTGAAAGGATAGAAAACAATTCTCCATGTGACAGGAGCCCAGAAAAAAACAGGGGTAGCAATCTTATTTGCAGACAAAGTAAATTTCAAACCAAAACTGATTCTAGTATTATTGATGTAGGACAGTACTATGTAGGACTATGAATGTAAAATATCTTGTACCTGCTTTATGATACATAGTAGGGACTGTGCTTTATCAGAGCTACATTTAATGATATTACTCTAGAATGTTCTCTTTCCAGATGATGATTAAGATGCTAATAAAATAAAAATGGTCCCAGGTACCATAACAGCAACACAACTTTGCTGTTTTCTGGATATTATTCTTTTCTTTTTTTGTTTTGTTTTGTTTTTAATGGAATGTGCTGAATGTCTATAATTTTGTTCAAATGACTGCAGAACCTGGAAAAGCTGTTGCTGCCATCGATGTATAACATACTATTATTAGTCTTTTTATATAAATATAAATATATATACA
>NW_022900932.1:5087799-5153677 GCF_012274545.1 Fukomys damarensis | reverse complement strand
GAAACTTTAACGGTGCCGCCAACTTTGGAAAAAGTCATCCCAATTTACTGTGTTGACTTGGCATTGTACAGAAATGGACAACCATATTGGCCTAGAAATGTTAATTTATTTTATTTTTATTTTTTTCCATGTGTACAGGGATAACACATCATACTAAATATGTAAGGTCGTATCTACGTGGGTTTGATTACAGAAACTAATAAAGTATTCTCTAAATAATGAAAACAGAATAAGATAAAACTATAAGAGCAAGAATCAATTTAAATATGTTCGGGGACCATTTTCATCTCCAGAATTAAGGATTATTTTGATGTTACATCATTGCCTTTTCTCTTTTACTTTCCTTTTTAGTTTTATTTTAGGGTTCCCTATTTTTAATGTTCATAAAGAGATTTCTTTAACTGAAATACCGAATAGTTTCTTTGGTGCGAAAGCTATAATAGTACACAGGATCCTAATGAGATAATAATGTGAAATAGGAAATAAAGGGCTAAAGGTGTAGGGACAGTGGGAAGGGTGGGGGAAAGGTAATAAGGGAGAGGAAAAAACTATGAGAAACTGAAAACATGGAAATAAAGTGTTTGTAAATGGGGAGGGGAGGGGGGGTGAAGGGAGGGCAGGGACAAGGGGAAAAAATGAGAATGAAGACCTACTATGTAAAGGTACAGAATCCCAATGATGAATGTAACTATACTGTATATCTAGATTGTACCAATAAACTCAATTTAAAAAAAAATGACAGATTAGAACACCCAAGTAGAAACAGCAACAAAATGAAAGGACAACTACCCTTCAAAAGTAGTAATATATAAAGATATTTTGCCATGGTCATCTACTTTCCAAAACCCCATGCATTAATTTTCAAAAGCCTATACATTAATTTATCCTCCTTTTGTAACCCATAGTAAAAAGAACTTGCTCCCATAATATTAAGTGTTCAACAAACCTTGTCAGTCTAATTACACATATTGATTAAACATATTTGTTACAAAAATATATTTGCCTTATTTTAGTTGGTTATTAAGTCACTCCCAACCAAAAACAACCAAAGACTCAATAAGGCAAACATATTTTTTCAGCTAATATCCATGTAAGGCATATTTATGGGAGCTGCATCTAGTAGCAAAGTCAACTGCCCAATATAAATGGAAGGAAAACTATAATTGTGTATTCGTATGGGGCTTGGCCCTGACATTCTTTCATCAGGGAATACAATTTAAGGTGAAGAAGTTTTTTCTTTTTATCACAAGATCACTCCTAACATCACAAATTTGAATTTGATTACAACTTACATAACATAAAGGTTAACTGGTTTTAAAGATACTTCTTTTAATAATCCTGATAAAAAGCAAATACTCTAGTTGGTATAAAGTACTAATAATTTTTATTTTAAAAAAGAAACTCATGATGATTACATATTTTATACAAACTCTTACATATCCCAAGAACAATACACACATTTCTTTTAAACTGAGAAGTAGCTCTGAGGTACTCTTACAAGAAAATTACTTCCCTTATTCTGCAACTTCACTGCTTTCGAATCGAAAATCACAATTTATACTTAAAATGACATTTAAAAGAAGAGTCAAAGAGGCTTTTAATCCTATCGCCATACTTCTTCCTTTATTAACATATTCTATTTGCTTTAAATTGTTCACTAATTGAATTACCAGATTAAAGAACAGGAATAGGGCAGGGGATTTAGCTCAGTGGTGCCACCACCTGTCTCAAAAGCACAAGGACCCAAATTCGATCCCTAGTACCAAAAATAAATAAATAAATAAGAGAACGGGAAGATGACATACAACCAAAGGCTCTCGATTCTAACACCCGTTACATGGAATTCTCATTCGAAGGACAGGAATACACATGTTATACTATACAACTTTCTCAAATTTTACAAGGTAACAGCTTTACTAGCAAAGAGATCAATGTAGAATCTATGACTCTCGAAGAGCTCCTCTGGTTAGAAATCATCAGTCCTGTCCAGACAACCAGTATTGTTTTAGGACTTGGCCATTCAAAACAATTGTTTAACACAATTCAAGTCTAACCTTCTGATTGTACTGACAGAACTAAGGCCTAGAACTGCTTAAGTACTTGTCTAAGATCACATGACTCCTCGATTTAAACCTAGTACTGGTTTTCCTTGCCATCTAGTTTGGCTGAAGTAGTCAAGGATGAATGTCAGAAAGTTTTTTTGGTTTATTTATTCAGCTGCTTTGCTCAGAATTACACTGAGTATTTTTTTTCTTCCTTTCATTTTTTAAAATAAACGATGCACAATTAACTGTTGGGTTTGGAAAAATAACTTCAAAAAAATTATTCTGGAAAGAGGCTGTTACTCAAAAAGCCAATTTACTAACAACTTTATTTCTCATAGCAATCCTATAAAGACAGGTTTTTGGTTGTAGATCTGAGGAAACTAAGGTCACTCAAGTCTTGTCGTTGCAGGGTCCTTGGACACATGACTGGCTCTTTTCATCATTCTACTGAGTTACTTCAGTAGAGACCTAAGTATTTTTAAACTTGATTGCCTATCCATTTTTTCCCTCATCTTGTCTCTGAAAAACACTGTCATTTCTCCTACACACAGATGTATCAAATGTCAGGCTAACTGAATACCAGAAAAAAATGGTTTGGGCCCCTGAATGCAAACTCAAGGCCCCCAAGCCATTTTGAGCAATGAGAGTAATGGAGTAATTAAAGAGGCTCAAGGGCCAGCTCAGTGGAATAGCACCTGCTTTGCAAGCACGAGGTCCTGAGTTCAATCCCCGATATACCAAAAAAAAAGGGGGGGGCTCAAGAGCAAGAGTTCTCAAAACTAATCATGTGGATACCTAAAAAGGAGGCTTGTTAGACTTGCACAAATGTTAAAATGGGATTTGAAGAGAAAGGTAAAGTAAAGATGGAAGTCAGTTCCTTCCCAATACTTCACACATGGACTTGGGAAGTACTACTATGTGGAAAGAACCGGCATGACTGAAGTGTGATAAATGTTCTCCATGCAACATTAACTTGAGGATGAAGTCCGAGGCCCGCCCCATAGCATCTGTGCTTTTGCACAGAACCCAGGAGCAGTGGTGTGGTCCAGTCCAGCGCAGCTGCAGGCAGATCCCAGCCAGGGATCCACCCAGGATCCGCCCAGGCCCCAGAGGCTCCCGCAAGCCTGCTGGGCCTAGGCCCATCCATCCAGGAAAGAGCTGCAGAGGTACAAAAGCTTCAGTCAGAGGCCCACACCATAGCATCAGTGAGTGATCCCCCTGTGCAGATCCCAGGGAGCAGCGGTGTGGTCCAGACCAGCGCCGCTGCAGGCAGATCCCAGCCAGGATCTGCCCTGACCCCAGAGGCTGGGGTAAACCCACTCAGCCAAGGCTCACCCAGGAAAGAGATACAGAGGTGCACAAGCTTCAGTCTGAGACCTGCCCCATAAGGCATCTTTGGTGGCTTGGTGAGAATTGAAGAACACTGGGTGAGCAAAAAGTAGTCTCAATAAAGGGACAGCAGGCTGTATCTGATGAACTGAGAAGAAAGAAACAAGTCCCAAAACCAGACTTCCAGATCACCTAAGGCAACTCCAAAGGAAACGAGATGAAACAATCTGATACAAAACTACCTGGACTTCCTGAACTGGCAACAAAAGAGGATCTGGAAAAAATGAAGTCACATATAATTTCTCAGATAACAGCAAAGATGGTGCCCATAGTAAAAGACACAGATTTTAAAAAATAGAGGAGCTGAGAAACATGATAGAATCCCAACATAGGAAACAAATTGAATCCATAAAACAGATGCAAACAGATTTCCAGGAGATTAAAAAATCCACTGAAAGTTTATGTAGCAGGATGAGCCAATGTGAGGACAAAATTTCAGATGTGGAAGATAGGACTGCAATTAGTGAGCAGGAAAAGAAATATCTCTTAAAAATAGTAAGGGACCATGAGAGATCAATCCACCAGCTGTCAGACAATTCAAAGAAAAATAACATAATACTGACCAGAGTCAGTGAAGAAACAGGAGAGAGAGCAGACAACATAAACTGTTCGCCGAAGTGCCGAAGTAAGGACAGAAAACTTCCCAGATAGGGGAAAAGAACCTGACACACAGATAAGTGAGGCTTATAGGACTCCAACTAGCCGTGATCAAAAAAAAAATCTATACATAGGCATATAATAGTTAAGAATCCAGAAATCCAACAGAAGAACAAAATTCTGTAAGCAGTTAGAAGAAAGAAACAAATCACGTACAAAGGAAAGCCCATCAGAATCACAGCAGACTTCTCAACACAAACCCACGAGTCAAGAATGGCATGGAGTGACATATTTTAAACCCTAAAGGAAAACAACCTCCAACCCAGACTGATGTACCCTGCAAAACTATCTTTCAAAATTGATGGAGAAATAAGATACTTTTGTGACAAAGAGCACCTCTGGAACGTCATGAACAATAAACCAGCACTCCAAAAACTTTTAAACATTATCCTAGGAAAAGACAAGGAGGATCACAACCCCAGCAAGCCCAGCAAAATGAATCCATCAGGCACCATAAGAAATTAAATGCAAAGGGGGAGAATCCAACAAAAAGAAAAGGTCATGACAAGGACAAATCAATACATATCAACTATAACCATCAATGTTAATGGTCTCAATTCACCATTCAAAAGAAATAGACTGGCAGAAGGGGTCGAGAAGCAAGACCCAACAATGTGCTGCACACAAGAAACACACTCAAAAAGAAACTCATAGACTGAAAGTTAAAGTATGGAAAACAATACTCCATGTAACAGGACACCCCCCGCCCCGCCTGCAAAAAAAGCAGGAGCAGTATTCCATTTGCAGAAAAAGTGGATTTCAAACCAACACTGATTGAGAGAGACAGAGGACATTCCCTGTAAAGGGAACAATCCAAGAGGAGGAAATGACAATCATAAATATATATGCATTAAACACAAGTGTACCCAACTATACAAAACAAATACTAACACACATGAAAAATCATATAAGTACTAATACAATAGCAGTGGGAGACCTCAATACTACACTGTCACAAATATAGATCAACCAGACAAAAAATAAACAATGAAAGTAGAACTCAATCAAACTCTGGTACAAATGAACTTAACAGATGTTTACAGAGTGTTCCACCCCACAAAATCAGAATACACATTCTTTACAGCTGCACATGGATCATTCTCTAAAACAGACCACGTACTCAAATATGTCTAGGTAAGTGCAAAGGAACTGAAGTTATCCCCTGTATATTATCAGACCATAGTGCAACGAAAATGGAGATCAATAGCAAAAGAAGCTGCAAGAATTTCATAAGCACATGGAAACTGAACAACACACTTCTGAATAACCAATGGGTCATAGAGGAAATTAAAGAAGAAATCAGACAGTTCCTACAACTAAATGACAATGATAACACAATATATTGGAATCTATGGGACACAATGAAAGCAGTCTTACAAAGGAAATTCATAGCACTGAATACTCATATTAGGAAAACAGAATGAGCCCAATTACACAACCTGATGCTAAACCTCAAGCTTCTAGAAAAAGAAGAGCAGGTCAAACCCAAAGCTCATACAAGGGAAGAAATTATAAAGATCAGGACAGAAAAAAAAAAAAAATCAATGAAGCCAAGAGTTGGTTCTTCAAAAGGTTAAACAAAATTGACAAACCCTTAGACAACCTCATCAAAAACAGGAAAGAAAAGGCCAAAATCCATGCAATTAAGAATGAAAAGGGTGAAATTACAATGGACACAGCAGAAATCCAAAAGATCATCAATATCTTCTTCAAGAACCAGTAAGATGGAAAATACAGATTCCTAGATTTGTATGAATCCCAAAGTTGAATGAAGATGACCTAAAAATTCTAAACCACCCAATATCAACCAATGAAATTGAAAACATAATAAAAAACTTATCAACTAAGAAAAGTCCAGGTCCTGATGGCTTCACTGCTGAATTCTACAAGACATTTAGGGAGGAACTGCTGCCACTCCTGATTAAACTCTTCTGAAAGGGAAACAATACTCCCAAATTCATTCCTGGAAGCAAGCATCACCTTGATCCCCAAATCACAGAAAGACCCAACAGAAAAAGATAACTATAGGCCAATCTCACTATGAACATACATGCAAAAATCTTTAATAAGATACTTTCAAATAGAATGCAGGAGATGATTAAGAAGATCATATACCCTGATCAAGTGGGATTCATCCCAGGGATGCAGGGGTGGTTCAAAATACAAAAATCGATAAATGTAATACACTATATTAACAGAGCCAAGGACAAAAACTGTATGATCATCTCAACAGATGCAAAAAAAGCAAGTGACAAAATCCAACACACATTTATGATAAAAGCCCTCCAAAAAATTGGAATAGATGGTCTCTATCTCAATCTGATAAAAACCATCTATGAAAAATCAACAGCCAATATCATACTAAATGGTCAAAAACTGAAATCCTTCACACTAAAATCAGGAAAAAGACAAGGATGTCCACTATCACCACTCCTGTTCAATATAGTTTTGGAAACATTAGCCACAGCAATTAGACAAGCGAAAGAAACAAAAGGAATAAAGATAGCAAATGAAGAAGTCAAACTGTCACTTTTTGCAGATGACAAGATACTCTAGAAGACCCCAAGAACTCCACCAAAAGTCTTCTAGACTCAATAAGGAAATTCAGCAAAGTAGCTGGATACAAGGTCAACACACACAAATGAACAGCTTTTCTGTATACAAAAACAGACTCAGAGAGAAAAATAATCCCTTTCACAAGAGTATCCAAAAAATGGAAATACCTGGGAATCCACCTAATGAAAGAAATCAAAGATCTCGACTCTGAAAATTACAACACTCTGAGAAAAGAGACTGAAGAGGATATCAAAAAAATGAAAAGACAGCCCTTGCTCCTGGGTAGGAAGAATCAACATAGTGAAAATGGCCATACTTCCAAAACTGCTATATAGATTCAATGCAATCCCAACTGAAATACCAGCAAGCATACTTCACAGACCTTGAGAAAATAATCCAAAAATTCATTTGGAACAAGAAGAGACCTAGAACAGCAAAAGCAATTCTAGGCAATAAAGACAAGGTAGAGAGTACCACAATCCCCAACTTGAAACTATACTACAAAGCTACTGTGATAAAAACAACATGGCACTGGCAAAGAAACAGACCTGAGGATCAATGGAACATATTAGAAGATGCAGAAATAAGTCCAGACACACTCAGCCACCTCATCTTCAACAAAGGAGTAAATACCCTCATTAGAGAAAAGATAGCCTCTCTAATAAATGGAGCTAGAAAAACCGGGTTTCAACTTGCCAAAGATTAAAACTAGACCTGTATTTCTCACCATGAACTAAACTAAAGTTGAAATGGATTAAAGATCTAAGCATTAAAACAGAAACACTAAACTGGCTAGAAGAGAGGTTGGGTAGAACTCTTGAAGACACTGGTGTAGGAAAAGATTTTACGAACAAAACCTCAGTTGCCCGTGAACTAGCACAATCAATCAACAAGTGGGTGTCTTCTTATTAAACAACTTCTGCACAGCAAGAGAAACAACCAACAGTGTGAAGAGACAACCCACAATGTGGGAAAAACTTTTCACCAGCTCTTCCCCAGACAAAGGTTTACTATCTAGAATATACAAAGAACTTAAAAAAAATCGGACCCCCAAAATTTAAAGACCCCATAAAAAAATAGGTATCCAAAATAAACAGACATTTCTCAGACAAAGAAGAAATAGCAAACAAACATATGGAAAAAATGTTCAGTATCACTGGCTATTCAAGAGATACAGATGAAAACAACACTGAGATTCCACCTCACCCCAGAAAGAACGGCTGCTATCATGAAATCAACCAATAACAAATGCTGGAGGGGCTGTGGGGAAAGAGGAACCCTTCTCCACTACTGGTGGGAGTGTAGACTGGTGCAACCACTGTGGAAATCAGTATGTAGATACCTCAAAGAACTAGGATTCGAGGTCCCATTTGACCCTGCTGTCCTCCTGCTGGGTATCTACCCCAAAAAATTAAAAAGAATCATATCAAAGTGATATATGTGCACCGATATTCATAGCAGCACAATTCATGATAGGTAAAACCTGGAAGCAACCCAACTGCCCATAAACTGAGGACTGGATGAAGAATGTGGTTTTTCTATAAAATGGAGTACTACTCAGCCATAAAGAACAAGGAACTAGAGACATTTATAGCTAAATGGATGGATGCACATTGAAACAAACAGGACACAGTTTCAGAAAATGAAAGTGTAAATAAGGACTAAAAGGTATAATAGATAATTTGAAATAGGAAGAAAAGGTGTAAAGCGGAAGGGGAAATGGAAGGGGTAGGGGGGAAAAAAAGGTGCAAATTTTCAATGATTAATGTCACTGTATACCTTAAATGTACCAATAAAATTTTAAAAAACATTAACTTGAATTCCCCGATAATTTTTTATTTACAGTTGGTCTTTTTTTAAGTATTCTGAGAGACATCACTACACACTTAGAATTGACTGTACAATCTAGTTTACTTCCTGTTAATTTTGCCCTCCCACTTAATATTTATAGTAGACATCAATGGCACAAACAGGAAATTTCATGGACATCTTATCTGGGGAGTGATGGCAAACCCATGGCACATATTATTGTTCTTTTAAGACAAAAGATGTTAACGTAGGAGTTTTGTTTTGTTTTGTTTATAAACTAAAACCTCAGTACTTAGGTTTAACTGCAATGCTGGCACTTTGTGATAAATAAGTGGGTTTTGGATTACACTTTGGGCACTTATCTCTAAAAAAATTGACCCTCCGGCTGGTCTAGAGCCTGAAGCCATAATGGAGCTACCTCCTAACAATATTTCAAAAAACATATACCCTTAGCTACTGTAATACTTTTGTGAATCAAAACATCATTTGCAATCATTTTAAAGCCCTGGTTAGTCTCAAACAATAAATAACACTACTGTTCCAAATAATCCCCCACTTATATGTGATAAAGTCCAAAGTCGCTCTGTATTACAAGAGCTATACATAAACCAGACATCTACACCTCCTTCTATCCACAGGAGCTCTAAAGGATCTTGGCCATCCAAGATTTTTTCCACAAAGGATGACGATAACCTTTAGAAACTCTAACTCAGGAAGTTGCCAGGCCTAGCAAGTTTCCTAAATAACAAGAACTACTTTTGGATGGCTAGGAGAAGAGGAAATAGAGAATGAAAGGGATAAATCATTTTCATACAGGATAGATTTCTAATGGCTTAGCTATTTCAAAGTACTTGGAAACAAAACTCATATGTAATATGGATACTTTCTATACTGTCAACAGCAAGAGAGACACAAAGAGAGAAACAGAGAGGGAAGAACAGAAAAAAAAAATCAATGTTAATTATCTTCACAGTGCCAATACTATTGGTACAATGACATAAAATTATACTAGCATCCACTTACCTCCAGATGTGTTTTACTCAATGACTGAATTATGACCCATTATCACTGATTCGTTAACCAGAACTATAAGATGTTTAAAATATAACCATAATCTGGATGGGGCTAATGAAACATTAAACAAAGTGGAATATCCTAAGCAGAAGTAAAAGTTTATGACAAAAACACAAATTCCAAAGTCCTATATTGAATAAATTTTAAAAGACACAAAATTTCTGATAAAAAATTCCAAAAGATGTGCTCGCTTCGGCAGCACATATACTAAAATTAGAAATTCCAAAAGAATTGGCCAACTATTTGCTGTTCATCTTTATACATACTGCAGACCAGGAACTGGGCTAATCTAGTCCTAGCCCCCATCTCTGAGGTCACAACCAAGGATAAAGACACAAAATCTCCAAACCAAACCAACAGAATAGAGAGACGAGGGGCAGCCGTATAGCCCAGTGAGGTGGGTATCTCTGAGTTACATTCATCTCTGCTTTCCTTCTCCAGAGAAGTATACTGTAGGGCAGGAATTTACCCTCAGAACTAAACCACAAAAACACATCTTCCAATGCAATCTTCTGTTCAAGCTTTAGAAGAATCTTGAAGTCCTGGGAACCATTATCAAAGCATTCTGCCTTCCAGCAAAGGGAGAAGGAAGAGAAAAGGTAGACTATATAGTTTGATCACTGCCCCCAAACAAGCACAATCTGAAGGGCCTGGAGTTGCGGGCTTAATCTGGCCTGCTCCTACACGGATAAGAGAATCAGTGCAATCAGCATAGTTAATCCACGGTCAGCACCGATCATTTCTATTTTAGCGAGGTTAGACTGCTTAAGTAATATACAAAGAGCAATGTTTTGTTAACAAAGCCCTAATGGTAACACTCTACCATCTCTAGCACTGCCTACATCCAGTTACCTGACCACACAACTGAGCTGTTACTGAGAAGCACCCCAATATCACAGCTATCATTGACCATGCTTTAGGAAACATGAAGATTTCAACACTGGGCACATTCTGCTTTAACACTAGCGAAATTAAACTGGATATTAGAATGAGAAAAGAACAAAACTGTCCTGACACAGACCACTTTACAAGAGACTTTTAAAATCCATACTAGTTATTTATCTATAACTAACTACATATATATACTAACTACAGTTGCTTAAATCCTAAACGCCATTTTCAACTCTACCTGTGTCAACTCCATCGGTAAATTCCTTGTTCTCTCAAAAGCGCAACTTTCTTGACCCCATGAATCCAAAATAAAAATCCATGAAAGAGTCAAACTAAAACTTTCTTTAGGGCTCTATTAGTACGTTCAAAAGTGTATATAGAGCGAGGGAGAGTAGCACACACCTATAATCCAGCACCACTCTGGAAAGCTGACACACAAGGATTCCAAATTCAAACTCAGTCTAGGCAACACAGTAAGACTATTTCAAAATTAAAAAAAAAAAAAAAATTAAAGGGCTGAGGATGTGGCTCAGAATGAAGATCCTGGGTTCAATCCCTAGTACATCAAGCTCCCCCCCATGGGGGGCACTGTAACAGGTACTTTGCGGCTAAGGAGATTTGAAAAGTTAAGCCCCAGCATCCCAGCTGTTTTATTTTCTAATTAGTGAAAGGGGAACCTGTGAAAAGATTAAATATTTAGCCTTCCCTACAACTAACAGCCTCTCTCCAGCATCAATCCTGTTTCTTGCTGGCCTAAGCAGAAAGAACAAGCAATCAAATCTAGATCTGTGGCATTAATAATGACTAAGAGTCTGGTCAGCTACTACCTACTTCTCTGAAAGCCACCAGCATCTCATCTCGGCCTTCCCTTGCAGACTATGTTTTATGAAGGATTAGTATAAAACAGTAGGGAATCTAATAATGAACTTTTCAGAACATGTATAATGGCAAAGTGTGATCTAGAACTACGAAATACTTTCCTCTATTAAATGCATCATTCATTTGCACAAAACTTACCTGAAACTAAGTTCTGAATAAATGATTTTAAACAATGTTATCTTCAAACATGTAATAAAGATTTTTAAATGCTTAAAAATATTTTTAGTTAAGAGAAATTGGCTTCCCTTTGAAGGATATCCCAGCTCAATCTTCAGATTCTAAAAGGTCCAGTCTAAACAACTCTGGAGCATTTCAGTGAGGAATTCTCACTCAACTCCCACAGCAAGTTATGCCATTGCCTGAGATTACAACATTACTAGATGATTAGAACATTTTTCTTTTTCAGTTCCAAGCAAAGTAATTTTCAGATCAAAAAGAACTGCTGCAGCATTCCTGCTGACACAACAGGATAAAGCAGGGGAGAAAAATACTGGTTAATATCATGCAGCTACTGTGAAGTTTACCTCTAAAGCTGTGAAATATAGTTTTGAAATATGAAGCTTAAAGTAAAATGGACAGCCAGTGTGTTTGGTATAGCTCCATTTTAAAAATTAAATCCTTTAATGGCTTTTTGTCCATTCACCTTTCTTTTAATACCAAAATAGTGGAAAAAGAAACATTTCATTTTAATAAATGCTTTACTGACCAAACTTTCACCTGAACAAAAATAACCCATTACCTCTCAACCTCTAAAAGCTATCGGGTTCTTTTTTTTTAACCAAATATATAAAACATCACAAAGATTCTGTTTTTAATTTTAGGAATACAGGTGCTCATAGCAATAATCATTTGTCCCCATGTTCAGCTACTACACTGTCCCCACAAAAGTTCCACACCAGCACCTTCAGGCTATCCTGACAACATAATATTTGGTTCAAAATAATTAAGTAACAAACTTATCTGGTTCCAAGTGTTATTTTCATACCCAAAACCACATTCTGAAGCATCTATAACAGATGAGATAATAGTCTACCAATAATCAACTATCATCCATGTTAAGAAAAGTATGTTCATTCATCACAATTATTTGAGTTTTTTAAAAGTATTCAGTAAGTACAGGCAAAACAAAATTTCAGGCACAGTTAAGTACCTTTGATCATACAGTAATTCACTTAAGTTCTAGTACATGCATATACCTGTGCATTTCTCAAAATTTTCTATGAATGTCAGAAATCTGTATACAGAAAAAAAATTCCATCATTAGTAAGAGCTAATTCCCCACAGTATGCAACTCCATGAGGGTAACAAGGATAAAGATGGTTCTTTCAATCTTTCCCACTTTCTAAAATCAAACCTATTTATTCCCCCATTCCCCCACAAAAAAAAAAAAAAAAATCAGTTCTGCACTTGGAATGAAAATTGAGGGTAGAGCAGAAAACTATTCCTTCTGGACCAAAAAGAAAGGAGTAGGAGGAGATAGGTGAGGAGAGGAGGAGTAGGTAAGGAGGATGATCTATGCAGTAGCATAAGACAATTCTAAGCAAAACAGTCCCAACCCGTTCTTTCTCTGCCATCCAACTTACTCCTTCAAAGTAAAGAACATGAAAACCAACACTAGCACACAAGTCATGGAAGTCAGGATAAAGAACAGTAAGTTTACACACAGACACCTACATATGAGCCAGACATGAGAGATCTTGCTCTGACATACCAGCCTTCATCTCTGACCAAAGATACTTGCTCCAGTGCTGAAATCAATACCATCAAATCTTATGTGTCATGGGGCTGGGAAAGTATGTCTTCAAGAGTTGTAACTATTTTATCTTCATACAGATTGTCTTTCTGCTTCGCTTTTTTTTTTTTTTTTGGTTACCGGGGATCCATCTCTGGACCTTGTACTTGCAAGGCAGGAGCCGAAACCACTAAGCTAAATCCCCAGCACCTCTGTTTCTGTTTTAACATTAGATCTTTGATCCATGCTAATTTTAGTCTAGTATATGGTGAGACAAAATCAAAATAGACTCAATCTTCTGAGAATATCCAATTTTCCAAGCACCATTTATTAAAGAGGCTATCTTCCAGGGTTTTTTACTTCTTTGTCAAAGATCAAATAGCTATATAACCCTGGGGTTGTTTCAGCTGCTTCTATTTTGTGCCCGTATTATGTGCTGGTTTTAATCACTGTAGCTTTATAATGTAACTTCAAGTCTGAGATTGTGATGTCACTTACTTTGCTTTTGTTACTCAGGACTGCTTTTGCTGTTCTGGGTCTCTTCTGATTCCATACAAATTTTAGGATTGCTTTCTCTAACTCTGTGAGAAATGACATTGGTATTTTGATTGAGATTACATTAAATCTGTACCTCACTTTTGGAAGTATAGCCATTTTGATTTTGTGGTTCTGCCTATCCAGGAACAGGAGATATATTTCCACTTTCTGATGTCCTCCTCCCTCAATTTTTCAGTCTAATGTAATTAGGGCTTTTGCTACCTTAGATTAAGACCTAAAAAATTAATTTTTTGATGTTACTATGAATGGTACTGTTTTCCTAATTGCTTTTTCAGTGAGTTCATTATTAGGGATGTTATTATTTTTGTATTTATTTTGTATCCTGCTATAGTGAATTTGAATGTCAATTCTAGAAGTCTTTTGGTGGAGTTTTTTAGGTCTCATAAGCAAAAGATAATGTCATCTGCAAATAATGATATTTAGACTTCATCTTTTCCTATATGTATCCATTTTATTTCTTTCTCTTGCTTGATTGCTCTAGCTAATTTTGAGGACTGTATTAAACAGGAATGGTAATAATGGACATCCGTCTCCTGATTTTAAAAGAAAGGCATTCAGCTTTTCTCCACTTAATGTGACACTGGCAGTAGGCTAGCCATAAATGGCTTTTATCAGATTGAGATAAAGACCTTCTATTCCTATTTTCTTCACAGTTTTTACCATTAATGGATGTGGGATTCTGTCAAAGGCTTTTTCTACATTTATTGAAATAATTGTGATTTTTGTCCTTGCTTCTTTAATGTGATGAATTCAATTTATTGATTTGCATATGTTGACCCATTCTTGCATCTCTGGCATGAAGCCTACTTGGTCATGGAGTATTATCTTTCTGATGATCTGCTGCTTTGTTTACCAATACCTTCTTCAAGATTTTTGCATTTATGTTAGAGAAATTGGCCTATAATTTTCACTTTTTTGGTTAGATCCTTGTGTCATTTTAGATTCAAGATAATGTTAACTTCTAAGAATGATTCTGGAAATACTCCTTCCCTCTCAATTAAAAAAAAAATTTTGAGGTGTATTGGTGTTAGATCATTCCTGAAGTTCTTGTAGAATTTTACTGTGAATCCATCAGATCCTGGGCTTTTCTTAGTTGGTAGTTTTTTATCACTGCTTCAATTTCATTGCCTGTTATTGGATTGCTCAAGATATTTAAGTCTTCTTGGTTCAGTTTTGACAATTCATATGTATTTAGGAATCTGTCCATGTGTTCTGAGTTCTCCAACTGTTTGGTCTTGAACTCTCAGCAATCCTCCTGCCTCAGCCTCCTGAGTGGTGGAAGTACAGGCATATGCCACCATGCCCAGTGTTCTCCATTTTCTTTGGCATCTACATTTGTTAACTGGTTGCTAATAATTTCCCAGATTTCAGCATTATTTAGAAATTTCAACTTTTTCATTTCTAAATGCATTAGTATGCTATGTGTCTCCCCCCAACTTTTTGGGGGTGGGGGCAAGACTGGCTAAGAGTCTGTCTTTCAAAGAACCAGCTCTTCAATTCATTGCTTTTTTAATGTCCATTTCATTAATTTCTACTCTGATCTTTTTAACTTCCTTCTTTGTACAAGCTCTGGGTTTGGATTGTTCTTATTTTTCTAAGGCCTTGAGATGCATCATTAGGTTATTTATTTGGGTTCATCCTATTTTTCTGATGTGGGCATTCAACACTACAAAGTGCTTTCAATGTGTCCCATAAACTCTGGCATGCTGTACTGGTATTATCATGTAGTACTAGGAATTATCTCATTTTTTCCTTAATTTCCTCTGTGACCGATTATTCAAGAGTGTTTTAATTTTCATAGTTTGCATAGTTCCTGTGGTTTCTTTTACTATTGATTTCTAGCTTCATTATAATATGATCTGATAATATGCATGGTAAAATTTCAATTCTTTTGCATTTACTTAAGCATGCTTTATTAACTACTTTGCGGTCTATTGTGGAGAAAGTACCATGTGCAGCCAAACCATGTGTATTTTGTTGGTGATGTAACACTGTATATTATCTATTAAACTCATTTATTCAAAGGTTTGGTCCAACTTTGATTTTTTTTGTCTGCTTGTTTAGCTGATCTATTTGTGATAGTAGGGTACTGAGTTTCCCCATTATAATTGTATTATGTTTATCTGATCTTTTATGTGCATTAATTTTTGTTTTATAAAGTCAGGTATGCCGTGGCTTGGCACACGTTTATAACTGTTATCACTTCCAATGAATATTTCTGTTACCCATTACATAATGTCCATCTTTGCCTCTTTTGACCAGCTTTGGCTTGAAATCTACTTTGTCCAAAAACAAGGTAGCTACTCCTGCTTTGTTTCTGGGTTCATGTTGTGTGGAATATTGTTTTCTACCTTTTGATTTTTAGTCTATGAATTTTTGTGTTAAATGTGTTTCTTGTATATAATATATACTATTCAACTGTTTCTTGATCCATTCTGCTAATCTGTGTCTTTTGACTGGCAAGTTGAATATATTCATATTGATAGCTATAATTGATGAGTATTAACTTAGCCCTATCATTGTATTAACTTTCAGTTGCTGTTCTGCTTTATTTAATTGCTACCCCTACCGGATATATTCATTCATTTTACTGGACATTTTATTTTAGCATGGTTAGCTTCATGGCCTCCTTCTGGGATATCCTAGGGAATTTTAAGGGTTGTTGGTTTGGTGGTCCTGAATTTCTTTAGATTTTATCATGGAAGTCTCTTATTTCTCTAGCAATTTTGAAAGATAATTTTGCAGGATATAACAGTCAGGGTTCGAAGTTGTTCTCTTTAAGAGCCTGAAACACTTCATTCCAGGTTGTCTTTGCCTTTAAGGTTTGCCTTGAAAGATCTATTGTAATACTAATTGCTTTTCCTTTATGGGTGATCTGATGCTCTTCTCTAGCAACCTTAAGATTCTGTTCTTGTGTTGTATGTCTGGTATTTTAATTATTATGTGGCACTGAGTGGGTTTTTTTTTTTTCTGATCATGGATCTGCAGGGTTGTATATGCTTCACTTATTTGTAAAATTTTTTTGCCATGTCTGAAAAATTCTCTGCTGTTACTTGTGTAAACAGATTTGTTTATGCCCTCTGTGCTGTCCTCTGATTTTTCGCAAATTGCAATTATTCTTGTATTAGTCCTCTTTGAGTCACCTAGGAGCTGTTGGATCCATTTTTCATGCTCCCTTGTCTCTAAGGTGTCTCTCCAATTGCTCATTCACCACAACTTTGTCTTCACACTGGTCACTTTTGCTACCCATACTTTCTAACTCCCTGGATATCTGTTTGAAACTTTCCTATGGTCTCTTGTTCTTTTCTAACCTGGGAATTCATGTTATACATCTCTTTCTTTAGTTCCACTAGCTGTTTTGTCAGTGTCTTCTCTAGACTTGCTGGTTATCTGTTTCATTATAGTCATTATATAAGTAATATCTTCTTTAAATTTGCCAAGCACGTTTTACAACCATTTTATCTCCATTGGTACCTTTTCAGACCTATCTGCTGTGTAGCTTATAATTTCCTCACCCTCAATCTTCCCTATACCAGTTTTGGGGGAGTTGGGAGTTTGGGGAGGCATTCTGTTGCCTTGTCTTTTCATGTTTCTGTTTTTGTCTTTCCTACTGAGGTTTGTAAATTCTTTGGCCCAGTGCCCCATTCTCTGAGAGCAAGCCACAGTATCATGACCATCCAGGCAATCCAGGTACTGGCATAGAGGGAAAACCAGTTCCCAGCTGCTACTACCTTACTTCGTCTATGAGAGTAAATTCAGAGACCACAATGGCATCACATATCAACTGGATATTGACAAACCCTAAGACAAACTCATGAACAGCCCTTTACCAAAACAAAGAGGACTCTGATTTTAGTGAAGACAATTAGGCGCCCCCTTGTATTACCTTATAATAATTTACAGCATTGATTTCTGCTAAATGTTGGCAGCACTACCAAAGCTCAAACCTATCACCAGACCACATGACTTTTTCTTCAGGACTAACTCCTCTGATGATTATTCCCATCAAACCTGGCCTTCCAGAATAGAATATAGACCCATGATCTTTCTGGTCTGAGCCTAGGCCTTCCAGGGAATCCCAGAAGAGTCCCATTTAGCTCTCATCTTCTCCAAGCCTATCTCCCAAAGCTGACTCTCAGTCTTGTGTGGAAGGGTATGACTTCAGTCCTGAAGTGAGCCTCTCCCCTGAAGCATTGGTCTCTTCTTTGATCTGGTTGGTCTATCAGTTGTCAATTCTGTTGCCTTGGGCTATGGAGAACCCAGGGACCAGGACCAAGATGTACATTCCTGGACCCTCCTGAGTCCAGTGTGGAGATCAGCAGTTCACAGTGGAGGCTGAAGATAGGCTAACCCAATTTCAAATAACCAATTTCCTGCCTCCCCTTTTATTTTATTAGGTTACATATACTAAACCAGCAAATTTTCAATTAGTAAAAATCCTTTTTCCAAATCCACCCTGAACATGAACATTAAACTGAAAAGTTATTTTTATAGTAAATTTCCCAATTTCAAATGTATTGTTTGTTTGTTTGTTTTTGGTACCAGGGATTGAACTCAGGTCCTTGTGCTTGCAAGGAAGGGCACCGAACCACTGAGCTAAATCCCCGGCCCCCAATTTCAAATGTAAAGTGTTCACATATTATAAAGCCAATTACCAAGAAAAAGTAAATTTGGTTATAACAGTGACAAAAGACACATCCATATAGCTGGAGAGTTTAATATTCTTCTCTTACTAATTGATAAAACTAGATTTATAAAATAATGATATAGAAAATCCAACACTATCAATAACCTTGAAAAATTTGACATTCATTTATAGAATATTCCACTCAACAACTGCAGAATGTATGTTCTTTACACCAAGACCAGCATATCTTACTCTATGATAACCATAAACAATTCTTACTAAACTGCAAGATTAGTTTAACATATTCTCTGACCAAAATGGAATTAAATTTGAAAATAATTAACAATAATATAACTAGAAGAAAACCTCCACTAATGTATTATATCCAGTGGAACAAAGAAAAAAATTATAAATGAAATTAGAAAATACTTTAAACAGAAAAATATACAACATACCAAAATATGCGGAAGCAGCTAATGCAGTCTTTTAAACCTTTAAATAACAGTATATGAAAATAAGATATTTGAAAAGATGAAAATGTCCTGAAATCCTCCCTCAAAATGAGAAAAAACAAAAAAACAAAAACAAAAGTAAACCCAAAACAAAAGAAAGCAAATAAAAAGCAAGAATCAGTTCAAAAGAAAACCAACAATACAGAAAGGGCAAAAGTTGTTTTTAGAAAGAGCAACAAAACTGATAAATACCTACTACCAATATCACAAATGAAGAAACATTACTATAGATCCTACAAGAAAAACAGAACATTATCAAAACTGGTCTAATATAATCTACAAAATCCTAATGGCTCTAATTCTATTAACTGAACTCCCTATCAAATACATTCTCAAACAGAAAATCACACGCCCAGATAGTTTCACTGGCTAATTCTCTCCAACTCAGGAAAAAAATGCCAGCTGAACACAAACCCTTCCAGAAAATAGAGAAAGAACATTTACCAATAAAATATCTTATATCATAATCTCACAGAAAACATGAGCATATATGAAAATATCCTTGAAATAACAAAGGGAATCCAACAATATATATAAAAATGTGACTTATCATGATCAAGTTAAATAGCTCTTCACTTGTTCTGTATCACTGTAGTACAGTAACTTTGCTACCAAAGTCTAATTATCTTTCAAAATTCTGCTTGACTCCCCATATAAGAAAAAACCTTAATATATAGCATGTAAAGCTCCTTTCCTAACCCACCCCTGCACAGGAGCACCCTCTGTAGTCACTAACCTCCAGTATTCAACCCACTACAACCACCATGCCCTCTGCCCAAGACATGACACTTCCCTCCACTCATAAATTCCAAAGCTCCATCTCAGCTGAATCTCTCTGAAAGACATCTCAATTTTGTCAGGATGATTTTACCACTGCTCTTTTCACACTCCCACCGCATCTTTGTAAAACAATAATAACAGATATAACCATTACTATTTTTTTTCTCTCTATTCAGCTCTCTCTCCTACACGCAAGGGCCAAATGTTTTCCTCATTCTTAACAGAAGAAAACCCAAAAGATCACTTCAATAGATGCAGAAAACAACAACAACAAACATTTGACAAAAGTCAGCAGACATTTGTAAGGAAAAAAAACAACTCTCAGCAAATTATTAAAGGAAATTTGTTCAATAAATAAACATGTCTTAGAAGAAGCCACAACTAACACTGCACTTAACTTCCAAGTAGCATTAACCCCGTGCCAATGCTTCCCATTTATGTAGGTGCTCATTGATCTTCTCAAGCACCTTGTGTTTAAAAAAAAAAAAAAACAGTTTTATTGTGCCAACTAGTATAATAGCCAACTCTGGATCAGAAATGTTAAATGATATACCAAAGTAAGAAAATCCAAGTTTTGACTTAGAAGTACTCTTCCATCAGTAAGCTGTCTCTCATCTTAGTTCAATCACAAGGAGAATTAGTCTTTCCTACAAAGCACATTCTGTTAACTTTGTCAAAGACTAAGTGTTGGTGCTATTGGGACAATTCTTAACATTTCCTAGCAAGGACACGAGTTTAAGTGACTATAACACCTCATAAGATATTCAAACAGTTATTATTTTTCATTCGTTGGTCAAATAAAAATGGACAAGTTCTACTAATCCAGAATGAAAATTTATAAATCCACATGAAAGACCCACAGAAGAACCTCAAATCTCCTTTACTCAAAATGACTGCGCCAGAGATAGGAAAAGGCACAATCAGTGGCCTGTAATCCTTTTCTTCACTAGTCTAAAATACTGCAGTTGCAGTACAAAAACAAATAAGGTACTTCAAGGCTTAATCTGAATTTTTATCTCTATTTCACTTTCAGTCCTTGCCTTAAGTGAGCAGCTATCAGCTGGCAGCTTAGAATCAGAGCTCCTTAATAGAGAAGTAAGAACAGTATAGTCACCTCTGTTTCTATTTCGTTTGACTTTCTCATGCAGGGAAGTATGAACTTTGCCTTAACATATTTCCATCTGGGATTCACCCGCAAGAGACAAGTTTCACAGTGAGGCTGGGTGTGCTTCTTTACTACACCCACATGTGCTTCACTTCAAAGTACAAAGGGATGGGGAAGAAAAAGAAAACAAAAAAGGAGAAGGGCCAGTCCTGAGTCTGACCCCAGTTGTGGGAGGGGGGAGGATCCAAGTCTCTGTTAACAGAAATTACCCCCCCAAAAAAGGGGAAAAAATCTTTTGTTCTTTAGTTTTGTCACCCAGCTACCTGCAGACCAATCACTTCTGTGCATTCTCTTTTGTGTTTCCCAAAATTGCACATTTGAATAATCATTTGTCTAGGACAAAACATTAAACAACTAAGATAAAATAAGATTTCTCATTAATGGAGTTGTTTTCAGTGTGAACATCCAAGTCCTTAATAAAGCAGTCTATATGTTTCATGGTAGCACAGTGCCCTTAACAGACAAGTTCCTAAAAGGCTTGGTGAATTTATCTGACCTTACTCCTGTTGAAAGTCAGAGACCACAAAGGTTATCTCCCATTGACATTTTACAGTGATTCAAGTAAAAATAAGGACCTCTTCTTTAAGTGACAGAAAAATTCAAAGGTCACTGGATAATACACTTTCAAGTGGACTGCACTAGTATCTCAGATATGTCTGTACTCAAAATGTCTGCTTTCAATAATCTCTGAGAGTGGACCATGAAAATCACTAAGTGACTTAAATTTTTAATCAAGTGGCCAACAAAAATGGCTTTATCATGATTATTTCTAGATAAACTAATATTACAATTTCAAACGTCTCTTTAGTTCCCAAGAAAATTCACATATATTTTAAAATTTTAATACTGTCTTTGAAATTAAGAAACAATATTGCAGTTTAATTCTTTTCTTATTTACAATTGAAGAAAAAAGGTAGGGAATTATCAAAAAATGTAGAATGGGTCTGGGGATTTAGCTCAGTGGTGCTGCTGTCTGCCTCATAAGCGCAAGGACCCAAGTTCGATCTGCAGTACCCAAAAAAAAAAGAAAAGAAAATGTAGAATGCCCTTATTTAAATACATCACAGACCAACATTGAGCAAACTACAGACCAACCCAACTCACAATACCAACCCCCTTACTCTAATTCAAGAAGATGAAAAAGATTTTTAAAAATCAAAGGATAATCTTATCCAGTAACTATTTTTTTAAGGAGGAGTACCAAGGATCAAACTCAGAACCTTGTGCTTGCAAAGCAGGTAGTGGGAACCACTGAGCTAAATCCCCTGCCACCCCCAATAACTTTCTTTTTATCATATATGTCCTTTTTAATTCTTGCTCTGTATTTTTTTTTCTCATTGAGTTTATTGGTACGTTTTAGGTATACACTACAGTTACATTCATTATTGGGATCTTGTACCTTTACATGACAGGTCTTGTTTCTCATTTTTTCCCCTTGTCCCTGCCCTCCCTTCACCCCTCCTCCCCTCCCCCTTTCCAAACACTTCATTTCCATTTTTTCCTTTTCTCATATTTTTCCCCCTTATTAGCTTTCCCCTACCCTTCCCACTTTCCCTACACATTTAGCCCCTTTCTTCCTATTTCACATTGTCCATTATATCATTAGGATCTTAGGTACTATTATAGCTTATTCACACCAGAGAAACCATTCGGTATTTACACCTGTGAGACTTATTTATTTCATCTAGGAGTACCCAATAACTTTCTAATGCACTTCTTTTAAAGCTCCCCTTGAGCTGAATAATTCCTATCAGCCCTCTCACCAAAGCCTGTAGCCAGGAGAGCGGCTGTACTCTTCTCTCTGAGAAAAATGTTATCAGAGGAGTTGCTATCAGAGATGTGGCACTGTGGCACACACACCAATTAAGTAAAGCAGTCAGAGATTAGGAAAGACTGAAGGGTGAAAGTCCCATCCCCCAGTTTCATAACTGGAGTAAAACCTTAAACCCGCCTGTAGATTACATTCTCATCTCTGTCCCACTCCTATTCAACTGGCTCCCCATTCCCAGTGGCAACACACTCCCTTCTCTACTTCCTCACACTCACAAGGTTCTGCAATTGTCCTTTGTGTCCTCTGCTGTAGCTGAACTCTGAAATCAATTTTCTTCACTTAAACTGCTCAATCATATCCTCAACGTATATAATTCCATTTCCATAAAATTCATTGAAAGTTATAGCATTAGATTTCAACTATGTGAAATGTGCAGTCTATAAATTTTCATCTAAAAGAGAAAGTCTTCAGATAAGAAAAGACATACTTAAGTACAATTACAGATATGCTTTACCTAAGTTTAAAAGACGTGAGAAAAAAAACCATACTGGTACAAAAAAGTCAACAAGCCATCCTTTATCCATGTGGAGACTGGTCACAGTATGTTCTTGTTTCTGTTTTTTCCGGTACTGGGGATCAAACTCAGGACCTTGTGCTGGCGAAGCAAGTGCAGCACTACTGAGCTAATCCCCTGCCCTGGTCAGAGCATGTTACATCAACCTCATAAATCCAGCAAACATTTACCTTTAAGGGACTGAGTGCAAAAAAACAAAAGCCCTCACTTTCATCCTAAGTAATGAAGAGCCCCAAACAAAATACAAACACAATGGACCAGTCTGCCAAATAGATAGTCCTTGCTTTCCAATCGGCCTATACCCATTTTATTTGCGTTATATGTAAACTATGAAACGTACATGTTAAAAACAAACACTCAGTTAAAAACTCCAATTCACATTCAAACTTTTAGAACAAATAAAGCTTTCAATGTCATAAAAAACTCATACGCCATTCCAGTTTAACTTTTTTTAAAAAAAGGAACACTATTACCAATTTAAGTAAAGTCTATAACCAATAGGAAAATACTTGTAAAAGACACTGCAATTTTTGTCTGTAATTACTTGGTTTACGATTACACCCTGAAAGGAAAAGAAATCTACTATTCTCATTTATTTCAAAATTAATTGTTTTAGCCATATTTTATGCTGGTAAATTTGTAACACTAATCATCTGTTCCTTTCTTTCATCCATCTCACAAATACTAAATTATCTAAGGGACTATAAATTTGAGTAGCAAGTAGGTCAGATACAATCCCTGCCCTGATGGAGCTTCCTGTTTGTCATCAACCCAATCCATCCATACAGTTTAGACAAACACAACAGGACCTAAGAGGATTCAGCAAACGGTCCAAACACCACTTGTCCTAGACTATTTGGTCTACTTGTCTCCTAAAATAGATGACTGCCTAGGCCTAGTTAGGTGCTTGTTACAATCAAAGTTATGTCGGCTTTCCCATTTGAATATTTAAGAAACCATTTTTGGTAGGCATTCTAGAGTGGGGAAATCTGTGAAAGCTAAAAACTTTTCAACAATAGCATATTATCTATTTTCCATTCTAAGCAACAGTTCAATAAAATTTTAGCAAGCTCTAAAAATACTCATACTTGATGCTTTTTAAGAAGTGTTTCAACATTTTTTTAAATTTTTTTTTTCCTTTGAGATGTTGCAAGTTTAAACTCAGGGCCTTCTGCTTTCTAGGCCACTAATCTACGTCTCCAGCCCTCTAGGCAAACTCAGACTCATAATACCTATGCTCCATGGTCTTACCCAATTCTTTCTGAAGTTAAACCAAGAGAAACACAGACTTCACCTGCAGCCAAGTACATGCAAAATGAAATCCTAGTCTTCACAGCCTGTAAATGGAAATTCTAACAAGAGTAAAACACCCCAAAAGTCTTACTTTCTTCATCTGTGAAATGGAAAGTCACACCAGAAAATTAATGTGTGATGACTAATTCAATTATATAAAGCTCCCGGGAAAGCACTTTTCACTGTACCGTAAATAAGTTGCATTAATTTCCTGCTGCTGTCTTTGGTCATGTTCTTCATTTTGCTTGTAATGCCTTGTCCTCCCCTTCTCCCCTCCTATCTTAATCACATCTGTTCTTCAGGGCCTCTTTCAAGTCATTCTTGATGCCTTCTTTATCCATAACACTATCACAGCTTTCTTGTCTTAGAAATCCAATTACTTCCTGTGTGTAATATTCATCATGCTATTAACTAGGACTACTGTAATTCCAACTTAACATTTCACTGGCAGATGGTACAGATCCCAAGTACAGAAGATAGGAGCCTTCATGGAGTGTCATCTCTTACATTCTGTATCTTTCAGTGCTTTACAGAAATTACACCACATTCTACAAATAGGAAATACAGAAATTACACTATTTTGTTTAAAAAAATAAAAAAAACAGCAGAGGGCCAGGGATTTAGTGCAGTGGCTCCACCATCTGCCTTGCAAGCACAAGGTCCCTACCTCAATCCCTGGTACAAAAAAAATAGCAGGTATAAAAAGGTGGCTGAGGTTTGTGTTTTCCCTTTTTCTTCAGAACAAGGCCTCACTATGTCGTTATAGGCTGATCTTGAACTCAATATGCAGCCCAGGCTGGCCTTGAACTCAGTGATGCCCCTTGACTCAGCCTCCTAAATTTTGGGGATTATAGATGTGGACCACCACTACCGGCTGGCTCTAAAATCTAGTGTAAATGTAGAAAAGCAAAATGATTGTCCTTTGGATGCAAACACCACTGCAACAAGCAAAAGCATTTCCTTGTGCAAAATGTCATGCTCTATAAATTTAGCTACTTTTACGGAGAATGTAAAATTTGACAAATATTTTCAGGGTTGAATTAGAAGTCTGCTCTTTTCTAATGCATTATAGTATTTCTAAAGAGTCAACCAGCAGAGGGTGTGCATGCTCATTAACAGCAGTCCCAAAATATATGAGGTTAACAAAACTTCTTAATACTAGAAAAACTTTATCAATATTGGCCATGAAAGTCACTGGAGTCCATGTATGGGGCCGAGGGGGGTCAAACTCTGTCCTTGCACTTGCAAAACAGGCAATGGAACCACTGAGCTAAATCCCTGGCACAATGTATTTTTAAATTATAGTATTTTAGTCTGTAACTTCTAGCATTTGGGAGGCCAAGGCAAGAGAATCACTGCAAGTTCAGGTTAGCCTCCACTACAAAGTGAGACCCGAATGAATGAATGAATAAATTTCATGTTATTCCTTGTATTGCATAAATGTTCCATAAAACTGCTACTTTTCACCTGAAGTTGGGAAACAGGTATATTCCAAATAATATACAGGCATACATCCTTTCTAATGATAGAAAAGTAAATCAATATTAATGAAAATTCTGGGCTGGGGATTTAGCTCAGTGGTTCTGCCACCTGCCTTGCAGGTCCCAAGTTCGATCCTTGGAACCAAAAAAAGAAAAAAGAAAAGAAAATCCATCCTCTCCTTTAGGAGAAAAACTCTATTTCTTTTTCTAAAATATTACCCAAATTAACTGAGGTACAAGGCCAGCCCCATTATCCCTGAAACGATTCATCAATTTAATCCTCACCAAAGCCTTAACCACTCACACCCAAGCTGCTGCTAGCATACCTCCCAATAAGCACAACTTGCTTTAAGTGTGCATCGAAAAATACCCAGGGCCTCTATATTTCTGAGACACAATTTAAAAAACAGTTAGTCTACAGTGACAACTACAGACAATCATGCTACAAAATGGTATGGGAGAGAGTGAAGAGAACAGAGGGATCAGCAACTGAAAACACTGAAGGTTAAGTACAATGTGTTGAATAGAACACTCAGAAAGTTTACTTTTAAAAAGCAGTGTCCCGCACATGAGAGTTTGGTGCATATATGTTTATAACTGTTTTCTCTTCCTGATTAATTGCTCCCTTAAACAATATGTAGCAACATTCTTCAATGCTTCTGATCTGTTTTGGCTTAACATGGACTTTATCTGAATTTAATATAGGTACTTGTTCTTTTTTGCCAGGTTCCTGTTGCAGGAAATATTGTGCCCCATCTTCGATTTTAAATCCATGACTTTGGTTTTTTTTTTGGCACCAGGGATTAAACTCGGGTCCTTGCAAGCTTGCAAGGCAGGCCACCAAACCACTGAGCTAAATCCCTGGCCCTATGACTTTGTTTTTTGATTAAACATATTTGTTCTATACAGAAAAAAATTAAAAAATAAAATAAATAAAAACCAGTGTCCCCAGACTGTATCTTTAGTATAAACAATGAAACAACAGAACCTAAACGTGTATTTTCTTTGTTCATCTTAAGAATTATTTCTATATACATTAATAAACATTAATAAACATCTAAACATTAATGACTCTTTGTATTGGTAATGCCTATTTTATAGCTATAGGAACCGAAATACGGAGTGGCTGTCTTATTCAAGATTCAAGATTCAAGATTCAAGGTATCAAACTAATAAAAGTGTTGGGTCTAGGATGCTAAACTGGGCCTTCTGGCTCCAAAGTCAGTTGTTTACATCACAACATTCTGTTGCCTTTTAGAAATCTGGCTGACCTGCCACAAATATACACACAAAAATTTTTTCCCAGTATAAGGGACTGAATCAAGGCCTCACACATTTGAAGCAAGCATGCTATCACTAAATTACATCCTTGAGCTCTCGTTTTGTTTTTTGTTTTGTTTATTTTAAGAGGATACTGCTAAATTGCCCAAACTGGCCTTGAACTTACAATCCTCATGTCTCAGCCTCCTAAATAACTAGATTACTACAGGTATATGTCACTCAGCCTGGCCAGAATTTTTTTTAAATACTAATAAATATATGACAGCAGGTGTGGTGGTACAAGCCTGTAAGTTTGAGCCCAACCTGGGAAGTTTAGGGACTCGGCAAGACACTGATTACAGGCAGCTTGTTTGTAGACAGGGTTACACTATGTCATTCAGGCTGGCCTAGAACTCACTATGTAGCTCAGGTTGGCCTCAATCTCATTATGATCCTCCTGCCACAACTTCCCAAATACTAGAATTACAAGCATCCACCACCAGGCCTAACTTATAGCTGGCTTTATAAGGAGAGAGATTAGAAGATACATACACACAAATTCTATCTCACCCAGTGATTTCTCCTTCTTACACATAAGCCCATCATTGTAATGTCACACACTATTAAGTTCCTGCCAAAGCCAAGCTAATGCCAGCTCTTACACCTGTGCTGTGAGCTAAGTAAACCTCTTTACTTTTTTTTTTTTTTCCTTTTCGTTTTTTTAAGACAGGGTCTCACTATGTAGTTGAGACTGACCTGGAACTCACTATGTAGCTCAGGCTGGTCTCAAACTCACAGCAATCCTCCTGCCTCAGCCTCTGGGGTGCTGGGATTATAGGCGTGCGCCACTATGCCTGGCAGTAAACCTCTTTTCTTTATAAAGCACGCAGCAACAAGTATTTCATAATGGTATTATAAAATGGACTTATATAATGGGAAATTCAAAAAAGGTGAATGCAGAACAATGTAAATATAAAAGAGCCAATAAGCTTTCACAGTGGTCTTTAAAGCATACACAAAAGATTGTTTTCAAACAACATCTAAACTTACTGTTTTTATCTGGTTTAACAAAACAAGTTGCACTCACTCAAAAAATATTAAATATACAATGTTAGTACACAGCAATACATGCATGCCATTTGTGTTCAAATCAGGAAAACACATATAACAGGATGCATTTTTTAATCAATGTCCACTATTCCGTCAAGTAAGTGAAAACAATTTTATTTTACATTTGCATTTTTTTTTTTATCTTTGTTTGGTTTTCTGAGACAGGTTTTCACTGAGGCCAGGTTGGCATGGAATCTATGACCCTCCTGCCTCCACTTCCCCAGTGCTGGGATTACAAGTGAGTGCAACCATTCCAGCTTGCAAATCAAAATTTAAGAAAATAAAATACCCTCCACTGTCAGAACCCATCCTCTTCAGTACACCAAAAAACCTCCAAAAGGACAGATTTCAAAGCTCCACAACATTCTACTAGGATGCTTTGTTTTGTTTTAAATCTTGTTCAAACCTTTCAAATTTGTAATTCAAATTTAGCTCCTCTCACCAACACACTCTGGCACTCTGATGAGAAGCCTCGGAGGCCTTCAGTAAAATCAGCAAGCCACCTGTGATCTACCATGCAATTGACCATGCACTGCCCAGAAGTGCTCCAATGGGTTCTTCCAGGATAAAAGTGCCCGTTGTCTGTCAGAGAAGACAAGCCTGCTATTCTGGCTGTGCCAGAATGAAACAAAAATTGGTGTCCCAGCCAAAGGTAGGCATGAACTGAATAAACACCTAGTGTCAAACTTGAACCAACAGGGGTAACTGCACAAGGAATAGTGACAAAATCTACCCAAACAGCCCCTACATAAACACTACGCACAGAGAAGGGAGGGCACTAGAGTTCAGGTGGTAATACAAGCAAGTCCAAGTTCTCTCCATGAAGACTACTCTATGTTCCAGTCCATAAGTAACAAGATCCAGAGTGAATACACAGATAACAAGCAGATACTATCCAATGATTCTTCTAGAAAATCTTATCCTATTAATTCTAAAAAATTTAATATAATTTATCTACTTCTCTTGACAGATCAACATGATCACTCATCATACCTATTTGATGTGGTCACATGGGATCCAAGCCTTCACACAATCCACTGCACTCCCTTAAAGTCAGAGGGAGGCAAAATTGAAAACTGAAATTCCTATCACCTACAAGACTTTCTTATAGCAGTAATCCATAATGATATTCCTGGACATGACACATCTCCTCCTTCAAGAAAACTTCTACAGCCTGGCATGATGGCACGCACATGCCTGTAATCCCAGCACTTGTGAAGTTGAGGCAGGATGATCATCAGGAGCTCAAGGACAGCCTGGACTGTAAGCTCAAGACTAGCGGGAACTACATAGCAAGACTGTGTCTCAAGAAACAAAACAAAAGGGCCAGGGATTTTACTCAGTGGTTCCGGCACCTGCCTTGCAAGCACAAGGACCCAAGTTCAACCCCTTGTACCAAAAACAAATAAACAAACCAAAAAACAACTGAGAAATATGACAGCACAACACTCGTTTATTGTGAATCAATATATGTATCTGTTCTGTAAATCACACATCATTTCAATGAACTTTTTAAGATTTAGTCCAATCTAGAGACTCACAGATACTGCCTTGTGCTGAAGAACTTGAAATTTGTTAGGGCTCTAATATTTTTTCCTTTAAAAATAAGAGACCTTTTGTCCTTCCCAGTTTTGACTATCATAATCATTTATCCCCACAGTACCATTTCTTTAGATTCATTAGTAATGCCATTTTTCTCCACACTATGAAGAATCTTTCCCAACTCCTTTATATTTATTCTTCTATATTTCATAGAGCTTAGCACAGTTTTTTTGTCTTTATTTTTTGGGGTTTTTTTGGTACCAGGGATTGAACTCAGGCCCTTGTACTTGCAAGGCAGGTGGCAGCACCACTGAGCTAAATCCCCGGCCCATTAGCACAGTGTTTTACCCTTACCAGTGAACAATGTTGTTGACAAACATAATACCCTACACAGACTATTCTGAAGGACATTTAAAACCAGGATTTTAATTATGTCATTATCCTGAATTTTCTAGTACAGTTATATAAACATGTAAAAAGAACAGTTGTAACCATGAACTTACTTTTAGGGATGGTATTAGGAGTACTATGTTAATTAGCATCAAATCTATTCTTGCAAAATTACTATCTATAAAAAAAAAATGAGAGAAGCTAAGGGGCATAACTCACTGACACAGTGCTTGCCCTAACAGGCATGATGCCCCTAGGTTCCATTCCCAAGGGGAGGTTGTCATATTTCATCATTTACAAAGTTATTAGGCAGTAAATCTAAGGCACAATAATAGCAAGAGAAAACAACCAAATCATGCCTTGGGAAAGTTAAAGTGCTATGGTTTAGATGTGGCTGTCCCAAAGGGTTCATGTGTTGCAAGCTTGATCCCTAGTTTGGAGATGTTAAGAGATGCTAGGACCTTTAAGTAGTGAGGCCCAGTGGGAATTAGGCTGTTGGGGGACACTGTACTCAGCAGGGATTAAAGCTTTTCTCACAGGACCCTGAGTTAAATTTTGAGAGAATGAATTATTACAAAAGAGCCTCTTCTCATGCTCTGGCCTCCTAGCTGTCACATGATCCTTCTCTGCTGCATGCACTCCCACCATGATGCCGTTTACCAGATGTGTGATAGCCAGAAGGGCCCACGCAGCATCAGAGCTGCGCTGCTAAAACTTTCAGCATCCAACATTGTAAGCTAAACAACCCTTTTTCTCTGTAAGTTACTCTGCCTCACTTAGCTGGCTACAGTACCAGAAAATAGACTAATCACGCAAATGATCTGACAACAACTACAGAAAACAGAACCACTGTCAAGGTTTATAATAGGGAGGTCTAGGATGAAAGAAACAGAAAAAACTGAGTTACAGATCACTCTCGTGTGTAATATCAGCAATTCAAAAAGGGTATAGCTCAGTGGTAGGGTACATGCTGAGCACATGCAAGAGATCTAGAATCAAACACATGTTGTAATCCTGATTGATCTCAAACAAATAAATTAGAATGTTTTATCATCTATAAAATATAAATTATTTTTATTATTATTAGGTATTATGATTAATACCTATCTCAGGATTGTTAGGGGTGAAAGGAGAAAAACACATTAGTATTTCTTGAATTGTGCCGGGCAAACAAAACATTCAGTAGATGTTTTATTCGCTAGTAACATTTCTCTGGAATTTAAAATATATGAAAAAAGCTGGGTGTAATTTCAGTACTGAGGAGGATCATAGGCCAGTCTAGGCTACACAGTGAGTTAAAGACCAGCCTGAGCTTGTTGTAGTGGCTCACACCTGTAATCGCAGCACTTGGGAGGCTGAGACAGAAGTTACCAAGAGTTCAAGGCCAGGCTGGGCTACATAGTTCAAAATCAAAATGAAATACAAAAAAAAAAAAGACCAACAGCCTGAACTGCACTGCGAAGCCCTATCTCAAAAAAATAAAGTATACAAAAATAATCTAGGCACTCCCAGTTCCAAGAGCTTCTAGGTAGTAACGAAGCTTGAAACAGTTTGTAATGTCTTCAAATATCCTTTACTAGACATTCTGAAATTACATCAGTGATATACTTTTTATCTGAATTCACACCTGCCTGAAGGTAGTACAGTCACAAAAATGTTTTAACTTTTTTCTCTCTCAACCAGGTTGATTTACAGTGACTTCAACTACCAAAATGAAAGTTAAAGCCTTATCTATATATGTTCTGAGTTTTCTGGCCTGAACCTGCATTACTATAATCAAAAATTGTAACAATGCTGCCGCCTGCCTCACAAGCACAAGGACCCAAGTTCGATCCCCAGCACCCCCCCAAATTATAACAATGTTGTAAGATTAAAGTTTTTCCTCAGAAGTTTATTTTGACAATCAAAAATTCTACTTATTCAGATGCCTAACAACACAGTTTAAATTTTTAGTGATTTTGGTACTTACGTCCAATTTCACAGACCTATTATATTACTCAGGAGTAAAGGCCTACAAACAAAAGGCATTTACTAAATCATATTATATTTTACATATTAACAGTTCCCTTTTAGAATACAACCCATTTCTAATTCAATTGTTTGGAGTTCAGAATTCACTTTCCAGTAAAAAACAGTGTTGTAAATATCATTACAGTTCCAAAATTAATCCAAAAAGATTACTGAATTATAGTATTACTGAGTTCTAGTAATAAGAATTACAGGGTGAGGTTCTGAGTTCCAGGGCTATGCCATTAAAGCAAGAAATAAAATAAGTCTTGCTTCTTTTTCTCTTTGAGGCTTAGAAATGGCCCCTGGCAAAACATTAAAGGCAATAGTTTGTTTTAATGTCTCTGACTGCTCTCCAGATTTGTGCTCTTGGGGTCTCATGTTGCCCATCACAGCCACCTATCACAGTGTTCCATCCAAGTCCAATCTTTCTAACACCATCTTATCCGGTTCTCTTCTGTCACCTAACCTAATACATAATGTAATGGATCCCAGATTCTAAATACAGAGTCATGTGAGTGAATCGACTGACAGTAAACCCCTTAATTCTAACAAAAGTATTTCTGATCATACAAAATGAAGAATATTCAGACCACATCAAAACAGATACTACTAGCAGAGCCACACGCCCATAATCTCAGCTACTTGAGAGGCTGAGGCAGGAGGGTCACAAGTTCAAGGCTAGAAAACTTGGTAGATCTCAGACCAAAAATAGAAAGTACTAGGGCTGGGGATTTATGTCAGTGGTTCTGCTGCCTGCCTTGCAAACAAGGTCCCAAGCTCAATCTCCAGTACCACCACCACCCCCAAAAAAAGCCAGTTGTCACTCAGAGTACACTGGGTGGTAGAGCATTTGCCTAAAAGGCAGGAGCTCCTGGGTTCAATGACCAATGCCCCCAAAAAAGATATTACTGATCTAGAAAGGCATCGGTAACAATAAGCTTTTTCTAAGTTTTGTTTTATTCTTCTTTCTAGGCCCATCAGGTTCTAAAAAATACCAAAACTTTCTCCACAAAGACCAATGCAGCGGAGAAAATATTTGAAAGAGAAAATGGACATCCTTTGAGAAACTTAAACACTTAAGAAAGATACTAAGTGAAATTAACTATGATTATCCAATCTAAATTTTAGATACTAAATTAACACAAAGAAATTATGTCTAAGAGATTATAAATGTATGAGAAGGACGCACAGAAGAGCATTACAGAAAAAGAAGAAATAAAGCATGGAAATCTGTAAAAAGCAAGATTTATGCATGCAGTGGTAAGATTCCCCATTTGGATAAAATGGACGGGCACACATTTGGACTTAGTAGGTATACAGGGCCAGGCAAAGTCTTCAAGCAAATACGGAAAGCATAAATTTGAACAGAGAAAACACTGAGCCACTGCCAAATCATCCTTCATTACAAAGAATGTTCTGTACTGGTATCCATGGCCTCTACCCATTGGAACTCATTAGCACCTCTTCCCACCAAGTACTGACAACCAAAAGTAACTCCATTGTGACATGCTCCCTGGGAGATAAAATCATCCCCAGCCCCACAGAGAATGACTTACTAGTCTAAGCCCCTTTATGAGACAGGGAAAAAGAGCTGGGTCACTTGACTTGCTAAGATCAAAAAGTCTAGTTGTAGTTTTGTCAGAGCTAGAATAAATGTAAGCCAGGCCAAAAAGTACACTCTGTCCATCAGGCTTCATGTTCTTCCCACAGTAATTAGAATGGCTTAGTAGTTATGTCAAAAATATCTGACGATGCGGGGCATAGTGGTGTACGCCTGTAATCCCAGCACTTGGGAGGCTGAGGCAGGAGGATCTCTGTGAGTTCGAGACCAGCCTAGGCTACATAGTGAGTTCAGGTCAGTCTCAACTACATAGTGAGACCCTGTCTCAAAAAAACAAAAAAAAAGAATCTGATGTTTAAGATGGACATTTCATCTGCCACATAAGAGCGGTATCAGCTATAGTACCTACTGCTCCTGTTGTAAAGAATCAACCTTTAACACCCCCCCAAAAAAATTAACCTACTGAACAGCCCAGGCAGGCAATGCGCAATTTATACTAAAACATTTACAGGTCAAATCTCTGTGCATCTCAGTGTTCTAGGAAGTCAAATTTTCCTAACAGCTGAAAATCTTGGGTATTTTTTACCAGCTTTAAGTCTCCTGGACAGATATTTTTACTTAATTTTTATTGCCTTACCCATTTAAGTGAGAATATAAAAGAAAACTTAAACTGTATTTTAAAACTTAAGGCCATGATGAAATCTACTCATAATTTTGCTAGAATACTTTGATATCTTCAGAGATCTATTTTAAGAAGTGAACATAATTCTATGCAGCTTAAATATGTGAGAAAAAGTCGAAGAATAGGCTAAATGGGATAATCTGGAAGTAAACCAAGGACTTCAGATTCTATCTAAAGCATGATCTTGTCTGATGAGTAAATGTCAGAACAGATCTGTTTTCCAAATATCACAAATGAACAAAATAGAAGAGAGAAAGACTAGAATCCAGCAAGCAGCTCCATTAAGAGACAAAAGGCAAAGCAGGAAGCAGAGGCTCCCTAAACTAGGGTGGCAGTGGTGGGAGGGACAGAGAAAGAAATAGATAAACCTAGAAGAAATGGAGGCAATATAAAAAATCAAAGATGGCATACTTCTCATTAGGTAGATGTAGCCAAAACTGGAAAAACAGTCAGAGAACCTCATTTCCAAGGAATAAGATACAGAGACAGATTTAGGGTTGTTTTCAAGGCCTATGCTCACAATCACTCAGTGAACTAGGCTCTAAGTAAAGTACGTTTCTACTTAAATTTCACCTTTAGTGAAATGGAGAAAAATAATGGCCATACATTTTATTTGTGAAGATCAAATAAGCCAGTAAAAGCAGTTTAGAAAGAATCCATCTAAGGTAAAGACAGATTTTATTTTTTAAATTTCTAGCAAAACGACCAAGTATAATCTTTGATACGTGCCTTCATTTCCCTGCCACAAATCCTCATCCCAAATTTATACACTAAAGCCACCAGTGACTTCTTCCTCACCATTTCTGTGCTAGTACTGTATTTGCTTGGGCTTTCTGTCTCACCACTATATTTTGCACACCTTTGCTCTGACATTCTTTGTTTTTTGTTTTTTGTTTTGTTTTTTTTTGGGGGGGGGGTTTTGGCTTTTTGAGACAGGCTCTCACTATGTAGCCCAGACTGGTCTCGAACTCACAGCAATCCTCCTGCCTCAGCCTCCCGAGTGCTGGGATTACTTTTGCTCTGACATTCTTTACAACATCTGTTTCAGAAAAATCACACTTAAGGACATTAACTCTGAAAGTTTATTTTCCATTCATACATTCTTCATCCCTACTTGTTTTTTCTTCTCTATCCTGTCTTTTCTACTGCTTCAGTCCTGTTTCAAATTTTCCATACTTAGCATCCTCCCAGTCTCCAACATTCTGCCTAAGCAGCTCCTTCCAGGGCTGTGAAGGCCCGAGGAGAAAGCTGAAGAAGATTACTAAAACTAAGGGAGGGTGTGAGTGTGGCGGGTGTGGGGAGTGGGTGTGCATTGTGTTAAATCTCAAGAGAAAAGGTTTGTAGAGAAGTTGAACATCATACCACTCTCTCTCAACCCCACCAAGAAAAAGAACTTCCAGAGCTGACTCAGTCTGAGGAAAACTAGTAGGAGTTTCACAAAGAATAAAAAAAGGCAGGGAAAAAAAAGAGAACCCCCCCCCATAAAAAGAGGAGAAACAAAAATACAGGAAAAACAGATCCCACCATCACAATCACTGGTTCCATGTTCTATTGGGCCCATTTCATGGTCTATCTACCTTCATGCCCTTTAAAAGAATAGAACTCAGGCCAGGATTTAGTTCAGTGGCACTGTGCCGCCTTGCAAGTGCAAGTTCAATCCCCAGTACCAAAAAGTAAAAAATAAAAAAATAAAAGAACAGAACTCCATTGGCTGGGGATTTACATCAGTGGTTCGTTCCACTGCCTGCCTCACAATGCAAGGTCCGAAGTTTGACCCCCCTGGTACAAAAGAAAGAACATAACTCTTACTGATACAACCTTATCAGACTTGGTATGGATGTCAGACACCCATCATGGCAGAAGAGAATTAGAAAACATGCATATGCAGGTAAGAGAAAACACCTCAAAGGAATTTATTAAAGGCCCTTGTTCTCAAAGGATAGTCTCCAGAGGAACAACAGTGACTTCAGCATCACCAGGGAACTTGATAGAAAGGCAGTTTTGCTCCCTTCTAAGAATGGTACCAGCAATCTATTTCAGCAATCTTCCAGGTGATTGTGATCACTACCAAGTTTGAGACTCAATAAGACCTATGTGTTTGCCTACCATTAAGGTTCTGTCTTTCTGAGTACAGAACTAGCTGATGGGCTCAGCCTCCAGGCAATGGACCTAGCTCTGGGATTAGCTACAATTCCCTCTATAACTTGAATACCTAGAATACACAGAGAACCTATGCAATGAATGTTGAATGAGTGAATAGATGGCCTTAAAAATAAGACTCACCTCAACTAAATTATTTTTAATGAAATTGTTTCTTATAACTAAACCTTTCCTTTTTAACAAAAGGCCCTTGCACTAAACTGTATCCCCAGCCCTTTTTCTTTTTTTTTTTTTAATCTTGAGATAGGGTCTCACGAAATCATTAAGCTGCCCAAGCTAGGCTCAAATTGCAATCCTCCTGCCTCAGCCAAAAGCAGTCTTAAGCAATACATGTGGGAACTGGTGTCGGAATACACAGAAAATGGCCAGGCACGTGGAGCTACTCTATGGACCATGTAGAGAAGCAGAACATGATTTTGAGAAGAAAAACCAAGAAACATACCCTGTACAAAAGGAAAAAGCCAGGGAGCTTGAAGGGGCAAAACTGAGAATTTAGCAACAAAGTCACAGAACGCTGATGTGACCTTGTACAAGCCTGAGGCCAATGCAGAAACTGTCAAGCTTTCTTGAGAGCCTAAGAACATAATAAAAACTTCAACCGTTGCCTCAATAAGGAGTGACAAAAGTCTATGTTTGTAATGATTTACCTGATCCGTATGTAATGTACACCTTACAATTGACTCCATCACTCTACAGAAGCCATATGCCCCTTTCAATTCTGCTGTGACAGAACAGGAAAAGAACCATTCAAAATAAAAGCCGCCAAACTGAACTGAGCACTCTTGGAAGAAGAATTCTATCTTCTTCCCTGTCCCTGCTGATTCAGTGAATGTCAGAAATTTACTCGAAAAGGGTAAATGAATGAAGCAAAAACAAATGAAAACTTGGGGAGGGCTTCTTTTATCACAGATTATTCTCAAATGCTGTATCAAAACTGTACAGTTCTTCAGTGATCTTCCAATGAGACAATCTTCTCAATGGTTTTCCATTGAAACTACTCATCAAAGACATCTTTAAGGGAGACACTTCTTAGACTGTACCCATTTTATACCTTCTTCTCCCAGTTAGCTGTGCCACCCTCACATACGGTACACAAAGTGACTTCTACCTCCAGCACCTACAGCCATGTCTGATACAGAAAAAACAGCACAGCCACTGATGGACTCCCACTCAATTCCAATCCCAGCCTCAGTTTCTAAAAGGCTATTGGTCCCAATCTATCCTGCCTCAAATACAAAAACCTTGCTTCTCCCAAAAGCCTCTCCTGACTGACTACAAAGAGCTCCAACTGAAAGAAAGCTATCCTGCTTCTGATTGTTTCAATCAATCTATCATTTCATTCTTATCTTCTTTTTTTAGATAAAATGAGCATAGGTGAGAAATAAAACCCCTACTGGTAGTAAAACCTCCCAGGGATGCATCCAGGGTGAATCCAATATTCTAACAATCCACTGCTCAACTTGAGCAGATACAACCTCCTAGCGCTGTTACAGAAACCTGCAAAGGCAGGAGCAAGGGCAGGCAGGAGGTAACAAACACAGAAGAGACACAACAGAGAAAGCGATCACAGTTCCGTGAGATGGTGGCAAAGAAGAGAGGACGGTGGAAGTGGCAGAACCCACAAAGCTTCTCTCATCCCCTACTAAGGACCATCCTACTCCTTCCCAGAAGACACACAAACCCAAGGATAAGTCCATCAGTGGCCCTTCAGGACATTTTCAGCTATTATCACAACTCTTTCATCTTCAATAGATGAAATTTTAAATAAAATCAAAATACTAACAGCACAAACACCAACTATTAAACGAGGCAATTCATCTGAGGTAGGTGCTTGTAAATTACTTAGCTCTCCTCTCCCCACAAAAGAGGAGGGGAGAAAAGAAGAGGAGAGGGACACGGACACACGGACGGACACACACACACACACACACACACACACACCCCTTTAATTCAAAGAGGAACTCTGGCCGTACAGTGCGGTGCACCTGTACTATGCCTCCCACCCACCCATCTCTCCCATCCCCCATCTTCACTCCAACTCTGACCACCTGCTGCTTCTGCTGACAGGCAGTGGGTAAGTGGAATCTGAGCTAATTCACCCCAACTTGTAAAGCAGTTTAATTACTCAAATAATACAATATTATGGGGTGATATGCCTCAACACTTCTGTCAAATCCAGAGTTCATTTTACTTAAATTACACTTCTGCAAGAAAACATGATGAAGAACTCCACTTGTCAAAACTAGACCAAAGTTACAAAAGTTCCACATGAACTAGAAGTTTAAAGAAGCTGAACTCTCCCTCAACAGTTCTTTCATCGTACCTATAACTATCTTCAGCATCATATAACACAAACTACCAGCATTATGACAACAAACACAACCCTGTTGGTTTTTTTAAACACAATTCAATGATAAACTCTGCCACTAAGCCAGCCACCTCCCTCCCCCTACAGTTTAAAATTTCTGTGGCTAGTTTAAGTTATGACAACTCAGGCAGCTCTATTTCTGCATTTCCTAATTAAAAACAGAGAAATGATTTTTAACCAAAGCCAGAAAAAAACGAGTAAAGAGTACTTTAAGCAGCTCTAAAGACAAAGGGAACATACTCCATACAGGCAAAATAACCAGTTTCTCTATTCAGTGCTGCAGTTCCAGGAATCTAATGATTCTTCATTTATTCAAAATTGAAAATGATAATAAAATTCCCTAGTGATGACAGCAGGTGATTTTTAACTTCACTGTAGCCTGACAAGTACCTACAGGCTTTACTTGGCCTCAATCTATCCATTTTGGAACTGCCAATTAGTAGCTTCTCAAAAGCAAATCCCAATGTAAGCCATTTTAAAAGTGCCTTTCAAAATGCCAAATAAAATGGACTAGCGAGCTCAGCATGTAAGAATAAAATAAAACTTGAATGCCCAACCTCAGCTGCAATTGTCAGAGGCAAATGACAATGAGCAAAGAAAGGGTCAAATTTTCCAGTTATATATACTTTTCCCATAAAGCCTATCACAAGCATCTACCAGGAGTCTTCAGTGGTAATCAGCTTTCGCATGGAAGTTCCTCGGAGAAAATCAAGCACTAATACCCTAAGGCAAAGAAACTGGCACAGATTTTCCATAAATAGTTCAGGCATCTTGAGTCACATGGTCTGTTAACAACTACTCAACTCTTGTCAGTGGTACACAAAAGCAACTGTCAATAAGTAAATGAACAAACATAACTGCATTCCAATAAAACTTTATGGATGCTGAAATTTGACTTTCATACAATTCTCATAAAAATATCTTTTCAACATTTTTAAAACATAAAGCTATTTGTATAAAAAAAAATTCTTAATTCACTGACCAGATATGGCCCTGAGGAGAAGTTTGCTGACCTATTTCCAAGAAATACATTCTGGAGTAACAGACTAACTTCTCTCCATCTAAAATGGTACTAATTTCGCGCCCTGTAACACTGAACTGAGAAAATACCCAAATCATTTTCTGTGTGTCTACAGTGCTCTAACATTCTAGTATTAAAACTGAGTAATGAAGCCGGGTGTGGTGGCACACACCTGTAATCCCAGCACTTGGGAGGCTGAGGCAGGAGGATTGTTGGGAGTTTGAGACAAGCCTGTGCTACATAGTGATTTCCAGACTCAACTACACAGTGAGACCCTGTCTCAAAAAAAAAAAAAAAACAAAAACAAAAAAAAATGAGTAATGAGATTTTATTAGCACTTGTTAACTTTGGCAAATACTTTTACAGAAGTTATTGTTTAATTCTCAAAATATTAAAAATGAACTTTCACTAACAGCATGTTGCCAAATATAAATCCCTGGATCATGAAATAAAAATGGAATTCTAGTAAAGACAAGAACGCAACTATCCTCACTCAATCTATTCTGTACCTTCAGATATACTTTCTTTTTAACGCACAACCTACCTGAATAAAAACCACAAATACAAATTACTTTCAGATACTTAACATACTAGATTTGAGTTTCAGATCCACCGCTATGTGAGTTTTAGCAAATTCCATATTCTTAGTATTTGTTTTTGGTTTTTGTTTGTTTTGTTTTTGAGACAGGGTCTTGCTTTGTAGTTCAGGTGGGTCTTGAACTTGCAGTGATCTTCCTGCCTCAGCCTCCCAAGTGCTAAGATTATAGGAGTGTGCCACCACACCCAGCTACACTCTACTCTTAAAACGAGGAAATAAATACCTGCAACCTCCTTGAACAGTCAAGTGCATGTAAATTTATGTGAAAGAGTCTGAATACAGTCCTGCATAGTAGTAAAGAAATTCCATCAGCTGCCACCATTAGGTGCTCGATGGCTTTATGACTCTATTAACGATTTTCATTTTTTCTTGTAATAACACTAGTTTCTAAGAATCAAGTTTGGTGGAATAATGTATACCTAGGAGGAATATATCCAATTCAACACTTTTAAAATATAGTAAGAAAGATAACCAAATGGTCTCAAAGCTTGAACAGCTTTACAATGAACTCAGACACATACACACAGTCAGTGCTATAAAAGGAACCAGTGAAGGCCAACGTGAACGTCCTGTGGAATCAGCCAAAGCTGTACAGGTACTGAACCAGGGCTGATTATGGGAAGGAAGGCAACAAAGGAAACTGCAAGGGCAGAGGCACAGATGTGGGAAAACAGCCCATACATCCCAAGATGCAGGATAGTGCACATTCTAGGACAAATCCCAAAATCAGCTTTCAGTTCTACAATCCAACCAGATTAGAAGAAAAACTTCACTGTTAGGTTTTTAGATCTCTAAAGGATAAACATCTCAAAGGACAAGCTAAGGAACAAGAAAAGTTATGAACTAAGGTGGTTTCAACCGATTTCTTCACTTCCCAAAGCACTTCACAAACACTACCTAAGAGGTTACGGTTAGAAGGGGCTAAGTATAGGGAAGGGACAAGCTCAGCCTTGCAAGTCTGTGAGTGCTACAGTTTGGCTCCTAAATGTCTCCCAAAGACCCATATACATTGTCTGTTCCCTAGAACGGTGTTGCTGGGAGGATGTGGAAGCACCAAGATGTGGGGCTAGTGGAAGGTCTCAGGTCCCCACAGGCATATCCTTGAGGAGTCTTCGGGACCCTAGCACCCCTTCTTCTCCCTCTCTTCACTTCCTGGCCATGACTTGACTGGTTTTGCTCCACCTCCTGCTAGAGCCATGGTGTGCTGCCTCACCGCAGACAGAAAAGCTATGGAACCAAGTGATTATGGAATGAGACCTCTAAACACTCTGAGCCAAAATAAATCTCTCTTTATAAAGTGACGATCTCAGGTATCTGTTATAACAGCAGAGTGACTAACAGCTAAGGTGGTAGTGTAATCCACTGTCTTGATAATCTATGCATCCTGCTTTAAAGACAATTCTCTCCCCCTGCCCCACCCCAACCCCATTTGGGGGATTAAACCCAGGGACTCACACATGCTAGGTCAGGGTTCTACCACCAAGCGACATCCCCAGCCCTTTTTATTTTGAGACCAACTCTTGCTAAGTTGCCCATGCTGGCCTCAAACATGCCAATTCTCCTGCCTCAGCCTCCTGAATAACTAGGATTACAGATGTGCTCCACCAGCTCTAGCTTAAAAGTCATTGTTTTGTATGTTGCAAGTTATCACAGTTCTCAGTAAGAAAAGGGGACTTGCACCTGAGTCATATATGGTCAAGCACAATAAAACCATTCCTCATGGTGTTCCTCTCCTTGAGGCCTCAGCCAAACCCCAATTCCAAGAAAATTGACAAAATGGTTGGGTGAAATATGAGAAACAGCAGTAGCAAATCAAGGTAGAAAGATTTGGGGCAAAAAAGAAAAGTACTTCTTCCCTTACTTGTCTAAGCTTTCATATATCATCTGTATCTCTACTCTTGTATCTTTAGAGTAATCCTCACTCCTAAGAAACTTCACTAGGAGACAGATGAGGAAAAGATGAAATTTAAAACATTGTTTCTGTTTATTAATGTCAACTAAAAAACCAAACTTAAAGAAAAAGAACATAAGGCTGTAAGGCTTTAAAATATCACAAGACTTGTCGTTAAGTGTCGAGAGTTCATCATGGCCAGAGGTGCTTCCAGAGCTCTTCCCTTAGCTTAACAAGAGATTTACTAACAGGTTAGGAACAAAAACACAATAGGTCCCAGACATCAGTGTTTCTCCTAAAACATCAGTTATTATAATCTTACAACCTGAGGTTCAAATTTTTCTCTTTACTAGCCCTAACAGTCCAATTTAGCTTCCAGCCCTCAGAGAAAATAGTAATACACAAAGTAAGATACAAAATGAACTGTTAAATCACAAACTAAATAAATACAAACTTCAGATAGAAAACATTAAGAGAGCTTAGTTGAAAATACCTAAAGGATCGAACACACTTAATATATAGCAACTTAAAAAGTAGAACAGAGGATATGGAATCATGCCATATTTCAAAGCAGTAAAACATGAGAAGTTCAAGAAATGATCCTAGTTCAACATCTTTATATTAACTTCAGGGGTATGTTTAAAAAAAATTTTTTTTTTTTTTACTTTTTATGGGGTTTTGAAGAGGGTATAAAAACGTAAGGAATGATGGCAGAAAATCACTACAGGGCTGGAATATTAAAAAGACTATAATATAACATGTCTGACTCAGGAAAAGAGATCTCATTTACTAATGACATTAGGGTATATTAAACGTCTTCAAATGAGGAAAACATTGAATAATTCACAAAACCAGTCTCTAATCATCAAATACATTGATCGCTAAATGGAAATATACCACCCAAAACTAAAATTCTTGTATTAGTTCTCAGTGTTGCCTTCAATTTCGTGGAGACAAGCAAAATTTTACCATACTGGATTACAAGGAAGGACAGACACACTCCAGTTTGGAACAGTCAAAACACATTAGGCTTAAGGGATTAAAACTGGAAAGATCAAGGGCTGGGAATGTCCGGAAGAGCATTTAACTAGCTTCCTCAAGGCCCTGAATCCAATCCCCAACTGTCCCCTACACACAAAAAATTTAGCTGGGTGTGGTGGTAAACACCTATAATCCCAGCATTTGGAAGACAAGGCAGGAAGATACTGCTGGTTTGCAGCAGATAGCCTGGGCTAAATAGTGAATTCAAAATCAACCTATCAAAAAAAATTAAAAGATCAACACCAATATGTAGAAAGCAATACGTAATGGTTGAGATAGTTTGGAAATGAAGTGATCATGGGGTCAAGGTACTCCCAAACTACAGTACTGCACATCTAAAACCAAAATGAGACAAAAAGGAAAGCTAGAATATGAGTAAGAAAACACCAGTGTATTTTACATCTTAGACTATTCCCTGATGTTATGTAAAAATGTTTACTGAAAAGTGACTCTTGCACAATTATCAGTTACTATGAAAAGGCAAATCTGGATGTCTAAACACAGGAAAAGAAGAACAGATAAAATGATGACATAGTTACACAAAATAATAATACAATTTTTTAAATATACAATAAAAAATAACTTCTAATACACACAACACTGAGGAACGTCAAAAGCATCCTTGTCAGAGAAGCTGTACACAAATGAGTACATGTCGTTTCTTTAATCTCACTTTCAAAATAGGCAGTATTAACCGTAACTGGTGGAAAGAAAATCAGAACATAGTTCCCTCCTTGGTACCAAAACAAAAACAAAACAAAACAAAAAAACATAGTTCCTGGGAATAAAGGAGAGGACAGAACAACTGGAGTGGGGTGAGAACAATGTATAATATGTCATGGAAACATACAGTATACACTTTTAGATAGAGGTTTGGGTCACAGTACTGTAGTTTGAATGTGACTCCCCCCCAAACTCATGCTGGAACCTGACACTCAATGTGATAGATAGTATTGAGAGGTGAGATCTTTGGGGAAATAATGAACCCATGAGGTCTCTGCCCTTGCAAATGACATTAGTACCTTTACATGTGAGTCTGAAGAGAACGCCCTAGATCCTTACATCAATGAGGATGCAGCACCAGGCACCATGTATGAAGAATGGGACCTCATCAGACAATGATTCTGTGAGCACCTTGATTATGGACGCCCTCACCTCCAGAACTGTGAGAGACAAATTTCTACTGCGTACAAATTAGCCAGTCTAAATATCATGTTATAGAAGCCCATAAACTGAGACACACAGATAAGCACACTCATCAAAATGCAGTGAATAGTAACTTACAAGTGTGTTTTCCACTACTTATAAATGGAACTTCATGGTCAGGCATGGCCGTGCCTCACTGTAATCCCAGCTACTAAAGAGGCTGAGGCAGAAGGACCACAAGTTCCAGGCCAGCTGAGGCAGCTTAGTGAGACTTTCTCTCAAAATCAAAAGCATTTTTAAAAGATTTTAACTGAACTTCAAAATGAAAGAAAAGATAAACTTTAACATGCATTCTGAAGCGTTTGGGGGCAAAAATGTACTTAAGTCTGTAATTTACTTGGAAAATAATCAAAACAAGAGATTAAATAAAAAGCAAATAGAGCAAAATATTACAGGATCTAGGTGGTAAAGAGAGTATACAATTATTGGTCTTTGATGATAAAATATTGGAAAGAAAATCAGATACTATTAAATTATACCCAAAGACATAAGGCTCATGTGAAGCCTCTTCTTAGAATACCCTCTTCCACTACTCATACTCTTCAATAACTGAAATGAAACTTACTCAAGGTCACCAAATTCCCTCTGTGCTGACTTTTCTATAATTCAACAACCCTCTGACTGTTAATTATTTCTCAAGTACTTTGAAATCACAAAAGATATGCTCTGGGCTGAGACAAATGTATAACAGATTAAAGCATTATAGTGACAAAATACATCTAAAAAATTTAATCAATGGATCTCATGCTTTATTATTACTAGAGTTAATCTTCACTTGGTTTCTCTAACCAACTGGTCTCATATGAATTTAATTATCAGAAAGTACCTTCCCCCAAAGTATTACGACACTTTCAATTAAATAAAAAAAAATTTCAGATTTTCAAAAGCAAAGTATCAGATCTTTACTTTCCAAGCAGTAGTAAGTGGTGTCTTGGGTGGGCATGTAGCTCAGCAATGCTGCGCTGCATGGCAAGCACTAGGTCATGAGTTCAATTCCCAGAACCAGGAAAAAAAGAGAGAATAAGTGATGTCTCAAAAAAATACCAACCCTAGGGCCAGGATTTAGTTCAGTGGTGCCACCGCCTGACTCTGAGTTTAATCCCCAGTATCAAAAAAAAAAAAAAAAGAAATTCCAACCTTATGAAGGCAGCTGCGAGAAGGAGCCAAATGTTTCAACACAGTGTTTATTATGTTGCCGCCACACTCCTGGACCCAACTTAACCTTTTGTCTCAGCCTCCTCAACAGCTGGGACTATAGGTACCCACCAAGCCACCTGGTGTTCTCACCTGCAAACTTACAATTATCTGTCCTGCCTATACAGGGTTGGGAGAATAAACATGAAATATACACCAAAGCATTTTAAAAATGATAAAAATTTTACACAATGTAGTATATTAGGCTTCCATGATGATATTGACTCATACGGATATTCAGATCAGTCAAAAACTACTACTCCCAATGTACGGAATAGATCTTTTTGTTTCATCCATATACAAATATACAAACCAACAGAAGACACAAATACCACTGAGTAAAATGGCTTAGTGCCCTCCTTATGAGAGTGCAATACCTATTGCAACTCCAAGTTTGTAACACTGTTAAGCCATGTAAAAGGCCATGATTCAAATAAGTACCATCAAATGAATTATCTTGTCCACTTCAGACAAAATGCCAAGAGTATCACTGTCAGCACCTATAAACTTTCATTAAGATCTTATTCTGGTTAGTAAATTTCTCCCCATTCCCTATAACTAACCAGTAGATACAGAAAACTTTAAAACATACTTATTCAAATGAGAAATAGCATAATACCTGAAGAAAAGGTCATCTGTAGAATGCTGAGACATACTTAAGAATACTTCACAACACACACACACACACACACACACGTGTTCAGCACACTTTCTTTTCTAAAGACTGAGAGGAAAGAAAAGTTTTGTAAAGCAAACTACAATTGCAGACTCAAAGATTATGTTTACCACACATTGTGAACAGAAGAAACAACAAAAAAAGGGGAGAAAGGAGTGCAATCAAAACTTACACCACGGCTTTCATAATTTAGTATTACTGATTGGTCACAAAGTGTTCAGCATCTTTATAAATTATAAAAGATACACATAACAGGAATGAAACATGAAACATGCTAAATTCTTTGGCCAAATTTTCAAAAGACCAACAGAGGCTCTTCTTTCATTGTCCCAACAAGCAATTCAACTGCACAGAAAAAATAAACATGAAAATATTTAAATCTTTGCTCTACCATCTAAAGCAAGATTTAGTCAAAAGTGGTGGTGCACGCCTGTAATCGTAGCACTCAGGAGGTTGAGGCAGGAAGAGCACAGTGAGTTCAAGGCCAGCCTGCACTACATAGTGAGACAAAGGAAGAAAAATAGATAGGTTTAATAAACTGCACAGACAGGGCCAGGGATTTAGCTCAGTGGTGCCATCACCTGCCTCACAAGTGAAAGGTCCTGAGTTCGATCCCCAATTACCAAGTAAATAAATAAATAAACAAACAAACAAACTGCAGACAAACCATCTTTCATATAAGAATGTGAATACAAAAATTCAGTAGGGCTCTGAAAAAAACACATTTAAAAGCCAAGCTGGGACAAACTTCTTGTTAACATTTAAGAAGAGGCAGTTTAGGGCTTAACCTCAAATGTTTAAATGGAAAAGATGACACTCCATCTATGAACAGACTATAGGAAGTATTAAATGCAATCCAATTACCTGCTACTCCTTCCAGATTATGAAAATGAATACATTTAATCCACTGTTTAGAAGAATCATTCTTTTCAAGTAGTTTAGAGCAGACAGAAGTTTAGTGCGAAGAATGTAAGTTCTGAAGAGTCAGTCATGCCAATGACTCGGTATGCAAAACCCTGGCAAACTGACGAAGTCCCAGTTGCCATGACTGTAAAACAGGAAAACCACTGGAGTTGAAGGACCATACAGTTACTAGGAGGATTAGGGAAACCAGCGTATATTAAAGTGACTGGCACTCAGTAAATGGTAGCAATTATTACTGCCTCCTTCTGGCTAATGCACATTTAAAGTAATGCTTAAAAAGACTGCAGTAATCACAAAAGAAATCAGACAATGCTCCAAGATAAACAAATATACCAAAACTTATAGGCTATAGTTAAAGCAGTGCTTAGAGAAAATCTTAATTTCATTTAATCTGTAAATGCTCATACTTAAAAAAAAGAGTTCAATTAAATAAAGTAAACTTCCTCTTTAAAAACATGAGAAAGGGCAAACTAAACTAAAACCAGGAAGGAAATAATAGATCTGAGCAGAAATTAATGACATGAAAAATGAAAAATAATAAAAAAATTAATGAAATCAAAATTGTTGGTTGAGCTGAGCGTGGTGGCACATGCCTGTAATACCAGCACTCTTGGAGGTTTAGGCAGGAGGAACCCAACCTCAAACCCAACCTTGGCAACTTAGCAAGACCCTGTCTCAAAATAAGGGCTAGGGATGCAGCTCAATACAAAGGGCCCTGGGTTCCTTCCTCAGTAAGTGGTGAGGGAGTGGGGTGTCATTGAAATGATCAGCAAAACCGATAAACCTTTAACTATTAGCCAGAAAAAAAGCAAAAGATTCAAAATACTAAACTAGAAATAAAAGACTAAGCATCCCTGCCAACCTTGCAGCTATAGTATCTATATAACTTGGAAAACTATAAACAACTACAATGTATGTCAACAAGTTAGATAACCTAGATGAAATGGAAAATTTCCTTAAAAATCAGAAACTGCCAAGAAGAAATTAAAAATATGAACAGATCCTACCAGTAAAGAGACTGAACTAGTAATTTTTAAACTTTCCACACAGAAAACCCAAGGCAAAAGACCTAATACCGGACCAGGGATTTAGCTCAGTGGTTCCACCACCTGCCTTGCAAGTACAGGACCCAAGTTCGATCCCCCAACCAAAAAACAACAACAACAAAAGTAAAAAGAACTAATACCAATCCTTCACAAACTTTTCCCAAAAAGTAGAACATCCAACTAAATCTGAAGTAAATGTTACCCTGATACCAAAACCAAAAACATGACCAAAATAAAACTTACATCAGGATAATCTCCAAACACAGCACAAAAATCTTCAACAAAGTAGTAGCAAACCAAATCCAAAGCAGACTAAAAAAACATCCTGCATAATGACCCAGTAAATTATTCCAGATTATGAGACTGATTTAGCAACAAAAAAAAAATCAATGAAAATAATATATCATATATTGATAAAGAACAAAAGCTCACAACCTCAATACATGATCACTAAAGGAAAAAGTTCCTAAGTAAGTGGAAAGAGCCTAAAATAACCCCAAAAATGCGTTACAGAATAATAAAGTTGGGAAGCAGTACACCATGTTACACAGAGGACTCGAGTCTCACATGTGTATACTGCTATCCATGGGGGGTCCTGGATCCCCTTGGATCTAAGTAAGGCACAAATGGAAATCCTCGTGGCCTTAGAGTAGGTAAAACATTCTTAGGTAAGAAAGACTAAGAGCACAAACAACCAAAGCCAAATATATAAATGAGATAAATTAGACTTCACTAAAATTAATAACTTCTGAATTGCTTCAAAGGGTACATCCAAAAATGTTTTTTAAAAATCTCTAGAACTGGAAAAAATTATTTGCAAATCATGCATTTGACAAGGAACTTGTATCCAGAATATATATATATACAAAGAACTTTTCCAGCAACGATAAAAAGACGTATAGCCTAACCTGGCATGTAAAGGTACAAGATCCCAGTAATGAATGTAGCTGTACTGTCTACCTAGAATGTACCAATAAATTAAAATTTTTTTAAACAAGATGTATAGCCTAATTTAAAATCTGTGCAATGCTGGCAATATATCTCAGCGAGAGGGTGCTTGTCTAGCATGTGCAAGGCCCTAGGATAGATCCCAAAACAGAAAAAAAAAAAAAAAAAAAAACAAAAAATTTTTGAACAGACATTTCACCAAAGAAGATACACACCTGAAGATATATGAAGAAATGCTTGACATCATCTGTCATTAGGAAAACGCAAATCAAAACATAAGATACCACTTTACACCCACAACGAGCATAATCACAATGCAGAAAAACTGGAGTCTTCATACACTGCTGATAGGAATGTAAAACAATGGAGTCATGCACAAATACAATCTGACAGTTCCTCAGAAGTTAAATACAGCGTTAGCAGCAATTTTTTTCTTCAGTACAAGAGAATTGAAAGCAGGTTATTTTCAAAAAATCAAAAGCCTGCACACAAATAACACTGTCTGTAACAGTGTCAACTGTTCAAAATGGCCAAAATGTAAAAACAAAACAAAACTTATCAACTGATAAAATGAGGTGTATTCATCCAATGGAATATTTGGCCACAAAAAAGTAAAATACTGACACATTCTACAACACAGAAAAGCTTTGAAAACATGCTAAGTGAAAAAAACGGGCATAAATGGCCACGTATTATATAATTACAAGTATATGAAATGTCCAGAATTAGTAAATCCACAGAAAGAGAAGGATTCATTCATGACTGGCAGGAGCTAAGGAGTGAGAGAGGATGTGGAGTGACTACTACTAGGTGCAGATTTTTTCCCCATTACTGGAAAATGAACCCAAGGCCTTCAGACAGACCTACAACCCTAACCCTTTTCTTGTCTTACTAAATTGCTAAGTGCCCAAGCTGGACTAGACCTTACAATCCTCCTGCCTCAGCCTCCAAGAGCACTGGGATTACATGTGTGCAGTGCTACACACAAATCAAGATTTCTTTATAGTGTGATGAAATTTTTCAGAGCTAGACAGTAGATGGCAAAGAGACTAACAGAAAAACCCCACTAAACTGAACAGTCTATTCAGGTTGTGAGCTTTTTGTTCTTTAATCTATCAAAATATGATATATTATCTTCATTGATTTTTGGTTGCTAAATCAATCTCAATCTGGAATAACTCACTGGGTCATGACACAGGGTCTCTTTTTTTTAGTCTGCTTTGGATTTGGTTTGCTACTACTCTGTTGAGGCTTTTTGTCCTGTCTGGAGATAACTATAGTAAGTTATATCTAAGTATTAGAAAGTTAAGTTAAAAAAAAGAACAAAGTAATTGAAATTTACTTTTTATATTCAATAATGCTATCTTTTAAAAAAATAATAATGTCGGGACAGGATTTAGCTCAGTGGTGCCGCCTCCTGCCTCGTAAGTGCAAGGTCCCAAGAGGTCCCAAGGTCAATCCCTGGAACCAACAACAATAATAACAATAATAATAATAATAATAATAATAATAATAATAATAATGATAATATAGCTATACCCAAATTTTTCAATGCCTTTCATAACTAGAAATGATAATCCTAAACTCCTAAACTTTCAGCTAAACCAAATACCATCAAATGTGTCTAATTCTGAGCCAGAAGCTCAAGAACAAACTTTCTAATCTTTCTGGGTTAAAAAATAGCAAATTGTTCCTGTCTGCAGATCCAGCTACTATCCACATGCAGCCATAGCCTTTCTAGTCAGTTTCCTTATTATAAAACAAAGGTATCAAAATGGTTTCACGCTCACCCACCTGCTCAGGGATAATCTAAAAGAAAACAGCAGCAAATTGCCATTATATGTTAATAAGTATAATGATACAATTAAAATGTATCAATGTAATTTTAAACAATTTAAAAATGTGCCTGTACATATTTGTCACCAAACATTTATTTAACGTTAATACACACCATTTACATTAACTGTATATAATTATACTTTTTTGGGGGGGTTGCTACTTGGGATCCAACTCAGGGCTGTGCACTTTCAAGGCAGGTGCGGCTGCCAGGAGCTAAATCCCCAGCCCTCATTACACTTCAATGAGAGCATATCTATAAATCAAAATGACCCTCCTGTTTTTTATTATGCAGTTTTAATGTGAAAAATGTTTAAAATTCCCTAAAGTCAGAATAAAGCATTCACATAGCTAAATAAACTGAAGAATATTTATAGAAAATTGGAAGCAAAATGAGATTTTTCAGATTATCTGAAAAATGCTGACCTTAACTCTGAATTGGTTTTTCCAAATAATTCTAGGGCCGGGATCTGGCTCAGTGACACACACCTGCCTTGCAAGTGCAAAGTCCTGAGTTCGATCCCCATACCAAAAATAGCAATAATAATAACAACTCTAAATTGTTCTTTCCTCTGTCATGCTGACACATATAACTTAAATCATGAATAAAACAATATAAATCGGTATCAGTAACTGCACTCCCATTTTGCCTCATCATCTAGTTTATCCTAAGTAAACATACAGAGCGTTTTGTTTTTGTTTTGTGGGGGAGAGGTCTTTTATTTCCTGAGAAAGACATTTCATTGCTTCCCACCTGGCAAGAGAAAGGAGAAGGGAATGAAAATCAAAACATTAACATCAACTATCTTTTCAGCAACACAGATGCACGTCAGGAAAACAGCATATAATTCAAAAGAGTAGAAAAGACATCTGAATATTTTCAGTAATAAAGGGACTTCTTCCTAGAAAAACAAAAGCTAGGAGAGTACTGTAATAACTTTCTATCGAATTAAATAAAATATCAAGACAGGTAGACTGAGTAGTTTCACCCAGCACAATACAGAGGACTGTGACTATAGAGGAAAGTTCCAGTTGGTAGTGTTTTGTTGTTTTTTTTTTTTTTTTTTTTTTTTTTTTTTTTTTTTTTTTTTTTTTCAATTGACTCTAAAAATTTCCAAGATGTATTACCAGGAAAATGTTAATAGAAACAATAACTACAAATAGACTGAAGTTCTTCCAATTCAAGACTGTTGGATCTCTGGAGCCTTAATGGAAAGTGTTAATTTCTGAGGGCCAAGGATTTAGCTCAGTGATTCCACTGCCTGCCTCACAAGCACAAGGTCCCGAGTTCGATGCCCAGTACCAAAGAAAGTGTTAATTTCTGGAACAGATGGAATATAATTATGGCAATTTTCCACAAAAGGTACCCTTATACCACTCTGTGCCAAAGCACTGCTGAGATGCAAAACTGTGACTAAGAAGGCATCACTCAAGTTCTCTTTAGCAATCTTACATGACCACTTCATAGAATGACCCTAATGCCACTTCCTCAATGAAATACCCCTCCCCCTAGGTTTCAGTAACTCTATACTCACCTATCTCCTTCTGTACCTCCTTCCCAAACATTTCCCCCACTGGTGTTTCACTCGGCTTCCTTCTCACTCTACTCCATTGAATCTCAAAAAAAAGTGACAAGCAAGGCAGGCTTCGTGGCACACACTTGTAATCCTAGCACCCAGTGGCTGAGGCAGGAGGATCACAAGTTCAAGACTAGCCTGGACTACACAGTTAGAGCCTGTCTCCAAAAAAAGAAAAAAAGTAACTAAGATAGGCAAGGAACAGAACAACGAAAGTCAAAGATGAACTGCTCTGGACCCACTAAACTGTAGCTTGGGAAAGCATCAGCAATATGTTGTTTTAGAAAAGACTCCAAATGAGATTCTGAGAATGCTGTTTCTATCCCATGGGAAACCACCTGTCTAACAGTACTCCCTGTGTGACCCACAAGCGTCTTTGGTTTCAGCTATGACCCGTGCACTCATGTCACCCTAACTGGTGTGGCCTAGCTCTCCAGTAAACTTCAGGCACATAAGGCATTTCCATTTATGTGGTACATAAGCCCTAAAAAATTCAACATATGTGACAGTGTTTCTGTAAAATAGTAACGGTACCCACCAAACCTGGACATGACAGGAGTTCTGGGTGCTGCCTTCACTCTGTAGAGGCTGCAGGCAGACACACTTTAGGGAGCAGGACCACTGATGGAAGCTTCCAGAACCTTCCACAAGGAGGTGACCAGCTGCCAGCCCATTCCTTCCAGGGTCCACACATTTCTTTAAATTCTGTGCTAAGCTAGATGCGGCAGCACATGCCTGCCATCCCTTTACTCAGGAGGCTGAGGCAGGAGGATTGCTGTGAGTTTAAGACCAGCCTGAACAACATAGCCAGACCTTGTCTCAAAAAAAAAAAAAATTCAAGTAGCACAGTACACAATACTACAAAAGCCAAGTAACCTCAAAAAGTAGCCTGGATAAATTATGGCATCATATACTGGACGACCACAAAACAATGATGACACATTACCTCTACACAAATGCTGAGGGGTCTCACAGTCATAATGCCGAGGGAAAAAGCAAATACAGGAGATAAAATATACAATTCCATTTACAAAAAATTCAAAAATAGGCACAATTATTCTAAAGTGAAGAAGTCAGAGGAGGCTGGGAGACTCCTGCTGAGGCGCTGAACTGTCCATATATATCTGCCCGTAAATAGTTACGTACATATGAAAAAGTCATCTACTTACACAAGTCAGCAATTGCTTAACTCAATCGTTTTTAAAAACCAGCTCAAAGCTAAGCATGGTGATGAACATCTTTAACACCTGCACACTAAGAGGCTGTGACAGGAAGATTACAAATTTGATCCCAGCCTGGGTAACTCAACAAGACCCTGTTTCAAAAATAAAAACATGTTAAGAAGGCTGAGAATACAGCTCAACGTGAAGGCCTTGGGTTCAGTTTCCAGCCCCCCATAAATAAAAGTCATACAGTAACAAAATAAAAATAAGTTAAAAACACAACTCAAAAATGGATTAAAGGGGCCAGGGATCTGGCTCAGTGGTGCCGCTGCCTGCCTTGCAAGCACAAGGACCAGAGTTCAATCCCCCATACCAAAAAAAAAAAAAAAAAAAAAAAAAAAAACCAATGGACTAAAGACCTGCACAGATACCTTACTAAAGAAAATATATAGATGGCTAATGAAAAGAAAAAGCACATGAGAAGATGCCCAACATCATGCATCATTAGGGAATTGCAAATTAAACACAATGAGACAGCACTACACGCCAATTAACATGGCCAAAATCCAAATTACTGATGATATCACATGTTAGCAATGATGTGGAGTCACAGTACTCTCGCTCGCTGCTGGTGGGAATGTAAAATGGTAGTCACAGTGAGATCCAGAAATCATGATAACCCAAATGAGTCGAAAACATGTCCACATAACAACTGCACACAAATTTTTGTAACTGCCAAAACTTGGAAGCAATAAATATTTCTTAAAATATGGTACATCCAGACAATGGAATATCAGAACCAAAAATAAATGCGCTATCAAGCCATGAAAAAATGTGAACCTTAAAAGCACATTATTTAGAAAAAGAAGGCAATCTGAGAAATCTACATAACATATGATTCCAACAATATAACATTCTGGAAAAGCCAAAATTACAGAGACAATAAAAAGATTAGTGGTCGCCAGGGGTTGAGGGCAAAATATGAATAGGTAGAGCAAAGAGGATTTTTCAAAGTATTAAAACTACTCTATATGTTACCATAATGACTTATATCATTATATCCTGTTGGAATTCCACAGACTAGCCAGGCATGTTGGAACACACCTGCAACCCCAGCACTCAAGAGGCTGAAGCAGAAGGATCACACACAGTAACTTCAAGGGCAGGCTGGATACACAGAGTTCATTCAAGGAGAGCCTGAACTACTTAGCAAAACTGCTTCAAAAATCCAAACCAAACAAAACAAACAGAAAATCCATAAAATATGTAACACAAAAAGTAAACTCTAATGCAAACTGCGGAGTGTAATAATGATGGGTGATATACAGGTTCGTCCACTGTAACAGGTGAACTCCTCTGGGGTAGGACACTGACAGCAGAGAAGCTGGGGTGTAGGGCGGTAAGGGGTGGGTATATAGGACCTCTTTATATCCACTGCTCAATTTTGCAGTAATGTAAAACGAGCTACAAAAAATGAAAAAATGTATTGGTGCCTATAAGTAACACAGAATAGTAAGATCTGCTTTAGTATACTGGTACATACATATAACATATACAACATGTACATATAATATACCTGCATTTTATTTTCATTCCAGTTACCTTCCTTAAAAAGTGAAATTTGTTTTTGTTATTTTTGTTATTTTTGTTGTTGTTGTTTTTTTTTTTGGTGCCGGGGATTGAACTCCGGTCCTTGAGCTTGCAAGGCAGGCCACCGAACCTCTGAGCTAAATCCCCGGCCCTGAAATTTGTTTTAAAAAATTCATCGAGCTGGGGATTTAGCTCAGTGGTTCCGGTGCCTGCCTCGCAAACGCAAGGACACAAGTTCGATCCCCAGTACCAAAAAAAAGAACTAAAAATTCATCACAGTATATATTTGAAATATATGAAGATAGAAAAACAAGTCATAGGGCTAGGGATTTAGCTCAGTGGCACCATGCCTGCCTTACAAGTGCAAGGTCCTAAGTTCAATGCCTGGTACCCCAAAAGAAAAAAGAAAAAGGAAGAAAAGAAAACCAAGTAATGCTTCACTTTCTTTAAAAAACTAAGGTAAAAAACTTTATGACACTAGAAGTCTAGATAGTGATTACCCTTGAAAAGGAAGGAAGCCATTACTAGAAAAGAATAGGAACTGGAATTCTTGGGAGATAAGAATGCTATTTTTAATAAAGGTGCATTTACTTAGTGAAAACTTAGCTAAACACTCAGGGTTTATGCACTTTTCACCATATACTTCAAAAAAGGATACAACAGTACACTGACATGCTGAGTCACCAAAGATAAACTCAACCCCCTAAAACCCACCTTCACTCCCCACAAAACCTAGTGCAAAATCACTTCAACTTAAGAATTTCCAGGCTTTCTTCCTCCAAACAAAACTGCCACTGACATATGGCACTAGTAGCTGCTTTTACAATTTCACTCTGGATCTAGGAACAAATGGATTCACAACCTGTGAAAATCTAAACCGATCTGAGTGGATTGACCTCTACACCCATTATGTGACCGACAGCACTCTCCACCCTGCAGCCCGTGTGAGAAACCACACTGCCTCCCACACCACCTCCGCCATACAGTTATTCTGCCCTGCTCTTACACTTCAGGCCTCCTTTCCAGTGCCTACTTCAGAGGGCTGCAGCCTACATTCCATTCTCAGATCCTCTACTGCAGCATTCATTCTCTCAGGGTTGCTTTAGGTAGGTTCCACAGACACAGTGCATTTCAATCTATTTTCACTGTTAATCATAGGTGTTTTATTTTATGCATTATTCTGAAACGGGGTCCAAAAACCTCACCACATTGCTGAAGGGATTCATGTCCCTAAAAAGGATTAAATGCCCTAAGTAAACTCTACTTTCATTCTTGCACCTTCATTTCATCCTCCATATCGTTGCCCAGTAAAATATCTGTCCTCCATGCTGAAAATTGAATGGTTCCCAACCACTCCTTGATCCTTAAATTCAAGAGCACAGCAGTCAAGTAAGTGCCTTCATGACTGCTGCTCTCATCTCTCTGGCTTCATCCCACCACACACTGCAGCACAGACTGGCCGCATGTTTGTAACTGTCAGCAGGCTTTCTCGAAAACTCCTCTGTGCCTTTGCACAAGCTATTCCCCCTGCCTGGAGAACCCGTCTATCTTCATACGGTTAATTCCTGCTCATCTTTCACATCCAGCTCAAGCACCATCTCCTAGAGAAGCCTCCAGGCTGACCTCCAGCTCTAGGCCAAGTAAGAGGTCCTGGCAGAGTCCTCACAATACTTTTCAATGATCCCACAGCACTTTCCTTGGGGTTTGCCAGTTTAATGATCTGCCTCCCTCTCTAGATGATGTGTGAAGTCAAAGCCAAGACAGCTCCTGCCTCCCACACCTCAAGTCTCAGTACAAGGCCTCAATACAGTACTTAACATATCACTGCTGAACAAGCAACTGGCTCTGGAAAATGGCCAGACCAAAAAAGGGCTGGTCCAAAATCTTACTAACTAGGGAGCACAGTCTGGAGAGCATTAAAATACAAACTGCCCAATGGAGGCAAGAATGTTCTGCATCTATTAATCTGCCACCAATCCCTTTCAAGGTTGATGAGACCTTAATAAATGTAATTATCACAGCCAGGCCCTGTGGCAGGGATTGACAGGCATTAGAGCTCAGTAAACCTTAAGCAGCTCTAAGTTTTTTTTTTTTTTTTTTTTTTTTTTTTTTTTTTGGTGGTACCAGGGATCGAACTCAGGACCTTCCTTGAGCTTGCGAGGCAGGCACAGAGCCACTGACATAATAAATCCCAGCCCTAAGATATTCTCTTTTAAAGATAAGGAGGCAGAGGGCTGGGGATTTACCTCAGTGGCTCTGCAAACTGCCTCGCAAGCACAAGGTCCTGAGTTCGATCCCAGTACTAGGAAAAAAAAGATAAAGAGGAAGAGAGGTAAACTGAGGTCTTTGATTCCAAAACCCATGCCTAGCCACCAAGCTCAGCTGGTTTTCAAGAGGTAAGAAATCAGCATGCTCTTCATCACTGGAGAAGTGTGGGTTTGATGAGAAGGCCTCTTCATTACCCTCTTAGTAAATAAGAAAAACCTTTTTCCCCAGGAAGCACTACTACTTTAAGACTCAATTTAACATAAAATGTCTTATCAAGAAGGCCTAGGCAAGTTGTTTTTCCAAGAAAACAACTGCAAGAATAAAGCATAAGATGGGCAAGATTGCTGAACTCCCCACAGGCTTCAAGGAGAGAGAGGGAAGGAGAAAAAATCAATCCCAAGAAAGGCAATTAGTTGTGGCAGTATCAATAAAAGAAAAGAAGGTAGGTTGAGTCTCCATGGCCTGCTATGAAGACACACCATAAAGCACTGTCCTTTAGCTGGCTGAGCAGATACCTCTGGGCTAACAGATGAAACACCAATGTTACTGAAAGTTACACCACAGCTCTCACCCTGCGGTCTTCAGCACTTCCCTGTAAGGCCCCAGGGACTCAGACCTCACACTTCCAAAAGACAGAATGTCTCTTTAACCTGCCCATCATCTATCCACGCTCATTTTGAACCATTACACACCTGGCCGCCTCTCAAGTTTTGTCTAAAAGATGGTGGCCACAGAGCATGTACTTCTCATCAGCACAACCCCACTTCCCTGCACATCACCATCCTCATCCCCTTGAACTCCAGTCTCTCCCCTGACCATCCTACCCTTCTAATTCACCTCTCAGCTCTGGTGTCTCTAATACAGATCTGTCCAATGACTTTTCTGCAAGCCAACTCTAAACACAAAATCAATAGCCCATTCTTCGTATCCCTAGCTCCAACCAAAAACTCATACAATGGTAAGTATCCAATTTACTTACAATGAAAACTATCCACGTAAATTTAGGATGCTTTCTACTCTCAGATGAGAATGTCTAATCAAGGGTAAGAAAATAGTATGCAGGGACAGACTTCCACAGAGCAGTATTTAGAGTGGCTATTATTTTCTAAATCAATCCTTACTAATTTTATTGCAATTACAGACCCCGAAGAGACTCTAGTATACACAGTGAAATACTCCACATTTTCACTCAAGACTGAATGTGTCACTTGCAAAGGCTTTATCATTAAGTCACAGCAACCATTCCTGGACTAGATCTGCTCAATATTTACTAAAGAAAAAGATTACAAAATACATGGTTGAAACATGCCTGGGAAATGTTACAGCACTGGGGGAAGGAGGGGACAGGAAGAACTAATTCATAGTGACCGGTGACCCCCCCAGGAAGAAGGAATGCAGGTGAGATTTCCTAAACATGTTCCTCCAAATCAACAAAACAACTTTTTTTTTAAGTTCCCATATGCACTCTTTACCATTTCATGGAAATCCTTTTATTAACAAGTTACAAATTAAATTATCGGTCACTTTTCTTTTCAAGTCTGTTTAATAATAATTTTAACCAATAAAGTAAATAGTTTCCACATGCCAGCAACTTTATGCTCCAACATTCAAGTACATTCCTTTTAAAGGTGAGTACCATGTCTTCCGATGGTATTAAAAAAGGAAGGCCAGCTACAAAAAAAGTATCAAACCATACACAGTGATGTACACGCAGGCAACATTTCACATGCAAACAAGACTCAAAAACCCAGTTTGTTGGATTTCAGTGGCAACTGAAAAAGAATACTACCCATGGCTCCCCAGACACATAAACTAAGAAATAAATCTAGAAACAACTCAAACTAAAATACACACCTTCTCTTACCTCCAGTTTTTTATTTCTTCCTGGTTGATACACATTTCAACAGTTAAGAATTACTGCATTATTTAATCTACTTTGTGTCTCATTCATAAATCCTTTCAGAATCAAACTGTGCCAGCCAGCACGACTATCCATGCAGAGTATCCTAAAAAGAGTTGAAACTAAAAAGCGATGGCCTGAAATAGAAAAACAAAAAAGCTTTCCACTCACTCTGTAATCCACCAGCTTCCTGCCTCTACTCTTCCAGTGAGGTGTCACAACTACAGAAAGCACCTCAAACCATGTTCAGCAGTGCTGCCCACACAAGCTCCCGCTTAGCCCGAGAACTTGACTGCAGGAAAAGTATTTGCAATATGTCTGAATGGTCAAAACACTTCTCCTTGGAAGTGTGGCAGTGTGATCATACACACACACACACAACTCACAAGAGTGTGCAAGAGTCCAAGAAGTATGTAAGATATCAACAACTGTTCTTCCATGCCACTCGACCTCAGGAAAAAGAAAGATGAGACGTGACACTCCCCAAAAGGCCAGAAACACATCAACAACCTTGTTCTTTGCCCTGCCACTTCTCAGGCAGCGATATGATTACACAGAGCTATGATGTGCCCCACCCAAGGCCACTGAAGGTACAAGCAGCACCAGCGATTCGCTAAGGACATTCATTCGTTCACCATGACGCAGGGCATCTGACACAGCTGAATGAACAGATGTGGTTAGTTGGTACATCGCCCTTCCTCTGGTTAACAGCTGCAGCCACAACTTCAGGGGCCCATCAGTCAGGGTTTGCAACTCTGACCTCAAAGATGACACGGCATTTTCATTTATCTTGTGCCATTCTCTTAGCCCTCGACACGCCAGGTCAGTTTAGTCTTGTCCACTGCTGCTGGATATTCTAACACACTCTACCTTCCTTGTTAGATAGAGGGCCTTAAAATAATGCATCTATCCCTAATCACACATAAAAGGCTGCACCTTATGCATACATTTGTGAAAACAGGTATTCCCCAACAAAAGTCATTTAATTCCCTCACTAAAAAGAAAAACAATTGAATCTCTATTAGGCAAATAGGCTATGAGATTTAACAGAGCTGAGAAAAGACCCAAGATGACTGACTCAAAGGCCAACATGGAAAAAGATTCAAATTACAGACTAAGTTGTACTGAAAATGCAATTCCCATAACTGCTCAAAGGAGCACTCCCACTAATCTGGATTAACAACCACCACTGCTTCTCCCAATAGAAATAAAATATGTTGGAGATGGAGAGAAACTCAGAGCTGAATCAGACAAGTCCTTCATTTTCAGAATATAAGAAAAAAAGTATCTGAAGAGCTCACAAGAAAATAGACTTGAAAATTGTGGCTATCAGGGTGACCGCTCTAGAACACCACTGTCCAGAACACCCTGGGAGAATGAAATTGTACCCAGTAGTTACTGACCCAGGGAGTAATAAAAATGTAGCTAGTATAACTAATGAACTTAATCTGAAACTGCTACTGGTAGATAGTGGTTACCATACTGGACAGTACATTTCTAGAATACTACCTTAAAAGACTGGCTATTAAATACTTTAAATAAAGTTCCTTAACACCCTTTTCTGCATATAAGCATATATATGGAATTTTTTTCTTAGGTCTAATTATTTTATTTAGCAATATAAACCCCCCAAACACAGACTAGGGACTGAACCCAGCCAGTGCCTTTGCACTGCGCTATGGCTTCAAGCCTATCTTTCTCTTTTTTGTTTTGTTTTTTTGAGACAGACTAAATTCCCCAAGCTGAGCTCAAACTTGTGATTCTCCTGCCTCAGCCTCCCAGAGTACTGGGATTACAGGCATGTGTCAGCAAGCCCAGCTAGCAATGTAATCTTGTTATATAAGGACCCACCCCAGAGCAGGATTATTAGTCCTCAAATCCCTAACAGTTGGAATGTACACTACTCTGACAAAACCACTTTTGCAAACCACTCTTACAAAAAGTCACAATATCCAATCATCCAGAATCTGGATGATTTTTTTTTTAAGTGTTTCATTAAAGTTACACAAATGTTAGGTCATGACCAGTCACTTTCTTCATGTGGCTTTCCTGAGATACCAATTTTAACCTTTCTTCAAAAAGAGAAAAGAATTTTGGAGGAAGAGAGGGCCATACCAGCCCCACCCGAAGCCCAGGTAAGAGAATTAACCTCAATCTTGAGCTGATAATTGTAAAATTTCAAAACATTATTGTCACTTTAAATGGACACAACCTCCTTAATACCTCATTTATAAACCCAAATGGTCAGTTCTCAACCTCTTAGTACTCTGCTCTAAGTAAACAATATTTTACATGCTATTTATTATTTTTTTAAAAGCTTCATTCATTTCAAAAGATTTTTAGTCTTCTGACTTTTCCAGCTAGAAAAAGTTTAATTTGTTAACACTAATGTTAACTCTGTATTATTAAAACCAGTAAGAGATTTTCTTTTAGTTACAGAATTTTAGTATGACTTAAAGTCCTGAATTCACCTCTTGGAGGATAGGGTAGGAGAGAAGGAATGGGGAGAAAAATGAATGGGAAAGAGAACAGTAAATGGGGAAAAGAAGAAGATAATTTAAAAGAGCCATCTTACCCTGTAAATTAACTGGACTTAAAAAAGACTGCCTCAAACAAATAAAAAAAAAGTTTTCTTTAAAAAAAATTCATCTCCTTGTATTTCAACTTTTCATAAGGGCAAATGTTAACATTCTTCAGGATATCCCAAGTGGAAACAGAAGATGCGTCAAACAGATACATGCACTACAGGGACTATTTAATTCAAATCAGGATGGATCCTCAAGTGCACTAACACTCAAAAAGGCAAAGTGAAACTCCACAGACAAGTGGCTCTGTTTTTAGGGACTGTTTAAGGGGGTTTTATAATCAAGAGACAACTGGTTCACACGGACTCAGAAGCCCAGGCTAAGCGGCTGAAGTCGTGACCTGTTCCAACTGGGAGATGAGGATGACTGAAAAAGCAGGAGGGTGTGAGGGCCACACGCTGCTAGGAGGAAGCACACCTGCCAGATGACCCACAGAGCGACAGCAACAGAGATGACGCTCCTCCACGTTAAGTCACAAAGCCTGTGCCCAGATGAAAACATATATATTCATTCCATCAAAGCTAAACAACTCTGTGTCTTGTGACCGCCAAAAATAAACTGGAATGAACAAATTATGTTTTCAGTCAACTTTACACTAGCAACCATCTCAAGAATGAATTTATTTTGTGAGATTACTCCTATCCCCACCTCTGCCTGTTCCCCCACACTGTATTCCTAAAATACAGATTCAATACACCAGATCTAGTTTGCACACACGACTTCACTAGAGAGCCAGGCATAGTGGCATACCCATGTAAACCCAGCTCTTGGGAGTCTGAGGCACAAGGAGCCCCACAAATTTAAGGCCAGCCTGGGCTAGTGAGTTCAAGGCTGACTTCAACTACATAGCGAGACCCTAACTCAAAAAAACAAACCACAAAACTGCAACAGAAATCACAAAAATTAAATGTTAATAAAATCTGTCTTGATTACTTTTTCTCATTGCTGAGACAAAATACCCAACACCAAAAGTTAAAGGAGGAAAGGTTGATTTAGCTCACAGTTTGTATGGGTTTCAGCTCACAGTAGGCCAGCTCCAGAGGCAGGGTGGCATGGCAGAGAAACAGTCCATAGTGGGCAAAAGGCAGCAAAGCAACAAGCAGCAGCAAGCAACAAGCAACAGCAACCCTCTTTCTGTCCCCTATATCCTATCAAGGCTACCCAAGCGGGTAGCACTCTCACCCAGTGTTGGGCAGCCTGAATCCTAGCATCACACCATGAATCAATCCCAGCATCATATACTCAAGATCTAGTCACCTCTAAAAAGCCCCACATCTATTTTGCTAAAGGAAATATATCTATGTATTACGATTTGAATTGTTGAAGCAAAAGAGCTTTATCTTTTACCTAATAAATCTCATATTTAAATACCATTAGTCCCCAAATATTAGACTAAACAATGATGTCCACTATGCTGTAAGCTTATTTACAAACAGAACTTTTGAAGGTTCCTTCAATTAATGAAGACTATGTGCCCCTATGCACTTTAAGTGCCTAAATAATCTAGAGCTCAGTGGTAGAATACTTGCCTAACAATTACAAGGTCATGAATTCCATTCTAGCACTGCAAAAAAAAGGTCTAAACAATTTTAAATGCAGATTAAACTAACACTACTTCCATCTGTATACTTTAAGTGTTTTCATGTATGTGTAGCTGTTAACTAATGAAAACATACTGCCAGATGTTAATGTACAACCTTATAATTCCACTCAGGAGGCTGAGGCAGGAGGATCTTAAATCCAAGGCCACTCTGGAAATTTAGGGATATCCTGTCTCAAACAATAAAAAAGGAAGAGGGTTAGAGGCCAATTGCAGACTGCTCCTAGGTTCAATCCCCAGAAAAAGAAATGACACTACTTCATCTCAAACATTACAATTAACAATAGTATATTTTTTGCCTGGTAAATGAATTCCTAAAATGAGCCAAGAAAATGCCCATGCTTCACTAAAAATTTTAAGTCCATGTTACAGGGAAGAATCTATTTTAATCCTAAAACACATATGCTGTATCAAGAACTTCCAGCTTTTATAAACAGGGTAATTTACAACAATTTCTAAGGTGGATTTTCCCAGTGGGAAGATGGTCTCTCTATAAAATTATTACCCATATGCAATTGCACAGTATAAAGATAGAGAACTGGAAACTAAAGGGTTGTAAGCAGTTAACACATTAGAACTGTATGTTCCTCTTGACATTCTCCTTCCTACTGTGTTTCCACAAAAAAGACCTTAAATCTTTCCTCTTTACCAAGCTCCAGTGACTGGTGTTCTGACTGGACATGTTGAGCAGCAAATTCTACAGCCTGAGTCACTAGAGAGAGCAGCAATCCTAAAGGAACTGCCTTTACTCTGCTGGTGCCAGAATATTCTGTTGAGAGGCTCCTCTGGAAAGGCCTGGGTGTGGACCCTGGCTAACTGACTTTAAAGACCTACAGCTTCCAGAGTGCTATGCTGCGCAAAATTTTTAGAGAACATACTGGCCTTCGTTTTCATGAAGGGAAAAGATACCTCCTGAATGTCTTTCACTCCCTCTACTATATTCTTCCCCACCGTTACACCACTCATGCTACTACCCTGGTTGGCATGGATTACTCCTCCTCACAGGTGTTCTCAAACTCCAGACCTGGCAACAACCTGTGTACATACATACACTTTCAGAAAGACACACAATCACACACATACACACCCAGTCACTCTCAAGATCATCCAATAACCTCTCACATCAAAGACAATCATGTCAGTCCCCGCTCAAAGTTCTATGTTAGCTCCCCACAGCACTCGGGATACAAGGCCAAAGTCCTCAGAATAACCATGGGAATCCTGTTATCATCAATTCCTCTCTCACCTGCTCAGCCTCATCTACAGCTGATCCCCTTCACACTCACCTGACCCACTCTGTCCCTCACAGGTGTAGTGTTCCCTCTCACACCCTAGCATTCGTGCATGCTATTCCTCCCACCCGAAATACTCCTCTACTTCTAGTCTTTCTTTTCACCCTTCCTACAGGTCTAGGGCAGTGGTAGCAAACTTACCCAATGCATGCTGCAGCAGGCTATATCATCGAAAGCTCTGAAAAGTTCACCACCATGATCTAGGCTCTAGGCTGAAATGTCACTGCTTCCAGGCTACCATCCTTTACCACCAACTCCAGCTAGTGTAGGCAGCCCCTCCATGGCACCCCCACAACTGACTGCACCTGCCAGTTCACTTCTCCATGCCTCCTGCCCTGGTGCATGGCAGTTGTCCCAACTTGTCCCATTATACGAGACACCAAAATGTCTGTTGAATAGAGTCTAAGTTTACTTGATAAACACAATATGAATGTGGCTCATGCAATACAGGACAATGTTAAAAATCAAATATGACATGATGAAAAGAAGACAATAATTCTGTTATCCCTTGTTATAAAATACAAACTACACAGGTGTTTACAAATACCCTTAAGGGGCTAGGGATTTAGCTCAGCGGTTCGGTGGCCTGCCTTGCAAGCTCAAGGACCAGAGCTCAATCCCCGGTACCAAAAAAAAAAAAAAAAAA
>NW_022900932.1:5085578-5087392 GCF_012274545.1 Fukomys damarensis | reverse complement strand
GAGGAAAAAAAAAAAAAAAAAAAAAAAAAAAAAAAGTACAAATACCCTTAAGAAGGCTCAGTGGTTCCACCACCTGCCTTACAAGCTCAAGATTCCAAATTCGATCCCTGGTACCATTAAAAAAAACAAAAACGTTAAGAAAAGTTAAAATATGCACATTAAAAATATAACACTTTTCACCTTTAAATATTAGCTTTGTACTTATTACTCCTGTTAGGCAAGTTGAAGTTTATAGAAAGTTTCAAAAAGAAGTCTTCACTGTTTACAGGTCAAATAAAGCATCACTGCAACTTCTGCTATCTGCTACCAGCCAACCCTCTCGGCCTTACTCAGAACCTGCTGACTAAAGGCAAAAAAGGCTGTTCCATTTCCTTAATTTATAAGCCCTGATGTTTAGTTCTTTTGATAAGGATTCCACTCACAGTAAACCCAGACATAGCCCGTTTCCAGGAAACAGACCTGACACTTTAGGTCACATATCTTACAATGCGGTAGACCTGAGGCCTGTGACACCAGGTATTTTCCAGGCAGCATACTGAGGTCATAAATGTGGTGGTTCTAAGCACTCTGAAGAACTCACCAGCTCCACCCTAACTCCTTGTGTGAAGGGACAAATTATCCTTCCTCTTTAAGCTTCAGTCTCCCCATTTATTAACAAAGAGATAATGGTTCCCACCTCAGAAAATTCTTGGGGGAATCAGAATGCCTATAGTAAAAGCACTTCACAGACAACCCAATTTATTTTCAAGGCAAAATGAAGGAAGACTTGAACCTAAAATACTTGCACATCTTTCGGTAATACCCTAACTTACTTTTGACTAATGTCCTTTCACTGGGAAGTTTCTGGAAAAGAAAATAAGAATCCACCATAACCTTTGCAATTAAATTCTACAGAAATCTTTATGATGAAGCACTGTCTTATGTTTCTCTGCACCCCTAAAATCGTAATTTCTGTGCTTATCCATTCTTGCATGGAGGAGGGCAAAGACAAAATACCCAATACTTTACCCCAAGATGTTCTCACCAAAAACCATCCATTCCTCTCTGCCTCTACTATCTCCAAATATACTCAATGCTTTGTTGTTGTTGTTTTTAAGAAGGGGCTCAATCCAAAAGTTGGCCGTACCACAGAACTAGTCATGGGGTCTGGTGAAGGCACCTGTTCGGTGGTAGTTCATTAAATCCACGGCGTTCCAAGGACAATTTAAAATGTAATACCGCCTGGAGGGGCTCCCCTCACATTTTTTGGCCCTAATACAGGACGGCCAAGTAATGACAATATCAACTGTGAACATTTTTATCATTTTTCATAAACTGGGAAAAATGATTTGAGAACTAATTGAGGAAACTGCCTCTTACACTCCCCCAGTCAAGCTGACTTAAGGTTTGGTTGGTTTGTTTTGGGTTTCTTTTGTTTTGTTTTTGAGCAGGATATTTCGATTTAAATAAAAGGTGAAACCTCGAGCTAGTCTTCTAACTTTACGGCAGCCTGGGTTCTGTGTTCGGGTTTTTATAAACCGGTGACGTGTGAACAGCTTCCTAAAAGCAAATGGGGCACTGGGATATAATTTAGGAAGTGATGATGCAAGTCTCTGGGGAACAGAGAGGAGGAGGAGAGGTGAAAAAGTCAGAGGAAATACCCTCCCGGTGCCTGAACACCAACTCATACCAAAGGCGGAGGGGGGCTGGCCCCCACAGGCCAAGAGACAGGGGGAGCCCCTCCAATCCCGAGGTGCCAACGCCGCCCCTTCATCCCTCCCCCGCTGCCCTGCCCCCCACCCGTGGCCGTCGCCCCAAACCTCAGGCCAGCTGGT
>NW_022900932.1:5082548-5084701 GCF_012274545.1 Fukomys damarensis | reverse complement strand
GCGGCTGCGCTGACCGGACAATGGCCGCTCCTCCCCCTCCCCTCCGCGCGCACCCCTCCCGAGGAGTCGCGATGGTCTCGCCCGGGGAAGCCGCCGCCAAAGCCCAGCAGCTGATCAGCTGGGATCCGGGCGTGCCACTTTGTTCCGCGCGTCTGAGTCCGGGGCCGTGGGTGACGCCGAAAGCGTCGAGCGACGAGCTTCCGAGGCCTTCGTGATGTAGGAACTTTCAAAATCTGAGGCAAACTCACCTTTCCCTGTCAAAGGCAGGGGAGCCGGTTTCTGAGTACTCTGGGGCGCGTCCCCCCTCCTCGCGGAGCGAATGGTACGCCCCAAGCGAGCGGGGGAGGAGCAGTTTAGTTGTTTAGGGTAAATTGGACCCGGCCCAGAACAGCGGCGCATGCGCCCGGAGACCCCACTACCGGCTGCGGGAGGCCCTCGAGGGATCCTCGCCAAACCCTGGAAAGTTGCTGGGGAGCTTTTCTCCCCGAGATCGCCAACCCCCTGGGAATCTCGCTTCCCAAAGCCCCACACCCAACCCACTCTTCCAGTTCCACCCGGAAAACTGGTCTCCTCTTGGCTGTAATGAATTTCTGGAAAATGTAATTCTTCACCACGCCAGCAATTTGGGAGGTCAAGCCCTTCTCCATTAATGGCCCGACCTGAAAGCCACAAACAAGTCCATTCACTGTGCCTTGACTTGGACAGCCTTTCGTCTTCCTAAAGTGGAGAGATTTGGTTTTATCCAGGGGAGGGAACATTTGGCTGAATCGATGGCAGGGATTTATAAGTGACCAAAGACGTTTGAACCACTAAAAAGAGTTCGACTTTAACGTTCCTTGTCCTTGATCCCGAGCTCTGCTCCCAGCCAATTGTGAGCAGAGTAGCATGTTGTTGATAACTGATTTCAACACGGAGGAAACTTTCACCAAGATTTCTTGGGAGAAGTGACCTGCTGCTCGGGGCCTTGTGAGATAATTTGTAAGTCCTTGCTTCCAGGAACTTGCTGTACGTAACTATCCAATGCCTCTCAGACAGTGACTATATTAATTTTATTACCAAATGTTGACTTTTATTTCTTGATACACAGGTCACATTTCAATTGTGCATTAGCTGTGGATTCATTAACATTATGTCTTTGGCCTCTAAACTACAGCAAGAACCACATTCAACTTAGTATCTTTCTAAAAATGCTGTTGATAGTGGAGAAAATGTTTGCAAAACCCAAGATACTTAAAAGCCAGAGCATCCCCGAAACGCGAGTGCCGGCTTATGTGTAATATTTAGTTTCAATCTTGTGAACATTCGCAAGTCTTCAATAAATATTTCTAACAAAAGGGCATAGGATGAATGAAGCCGTACATCACTCTCATTGGATTCTTATTGCCCTTAAATCTTAAACTGATTTTTGTAAATGTGCACCTATATAAGAAATTTACAGCCTCTGAATTTAACAAAGTGAGATTAAGTGGGACTCTATTGGCATCTAACTGATTTCCTTTTATGTATGGAAAAGAAATCTCTGAAACCAAAAGGAAAATGTAATGTAAAAGTGATACCATGAGCCGGGGATTTAGCTCAGTGGTTTCCACCACCTGCCTCACAAGCGCAAGGACCAGAGTTTGATCCCCAGTACCAAAAAAAAATAAAAATAAAATAAATTATATATCACAACTGCTTGCCTGCCTGTTTGCCAGTTATTTTATTTAGTGCCCATGATGTACAGGCATTTCCTAAAACTCTGAAGACTATTAGGATTAATCACATTCATTCACTAGCCAAGTCCAAACCCTACATATAAGAAGTTAGGTGATTTGTCTTCAGTCTTCCTCCGGCTTCATTTACTGCTCTCCTCCATTCAAGCTGCAAATCAGCCACTATTTGCCATTTCTCAAATTCTTGCTTTTTTACATCTCCATTTCTCTGTCCCTCCTATTCCCCTCTTCCCCGAGTGCCCTCCCTCCGTCCCTCCCTGCCTGTCACTCTCCTTTCCTCTCTCCCTCTCTTCCTCCCAGTCCCTCTCTTTCTTTCTCCCTCCTCCCCTCTCCATCTTTATCCCTTTCCGTCTGTTTCTATCTGTCTTTTTTTTTCACTACTGGAGAATAAACCCTAGGCCTTTGTACTGAGCTGGAGAATAAACCCTAGGCCTTTGTACT
>NW_022900932.1:5062725-5082458 GCF_012274545.1 Fukomys damarensis | reverse complement strand
CCTTTTTTTTTTTTTTTTTAAAGATTCTTGTTAAATTGCCCTGGCTGGGCTCAAACTTCCAATCCTCCTGCCTCAGCTTCCCAGCTCCATACTAGATTTTCTAAGATTAGTTCTTCCATACAGCAGCCATGGACTGAGTTTGCTCTGATCTCAGTCCTTTTGGAGCTAGGTTTTCTGACAAGAAACAAACATGTAAGTTTCCTGGTTGGTCCTATAAAGGTGAGTGTGGATAGAGGAAGGAGAGACAAGCTCTGCTGTGGAGTTTGGAAGGCACTGAAGAGGTAACGCCCCTGAAGCATGCTGGGAAAAAGAGATGAAGGAGGCAACCCATTCAGGACCCCTCCCATCTCAAGAGTTACCCCTATTCCTTGTTCCCTATTCCTGTTCCCCAATAAATTTTCTTTCTCTTAACCTCTGTTCTTTAGAATTTATTTGTTGACTTCAGGGAAGCACAAACTGGGCATATCTGACATCTAGTAGATTGGGAGCTATATTTATTTCCCCTGTACCACTTTTATATAAAAATATTTTAAATTCAATGGATCATGCAATTTTAAAATATGGAATTCAGGGTTTACCTAAGAACTGAGTTTTTTTTTTTTTTTTTTTTTTTTTTTTTGGTTTTCTGAGACAGGGTCTCACTATGTAGTTGAGACTGACCCAGAATTCACTATGTAGCGTAGCCCAGGCTGGCTGAGAACTCACAGTGATCCTCCTGCTTCAGCCTCCAAAGTGCTGGGCTTACAAGGCATGCACCACCCCACCTGGCAAGAACTGAGAAACTTTGATGGCTGTTTATTCTTTTCAGGTGGAATCATAAGAGTTTATAAAGGTGAAATTAACATTCACAGTTTGAATGTTTTACAAGATTCATGTAACAGACTCAAAACAGTTCAATAATTGGATTGGACTTTTCTTCCAGATTTAAATTTTGCCTATAAATGCAAAGCTGCACTAATGATAGCTTATTAATAATCATCAGTACTGCTGGCTTTCATTAGGAAACTTACATATATTCTTCTACCTTATAAAAGCTCTAAAAAGGGTTTGGCTTCACTCAATGAAATGTGAAAATGTCTCTGTGGAGGTGTAGGTATATATATTTAATATCTTAATCGACCCCTATGTGTATATCAAACAGATAAAGGAGCAGCCATGGTGCGAGACGCCTGTGATCCCAGCCCGCTGGGAGGCTGAGGCAGGAATATCACACATTCCAGCCCAGCCTGAGCAACTTAGCAAGACCCTGTCTTAAAAAATTAAAAAGGGTTTGGGTACAACTCAGTGCAAAGCCCCTAGGTTAAATCCCAGCACCACCAAAAAAACATCCAGTCTCAGCCAAAGGTCTTTTGTCTGCAAGTAACAGAATCAAGCGTAAACTCCCTCATGCAAAAAGGGAAAAAAAGGAATGCACGTGAACCCATATGTGTATATAAAGCCTTACTGAACCCAAAGGCTTGGAGCGGCAAGAGCTCACAAAGGACCAACACGAGGACCTGACCACAACAGACACAGCCAGTAGCTGCTCTCAAATCCCTTCCTCTCTCTAGGCACAGGCTCTTTCGCCTCTGATCCTCTCTACGAAACTGGCTCACTCTTCTCTGACTTTGACTGCCTCTCTGAAGCATAGTTTGAGCTTGCTCATCCCCACTGCCAGAACCAGTGGACACTGATTAGTACCCGTGAACACTGATTAGTACCCGTGAACACAAGTTCCCAGGAGAAAGAAACTGAATGGTCCAGATTGGGTCAGGTTTGCTTGCTCTGGTAGCATTTCATCTTTTCCCAGGGGAGCAGATGGGAGTGGAGGCTCTCATGATGCAAACTGGGCTGCCAGAGGTTCATCTTTGCAAGTTGCAAGTCTCCAAAAGGTCAGTTGTGTTCTTGGCAAAGATCCAAAAGGTGTCCACCGCAGACAAAAGTAGTGAACTGCAGCTGAAATTCAAAAGCATAAGGAACAGTGGACTTCAAGAAATTTCCAACAGACTAATTCCTGTTTAAATTATTTCAGAACTTGATTTAAGCGGCTGCCATGGTGTTCTTTTCCTCTGTAACAACTACCAGTCTGTAATTAAATATGCATTCATGAGTCTCCTCTCCAAAGATCATATCTGTTTTATTCACCGTGATGTACATGATGCCCAGGGCACATTTGGAAGACACCCTATGAATATTTGTTGAATGAATAGAAAAGCAAAATAATCTGTTAGCCAATGTGAGAGTCAGATACAGTTTGACACCCTAATCAGACTACCGTAGAGGATTTTGTAGCAGTCACCAGCTCACCTTCCCTAGAAGATACTTCTGTATCCCGCTACCTTTTCTGATCAGTTTGGGGTGAGGGGAGACCCAGTGTTCATCTGCTCTGTCTTGTGACATTGACATTTCTAGCCAGCTAACTCCTCACTTTCATCCTGAAGTCTCTCTCCAAATAGACTTGATCCAGTTCCTATAAAACATTTGCTTCATTGGCTGAAAGCTCAGAGAAGACATACCATTTTGGACATCATCAAACTAGGGGACCGAAGGGTGGTAGTAATTGGCCAAGGTTTTTGTTTTTTGTTTTTTGTTTTTTGTTTTTTTATTGGTTTTTTAGACAGTAGGGTGGTAGTAATTGGCCAAGGTTTTTGTTTTTTGTTTTTTGTTTTTTGTTTTTTTATTGGTTTTTTTGAGACAGGGTCTCACTATGTAGTTGAGACTGACCTGGAACTCACTATGTAGCCCAGGCTGGTCTCGAACTCCCAGCAATCCTCCTGCCTCAGCCTCCCGAGTGCTGGGATTACAGGCATGCGCCACCACTCCCAGCTCAGGCTGAGTGAGGTGCTTTTGATCTCCTCATTGTTGTCCTGGTCTTGACCATTTGCTAGTGTGGATTACGTTCCAGATGAACCTGGGATGTGACTCTTGGGGGGTAGTTTGCAATTGCCATTGGCCCAAAGGAGCCATCCACATGCCCAACTGGGGCTGGTAAAGAAGTAGCACCCGAAGTTGTCTGGGAAAAAGCCTAGTGTCACTCGTAAGGGCCGCCTTCTTGGTAGAAGCCCCAAGGGTGTTATGGAGCCCTGGAGAACATGAGCAAAAAGACAGGGCCTGTAGGGACCTGGGAGAAAGGAGGTGACCCTCCACTCTGATGCTAACGCTTACCCCCAACTCTGACTCTAGTTCACAACCTTTCGGCCTTGTAATTCACCCTAACCTGGAATTAGCCCCAATATCCAACCCAAACTCTGGCCTCCATCTTAATCCTAACCTTAATATCATCTGTAAAATTTAATCCCAGATTTCAAACCTTACGCGACCCATAATCCTAGGAGTTTGACGATGGCTTCTTGCCTGACCACGGCTTGTGTTGTCTTCCCCAGCTCTTCCTTCTTGTGACCCTTGACCCTGACCCACTCCTGGGGATGCAACATCTTAGATTCCTGGGGAGAATGGGAGCCAGTTTCAATAATCAGAAAAAAAAGAAGAGCCTTGGCCTTCGAGGAGAAAGAATGGGTGGTATTTCTGACCAGAGCAGGAGACAGGGAACCTGCCTGACACAGCCAATCCTGTTTGCTAACTGGGGAGCTGCTCAGCCTCTCCCCGAGGCCATGATGCAATCGGCATCACCTAGGTGGACTCAGCAGAGGTGGCAGACTTGCCCTAGAGCAGAAGACCTGAGGTTCTTTTGCAAAAGAATAGGCTCTGTTTTCAGAGAGCAAGATTTCAGATCACTGCTCTCCCCCTCCTTCACGTAGACCAGCTGGGGCTGGGAGTGGTGCTGAGAGTGACCGATCCAGACCCTCCCCTAGGGTCCTTTCCGGTCCTCAAGTCTCCAGGCGTGCGGTGGATTCCTTTAGTTACTTCTGATCGAGTTGGCATGGACGAACTCTCAGAGCCCAGGGAAAAGAAGGGCAACCGAGCATACCATCCCCAGCCCCGCTCAGGAAATAGAAATACACTTGATCTGAGCCAAAAGGCCGAGAGTGATTAGGAAATAGAAATAAATGAAATACAGCGAAGAGCACAATGGGGGAAGAAGGGAGGAGAGGAGGTGCTGCTGCCATTTTGTGTCCTGTGTTCCTCGGGTTTGCCTAGAAATTGCTGACTTCCCCGCTGCTCACACCTGTCAAGCTATGACATTTGATTTTACTGACTTTTGCTCCTTTTCAAGAATGGAAATAAAGGGTTTTTTCCCCCAGAAATACTTGACCTATGAAGGGAGAAAGGATTTAAATATGAGACATCCTCCCTAATGCCACCCCCCCAGATACCCTTTGTTAGCAGTTTGTTGTATGCCCTGCAGGCATTTCATGTGTGTGTGGCCATGTAAATAAGACTGCGCAAGACAGTAAACTCCAACTGCCTTTCTCTGAGCTCTGAAAGATGTCATGGTTATCTTTCCTATCTCGGCACATAGCTTTGCTGTATACCCAAGTGTACTGATCAGGGTTCTTCAGAGAAATAGAACCAATGGGAACCAATTCATACATATGCAGTACATGAAAACTGGAGAGATTTTACATAGATAGATAGATAGATAGATGGGGGGAGGAGGAAGAGGGAGATTTTGGGGGGACACATTCAGCCCACAGCCAATGTTAATGTCATCTGGACCCAACCTGCCAGACACACCCATACTAAGATTTCACCAAGTATCAGCACAGCTGACACATACATTTGACCATCACACTCAAATTATAGGCACTAAGGTCAAGTTGCCTGAGTTCCAATGCACATCCTGTCTCATACTTGCTCTGAGAATTCAGGGACGTTGCTTAGCTTGTCTGTGCCTCAGTTTCCTCATTGTAACAGGAGGCATTTATGATGGGCTGTGCTTTTCAGCTCCCAGCTTCTCTTCGGTGGTCCACTTCTCCCTGCTCCCGGACCTCCTCAGGGCTGCACATGCTGACTAAGCCTAGTCAGAGAGCCCTTTCCTTCTGGCCACAGGAATTGTCTCGGAGAGGAGTGGCTCACTCCCTGGGCAAAATCGCACCTTTGTCTCCCGGGATCAAGTGTTCTAAAGGTCACACAAACCCAGAGCTGCTGTGGGACCTTTCTTTCATATGGAACGAGGCTGTCTGGGAATCAAGCCAACAGAGAGGAGGGAAGAGAGGGACCAGATTATCAAGACATCACTTTAGATCTGAAATCCAACTAAATCTGGTGCCAGAACTACTCTTTAGACTTTTCAGTTACCTGGACCAATGAAGACCTTTCCCTGTCCACATACTGTTTGTGTTAGATTTCAGTATATTTCCTTGAGGAAAGTCCTGACTATTCCTAATAATAGCTACCTGCCTCATGGGTTTATTATAAAGATTATGTAATGGAGGCGGAAGTCTTGGCATAGTATACAGCATATACTACAAACTCAATAAACATATTATCATTTGTTTCTTTTTGACAATTACTGGCCACTCTATTGGATGGGTAAACCCTTTAAATAATTCCCCCTTGATTCCATTATCCCTTCATTCGCTCACTTATATTTATTCATTCAATACTTATTGAGCACCAATTTGTTAGGAACTATTGAGAGGTTTTAGGGTACAGAGCGAATGAGACAAACAAATTCCCCTACCTTAGTGCTGCTGCTCCTCTAGCAGTAAGGCAAGCAATTTTTTTTCAAATGTTTTGAAGAATAGATCTGGCTTTCCACGTTTGTAAATAATTACAGTGAATGTCTTTGCCTGTCCTATTAATATCGTGGATTTTTGTTTGTTTGTTTTTTGTGCTGGGGATTGAATTCAGGACCTTGCGAGGCAGGCAGCAGCACCACTGAGCTAAATCTCTTGCCTATGTTGTGGATATTTTTTAAACAGGGTCTCATTGGACTAGGGATTTAGCTCAGTGGTTCCACTGCCTGCCTCACAAGCACCAGGACCCAAGTTCAATCCCCAATACCAAAAATAACCAGAAAAAAAAATAAACAGGGTCTCGTTACGTTGGCCAGACTGGCCTAGGTTTCAGCCATCTTCCTGCTTCCTCCTCCCAAGTAGTGGGAATTACAGGCTTGCACCACTGAACCTGGTTTTCAGATAACCTTCTATTTGTGTGTTTTTTGAAACAAGGTCTCACTATGCAATTTAGGTTGTTCTTGAACTCACTAGGTAGCCCAAACTGACCTCCAACTTGCAGCAATTCTCCTGCCTCAGCCTCCCAAATGCTGGAATTACAGACATGGGCCACCACACCCAGCTATGTGGATAAAATTTTTAGAAAAAGAATTGTAAGACTGCTTAACATTCACTATTACATGTGGCCAAACTTTGTTCCAGAAAGGTTATACTAATTTACACTCTCTCCGGAAGTGAACAAAAAGGTAGGTTTCCCTATACCTCAGTAACCTTGGGATAGCATTATCCTTTTCAACCTCTGCCAGTGTAAGGAAAACAAAACAAAAACCCTAATAGTTATTTTAATTTGCATTTTTTGGAGTTATTGAGCTTATATACATATTTTAATATATAATAGATATATATATACATATATATGTAAATTTATAAATATATAAGGTTTTAAAAATTTATTTTTGTATGGCCTTACCTATATATATCCTCCTTAACTTAGCTACTTTTCTCTCATTGCTGAGATAAAATACCAGACAACCTAAATTAAGGGTGAAATGGGGATTTAGCTCAGTGTTTCCAGTGCCTGCCTCGAAAACACAAGGTCCCAAGTTCAATCCCCCGTACCAAAATTAAAAAAAAAAAAAAAAAAAAAAAAACATAAATTAAAGGGGGAAAGATTTATGTAGCTCACAGTTTATAAAGGCGTCAGTCCATAACCAGCTGGCTCCGAGGCAGAGTGGCAGGGCAGACAGGCGTTGCAGAGGAGAAACAGTTCGTGGTGGGCAGAAGGTAGCAAAGCAACCAAGGGACAAGACAGGCCTCTTTCTGTCCCTTCTATTGTATCCAGGCTCCTGGGAATAGGGCGGTGCCAAACCAATCACAGTAATCGCCCACCCTTAATCCTAGCACTGCGTCATGAGTCAGTCACCCACACTAGATCCAGCCACCTCTGAAAAAGCCCCACCTATGACCGCATGAGGCTGGGGGGGGCATCTAGGCACAAGTCTAAGAGTCCTTTATCTGTTTTTTCACAAGTGTTTTTTCTAATTATTTAAAGATATTAATGTTCATATTAAGAATGCAAACCCTTTGTCAAATACATTATAAATCATTCCTCTTGCATCTCTTATTGGTAACTAGGCTTGTGAATGTGAATTAACCTTGTCTAATGTTTGAACTGCTAATATGGACACTTCTTCTAAAGGCTTCCAGTTGTCGCTTGCAGATTTAAAAAAAAAGAAAATGAGAAATTAAAAGAAAAGACAAGAAATCTCAAGGGGTAGGGAAGAGGCGACAAAAAGGAATCCTGTTCCCTCACCAGTCCTACCTGCCCCACCCCACATCAGGCAGTCTGAGGTGGTAGCCAAGGCCCCCATGGGTCAGCCCAGCCTCTTGGGCATGGCGCCAGCCCTGAACTCCCCGAATGAGCCACCCCTGGCGGGGGCCTCAACCTTCCTAATTTCCTGTCTAGAGATTTTTAAAAAGCAGCTAAAAGCCACAGCTTATACCATAGCTTTGTGAGTCCCTACAGACTGGCTTGACCTTTCCCACCAAGTCCCTTTCTCAGATCTGTGGCGATCACCTCTGGGGCTGAATGGCACCTGTGTACCAGGTGGGGATTAGGCAGTGAGGTTGCCAAGCAGAGTGAGTGGCTCCAGAGAAATGGTTATGGTCTGGGAAGAGGCTCAGATACCCAGGTTGGGATTCAAAAGATAAGGCCGGGGATTTAGCTCACTGGCACCGCACCTGCCTAGTAAGCACAAGGTCCTGGGTTCGATCTTCCGAACCAAAAAAAAAAAAAGGAAAGAAAAGAAAAGTTAAGGCTGGTGTCCGAATGTGGGTACAAATAACATAGCTATGGATACTAAGGTGTATTCCTGAGCCAGCTGTTGCTGGGAGTGACGGAGCTCAGTCATGTGGAGACCTAGCAAAATCAGCCCTTAAAATCATCCCAGCTGAGGAGTGCGGGATGGCGCCTGGATGAGACTGATATGCCCGCTTCGGACAAGGGTTGATGGAAGTCACAGAACTACAGCCTGTCTGCAAGGAGCTTCCCTGAAAACACCCTTAGGCAGAGAGGAACAGAGAGGAGAAGGTCCGAGGAGCATGACGAGGCCACCCCAAAGCTGTAAAGGTAAGGAGTGCCGCACAGCTCACGCATGCGCATTAACGCGCGCGCATGCGTGTGCGTGTGCGTGTGTGTGTGTGTGTGTGTGTGTGTGTGTGTGTGTGTTTGTTACGCATGATATCTGCTACAGTTATCATCCAGCGGACCCGTCCCAAGGCTGTGATTCACCGAGAGAGGCAGGTTATCTTCTGAACGACCATTAGGGAGCACGAGTTACAACTGAGATTAGAGAATCAGGGCCCAATGAAAGGCACCCGGGTGATTTGTCCTGCCCTGCGTCACACAGCTACGAGGAGGTGAGCAGGGCAGGATGGAGGCCTGGTCTGGGTTGCTCCAAGGAGCATGAAAAGGACAGAGGGCCGGGTGTAAGAAGCTTGGTTTCCACAGGATCCTCGCCGCCCGCAGCTCCTTCCCGGCAGCCAGGGAGCTGGGCGAGGCGGAGGCTGTGCGGCTACCATCTGTCCTCCTGGCTCCACTGCCTGGCAACTGGCTGCCCGTGTCTGCCCTCCGCTCTGGAGGAGGAGGCATTCCTCCACGGCCCATCAGGCAGGAGGAGCTGTGCCCTGGCCGGGGCCGCACCACATGATGAATTCAATGATTGTGGCTTTCTGATGTGAGGGCTGCTCAGTCGTGCAGCAGAACCAGTCCCATCTGCTGTGTTTCTTCAAAGAGCTGCTGGAAGGAGAAATCTGCACACATCTTCTGCTGGTGAGCGTGTGTTTGTGTACCCACGTGGGGCGGTGTGTACACAGAGGCTCATTGTATACACAGGGTGTGAACCCAGACACCCGGTGTGTGTGCTCACACACAGGTGTGCACATAAATGCCGGGAGTTCAATCCTATTGTGATTCCATTTTCTTCTCAGAGATCATTTAGCAAATAATGCATTAATAAATAATAATGCTACTATTGTTTGAATGCCTTTCCCTAACCACAGTTAGTTTCACACACGTTGGATATCATGGTGGATGTAAATGTTAAAACTACTGTGCAAGAGACATTTTATCTTCTTCCTCATGTACATGAGGCTACCAAGTTTCTCAAGGCTAAATGAGCTGGCCAAGAGCTTAGTTTGTAAGTGGTAGAGTCAGGATTCGAGGCCGTTTCTTGTGTCACAGTGCATGATATTTAATTTTTGACCCTTCCTAAAGCTTCTCAGAATGAAAATGAACAAGGCAACCACAGTTACACATAACAATGGGAATGATTCGGGTAAAACTAATGCTGAGCAGGAAGCCAGCCACAAAAAAATACCCACTACAGGATTCGGTTTACGTAAAGCTGAAGGAAGGGCAGGCAAAACTAATCCATGGCATTGAGAATTGTTAACCTTATAAAGGGCAGGGAAAGACTGAAAGGGGGGCACTGACTGGGCCTGGGGGCCTGGGGGCCTGGGCACGGGTAGTGCTTTCTTTCTTGATCTGGGCAAGCATTACACAGATACATTCCACTTGTGTGCGCTCCTCAAGCTGTGTACCAATGGCTGTACATCTTCCTATATGGTTGTTCCACCTCGCTAGAATGTTCAAAATGAGAGAAAAAAAAAGAAGAAGAAGAAGAAGAATACCTTGCCAGGTCCTAGGAGGGATTCAGTGATGGGAAACATCACAGGGCCTGCCCTTGGGGATCTCCTATTCCGACTGGGGTGACACCGGAGAGTTACAGCGCCTGCACAAAGTGATTTATGGCTGGCATCTGATGAAAGGTGTATTAGGAAGGTGCAAGAAAAGATGCTTTGAAATTGGAGTATTCTTCAGCATCAGAGAGGCTGGCAGGCAGAAGATGCTTATGCTCAGAGCGGGTAGCTTGTGGCCAGAAGAAGTGACTTATTACTCACGGGCCTGGTCCTGATGGGCAGACAGGCTGATGGATCTTCTCTGCCATGTAAGTTCCCTTGGGGGACAGCTAAAAACAGAGACCCAGGAAAGAGACCCAGGCTCGGGAGAGTGTGACGAGGCTGCAGGTTGGCAGCCCAGCCAGAGACAACAGTCTGGTTGAAGGAAGGCTATGAAGATGCATGCGGTGGGGTAGGAGTTCTTCCCCCATGAAATCTTTTGGGATTCAGCGTTTAACATTTTTCCATTAAATACAAAGACTGACAATTAATTTTGAAAACTGGTACAAGGACCCAGTTTGGCCAGACTGACATTGTCAGCCCTTTATAGACACAGCTGACTGACAAGGGACAGAAGGAAGAACTTCCGACTCATCTCCTAAACCAGATGCCAACTACCCCAAGAAGCTTCCTTCCCCAGTGACTCGCTGAGCATTCTGCGCTTTCTCTCTCCTGCTCCAGTGGCCTCTGTCCCCACCGCCCGGCCCTGGGAACTGATGCAAAGGGAAGCACTTACGTCACTTACTCTTTCCATACACCAGGAACCTTCCGGCTTCCCCACAGGAAAACAGCGGCTTAGCCTGGCACAGTGGCTACCTGGGAGGCTGAAGCAGGAGGGTGGCACATTCAAGGTCAGCCTCAGCAAGTGAGTGAGACTTTGTCTTGAAACTAAAAAAAAATTTTTTTTTATTTTGGTACTGGGGATTGAACTTGGGTCTTTGTGCTTGCAAGGCAGGCCACCGAACCGCTGAGCTAAATCCCCGGCCGAAACTGAAATATTAAAAAGGGCCAAGGATGATGTAGCTCAGTGGTAGAGTGTTTGCCTGGCACACATAAAACTCGCAGTTCAATCTCTAGTACCACACACACAAAAAAAAGCTTAAGTACAACAGCTGTTTATTTTGGCTTCCTTTAAAAGAAATTCACAAAATCTTGCGCTTCGAAAAATACTGTTAGCAGCATGTAAAGACAAGCCACAGACTGGGAGAAGGCACCTGCAAATTGTATGTCTGATAAAGGACTGGTATACAAAACATATAAAGAATGGATGAAATTCAATAATAAAAAGAAAAACAATCCAGGATTCAGCTTGGCAATATAGCACTTGGTTAGCAAGCCCTGGGCTCTGGGCTCAGCACCTGGCACCAAAAAAGTTAAAATAAATTACAACCCAATTAAAATGGAAGACAAAAATTGAATAATCATTTCACCAAAGAAGTTGCATGAATAACTACTAAGAGAGTGAGAAGATATTCAACATCATTAGTCATTAAGAAAATGCAGATCAAAAACTATAGAGATACCACTAGATATCACAGCTGCTGGAACGACTGTCCCCAAGATGCATATTAATGAATCTCCATAAAGATGTGGAAAACTGGACTTCTCTAGATGTGACGTGGTGGGAGCCTCTAAAATGGTACAGCCCCTTTGGAAAACAGTTTGGCATTTTCTTCATAGGTTAAACCTAATTTTACTATACAACTAAGCCTTTCTATTCCCGGGTACCTATCCGACAAGGTAAATGAAAATATATGTCCACATGATGCAGATGTTCCTAGCAGCATCATTTGTAACAGTGCTACAGTGAAAACAACCCAAATATTTATTAACTGGTGCATGACGTAGACATATAGTGAAATATGATTCAACAAGAACAAGGGAATAAAGCACCGAAACTTCAACTATGCTTTGTTTTTTGTTTCTTTGTTTTGTTTCGTTGAGATAAGGTTTTGCTATGTAGTTCAGGCTGGTCTTGAACGCACTGTGTAGCCCAGGCTGGGCTCGAATTCCTGGCAATTCTCCTGCCTCAGCCTCCCAAGTGCTGGGATTACAGGAGTGCTCCCCCACACCTGGCTTGTGACACTGTGAATGAATCTCAAACACATTATGCACAGTGTAAGATGCAAAAAGTCTACATCCGTATGCTTCCATTATTATGAAATGCCTGGAAAAGGCAAAATTATTGAATCAAAAAGTAAATTCGCGGTTTCCACCGGCTGCAGGTGGGAAAGAATATGGAAATGAGGCCAGGTGGGCATAAAGAGAGTGGTGAGCATAACTTTGTTACGAGTCTTATTCCTTATTTTTTGTTTTCATTGGGGTATAACATAAACAAGTACACAAACCTTAAGTGAACAGCTTGACTTACACACACACACACACACACACACACACACACACACACACACACACACACACACACACACACACACTCACGCGCACAGCCCCCTGGATCATCAGTACCCAGATTAAGACAGAGAACATTTTTGGCACCTAAAAAGCCTCTTCGTGGCCAATCCTCCACCACAGAGAGCACCATTGTGATTTCTACCATCGCAGGTGAGTGTTGCGGATCCGCAGGAGTACAGAGCCGGCCTCCCTCGGCACCATTTTCTACTCTTCAATCACTCTTGGGTTTGCCCTACGCTCCTTGGCTGCCCTCTTTGTGTTGCAACATTCAGGCCCAGCTCCACCAAGACTCATCAGGCTGTTGTCCTAAATGAAAGAGGCACTTGTGTTTTTCCTGGCTTTAGTTCCTTCCACTTTCGGGATAAAGAAACTGAGACCCACAGAGTTTAGATGACTTGCCCGGATCACAGAACTCTTTCTTGCTGAAACCGGAAGTTGAGTCCTGACTGCAAAGTCCACCAAGAGTGGCTTGTCCATCGCGGCATCCCCAGAGCTTAGCAAAGTGTTGAAGCACACAGGCGGGGCTCATTAGTGCATGTTCTATTTGGATCTAATTAAAGAGTGGCTTTGGGAAGAGGAAGGCTGCCTAGGCCTGTGAGGAACGAGGGAGCAGAGGAAGGGCTCATTATCTAAGGAGAGGGCGCAGGGCAGCGAAGTGGGAAGAGCTGGGCCCCTCCTCAGGCTTCCTGGAGTGGACTGCTCTCGGGGTTCCTCTCCTGGCTTCCGGGAGGGCTGCTGCCATCCTTCATCACAGCCTCGCAGCCTGAGGAAGCTCCGGGCCCGTCCTGGAGGACACTTTCAATCAACTTTGGTTCCATTTATTCCCTCTAAATGACTCCGAAATGTAAATAAAATTAAATTAATGCTGCTGTGTTTGCCTCTGGTTAGGGCTGTAATCGGCGGCAGTAATGCCGCCCCTGAGATCAGCTGTGAAGTTTCCACAGCAGTGGTGTGGCAGGTTTTGGGCTCCCTTCCACAGCCGCCCCCTCTGTCCTCTCTGCTCTGAAGGCACAGTCTATCCTGCTCCCCAGTACAGTATTTTAACATCTCTCGGCATTGTGCTAATAACCACCCAACCTCTGGGTGAACACCGCCAACTGTTTTCCTTGTCCATCTGGTCCTCTTTTCCTCAGTGTAGCCAGCCCAGCCTCAGAACATCCCCAAGAAACCAAGAAAAGGAGATCAGAGATGCCCTAGGAAAAAGAGTTCTCTGTAGACCGGTTTTATCCAAGGAGGAAGAAATTTCTAACCAAGAAGAGATTCCAGATAAGATTTTGCCCAACAAACGCTAGGCGTGGTGGCACACGCCTGTTATCCCAGCACTGGGGAGGCTGAGGCAGGAGGATTGCTGGGAGTTGGAGACCAGCCTGGGCTACATAGTGAGTTCCAGGCAGTCTGAACTACATAGTGAGACCCTGTCTCAAAAAAAGAAAAAAAAAAGAAAAAAGAAATTCCAGGTAAGAGGTCATTTTCCCATAGAAGTGGACTTATACCACTTCATTGATTGCACTATTAGAAATCTCCAGGGTGTGCAGAGTGTGTGTGTGTGTGTGTGATATTGGAGACTGAATCCGGGACCTTCATACTGAGCTACATTCCCAACCCTTTAAAAAATTTTTTTTGTTTCAACTTTAAGATGATCTAAGTCACTGAATTCTCCAGGCTGTGCTGGAACTTGTGACCCTCCCTCCTCAGCCTCCCAGAGTGCTGAGATGACAGGCATTTAACGCTTCACCAGGCTCCTTTAGGTCTTTCTAAAACTCAATTGCCCCGAGCTCCTAGGTGGGGGAGCCCGGGGTTGGCTGAGAGCTCCATCCTCGCCAAGAGGAAGCCAGAAGGGAGCAACACCGCCTGCGCCCGGAGGTCCCAGCGGCAAAGCAGCTGATGATGGAGGAGGAAGGGCAGCGGGTCTGGGGCAAGTCCTTATCCCTCTGCATCCTCACAGCTCTCTCTTCAGCCGTCTCAACATACAAACAAACCGTGGGAAAACAATCCCGTGATTTCTACTCTATTTATAAACCCCTTACAGCTTTTCTGCAGTCCAGAAGAAGGCCCGGCCCGAACGTTCCAGCTTACACAGAGGAAATCAAAGAAAAACGTTCATAAGCACAGGACAAAGCCGGAGCTCAGATGTATGCCAAGGCCCTGGAGGAATGGGGCTGCGTTATCACAGAAGAATTAGATTCTACCTCCCAGCCTTGTATTTCGCCATCATCTGATCTGTGCGTGTCTGTGTGCTCTCTGTGTTTCTACCTCTTGCCAAAGTCTGTTCTTGGCACAATGTCTGATGTTTGAGTCAGTAAAGACCGTAGTCCAAAAGTACTTTCATAATCTGGAGAGGGTCCATCAACCGGCTTGGTGTTAGTAGGATGCTTATTTGACCTGTGGCTGCTGGGATCATTAACTTAGCATAATGTACAGAGGCAGACCCAGCTGCCCTGGAGCTAAGTCTTTGGGTGAATTTTTCTCCCCTGTGAATTCTGCCATACTAGGACACCCTAATGCAGCAGATAAAGAATCACTGGGAACACAGATGGGGGAGACTTCACGGGTCTTCTTACCCTTTCCTCAGCGTGACGGTGACTTCCAGCCTTCACTCCTCCTAGGTTCAGGGAAGAGCTGCTTTGCTGGCTCCATGAGGACCACACCATGTAACTTCCTCTTGAGAACCGGTAGAAAGGAGTGGGCTTCACACACAGTGGGCGGATTGTTGCAATGGGCCCAGTGGCCCCAGACCTCTGCTACAATATGAGATGCCTCCTGTGTCCCGCTCGTGGGTGCCCCGAACCTGTGCTCACCCTGCTGCAGTCCTGGGCAGCCTCCAGAGGGAACTTCATGGGCACTGTGTCTCCCTGCCGTGCTCCTGGAGGTGGCAAGGATAAGAGTTGGAGGAGGAGGAGTCCAGATGGTTTTCCAGACCCTTCTTGGAGAGATAAGCTTTACACCATGGCTCCTTTGCTTCAGAGCCCACCGAGACAACCAGGATTAAGTGAGCCTCTCACTGCCCACAAGGACGCTGCCCTCCTACCCAGGTGTACATGTCCTCCTCCCACAGCCTCCTCCTACAGGGGACGCTAGAGCTATGCACAAGGCACCCTGCTCAGCCTCAGAGCCAGCTCCGCATCCTTGACTTTGACGATGATGAATTAGAATGGTGTGCGTGTGTTTGTGTGTGCGTGTGCATGTGTACTAAAAAGACTGGGCAGGGTTGGGGATTTAGCTCAGTGGTTCCGCCGCCTGCTTTGCAAGCACAGGGTCCTGAGTTTGATCCCTGATACAAAAAAAAAAGGCTGGTGGGGAGGTGAGGGAGACAGAAGAAATAGGACAGAAACGGGGCAGAGGTGAAGTCCAGATCCAGAAGGTGACTGAGGAAGACAGAAGGAGGTGGGCTGGGAGGGAAGACTCAAAGTGAGACCTGAAGACTCGCAGAGGAGTCAGGAGTTGAGTTCTAGCACCTTACTGTACCTCACATTCCTCACCGTACCCCAGGGATAATAATAAAACTCTCCTCAGAGTGCAGTTGTGAGAATCAAATGAGTCAATACACCTAACCGCTTAAAACCATTCCTGGCTGTTTTGCCTTATTGAATATAGATATTAATTATCATTATCCTCATGATCACTATTTTCGCCCTTTTGGCCTTTCTTTCCTTCTTTCTTTTAGTACTGGGAATCGAACGCAGGACCTTGTGCTTGCCAGGCAGGCATGGTGCACCTGAACTACATCCCTGGCCCCCCTGTTCTTTCTGCCAAGCACACCCCCTGCTAGTAACTTCCCAGCACCTTTCTCTATTTTTTCCTGAAGCCCAAACTCTCTCTTCCCTGAACTTCCTCACCAAACAGGGCATCAGTTCTTCTGGACACATTGGCTGCATGAAGTGAGAGATCAAGTGGAACAGATGGTTTGGGTTTAATGATAGAGGGCCTCGACTTAGGATACTTGGGGTTTGGTTCTGAAATAACTGGGGAGCCATGGATGGTGTCAGAGAAAGAATTGCGCCGCCCAGTCTAAGCATCCATAGGATTAGCTTTCAAGAACTATTAAGCGCAGGGCAGTATTTTCAACTCTCTAAGGCATTTACGTGCTTGTAGAATGAGGGTCGAGGGCACTCGAAGGAGCAGTTCTGATAGCAGAGGCAGGGAGAAGTCTCAGGGTTTGGAACAATTCAGCCTGGAGGTGCAGGGCTGCTCAGACCCCAGGCAGCCCGGGCCAAGTGCTTTATCTCAGGCCTTTTCCCGTGATTTAGCCCGGGCTGGAAGCCAAATACAGCACAGTCCACACCCAAGTGGTGCTGTGTGCACGCGGTAGTGAGGCAGGGGCCAAGACACAGACACGTTCTGTGGAACAGGGCAGAGTCACCTTAGCCGTGCAGGGAAAGGCGGCGTGGTGAACACACCAGTTACAAAAGTGTGGTGGCAAGTTCTGGTTCTGAGAGGTGCCACGTTGGGTCAGTCAATAAACCGCCCTCCCTCAGGATCCTCAGCTGCCTTGGGACTAAATGAGAAAATACATGGAAAATGCTTAGAACAGCACCCGGCAACACACTCATCTCAGGCAGAGACATTCTGCGTTGGAGTCCAGTTGTGATGGTAACTTTGGATTCCACAAGATGCTCCTCTGTTTTTAAAATAATAAAATTATTCTCCCTTCCTTGGGTTTGTTTCCCTTTGCTTTCCAGAAACAAAAAGTCTTACGTGTGTGTATAATCTTATTTTCTCTGTGCACATGTGCATTTATGTCCATAAATATATTCCCACTCCAAGATGTGCCCATAATACAGCGCTGCAAGCCATCCTCAGAAAACAAAATATTTGAAGTAAAACAAACAAACAAACAAACAACGTGTGTGCGCACGCCCCATCTCTCATTTTAGTTGCCTGTTGCTGACCAAGGTCAGGCAGGGACTCTCCTGGCCCCGGTGGCTCCTAGCAGCAAGTCCTTCATCTTTTACAGCTGCTTTCTCCCACGCAGGTGCCAGCTCTATTGGCGTCCTGAAGTTCCACACACATGGCTCAGGCAGCCACATCGCCAGGCCCTGCGCACTCTGGGTCCCCCACCCGCATTCCTTCCGTCTTAGTTACTGTTCTCACCTCCAAGACAAAATACCCTGCACTGGCAACTTTAAAGGCAGGAAGGTTTCTTCTGGCTCACTTTACAGCTCAGGTTCGGTGGGCTCCCAAGCAGGATTGCAGGACACAGGGGCCTAGCCCAGGAAGCAGAGAGGGGAGGGGGCTGGCCACGCCCTCCCGGGCCACGCCCCCAGAGCCCTGGCCTTTCCGACCTGCCCTGCCTCCCAACAGCAGGCCAGCTATCCACCCCCAAAATCCAAAGCCCTGCCGGGGAGTGCACGAGGCTCTGGGGATATCTAGACATACACCACAGCACTTTCTCTTTGGGGTACTTCCTCCTCTCTGGTCTTCAGAGTCAGGTTCGGCTTGGCCTCCGCCAGAAAGCCTCATCTGGCCCTCCTACGGCTTCCACCTGGTCGGGGTGGGTTATTCCTCCTCTGTGCTTCGGGGCACCCCTTCTTCCACTGAGCACTGGCTGTACTGCGTCGCTCTCACCCATCTGATGTCCCGTGGCCTGGAAGACCCCTGAGGGTAGGATGGAGCCTTCTTTCTGTATTCCCAGGGCCCAGGAAGTATGGGACCCACAGGGCAGGTAGGAAGTGAGTGCAGACCCTGGGGTGGGCAGGAAAGACGGGTCTTTATTAGTCTTTGTGTTATTGTGTGACCTGGATCCTCCTCAGAGGCACCTGAAGTAGACATCGTTATCTTCATTTTACATATCAGGAAACTAAGACTTAGACTATACGTTAGCTAGTAATAGGTTGTGTTGCCAATAACAAAAACCCCAGGAAAGAATTATTTCTTGCTTTTGTGAAAATTCAGAGGTGAGATGTCCAGACTGGTATGGTATGTCCTCAGAGATTACTGATCCACCGTCCCTACATTGTGCCCTTTCTAATCATGACCCAATGATCCAAAATGGTTGCTAGAGAGCCAGCCATCACATATTTGTTTCAGGTAGAAAATGGATAAATGCAGAATGAAAAAGGAGGCATAGGGTATGTGACTTTCAAGATCTTACATAGTCATTAAGATCCAAGGGAGCCCGGAAAATGTTGTGTGTGTGTGCCTGTGCTGCGTTGGAATTTGGAGGTTCTCTCAACTTCTGGAGAAGTTGCCAGAGCTGAGACTCAAACCCATTTCTGCAACATATCCAGCCAGCATTCCTCCTGGAATCAGGAGGAAAAGACACGATGCGTACAACTTTTTTAAGAGGGGTAGAACATGCTAGGAGTTGCAGTTCTGAGGTCAAGAGCAACACGGTCAGCATGGAAAGGCAGGTTCTGAGCCACGCCCTCCATGGATGGACCTCCCTTCTTCAGGGTTTGGCCACTGTCTACCATTCCACTGGCTGCAGAGGCAGAGACTGGGCTGCAGAGCTTGGAAGGGCTTGGGATAGTTCTTAGGTAACCGCTTGAGGGACAGCCCAAGCCCAGACAAGGCCCGGGAGAGGACCTGGGAGAGGTGAGATTCCCACCCGCTGCTTTGCGGCTCTCCAGGGCGGCCCCTTGCTGGGCTGTGGAGAGGGATTATCAGCTACTAATAGGAAATTGCTGGATTTCGCTCCCAGAATTAAGCCTCAAACACTTCTCAAGTAAAGACTTGCCGGCTTAAGCCTTCTGGGATTGGACACGGTTCTGTTCTCCCAGGGGGCCCTCCTGGCAATGTGAGGCGCCCTGGCTCCGGTGGGGGAGGCAGAAGTGTATGCTGCCTGCAGCTGGAGGCGGGAGGACCAGGCTGAGCGGCTGCTGAATGGTGACGTTGGCTGCCTGCCCTCACATCCTCTTTCTAGCTCTCCCACTACCCTCTTCCTCCAGAAGCATGAACAATACCACTTCTAGCTGTGCGACTTTGGGCGTCTCCCTTCACATCTCTGAGCCGCAGTAGCCTCACCTATGTAATGGGCAGAAAGTACTATTTTGAGGTGGGAATAGAAGTTACATATGGGGCACAAAGCATAGGGGGCCCTGGAAATGCTGGGTGCCTTGATCTAGTCACAGGGGTGTTCACACACATAGAAAGATCCATCATGCCGGGTGTGGTGGTGCACGTCCGTAACCCCAGCACTCTGGGAGGCTGAGGCAGGAGGATTGCCTAGTTTGAGCCCAGCCTGGGCAATTTAGAGACTTAGTGAGACCTTGTCTCAAAATATAAAATATACAAAAGGGCTGGGAATATAGCTCAGTGGGAAGGCTCTGGGTTTAATCCCCAGTGCTAAAAAAAAAAAAAAAATTCATCGTACACCCACTTCTGATCAGAATACCATACTGCGTGTAAGTTGCACAGCTCAGTGCAAAAGTAAATAAATAGAAAAGGTGCCTCTCATCCTCAGGGGTGTGGACCAGGAATAACAGAGGGGGGGAAAGCAGAGGTCCTCGCACAGAGCCGGCTCATGACCTCGCGCCCTCGGTGCATTTGGAGGACACAATGTTAAAAAAAAAAAAAAAAAAAAAA
>NW_022900932.1:5051147-5062296 GCF_012274545.1 Fukomys damarensis | reverse complement strand
CGGGAGCCAGCCGGGAAATCCCAAGCTGGAGGACGGATCGCTCCAGGAGGCGGGCCCGGCTGGGAACCGGAGCGGCTGCCGGCTCCCCGAGCGCATCCTTGGCAAACTTGCTCACTGGCCCCAGGGCTTTGAGAGGGACCGAGGTGGCTGTGGGCGCCTCGTGTAATCTCCAGGGGCCCTGGCTGACCTCTTGATGCTGCTAGATCCAAGCCCAGCCCCCACAGCCCCCTTTGGTTTGTTCCCAAGGAATGGCGTTCCTGGCCCAAAAGGCTCCCCCAGCCCGCTCTTGGACACCAGCTCCCCAAACCTTTCTCTCCCCTGCAGCCGTCTCCCTGCTCCCTGACACGCATTCAGACTATGGGGCCAAGAGGCCTCTCCGGGGCGAGGTGAGAGCTTGCCGAGCATGGAGCATCTGTGCTATTCACACCAGCTGCCCTGCTAGCCCCACCCCGCTGATATCTCTGTCCCAATCAGTCCCACTCGGTAGCCAAGTCTAAAACCAGGCTTCGAAAACAAACAAACAAACAAATACATGTAAAACCAGGCTTCGGAGCAATTTCTGGTGTGAATCTTTGGATTTATTTGTTGATTTCTCCACTCAGTTATGCATTTATCGAGTGTCAACTATATGCTCAACACTGGGAATACAAAAACACAGATCATTGCCACAGTCCCTAATTGGACACTCGAAAGTGTTTCTTTTTCCTCTGCCTTCAAGAGCTTTCTGAGTGTATCTGCTCACTAGCTACGACCTTGAGCAGAAAACAAACAAGTAAAAAAACAATATTATTATAGATGCCAAGTGCTATGTAGGTGATTTACATCTACTGTGTAATTCTCCTGACAGCCCTATGAGGTAAATATCATTATTCTTGTTTTTCTAGTGAGGAAATGGAGGCTCGGAGATCTTACACTTTAGGGCTGAGGATTCAGCTCAGTGGCACCGTGCCTGCCTTGAAAGCCCAAGGTCCTGGGTTCGATTCCCGATACCGAGGGGAAAAAAAGAAGGAAAAGGAGGACAAATGTGCTCCTTATTTAAAATCTGTGCTAGTCTGGCTGGGTGTGGTGGCGCACACCTGTAATGCCAGCACTCCAGAGGCTGAGGCAGGAGGATCTCTGAGTTTGAAGCCAGCCTGAGCTACACAGTGAGTTCAAGTACAGTCTGAACTCATAACAAGACCCCATCTCAAAAAACAAAACAAATAAATAAATAAATAAATAAAATTTGTGCTAGAGACAGCCACTAAGGTTTCAAGAAACTTTTCCACATTTCTCTGCCCCTGAGTTGATGGTACAGACCTTAGCTGGTTGCTCAGCTGTGCCAGGAGCGCCCCGAGGCTGCGGAGGAGACTCATGGAATCCATCTGAGGCTGCCCTCATATCTCACATTCAGAATAATTTTATCCCAGCTTGGCACAGCGCAATGAGAGGAGGTGAAAAGTGAGGTATTGTTGTTTGGTTTCAAAGTTAAGTAAGTGTCTCAAAATTACACGAAGAGATTCATACAAGATACAAGGATATTCATAGCGGCTTCATTAATAATGGCCAACAACTGCAAACAATATAAATGTCCCACCAATAAGAACACGAGTAAACAAACTGTGATATACATCGGCAGGGATGCACCTGTTTCTAGAATGAAATACCACTGGGTGATGAAAAGAATTCCTGGGACCACATGAAACAGCATGGCTGAATCTCACAGATACGATGTCGGAGGAGAGAATCCAGGCCAAACGAGAGCACCTGCCCCAAGATCCTACCCATATGAGGGTCGAGAAAAGGCAGTGCCGATTTATGGCATTAGAGACCATAATCACGGCCACCTTTGAGGGCTGTTGCCTGGGAGGGGGCTACCCATTTGGAGGGGCTGGAGACGTCGGAGTGGTGTGAAACTCGATTTGAGTGGTGGTACCAAGGGCGTACGTATTACGTGTGTAAAAATTAGTGGGGTTGAACATTTTGGCCTTGTGTACTCGACTGCTTATATATCTCAGTTAAGAAATGTAACATGGCCTTACCGTCTGCCCTCTGACGCAGGACCAGGGAGAGGTGACCCCATTCCTACGTCATCTGGAAAGGGTATAAATCTTGGGGTGTTCCCCAGACACCCTAAGCCAATGGTACTGGCAGTCCCCAGCTCTGAAGACTGATCTGCCGTATTTCGTCTAAGGCCAGGCAAGGGAAGAGCTCTGGGGAGGTCTCTGGGCCTGGTATACAGCACGGGGTTGGGGAGGCTGAGCTCGCTGTTTAGAGAGGCTTAGGGCTTCTCCACACACACACACAGTGATCAGCGCCAGGGCACCTCAGGCTGGGCAGCTGCATTTGGAGAGAAGGCATGGGTGCAGTCACCGGGCTGGTTATGGGGTGCATGGGACCAGAGAGCTGGAGCTTTCTTTCTTTTCTGGGTCCCTGACACCTCCTTCCTCCCCCTCAGCACACCTTAGGCCTCTGCCAGCTGTCCTGGAAGTGCTGGACCTTTCGGCACAGTCTGCAATATGGCTTTACTCTAAGATAATCCAGCTTTATTGGCTGGCGGGGCAGAGGGTGGATGTGAATGTGGGGGAGGCTGCCCACTTTGATCTGGCCCCGGGGTCAAAGGGCAGAAAGGTCAGCTTATCTCCAGGGAGGGAGGAGGCCGAACAGACTCAGCCCCTGCCCTCTAGGTGGCCCTGAGGTCCTGGGAGCCTAGATGGCAGAGAGCTGAGCTCAGCCCTTTCCTTCCAGAACTCCTTTCTTCTGCCGTCTAACTGGCATCCTTCCTACTGGAGTTGCTTCCTGGCCCCTTCGTTGTTGAGGGAGGGCAAAGACCCAGAGCGTCCTGGTGGCGGCGACTCCAGCGCAGGGCGTTTCAGGCTTTCCTCCTGTGTGTGCCGCTGCCTGGGCTCCGCGGCCTGTCTCGTAACACACACACACCAAGTGCCAGGCTCTGAGCTTCCTTGGCAGCGGGGTAACAACAGCCAACCGTGCAAAGTTCCTGCACCCCTGGATGTGCAGTCAGGGGAGACGAAGACAGGGCACAGGCAGGAGCCCGTGTGGCGTAAGGGTAATGAGGTTTGCAACGGGAGAAGGGGAAACCAGGGGAACGAGAGGCTCCCCAAGAGGGCGGCAGCCACGCCAGTGCCTGTGGTGCAGTGGCTCACACTCTGGACTTGCAAAGCGGCAGCTGTAGCCAGCCGGGTGGGAGGCAATCAGGCAGCAGCCGCGTGGGAAGGGGCAGTTTTAAGCAGAGGGAACCACTTGCACGAGAGGCGGGCAGGAGATCTTCTGGGCACTTGCGATTCAGTATGGGGCGGCCTGGGGTGCTGTGGGCTGGCCCTGTAGCCGTGAAGGACTTTAGACCTCATCGGACAGTGGGGAGCGTCCAAAGGACTCAGGCGTGACTGACAGGATCGGGGTAGTGTTTTCCAAGGTCCCGGTGGCTGCTGTGTGCAAGGGAGACGGAGGGGATGCGGGGCGTGGGGGCAGCAGGGAAGCCAGCTGGGCTCTTCATCCCCCAAGCCCGACCTGCCGCCCCCGCGGGGACCGAGGAGACACAGCGTTCTCTGGCTGCTCTCCCTCTCCTCCAGCCAGAAGGGGGATAAGGCGAGCTGCCCCCATGCCTTCAGCCTCCTGCCCAGTAACCTGGCTCCCGCACTCCCTGCCTTCCAGGGCCCCTTCCTACCGAGAGGCCTCTCTGACTCTGCCCTGCCTGTCACAGCTCTGCAGTCTCTCATCTCTTTTCCAGCACCTGGTAATCACTCCATTAGCTGTGTCCCCTCCTCCCTCCTCCTGCACTCTTGCAGGTAGATACCAAGACTGTTCCAGGAAACCATTTGCTCTGTCCTGCTCAGGGCATCTGCTGTGTGTGTGTGGGGGGAGCGGTCTCTGGCTTCCCCAGCTGATGTCTGATTTCAAGGACCCAGACTCGGTGGCTCCCCAGCAGACAGGGATTCTGCTCCAGGACTGGGGTTTTTCCCTCCTTCCCCCTGAAGTCTGTAGGCTCTTTCGGGTCCAGTTGCTCTTCCTCCAAGTTTCCTTCTGAACCTCTCATGGGGGCTGGTTACCCTCTTGTCCTCCAGGTCACTTCCTGCCCTCCCTTCTCTGCTCCGTGCTCCGGGAGCGATGGCCATGCCCAGGGCTGCACCACAGGGAGAAGAAGCTTATGCTCTGGCTGCAAATTGGGCAGGCTGGCCAGATCTGAGGGCAGGAGGAGGGAGAGGCCAGGCGTCTTCCCCATCCCTGCTCTCCGCAGGCTACAGGTGGGCAGTGGCTGCCTTTACCTCCCTGAGTGGTCGCCGGCTCCCCCAGCTACAGCGCCGGTCAGATTGCTAACAGCATCTCCCCTGTCCCCCTTCATGTCCACGGGGTCACCCTCCCGGAGCACCCACAACATCTCTCACTGGTTTCCTTGGGGCCACCCACGCCTCTGTAAATGGTCTCCCCATTGTACCCCTGCAGGTAAGCCCAGGAGCGTGGCCCCACGCCCTCAGCCCCCCACCACGGCGTGCTTCTCCGGCCCCTCTTGCTGGAGGGATAGAAGTGGTTTATCTCCCCGGGTCCTGTCCTGTCCAGTCCATGGGGACTCTTCCCCTTGGCCTCGGACAAGTTGCTCCTGTGCTCAGTTTTCTGGCGGGAAACATCAGACTCACTGGCAAACTTCAGCCCTCGGGAGGTGTAAGGACACCGCTGGGGGGGCCCAGCACAGTCCCCGGCCTCCCGCAGCAGGACCTGGGGAAAAGGCAGATTCTTCCCCCTCGGGCATGCGTAGCTTCTGCTCCACTCCTGCCCGCACCTGGTCCAGTGTTTAGGGACTAGAGGGAGGGTTTGCAGGAACAAAGCCCCTCTCCAGACGCACCTGTGCCGCGTCGCCCCACCCGAGTACCCCTCAGTGCTTCATTTGCCTTTGAAATGGAGTGTGAGATGGGGGGTCCTGTCTGTTCACTACAGAGGGATCGGAAGAGCAGCCAGTTGCCCTCTCCAAGCCACTGGCATCCGCGCAGCCCGGCCAGGAACGGCTCCCACTCCATTAGCCTTCAGGAATAAAAAGAACGGTTTCTTAAGTCAAGAATAATTATTTCAACCAGCTTTTCCTCCTCAGCTCACTGCTGCGCCGGCTGGGCCGCGTGTCCTGGCTGACAAATTAATTTCTATTATTTATATTGGGCTGGAGAGGAAGCACAAGCCCAGGAATAGGGTGGGGAGGGAAAGAGGGGCAGCAGGGGAAGGGGGGATGGAGGTGGAGAGACAGGCACAGACTGTGGAGAAAACAGAGCCCAGGGTGGAGCAGAGAGAGAGGGAGGAGGTCAGAAATACAGAGATGAAGAAAAGATGGTGGGTGGATGGATGGGTAGAGCAGAGCAGGAGGGAGGGGAGGCCGGGGTGAGCTCCGGGCTTGAAGGCACCTGCACCAGGCCTGAGCCTGGGGCGGGGCACTGGCTCTGCCCCCCCGAATCTGTGGGGGCAGCTGGGTCCGGACACGCCAGCCAGCAGGAGTCCGAGTGCGGGAGCTCTGCCCGTAAGCCGGCTCCAGCCCTGCCCTGTGGGACATGTGCTGGCATATCATTGAGCGCTCAGGGCGAATGTGCTTCATGATGCATCAAAATGCACAGAAAGGACTCTGCTCCCTCAGGCTCCCAGGAGCCTGCCAGCCCTGGGCCTCCTCCCTGGGGGCCTAAAAGTTCTCATTAAACTGACCTCACCCAAATCGGCACCCCTGGAGGCTTCCTGGAAATGTACCCTACTCACCCCTTGCCAGCCTCTCTTTTCTCCTCCCTCTTCCTTCTCCCCTTCCTTCACTTCCTGGCTCCCACTCCCCTCCCTGCCTGGGGCAGAGGGGGCACAGGCTTGGTCAGCACCTTCCCCAGGGTTAGAGCTGGGGAAGACAGGATGCAGATCAAGCGGGGGTAGCAATTAAAAGTGCAATCCGCACATTGTGCAGACTCAGGGCTTCTCCCTCCAAAGAAAGGGGGGTGGGCGGGGTCTGCCTGCCGTCCCCACTTCCTGCCAGGATACAAAGCCAGAGTTGATTTGGCCCTAAGTCTTCCAAGTTGATGCATACATAGATTATATATCCATACATATATATTATGTTGACTTACTTCCTTATTGGGAAAAAGCTACGGGTGCAGAGGATGAGTTTTTACACACGTACATGTACACACACACCCTGTGACCACTAGCCACTTAGATCAAAGTAGGACACACTTCCGGCACCCCCAGCAGCCCCTTCACAACACGATCCCAGTCCGGTGGCCCACCCCACCTGGCCTGTGTAGGAACTCTTATTCGGACTGCGACCATCACAGTGGGTTTTACTCGTGAGCAAACTTCACACAGTCGGGCAGTGTTTGATGGATGGCTTCTTTCAGTCACCATCATGTCTGTTGTCCACACTGCTGTTTGTTGCAGTGACTGTGTTTTTTGTTGGTCTGGAGCACTGTTTTGGTTTTTTTTTGGTGGTACCGGGGATCAAACTCAGGAACTTGGCACTTACAAGCAGGTGCAGTGCCACTGAGCTAAATCCCCTTCCCCGGAGCATTCTATTGCATGAATAGCCCACAATTCACTTAAACCATTCTCCTGGTGCTACAGACAGCTGGGCTCTACTCAGTTTGGGGCCATGAGGAATAAAGTTCCACGAACATTCTTGTACCACTCTGCACTCTTCACATTAAGGGCATTGTGAACTTGGACCTAATGTCTTCAAGCCTCAGTTTCCTCACCTGTAAAATGGGAAGGAGGAAAGATATTAAGGGTCGTGATGGATAATAATGAGAATGACATAACATACAAAATACCCAACACGGTATCCGGCACACGCTAAATGCTTAATGCACGCCATTTCCTCGATCCTGTAATTGGTAGGGAGCCCAGAAAGGAGATTGCTGCCTGGGACCCTGAGGTCTGAAAGTCATTTCAACAGCAACCACCTCAACAGAATAATAACAGCATTGAGGCACTGACCTTTCACTGAGCACGCACGGGTCAGGTGCTGTGCTGGGGAATTCTACCGTGGAAATACCATCATCCGTTACGGCTCTCCAAGACCGGATTCTCTGAAGCCTTCTGGGCTTCCTGGAGCATCAAGTCAGGTTTCCATTAAACAGTTGGGGAAGCTGAATTCCAGAATAATTGAAAAGGTTTGCTCTAGGGCTGGTAGAATGCTGGCTTAGTATACACAAGGCCCTGGAATTTTAAAAAATCGCCCCAAATCACTCATCCGTTTTGCTAAGCCATATACTAAAAGCCAAACGTGTCCCTTTCACTTCTGTCTGTTTGTACCTAACACAGGGCCCAGCTCAGGGCAGCAGCTCCTGTTTGTGGAATTGACGAAAACAACAGGCCCTTCTCTGTGCCATCTGCCCCCCTTGGCAACCCTTACTGGCAGACATGGCTGCTGCCCGCTGTGCCCTCTGCCCAGGGTCTTTCCCTTGGAGAAGCTTCCTGTGCCTTAAACTTCCCTGGGACAGGCAGTAGAGTTTACAGCAGGTGAAGTGGGTCTGGCCCAGGGCACAAAGAACCCCAGCATCCTGGGCCCATGGAGAATTCCAAGGGGTGGTCACATTTGGCCTCTAGTCTGGGGTGGATCCTGCCTAGGTTAGTGGCTTGCCTGACCCCCAAATTCTTGGGGCTGCCTTTCCCAACGCCAGGGAGGCTGGACAACTGACTGCAGTGGCGCTTGCTTCACCAGTGAGGCCCGCGTAGTCTTCTGCAGCTGAAATGCACACTTTGTCAGGAAGAGGAGTTCCAGTGAGCGTGCAGGGTGAGGAGCAGCACAGGCTGCAGGGGTTCTAGAAGCTGATGGCCTTGGGCCTTCGAGGCCCCACGCAGGTCTCCTCTCCTCTCCACAGCCGTTCTGCTAATTGTGAGGGGGAAGGGCTGCTAATGAGCCCGCTAAGGACCTCAGAGACAGCGCTAAAGGGTTTCCCTGAGTTTCAGTAAAAGCCCTGGTGGCAGAGAAGCCTCCATTAGCAGGAGGATTAATCACCAGACAGATCTCAGCCACTCCCTTCCTAGCTCCCCCGGCTGCACCCTCAAATCACAAATGGTGGGGCCTGGGGTCTGAGTTACCCCACCCCTGACTTGCCCTAAGTGATGGTGGGGGGGTGGGGGACTGTGGGGCTGGGCCTGGAGAAGGGGGGACAGAGAGAGGTGAGAGGGAGCCCTGAGAGACAGGGGCTCTAGAGAGGGCTTGCAGGACCCTCGGAGAATGCAAATGATATGCAAAATATGCAAACCATTAGTGATTAGTTGCGGGTCAACAGCTCAGGTCCTTTGAGCAATAAGTTGGCAGCTCTGCACTCTAAGCCTCTGATTGGGCCCAGGGGAGGGACAGGAGGCTTGGCTTTGGTGGGCCTGGATGAGGGCCTCTGGCCCCTCTGGTCACCGGCGCCCCCGGGCACCATCCAAGCCTCCTCTTCTCCAACAGGAGACATTCAGGCACCTGGAGGCTCTGAGAAAGCTCGGGTCAGGTGCAAACGGCCCCTCCTCCAGCAGAGGCTGCAGGCTGCGCAGCGGTCCGCCCCAAGGGGCCCCACCAGCTCACCTGCTCCGGGCTGCACAGAGGCAGATCTCTCCTCCCTCCTCTTCTGTGTGAATTTCCCTCCTCCCCCTGCCTTATTCCCCCCCCCCCCCCGCCTCCCCCCCGCCCCGCCCCCACCCCAGCCTCTCAGTCTCCCTGCACAGTATCTGGACAGCTCCACCTCCCTCTTTCCTCTCGCCACCTGTTTGTGATTCCCGGTGACCTTGCTCACTGCCCTTGGTGGACAATTTACCAAGTTCAACTTCCTTTGCGCCTCGGTCACGGAATTCGCACCTGGCTCTCGCCTGACACATTCAGCAGGATCAGCAGCCTAGGAGGGCGGGGCGCAAAGGGCCACTCCGTCACTTCCGGTGTCGCCATCTCCACCACTTCCGGTGTCAGAAGACCCGCAGCTGCTCGTGGGAACTGCCGTCCCCTCGCCCTGAGGCCGTGGGAAGGGGCCCCTGAGAAGGCACCGTGTGACCCCTGCCTCCCACCAGGTGGTGCCAGACACAGGCGGAGGGCTTTGTGTGCGGCCAAGGGGACCCACGAAGAGCCCACTGCCTTCCAAGTGCCTGGGATCTCTGCCCCAGCAGCAGGGAGAGAAGTGACTTTAATTAATCGTTGCCCATCCCTGCTGTGTTCCCTGCAGCGTTCTAGGCACCATGAAATGAACTGTGTGTGGAGGGGGAGGAAGGAGTGGGCAGAATGTGCTCGGGAAGCCACTTTGTCTGAAATCTTGATGCACTCACAGCAAGCAGAGGCTGGTGGCCCGAGTGGGACCTTCGTCTCACCCAGTGAGAAGTAGGGTCAGGAAGACACCCAGAAGGCACGGCAGGGGTGGAGACCTGCAGCTCCACAGCACAGCGTGACCCTCTGAAGACCAGGCAGTTCTGAGCACCATGAGGGGAGACAGCGAGGGCGACCCCCCAGAACCCTGGTGCTGGCTCCTCCTCTGGCTCGAGTGCTCCGTGGAGCGTTAAGCACAGGGGAGGAGTTGAGCTCAGCATCGTCCTGCGTAGGGATATTGGGAACCCCATACGCTGTTGTTGGTTGGCAGTGGTGATGGCCCCAGGACCGGGACGTCCCTGATCTGGCCTGGGGACCCTCATCTCCCCAGTCTCCACCGTCACTGTCCCTTCTGGGGAGAGAGACAAAGACAAAGTGGGTGACCTGAGGGTTCTTGGAGCCTGGTGGAAGTTGGAAGTTCCTGCACGGAGCTGTTCTCCTGCAGAACCATGGGGTCCTCCTGCCTGCCCCCTGGGGTGAGAGTGTGTGTGCTCTGGGGACCCCAGAATGCCATGCGAGGGTGAGATCCGAAACATAGGCTCCCACAGATGTAGAAGCCAGTATGTTCGTTCGGCCTCTCTTCCCCTCCTTCCTCCCTGTCTCTGAGAACTGGCTGCCTGCACTGTGGACTTCGTGGGCCCCGCAACCCCTGGATCTCAGACCCTCCTTTCCCAGTCCTTTTCTCCACCGCCCCTGGCCCTGCAGCAGTGTCCTCTGTGACATTAGCAGAGTGGCTGGCACCAGACCCTGCCTCCTCCCTCCCGGGGGCCTCTCCAGTCTGGGAGCTGCATCAGTTTTCCAGCGCCCCCCTTCCTGCGGTGGCCAGACACCCGCCGGCTGGCCCTGACCTTCAAGCAGGACAGGATCCTCTTTCAGCTCTCCTCCCCACTCCTCCGGAGCCCCGTCCTCCCTGCATTTGGCAGCCTGGAAGGCTACATCTCCGCAGCCACTGGGGACGATCAGGTGTGCAAGGGCTGAGAGCCGGCTCCTCCCTGGGGCCTAGGGGAAGTTGAACAGAACAAGTTCTCTTCCAGCCCGGACTCTGCAGTGAGCCCCCACCTCTGAGAAGAGCACAGCGGGGACAGGAGGGCCCCAACGACTCGCCTGGTCAGGGCAGCCTGAGCCCCATACGCTTTGGTGGGCAGGAGTGGAGCATGGAAGGGGGCCGGGGGGAATCCCAGGCTGGGCCTGGGCTACCATGCCTCACTCCAGGCGTAGAATCTAGAGGGGTCCAGTAATCCTCATTAATTCAATAACATTTGAATGATGGGGGGTGTTTCTCGAGACAGGGTCTTATTGTATAGTCCACGCTCGCCCGGAAGTCATGAGCTTCCTGCCTCAGCTTTCTGAATGCTAGGATTACAGGCACGTGCCACCATGCCTGGCTTTTAACGAAATATTTTTAAAGATCTGAATTAATGCAGAACAAAATCCATGACTGTGGTAGGCAGAGTAATGCATCCGGAGGTCTCCGTCCTAATCCCTGGAACCTGCGACCATGTTGTGTTCTGTGGGCTACGGATAGAGTTAAGGTTGTCAATCAGCTCACTTTCAGATAGAGGGAGGCAGAAGAGTCAGGATCAGGAAGAGGACAGTAACGGCGGTTGAGAGGCTGTGGTGTAGCGTACAGCTGTGTACAGATGTGAGGGGCCACGGGCCAAAGAATGGGAGCCTCCTCCAGAAGCTACAAAAGCCTCCTAAGGAGCCTCCAGAGAGAAAGGAAGTCCTGCGGACACCTTGGTTTTAGCCCAGTGAAACTGGAGCCGGGCTCTGAATTATAAATAAGTAAGTTTGTGCTACTCTAAGGCACTAAATTTCCAGTAATTTGTAACTGCAGCAAAAAAAAAAAAAAAAAAA
>NW_022900932.1:5033218-5051137 GCF_012274545.1 Fukomys damarensis | reverse complement strand
AAAAAAAAAAAAAAAAAAAAAAAAAAAGGAAAACCTAATGTAATATAATGAACCAAATATATTCATCCCTCAGTACCCAAAGTACCCAAAAGGGATGGGTTCCAGGGTCCCACAGGGATAACAAAATCCCGAGATGTTCACAGGCCTTGTAGAAAAGGGTGTTGTATTTGCATTTAATCTAAGCACATCCTCCCATGTATTTTAATGCTCTGCAGATAGTGGTTTGACTGTATTGTTTAGGAAACGGTGACAGGAAAAAGGATTCTGTGCATGTTCAGTTCGGATGCAAACCTCCCATCATTTTCCATTCGTGGACGGTTAAATCTGCGGTGTGAGACTAGAGTGCCGACCGCACCAGTGTGGTAAGAAAAGACGGATCAGGACAGGCAAGGCCTGGGAGGGGAACCACAGTCTCCAGTTACGTGCCGCTCCGCCTCTAAACTTGGAGGGAGGCAGGGAGAGGGGAAGGACAGGGCGGAATGGACGAGAGGGTGGGGGGCCCTGTGGCAGCTCCCGAGGTTTAGGACTGGGAGGCGCACTGTCTCCTGGTGGGTGGGGGGAGCAAGAGAGAAGGGCACAGAGGAAGCACGAGAGGCAAAGGGACAGAGGAACGAAGGGCATCACGGGTTAGCCAGGGACAGACCTGGGAAAGAGACCCAGGTTAGAGGTCAAAGTGGAAGTCAAAGGTGAGAGATGTCACAAATTTGTTTGGCTAGCATATAAGTACAATGTTAGCATCATTAATTTATGTATATAAATGAAAATAATACATGAATATAGTAAAAAAGTCAAATACTAATGATTTGTGATGAATCAGCCACTTTTTTGTTATTATTGTTTTGGGTTTTTGAGACAGGGTCTCACTATGTAGCCCAGGCTGGCCTTGAACTCCCAGAGATCCTCCTGCCTCAGCCTCCCAAGTGCTGGGATCACAGGTGTGCACCCCCACACCCCCACTGAAATAGCCATTTCCCTGGCCTTTGCCACCTTGCAGTCCTGTTCCTAGGCAGCCAATTATAAGTTTTAACTGTTTTGGTTTTTCTAGCATTTATTTCAGGTTTCTAAACAACAACAAAATGCTCATTTTCCTATACATTTTTCAGATTTAAGTATTAACTATGACTCCATACTATAGAAAATTAAAAGTTAATTTTATTATCTACCACCCTCCTTCCCCAATATTTAATTAGTTTTTAATAAATCAGTATTTGATATTTATTATTTTACAGGCATTATTCGTACTTGAGCCAAACAGTGAGCCCTAGGATTATTTTTAAAATTGTATTGCTTCTCTCCCTGTGGAGTTAAGTATTGCTTCTATTTTTAAAAACAATTTACTTAGTTTTTCAATATCAATCACTAATTCAATTCCAAATTCTTCAATACCTTAAAAATATCAGGCAATCAAAACAGGGGAAAAAATCAGGCAATCTAGGTTCTTTTTCTTTAGTTTTTTTTTTTCTTTTTCTTTTTTAGAGGTGTTCTGACTGTGTTGCTCAGGCTGGTCTCACACTCCCAGGATCAAGGGATTCTCCTGCTCCAGCCTCCCCAGCACTTAGGACTACAGGCTCATCCACTGAGCCAGTCTCTTTGAGAATATCTTTCCTGACTCATCTGTCCTGCAATCTGGGGCAGTGCTTCTCTGGGACAGCTGTCCAGCTCCCATCCTGAGTGTCCCTTTGGCATTCATTGGACAGACAAGCACCTCTAAATTTCTCCTTTGTTGCAATCCTTCCCCCCGGACCATGGTTTTTGTTGTTGTTGTTGTTGTTTTGGTTTTTTGAGACAGGGTCTCACTATGTAGTTCAGGCTGCCCTGGAACTCACTATATAGCCCAGGCTGGTCTCGAACTCACAGCAATCCTTCTGCCTCAACCTCCCAAGTGCTGGGATTACAGGCGTGCACCACCACGCCCGGCCTGGACCATGGTTTTTTTTCCTCCTTCTTAATTGGCTTCCCCCTTGTAGCAAAGTATATTTTTCAAGAGATACACACACTGAAAATACACACATGTGAGGGTCTACAGGAGGTGCATGCGCTGAAATCCAACACTGAGGAGAACGTCTGTTGTCCAGCTGCATTTTGGGTAGTGCTGGATAGTTTTGCGGTGTTCAATCTTAGAAAACTATGTCCCTCAGGATTTAGTATGTTGATCTATTGTTTTCCAGTTCCACTCTTATAGATTAAAAAAAGCCCTAAGTCTGTTTTGATTCTTGTTTCTTTGCAGATGACCTATTTTTCTCTCTCTGGAGCCTTGTAGTCTTTTTGCTCTTTTTTCTTTTAGTTGCTAGTGTTTTGAAATTTCACAAAGATGTGACTTTGTAGGGTCCTTTCCTGTTCATCGTTATGGATGATCTCAAGGATATCTTTTCTCATTAAGATTTTTTTTTTTTGAGACAAGTTCTCCCAATGTAGTTCCGGATATCCTTCAACTCACTAGGTAGCCCAGACTGGACTCAAATTCATAGTAACCCAGGCTGGGGATTTGGCTCAGTGGTTCTGCCACCTGCCTTGCAAGTGAAAGGTCCCAGAAAAATTCATAGCGATCCTTCTGCCCCAGCCTCCCAGTTCTGGGATCATAGCCATGTGCCACTAGGAGATTTTCTAGTATTATTTCTTTCTTTATTTTTTCCCTCCATAGTCTCCTGACTGTCCCTCCTTTTCCTCTTCTGCTTGCTCTTATTCCTTCTCTTCTTCGCCTTTATTCTCCTCTTCTTCTTCCTTCCCCTTCCCCTCTTTGGCCTCCTTCCTCTTTCCCTTCTTTTCTGAGATGGAGATTTCACTGTGCTGCCTAGAGTGGCCCAGATCTGCAATCCTCCTGCCTGACAACCCCAGGTAGCCGGCGTCACAGACGTGTTTGCCTTCACCGGGGTCACAGACGTGTTTGCCTTCAACGGCTCTGCTCTTATTTTTCTGGTAATCCTGTTAGTTATGTGTTGAAACTGTGCAATTGGTCTTTGAATTTTCTTTTTTTCTCTCTCTCTCTCCTTTCCCCCGACTCTTTGTCTCTTTGTTCTATTTTATGAGAAACGGGCACAACTTTCTTTCGGCCATCACATTGAATATAAGCAGGTATTCTTTTCAGTCATATTTTACTCTTAAAATCACTGGTTTTTCTGAATGTTACCTTTGATAGCGTCTTGTTTTTGCTTCGTGGGTCTAACACATTGTCATCTCTCTGGAAATAATTTCTACATTGCTCTTTATTTTGTAACTTTTTGCTTTCTACGCGGTTTCTGTTCCCTCACGTTTCCATTTGTTCCCGTGTTTGCTTTGGTCTCTGTCTTTCAGGTGGACACTTTCTGTACACATATGGTGATCCCGGCTGCCTGTTCCCATTTGGAAGCTGGCTACCAGGGAATCGTTCGACAGCTGCATTGGAAAACTGAGCTGTATGGGCCTCACGAAGGGCCCTCAGGTGGAGACCCAGCCGCTTCCTGGGTATCACACGCCCAGTGTCGCACACAGGAAGACTTTCCAAGGACAAACGCTGTAGTCCCTCCCGGGAGGTGTAGCCCCGGCTGCCAGCATGCTAGGACCAGAGGGGAAGAGAGCTGGAGACCCATCATTCTTCACCTTTCCCATCTTCAGGGAAGTGAACAGCGCCCCCACAAGATAGATCCCTGCTATAAACCGTGGAACCTGTGAATGCTTCCGTGTACATTGGTCTGGGAAACGGATCTTTGCAGACATAACTAAGGGAAGGAACTTCACTGAGGTCATCCTGGATTATCGAGGTGGCTTCTAGGTCCTGTGACCAATGACAAATATTCTATAGGCTAGCTGAGACCTCCAGTTCAGACTTCTGGCCTCCAGAAGTCTCTTCTCTGTGAGAGACGATATTTACGTTGTTTTAAACTAATGAGCTTTTGCTAATTTGTTCTGTCAGCCCAAGGAAACTTTACTTATCTATTTTTGTGGCACTGAGGATTGAACTCAGGGCCTTAGCACTGTGCCACATCTCCAGTCCTTAAAAAAAAAAATTTTTTTTTTTTTTTTTTTTGAGACAGGGACTTGCTAAGTGATTAAGGTGGCCAGGCTGGGTTCAAACTTGAGATCCTCCTGTCTCAGCTTCCCAGAGTGCTGGGATTACAGGGATGAACCATCACACTTAGCCCTAGAACAGCATTTCATCTCCAGCTGGCCTCTATTCCTGATCCTGGGCACCCTTTGACCCAGTCTTTCCTGGGATTAAACCTCTAGTCTTTCACTGGCATAAGACAGTCGACTAGTTAAGGTGTGAGAGGAGATGTGGAGGTCAAATAGCTCCTTCTAGAGACTTTAGCCCATGTCCAGCCTGTCCTCCCACCTTCACCGGCCCCTGGTGTCTTGCTGAGTTCTGCCTTGGCTGCTTTGCCAGGCTTCCTGTTGATACTGATTCCAACCAGTAGGCTTAAGATTCTCCTTGTTATACAGTAAAAAAAAAATCCATTCCATCTGTATTAGTTTCTCTACAGAAATGAAAGACAGATACGTAAGAAGAGATTTATCACCGGAGCTGATGAAATAATTCAGTCTGGGTCAATCAAGGGCCTGGGACCCTGGGGGCTGGCGGTGTTGTCCGCAGTCTGAGTCTCTGAGAACTGGCTGGGTGGAGGGTCTGCTGCAGTGAGTCCTAGCGTGTGAAGGCGAAAGATGAAGGACGTCCCGGCTCAAGGACAGGGGCGGAATCCACCCTTCTTCTGCCATTTTGTTCCTTTCAGGCCCTACGTAGGTCGGTCAGGGCCTCACCTGGACTGGCGAGGTCGGATCTTCTTTTCTCGGGCTACCAATTCAAAAAAGAATGTTTATCAGCTATCTGGGCAACCCCTAGTCAGGTTAACACAAAAACTTACCACGAGATTGCCCAGCCATCATCAAGATTCTAGAATCTTAATACTGCTTGACTGTTATCAACCTTCTTCCCCTCTCTCGAGTCCAGTGCTGAGTTTTCTCCTTTTTTTTACTTTTTATTTTTACACAGCTGGAGAGTGAACCCCGGGCTTCATCCTTGCTAAGCATGTGTTGTACCACTGCCTGTTGCTCATATTTAAAAATATCTGTCATGCTATGGTATTTTAGGAAGAAGAGATAAAAGTGTATTCGATTATTTTGTATACTCAGAGGAGTCATATTCCTAATTTTATTTATTCATTTTGGTTTTTTTTTTTTTTTTTTGAGACAGGGTCTCACTATGTAGTTGAGACTGACCTGGAACTCACTGTGTAGCCCAGGCTGGTCTCGAACTCCCAGCGATCCTTCTGCCTCAGCCTCCCGAGTGCTGGGATTACAGGCGTGCACCACCACACCCGGCTCTAATTTTAATTATTTGCATTTGATGGCTGCCCGGAACGCTTTCCAGTTTGCCCTAGTCCTCGCTTCTCCGGCAGTGCTGCGCCTGATCTGATTGGTACGTTTATGTCTTCCACCTGGCTTCCCCCGCTAGGCATCTACCTTTGTTATCACCACTTCCGGTACCTCCAGAGAGCAGAATTTCAGAGAGCCAGGGTGAAGGGGATATTTGGCAAGACAACTGCTATTTAACGCCCTCTATGGAAAACATACTGGGACTGGGCTTAGGGAAATAGAATAAAATCAGAGGTAGAGAGTTGGGGTAGCAGAAGGGTGGAATTAAAGATGGCTCAGCTTAGTTTGGCCAACTTCCTGATTCTTTGTTTCTATGACTTGTTGGTCCCTGGTTTTCTCCCTGCCTCAGTTTTCCCAGCAGGCACATCGTCTGTGCGTCGTGGAGAGCGGTGGGCGCGGGGAGGTGAGACATACAAGTTGCAACATAAGGGGTGCTGGTGCTGTACCGTTTGCCCTCATGCCTGCAGCGGTGCAAATTATCTTGGGGAGCTCTGCACTGTACCTCCCAGGTCTGCCTGTTCTTTCCCCGGAGCTGCCTGCGTGGCCCCACTGGCCTGGGACACCAATGGAAGGACAGATCTTGATACCGAGTCCTGTTATTGAAACTGACCACCTCCCTCTGACTCGGCCTGGGCCCCTACCCGTCCGCCTGCAACACGGAGGGGTGTAGGGGGTCTTTCAGCTGTGAAAAGTGAAAGGACAATATGATAATTTTTTTTTTTTTTGGTACTGGGAATCGAACTCAGGACCTTGAGCTTGCGAGGCAGGTGGCGGAACCACTGAGCTAAATCCCCAGCCCAGTAAGATAGATTTTTGGGAGGAGGAGCTGGAGGTACCAAAGTGGTGGAGGCTGTTAAACAAAATGATGCACTGAGCTCCAGTAATAGGCCGACAGACCAGGGCAAACCAAAACAGAGTCGGGGCTGGGGATTTAGCTCAGTGGTTCCGCTGCCTGCCTGGCAAGCGCAAAGGCCCTGAGTTCAATCCCCGGCACCAAAAAACAAACAAATGAACAAAGGACAACGACCAAATGGAGTTGCTTAGGCTCAATGCTGCATAATCAAATCAAAGCTTTAACAAGGCAGAAGGATCCCCAAACAGACGTTCTTTCTTTCCCTGAAAAGAGGAGATTCCAGTCCACCTGAGTCAGTGTGACAGGGAAGTCCCTTCTATTTAACCTTTCTGAAAAAGTAACCCAAAGTTACCCGGTGTAAGCCAACCAGTGTCTTTCCTGTTGTTCTGTTTCCTTGTTCCCAAAGCCACTGTCCTGCTTTGCCCAGTGGGAGTGCTCATTGTATTCTGTAGAAAGGAGGCGACCCTAACGCAGGAATCACAAATACAAGCCAATTAGCTCTATAACTACATTTACTCTAACGCTGTGTTCTGGCAGGCTCAGCCCTTAGCTCCCTCGGTTTTTTCCAGTTGAGGACTTTGAAGGGGCTTTGAGAGGACAGAGCGGTGGGGACGGGAGAGGAGGTGGAACAGTCTGTCGTTCTCTGGAGAGGGCCAACCGAGCATTTGGCAAAAGAGTCGACCTCTCCTCCTTCCCCCGCTGCCTGACACACCTAAACCCCGCAGAGAGATCCTCAGAGGGCCGGTGCTCTGGCCACCTGGGGAGGTTGGCAGGATTGAGCTGAACGCGGGCATCCAACATCCTCCCGTCATTGCCCACCAGGGCCGACGCCCCCTGGTGCTGGTTCCGGGAAAGGGGGACATGGGAGAGGCGGAGCGCAGCAGCACTGAGGCCTGGCACCTCTCTCTCTTCTTCCCCTTCTCCTCCCCCAGGAAGCAGCAGGCACAATCAGCAACTTTCATTAAAAAATAAATAAATAAAAAGGCACTTTAGGGCTTTTATAGAGAAGGCTGAGGCCCATTAAGACACAGATTAAATCTTTGTGGAAACAGCCGGAGTGTGGAGCCCCTGGGTGAGGAGGGCCCCTCCCTGGCTCACCGGCCTCTAGCCCGGCTCCCACCGGCTTTGGGCCGCCTCCCTCCCCCTCTCCCCCCAGGATTAGAGTGCATCTTAGCGGCTGGGAGGGAAATTAATCAGTCTGGGCATGAAGTAGGTTCTAGGGCAGGGCCGCCGTGGGGGAGGAGAAAGGAGCAGGTGAGAGCGGCGGCTGCAGGGAAGGTGGGGGTGTCTGCCCGTTGCTCTGCATAGCTCTGACCGAACACTCTCACCAAGTGTAGCAGGAATGACTACTACAGATGGGGAAAACTGAGGCTCCGCCAAGTCTAGAGGCAGGGGACGTCATGCTGCGAATGGCAGCTGGGATATGAACCTTCTTTTAGAAGAGAGAGAGAGAGAGAGAGAGAGAGAGAGAGAAAGAGATCCCACAAACATTCAGCTTCTTTCTTTCCACTTCCTCCCTCTGCTCAACCCCAAAACATTTCTCTGTAGCCAGGACAGGCGCCAGGAAGTCCTAACTGCATTTCCTGGGACCAGACACCCTTGAGGCACCACAGGGAAGGTGTACTTTTTTGGGGGGAGGGGGCCTCAGCTCAAGCCCCTTGGGTATCGGGAGAGGGACCAGTACCCTAACTACCCCAGTAACCCATGGGGAGCTGGAAAAGGCAGTGGGGTGCAGGAGAGGCTGCCGGAGTAGGCCTGCCCCTTCCCCTTCCCGTCCTGCCTGGTGCCCGCCGACCTGTCACTCATTGATTCCTCCTACAAGTGTTTACTCAGCACCTGCTGTGCGGCTGGTGGGGGGCTAAGTGCTTCGGTTAGGGAGCAATAAGGAAGAGAATAATGCTGCATTTCTCCTAAGAAGTACGTTTCCTCGCAATTTTAATATTTCTGAAATCAAGATGGGTCTTAGAGGCAGAGAATGTCACCATTCTTTCCTGCAGCATTTTGTTTTTCTGACAGGTACATTTAGCCATGATGTGTCCGAACCATGGTAGTTTAGAATTGGTGAAATTTGGTAATAGCTGCCCTTACTTAGGGTACTTCCCAGGTGCCAGGCACTGTTCTAACTGCTGTGCACCTATCAACATCTTAGGGCTATTCCACCATCCCTGAGATAGGAACGAGCACCGTCCCCCTGGAGAGGTAGGAAAGCGGAGGCACCAGGAGGAAAATTTTCATCTCACCCTTGCAAAGCTCGCGGCCTCATGGGCAGCCTGGCGAACACCACTGCCAAGGTATTTTAATCGCAGTAGAGCTGAGTGTGGGCAGCAAAGAGAGGCCAGAGGAGGGAGGCCAGAGGAGGGAGCCCATCCTGCAAGTGGCCACACAGAGTGGCTGTGTGGTCCTCCCAGACATTCTGCTCTAGCCGAGAGCTGGCCTGCTCCCTCTCCCTTGGTGCTGGGTGTATAGCGATCCACCACAGGGGAGCACCTGTCCCTCCTACCAGCCCAGCAGCCATCAACTCAGTCTGGGCCATGGGGGAGGCGAGGTACAGAGGAGCCAGGGAGAAGCTCAGATTCCTGACCCTCCCAGAACAGACACAAGGATGTTTCTTGGAGTTTCACACCCCTCTCTTCTCCTGATCCAGCTCAGGCCGAGAAGGAAGTCTTACAAAAGGGAGGATACAAAGAGACATGACTGAAAATTCGCCCTCCCTTACCATTCATGATCCAAAGCAGGCAAAAGGCCAGCGGGGGAAATAAAGGGCCTGGAGTATCCTTCCCATCAAACCCGTGACTCTGGGCAGGTCTGAGGCCTCACTTTCTGTTTGGACAGGGGAATATATTCTCTACCAGGAGGCCCTGGCTAGGCACCTAAGAACACGACCGTTCCCCAGACCTTCGTTCGTTCTCTAGCGCCTCTTGCTCCCTGACCGCCTCACCCTCCAGCCCCAGCCCTGTCCCAGCCTAACTCTGCCAAGTGCTGGGAATGAAGACCTCACCTGCCAAAAGGAGCTAGGAGGGGGCACCGAGGGCCCTGCCAGCAGCCTGGAGCTGTCAGGCTGGTGGTTATTGATTAATCAGTCCATCCGGGAGGCCCAGCTTCTCCTGAACACAGCACTGTGGACAGGGATGGCAGCTACTCTGAGAGCTTTGTCTCTCACTGGTTCATTCATTCCGGAAACACTGCGGATCACCCGCTGTTCTTGTCTTAGGTCAGATTCACTGGCAGCAGGGCCTGAGACAGGCACATGGTCTTGCCCTGGTGGGTCCCTGTTGTAGAGGAAAAGCAAGGTCGTGGTTTCAGCTAAACTCTAGCCTGGCCCTGGCCTGATATGCAGGGAGCCATACTACAAAGTTGTCCCGCTTAGGAAGGAGGCCACAGCTTCTTTTTGTGTGTGTGCCGGGGATTGAAATGGGAACCTAGCGCTTGCGAGGCTGGCTGTGGCACCACTGAGCTAAATCCCCGGGAGCCCCACCCCTTCTTCCACTGCTCGGGTGCTCATTGGCTGAAGGCTTTGGGCTTGGCAAGGCACTTCCGGTCAGCAGAGAGTGAGGTGCGGGCTAGGGGCAGCGGGGAGCCATGGCAGCCGAGGGATGGATGCTCCAGCCAGGCTGCAGGGACCCCGGGAAAGTGTGGAGACTCCACGGTTCTCCCTATGTGACCTCTGGAGCATCAGCATCATCTGGCGAATGACACATTCCCAGCCTTGTCCCAGAGATCCTGAACCCAAAACCCTGGGTACGGCACCCAGCGAGCTCTGCTTTAACAAGCTTTCCTAGCGATCTGCTGGCTGGTTATACACAGCACAGGGCACGAGGGCGAGCAGTCCAGTCACGGTCTGGAGGAACTTAGAGTCCAGGGTGATTGGTTGGCAGGATATGCCTGGGTCTCTGTGGGTTTGTGGCCCCAGGTCTGTGGTCAGACCTTGGTCCTCCAAGTCACGTGTAGCCTGGGGCCCCCTCACTACCCCACTCTACAATACCCTTCACTCAACAACCCCCCCACGAGCCCCATGTTCCTAGTCCACCCCTGTGGATTGACTTCTGGGCTCTTTCTCAGGAGCTATTTGGTTTATTCTCCCGCAGCAGCTCCTGTGCGGTAGACACCTACAAGCCCATCTTACAGCCGAGGAAACCGTGGAGTAATTAGCCCAAAGTGATGCTGGGCGAATGCAGAGGAAGAAGACTCAGCTCTTTTGAATTCCAGCTCTGAGTGTATCTGCTATAAACAACTTCAGCAGAAGTCAGAACTGGGTTTCTTTCTGGTGGGGGTGAGGGTGGGACAGGGTAGCTGGCAGACTTCGGAGACACCAGAAAAGCCACGTCTTGGTCTGAGTGGTGGTAACACATGGGGAATGTGGCGGGAAAAGTGAGCTTTACGTGGAAGATCTAGGCATAGGTTTTGTTGGTAAAAATTACTTCACTTTGCCGGGCGTGGTGGCGCACGCCTGTAATCCCAGCACTCAGGAGGCTGAGGCAGGAGGATCGCTGTGATTTCAAGACCAGCCTGGGCTACATAGTGAGTTCCAGGTCAGTCTCAACTACATAGTGAGACCCTGTCTCAAAAAAACCAAATATAAAATAAAATAAAATAAAAATTTACTTCACTTTTAAAATGGAATAACAGAAGTCCGAAGCGGTCACAAACAGACAAATACTGTATGATTATCACTTATACAGGTCAGCAGGAGCTGGGAAAGTCTTAGAAACAGTAGAACAGTGATTGCTAGAGAGAGGTGGAGAGTGAGAGGGAGTTGTTTCAAAGGTGTAGAGTTTCAGTGTTGTGAGTTGACAAAAGTTTTGTAGGCCATTTGCACAGCGATGTGAATACACTTTCATAACTGAGCAACACACTTAAAACGGCTTAAATACACAGGTTTTGTGTATTTTATCACAATTGAAGTTTTTTGGGAAAAACCTCTAAAAAAATCTTATCTTTGGGACATTCCAGAGAACCCAGAGGCAGCAGAGTAGAAGTGGGTGCCCCTTACTAATGCTAGCAGGGAGCTGGCATCCCGGATTAACTAGTCAGCACTTTAGAACCGTGTGGTCCAGGAAAGCACAGCTTCCCTCCTGCCAGGTCCCTGGTTCCTGGTTCCCAGGCCGCACTGAAGCGTCTGGTAGTGACAGGGAACTCCCTTCATCCCCACTGAGAAGTAACGCCAGATGATGCCGGATATCCAGAAGCAGCAGACGAGTGTGAAAGCCTGGCCTTGTATTGGGCCGGAAACTGTCCCTCGGCCCCTGCTCCAGTCTTGAGGGACAGCCTGCAAACCTTAGGGATGTACTTTGTTCTGGGTCTGTTCTAGCTACACCTGTCTGAAATGGTGTTTCTTTCACAATTACGCCTTTGGAGGTCTGACCTCTGCCCTGAAACTTTGGGTCCCATTCCAGAATGAGCCAGCCCAGGAGTCGGTAGGAGTGCTCTTGAATACCCGTCCTACCCCAGGATGGCTGTTGATGACTGGCGGATCAGGTGCTCATATCCACCAAATCCAGCCTAAATGGGAATCGGGATCCACTCACCCTGAGCTGCACCCCCAAGGGCCCGTGGCTTCTCCAGTACCCCTCAGGAAAGTGTGATGAAGGAGAAGCCAGAGTGGAAAAGACAAAATCTTAACTGAATATGGGTAAAAGATCCATGTTTGTAGATTCTACAAAGCCGAGTGACCACGTTTCCGATGCACTACGTAAGCGAGCGGCCTTGCAGCAGAAGCTCCACGCTCCACTGCCGAACACCCGTCCCCCGCCCTCCCCGGCCTTCTCGTTTGCTGGCTAAACATGACCAGTGCGTGCCTTCTAGGTCGCCTCCAAGACAGGTGCCCGACCTGTCTGCCTGGCTGGCAGTTGGTGGGTCCAGAGCTGAGCGACAGCCAGCGGATCCCACCTCCAAGGCAGGAAGTCCACGCAGCGCGTGTCCACGGGTTCCTTCAGATGGCCTCAGGGTCCGCGTGCCACAACCAGGCACTGCCCGTCCTTCATCCACGGAGTAACTTGGCAACAGTCCCCCAGCGTTTCAGCCGTGCCAGGCCCTACTTTGCAGTGGCAAAGTACGGGGGCCCTGTGCCTGGGCAGCTTGCTCCTTTTAGCCTCAAAACTGCCCCTGCCCATTCTTGACACCCACCCCCGTCCTGTCCCCACGAAGTCAGTTTTTCGCCTCTCTCTCAGGACCTCCCGCAGATCCACCGCTCGGTTCCATCTCATTACCTCTGCTCCATTTGACCATCCTGCCAAATCTGTTTTGCATCTCACTTCTGGCCACCCCGTCCTCCTCCTCCCTCCCAGGTCCGTGTCATCTGCGCATGTGATAAGCCTGCCGGTTATGCCTTCCCTGTAGTCCCCGGTGACACAGCCGGACTGCCGCACTCGAGGGTTCCCTCTGGGTGGACACGGACATGCTCTGGGGATGGCGGTTTAATCCACCTCAATGCATGGCCACTCAGCCATGTTTGTGACTTTCTCAAGGACATCGCCGGAGGCCGTGTCACCTTCCTCAGTGACTCTGGGGCACACCACATCTGGCACAGCTGTTATTGGCCTACCACCCCGGTCAAAGAAAGAGGAGTGGATTTTGTTCTCTTCCCATTGATGGCCTGTTTTTTTTTTTTTTTTTTTTTGATCTTCATTGACGCATGCATTAAGGAAAATTCCCTAATCACAAGCACACAGCCCTGTGACCTTCCACGAAGTGACCCACAGACCAAGAAGTTCAGAGGAGAAAACCACTCTTCCTCTCAAGTTCCCTTTTGTCTTCCTCCTCTGGCAACGGTGACCTTCTTGGGCCTCCATCCCCACTGATTAGCTCCTCCCAGTTGCCTTGAACTTTGTACGAATGGAATCACACAGAATCGATTCTTTTTGTTTGGCTGCTTGTGCTCAGCGTGACCTGTGAGATCTGTCTGTGCTGTTCGTGGCTGTAGATTTTCATTCTCACAAGTGCCTTCTGTGCCATGATGTGAAGGTAGTGCACGTTCTCCATTCTGCTGCCGATTGTTATAGTCGCTTCCCAACTGGGACCGTCGTGGTGCGGGCTGCTGCAATGTTCTCTTCTGTATACCACGGTGCGCATCTCTGGATCATGATGCGTGTGTTTTGTAGATTTGCCAAACAGTTTTGAAAAGTGGTCGCAACCATTTCGTACTCCTGCCACGATATACGAACATCTTCGCCAACATTTGGCATTGTTTCTTTTAAATTTCATCCCTTCGGTGGGTACGAAGCGGTATCACATTAAACTGGCATTTCCCTGATGATTAATGATTTGACATACTTTTTCATGCGCTCTCTGGACAGCCTCTTTTGTAAAGTGTCTGTTTAAATCTCTTGCTAATTTTTCTATTAGGTTGCTACTTTTTTCTTATTGATTTGTAGTAGTTTCTTTTTTTGTATTCCAAGTGTGTGCTGATTCTACTTTTAACCTCAGCCAATTAATTTTACAAGTGAGTGTATTTGATCCCAGGAAGTAGTTGAGGGGAAGGAGCGTCCCTTTAGTGAAAGCTACATGGGAAAGCACTTTGGATCCTTGTTGTCCTCACTTGTAATCAGCCAGGCTGCCATGTTTTTCTTTTCTTCCCTTCTTTCTTTCTTTTTTTTTGGTGGGGTACCAGGGATCGAACTCAGGACCCTGCGCGTATGAGGCAGGTGCGGTGTCCCTGAGCTAAACCCCCAGCCCTGCCATGTTTTCCTTGAGAAGAGAGGAGTTTGTGTGGAAGGTGAAATGCTCTAGAAATAACCTGTAGAGGGGAACAGGGCAAAAGTGCAACCCCACTGGCCTTGCGGAGCAGAATGGCAGGGGAGAGCTTCATGGTGTCACGAAGGACTCTGTTAACTGTCAGAAACCCCTAACTTGGGCACTGGCTTCACCGCTTTGGGCTCTGTGGTCTTGAATCCATCCTTTAGCCTAAGTGTGGATTCTCTCCTCTCAGAATCAAAGGTTCTCGTGTTACAGTGTTTCTGAGGTTAAGTAGGAAAGCAATTTATAAAATGTATACTTTATGCAAATGTCATATGTATCTCTTGAAGTTGGGTGGACCCCACTTGCCTTGCTCACTTCTCAGTAAGTATAAGCTGTGAATGCCTAACGTAAACCAGGGAGTCAATCCAGTGGGAGCGAGTCTCTGATGTCACCTTGCGTGGATTCGAATGCCAGTGCTAACACGTATTAGCTGTGTCTCCATAGGCTAATATGGCCTTTGTGCTCACTTCCTTCTCTGCAAAATAAGGATAGGACGGTCCGTAAGCATAGAGCACGGATGTGAGAATTAAAGGAGATAATTTATGTAAAGACCCACACCGACTCATAGAAGGCACACAAGTGCTAACTGCTTTTACATTACCAGGAGCTTACGTATGTCGTTTCACATTTTCAACCAAATAAAGTGGGGTTTGTGTTATTGTTTCTATTTTGCAGATGAGGAGGGAGGTTAAGTAAACTGCCAAGGTCACATGACCTGTAAGTACCAGAGCTGGGATTTGAACCCGGGACTCTGTGAGTATGTTGCAGTCCAGGGCACTTAATCCAATGCTCTCTAATGCGTATTTGTCTACCCTGTTTCCAAGATCAGGAAAGCTGTTGTCAAATGCCCCTCTGTAATTTTTTGAGGGGGCAAGCAATGACTGAGCCCCTGGCTGCAAACACAGTGTGGGTTGAGCACACCTCTCCCGGCACTCGGAAGGGGCCGAGGGGAGAGGTTGGCGAATCCACAAGTGCTGAGCTGCACCTAGGGGGTCTCTTGAGTCCCAGGCATTGCAGCTCGGGAGAGCCCTGGAGCTTTCTGTAATGAGCCTGCCATACGGCTGGACAGAGACTTATGACTGCTGATGGCTGGGCCGCCTCCTCCCGCTTGTCCTCCCTGGTTATTTATCACATTTGTCCCCCTGGAGAGGCAGGGCCATCGCTTACACTGTCCAGAACAGGGAAATGCAATAAAGGCAGCAGAGGGGCTCTCCCGGCAGGGTGGAGCCCGGGCCCGGCTTCCAGGGGAGGCCTGTGTGGCCTTGCCCAGGGCGGCCATGGACACCACTCACCCTGCCAGGCCGCCCCAGCACAAACAGGGTCACTGGCAGCATCTCCAAGGGCACCCATGTCACAGCCCCTCACGAAGCCCAGACGCGGCCGCCAAGACTAACACTGTCACCAATGACGCTGTCCTCATCCCCTCCCAGTCGCCGTCATCGCTACCGTGGCCCTTGGCACCCACGGGAAGCTAGTTACGGATTCAGCTCGCCTACCCTGAAAATCCCAGATTCGAAGAGCTCTGAAATCTGAAACTTTCTGAGTGCCAACAGGATGCCACGTGTGGAGAATTCCACACTTGACCTTCATGTCAGCTCACAGTCAGATGCAGGGACGCTAAAAATACGGTATGAAATTACTTTCCGGCTGCGTGTCGAAGGTGGGCAGGAAACACGAATGAATTTCATGTTCAGACTTGGGTCCCAGCCCCAAGAAATCTCATTCTGGAAGTGCAAATATTTCAAAACACGAAAACATCTGAAATCTGCAATAATGCTGTTCCCAAGTATTTCAGATTATGGGTCAGTCAACTGTCACTAGCCCAGCTTCATCACTTTCTTTAGCTTGCTTCAGAGAATGAGACAACACGAATTTTCACCGCTGTTTCTGCCTCTGCCCTGGAAGTTTGCACCTCCCGGATGGATCCTAGAGGAAGCAGTGGCTTCTTATCTGGCTCCCGGTTCCTTGGAGGCAGACTCGGGTCACGAGTAGAATTTAGCTCTAAATTGGGCATGGTGGCACACACTTGTAATTTCAGCACTCTGGGAGGCTGAAGCAGGAGAATTTCCAGTTTGAGCCCAGTCCAGGCCACTTAATGACAATTTGTCTGAAATAACAACAACAACAAACAAAACCAGGGATATAGCTCAGTACAAAGGCCTTGACTTCAATCCCCTGTATGGCAAACAAACAAAAAACAAACAAACCCAAAACAGAATGAAACAGCTTGGTTGTAGACGGGCCGGACTTGGGACTCAGCAGATGAGAGATCCACAGCCGGTCGATCTTCCCAGTGCCCCCAGCATCTCACCTGTAAGGTAGGTATACTACATTCACCTCAGTAGGATACCGGAGGGGAAACAGCTACGTGCCTGACACACAGTAGGTGCTTAATAGACGCACACGGCATGCTCACCGCTGTTACCACTGTTTCAGGGTGAAGCCACTCTCCTCGGGCTCCCCAGTGGGCAGTCTCCTTGCCTCCGCCTGAGGGCTGCCACCCTGGTCACCCGACCTGGGACAGCAGCTCCTTTCCCCATCTCTCAACGCCTGACCCAGTTTCTGTGAAAACCCGAGTTTCTCACGGAACAGGGACGACAGAGTCACATCTACAGGTCTCATCGTCCTATTAGGACAACATCAGTGTAAACATTAGTTATTCACAAACCCAATTACATTTTGATTGCTCTGACCCAAGCGAGATTGGGGTTACTCTCAATCCACATTTATTTTTCGGCACAAGCTTCCTAAAGTGTGGGGAGAGGAAAACAGCTTCCCTCTCCTTCTACTGTCCCCGGGCAGGAATCTTCTCCTGGGTTCTCTCACCTCCTCTCCTTCCCTGTTCCCCACCACCGCCACACCTGGGCACCCGGCATCGTACGGGGAAGCCAGGTCAGGGAGAGAGGAGCTGGTTAGAGCCAAACGAGAACTCCGTCCGTCCCATCCCGGTGGTGAATCTCCTGGCTGCTCCGGCCAAAAGCCTTGGGGCCGTCCACAGTTCTTTTCTTCCTTTCACTCCACTCCATCAGCACATCCTTTGGTTCTCCTTCCAAGTGCATTTCTCCCCGCCTCCGTCTGCCCCACGCTGGTCCCAGGCCCGTGTGTCTGCCCTGACCTCAAACTCATCTCTCTCTTCTCTCTGTCCGTTCAGATGTGTGCGTCCCGCCAGGCCACGTCGCTGCTCAAAGTGCTGCACTGCCTTCCTGCTCCTCTCACAGCAAAAGGCAAAGTCCTGGAAATCCCTACCAGGCCCTGCTGTCTCCTCCCTGGCTTTTCCTCCACCGCCCTGCTCCAGGCGTGAGGGTGCCAAGCACGGTCCTGCCTCCGGCTTTGGCAGTTGCCATTCCCTGAGCCCGGGACACTTTCTTCCCAGATCTCCATGCAGCTCGTTCCCTCACCCTCTTCACAGGTCTGCTCCAAGGTCACCTTTTCGAGGGGGCCATCTCTACCTGCCAGGTCCTAGCAGAACACAGATGGCACGCTCAGATCGCGAAGGTGTGGGCAGGGTGTTTAGAAGCCAGAGCACCCAGGGACCGTGGCGTGGGGGTGGGGGTGGGGGCGACTCTTACAGAATCCGGGAGACAAAAAGGGCTTGGTGGAAAGGGGACCCTGCAGGGGCAGGGATCTTTGGGTAAGGGATGGAGCCAGCCCAGACACTGCCCATTGAGCCAGCCTTCCAAAACACAGAACTAAGTGCAAAAGGTGGACGGTGGGTCTGCGGGGGCACAGGGAGGGTTTTCAGGCGGTCAGACCTGAGCCCACTGTTTAAACATCACGGCCACCTGGTGTCATCCCTCCTTCCTGCTTATTTTTCAGTGTACAGCTTGTCACCTTCTAAAATACCCATAATTTTTTTCTTCACCCCCCGGATTATAAACTCCAGAGGGGTAGAGATTTTGTCTATCTGGTCCACAGAAACCTTTCCAGATATCCCAAACTGTGCCTCGAGTACCCTAAGTGTTCGATGCACAGGGGCCCAAATGGAG
>NW_022900932.1:5021179-5033173 GCF_012274545.1 Fukomys damarensis | reverse complement strand
GGGAGTAGAGGGGTGGGGGAGGGGAGGGGGAAGGGCCCAGCGACACAGTACACACGGCCTGAGGCCTCCTCCTGCAGCCGGGGACTCTGGGCTTCACCCTGGGAATTGCCCTCCAGTAATGGAGAAAGAATGCATTTGTTGTTCAGGTAATTGGTAGTAACTGATGGTAATTTCAAGTAATTAAACACTAATTAATTCAATGAGTCAGTAATGTATTTATTTATGGTATCTGTGTTTGTTCCCTTATAAATATTGGTATTACTTTTGCCAGGCAATTAAACTCCACTGGGAAAGTCACCGAGGTCCCAGGAGGGTATGGTGGGGTCAAGGTTGGGTAAAGGCCAAGTGTTGGGGCTCACATGGGGTGAGGTGCATCGCAGTGGACCCTGGGGCTTGGTGTGTGTTTGGCTGGTGTTGGTTCGGGGTTGGGGATTAAGAGTCTCGGTTACAGAAATCCTTTGCACTTTTTCTACTTCTTGTTTTCCCCTCACCAATCCAAAGGTCTTCTCTCCGAGTGTAATGCTCAGGTGTCAGGGACATGGGGCCCGGGAGGGTCTCCTATTCGACCTCTTTCCCAAGAGGACAGCAATCTCCTGAGCCCCTTGGCACGTGACCACCCAACTCCGGGTTGGGTAGAAGATGGTGACAGAGGAGGAGGAGGACCCTGAAGGAGCCAGGGCAGGACCTGAAGTCCTGAGAAAAGGGGGAACCGGAAGGCAGGCTGAGCACAGAAAAGGAAAACCCCAGACTCTGGGGTCTTGATGACTCTGGGTCAGACAAGTAAGCATCTGTGTCCCATAGATGGTCCAGTACGGAAGGACAGAGCAGTGACAGCCATGTGAGTCACCACCCTCACCTTCCTAGACTCCCAGTTGCATCGCCCCGGCACCTTCAAGCCTTAGGATTTCTGAGGCTGCCATGTATGAGAAATCTCCTCTCTCTTCAGGAATCCTCTAGAGTGGTGACTCCCCTTCCCCAGGTGGCTTTCCCCCCACAGAGTGGCAGTAGGGAGGCATCAAGGCCCTGGAGCTGGATGGCACCGACTCAGATTCTGGCTGTGATGTATTGAGCAAGTTACTGGACATCACTGCACCTTGGTTTTTTCCATCTATGCAGTAAGGATAATAACAGTAAGATAATAACTACACCGCAGAGTTGCCTGACTTCTGACCCTTCGAGTCTCCTTTCCCCCATTGTCCTGACCCGGCCTAGGAACTGTCTTTCCTGGGGCTCCGAGCTCCTCTGTGTCTCTCCCTGGGATTGAAGTGGACATCTGGCTGCAGACTTGTCCTCTCGGCCCCCAAATGCTGGCAGAATTCTACTTCCTTTGCGTCTACCTCTCCTCCTGCCTGGCCCTGGCCCGGTCCCGCTCCTCCATGACCTCCAGCTGCTGGCCTCTGACTTCGTCCCTGTGGTCAGTGCCGTGGCCACTGGCTCTGTCTCTCCTCCACTTTGTAAGCTCTCTCTCTGCTGTTTCTCACTTCCCCTCCCCTCTCCCTCTTTGTTCTGTCTCCCTTAATTAGCCACACTCTGGAACCGAAGTGTTTTTATTATGTTTTATTTATCGAATGGCTTTACGTTTCCTGTTCTTAATTTAAAAGGCAGATCGATAAAATGCTTTATATTCCTTGCTTAGAACAAAACAAAGCTAAATTAAGTTGTTCTCTGTTCATGTGGCTCTTATATTTTTTTCTCCTTGGGAAGAAACGGTTCTTCATCTGCATTCTCTTGATTGACAAGAACAGTTCATTCACCCAGGCTGGTTTTCTTGGGGAGCTATTGGGTAAACAGCAACTGAGCCCCAGCTGTGGGCCAGGCACAGTGCTGGACTCACAGAGTATATGAAAGAAATGTTCCTGCCCTCAAGAGGTGCCTGTCTAGGTGGAAAATGGACCCAGGCCCTGAGGTGTGCTGGGAAACACGAGAGGTGGTGTGTCAGCATGGACAGAGTCGCCCGGGGTACGGGAACACGGCTTGGGAAGGCTTCCTGGTGGGGAGCAAGCTGGGCTGAGAATTCCCCCAAGCTGGGCTGATTCCGTCTTCCCCAAAGCAGATTGGAGAAGCCCGAGGGAGCTCTAGCAGGGACACAGAAGGAAGGAAATCAACACCAGATGCACCAAGGAGCAGGGTACCACTGTGGGGACCTGGGAGACTGGAGAGTGTGCCTCAGTTACCCCACGTGAGTGGAGAGGGAGCTGGGTACTTATTCTCCTGTCAGCCACCACCCGGTGTTGGTGATGATTCCCCAGGACTTGGGCTGGATGCAGGGATGGCCAGAGAGCTCCTCCAAGCCAAGAAATGTGGGTTCTGGCAGCTGAGTGTCAGACTGGTGCTCACCAGGGTAGCAAAGGTGGAGGGAGGCCGCCGAGGTAGCAACCTCATCTGCTCCTGCAAGACAATACACTGGGGGCAGGGAGGGCGTTCCAGACCGATGGAAAATGTGACCAGGGCAAAGATCAGGGACCCCAGGAGCCTACACATGCCTTACATGGCTGCAAAATTCAAGTCTGAGTCTGCATTGGCCTCAGCCTCACTGAGAGCGTAACACAAGCCCCTTCCCTGCTCATCCAGGGAGATTTGTACCGGGCCACGCAGAACAGCCCAGTTCAGCCCTTTCTTTGAATTCCTCTTCCATACCTCACCTCCCGCCAGCCTGCGAGGGCCTCGGTATGTATGTGCCGCTATTTATGATGCCCTGTGGATATCTGTCTTGGCGGAGGGCCGTGGAGGGGACGGAGGGAGCCCGGGGTCCTATCCATCCGTCACTTGGCTGCAATCTCTAAAGAGATTTTAATTGTGAGTTCAGATCCACTCCAGTCATCACCGGGGCCCGCCTGCCTCTTTCCCAGCAGAGAGCGGGGGCCCGCAGGCCCACCGTGCTTTGCCAAACAGACGTCTGGTAGCGGAGCAGAGGAAATATTTGCTGCAGAGAAACAATGTGCCTGGCAGAAAGCAATTGCCCTAAATCCCCCCCTGACAGCTGCCTGTGAGCCACCGGGGGCTCCATCCACCACACTGCAGCTTTTTCTCCTGGCTGGCACCCTCGGCCTGCCCAGGGAATGAGGAAAGTGGCCTCAGACCTGAACGGGCGGGAAACTGAGGCAGGGGCACCGCTCCCTCACTGCCAGACCCTGAGGGAGAAGGAACTGTGGCGTAACTCGGTGGCAGTGCCGAGGGGACAGGACAGAGGGGGCTCTGGGGTAGGCAGGCCTGTGCCAGGCCCACCCTGGTGAGAGGATGCAGGATCGAAGAGCAGTGCAGACCCGCTTGAGGTTGCTCGGAGAGTTGAGTTTGTCTTTGGACCCCTCAGCTGCCCTCTCTCACCCCTGTCCCGTGCTGCTTCCTGGCTGTCGGGACACACTCTGGGGAAGTGACCTGCTTCCGTGGACTGGGGGCTCTGGGTGAGTTTACATGGCCAAAATCTCCTCTCCACCTGTGGGCTGAAACTGTCTGTGTCTGGATAGCAGGAGAATCTGGGGGCAGGAGGACGAAGAGGACGGGGTGTACGGGGGATGGTGAGACTGGAAGTCACCCAGAAGGAGCCTCCTGTCCTGCCCTCCTGTGCATTTGCCCTGTGACCCGGCAAGCCCATCGTTGGGGAATTTGTCCAGCAGAGACAGCACGAGACAAAACCATCAGTCCTCAATAAAGTGAGCATTTGATATCTAGTGTCACATTGCTGGTGAGAGCAAAAACGAAACTAAACAGACACAGGGAAGCTTGAAAACCATGAACGGGGCACGAGTTCCCTGGGTCGGCCACCCCAGAAAGAGGGAAATCACGGGGGACTTCCGGGAGCGGCCACCATTCAGAGAAGCTTCCCACACCGAGAAGCAGTAGGGGATTCAGTTCTTTGTGTGGGGACCCTGCAAATCTGGACGGCAATGTCACAGTGCATCGCCTGTGTGCACATTCAGGCTGGCGGTGGCCTCTTCGGAGCTCCTCTGTGCCCCGCAGGAAAAGTCAGAGGACAGCAAGCCCCCTCTGTCCCAAACTGTAAGGCAAAGGGTGGAAAATGGCTGAGCCTCTGGGTCCTCTGGCTTCTACTCTGCCCAGCGTCAGCCTTCCGTTCGTGACCCCTTCTGTACCAGGTCGTGCGGCCATCAGAATCCTGCTGAGGGCGGTTCTGATTTGGACACACACAGCGCGTGTGCCTCACCGCCACCGCCGCTACCAAGCAAACAGGCACAGAGGCATCTGGGAGACGGGCGGGCGAGGGGAGCCCCTTTGGATGGCAGAAGGGTCCCGCACCTCTCTTTTGAGGCTGGGAGAGTCAGGACAGCCCTTCGGAGTCCCTCATCCTCCTGAGGCCAGGGCTGCAGGCAGGGGGCTCTTCACTGGGCTGCCTGGGCGGCCCTGGTGCTCTGAAGCCCTGCTGGCCACCCCTCACTTCCTGTCCCTGTTCCCTGCTCCTGCCTGGAGGGGACAGTTCTTCTGTTATTCTGGACAGGCCCCAGCTCTGCTCTCAGGGGCCTCAGCTGGTGGGCGTGGGGGCAAGAAGAGACCGGAAGAGGCCTCCTGCCTCTGCCCTCTCTATCCCCACCCCAAACCGCCTCCTTCACCTTTCCCCGGTTGTGTTTACCTTGGCCTCCTCCCCCTGCCCCTTTCTGCCAGCCGATCTGATTGCTGTAATTAGTTAATCAGTAACTGGCATAATTTCCCCCTGATTAATGCAGGAATAATCACCCGCCAGGGCTGCCAGCAATTTGCTTATCAGAGTCACTTTGAAACAGCTTTGAAAATGAACGATTGGCACCTTCCTTGGGGTTAAAATTAGAGCCCACGGAGGCCGCCCTCTGCCGTGGCATCTGGGAGTGGCAGGAGAGTCTGCAGGGAGCCCACACCCACCTTGCCCGGGCCTTTGGGGCTGGGGAGTGCCGCATCCCCACATCCAGCTGGCTCCAGAAATGATTTGCTGAGTGAGGAGAAACTAGAAACCTCCCCTGACCCCTGGGTGCTGCAGGGGCACAGGGAGACCCGTGGGTTGCTGCGGGCTCCCTCGGGACACACTGCTGGAGACCAGGACCGGAAGTCTATCCCAGGCTAGGACGGAGGAGCGGCTGATAAAGGGGCGGGTTCACAGGCCGGGAAGGATGGATCTGCTGAGGGCAGTAACAATACTAACCAGAGGAATCATACATCAGGATCATTCTGCCCTGGAGTAGAACAACAAAACCCTGGGCTTTGAACCCAGGGACCTGGACATACTTGGCAAGTGCTATACCACTGAGCTACTTCCCCCACGCCTTTCTATTCTTTTATTTGGGAACAGTCTCCCTGAGTCACCCAGGCTGAGCTCAAACTTTCCATCCTCCTGCCTCAGTCTCCTGAGCAGCTGGGATGACAGGCGTGTGCCCCTGCGCCTGGTCTCCCAAATGGGATTCTCTACACTTCCATGTAAACCTCGTGAAATGATAAGAGACCCTTAATGAGCACGCCCCAGTGCGGGTGCCGGCTCTGTATTTTTGCAATCTTACTTTTTGTTATAGAAAATTTCACACAAAGAGAAAATCGTCATAAGGAACCACACCCGGTTTCTACAATCACCTTAATCCTGTTCCCTCCATTCTAAGCCCCGTCCTTATGCTTAACGCGATCTGCCAGTCACTTTGTCAACCAATTCCAGGCACTATGGTGCTTCTCCTGAGGTGTGGGTGATGAGTGTCTGTTTGGGGTGATATCGGGGGCTTAGTGTCATCCTGTGGTGGGTCACAGACAGGTGGCAAAGGCAACAGAAGCCTAGGGTTTAGGGCGAGTTGTTTTCCCCCAGACTTGGGAGAGCTGTCGGAGGGTGCAGAATCTCCTCTTTGTGTGCTCATCCCATACCCCCTGAGGGCCCCCCAATTTCTAGGAGGGACCTGAACAGAGCCAGATGTGCTGAGCAGTCCTCCGGTGCCAAGATAACTCAGCACACCCTGGAGAACAAGGAAGAAAATGGAGAGCCGGATGGACCCAAGGCAGGAACGGTCCTGCTCGGGGCAGGTGGGGACCTCCAGGCGGCGGCACAAGCTGCTCCAGTAATGATGAGGGCGTGTAAAGGTGAGGCTGCGGTGACTGCCTCTTTGTTGTTTGGGGCTGGCGATGGAGCCCAGGGCCCGCAGTCTGCTAAGCGTGGGCTCTGCCCTTGAGCTGCACTCAGCCCAATGGTTGTTAATACTCCCTGTGTGTGGGGGTCGCCTGTGGAGCTGCGACAAGGGACGAATCCCCTCAGAGCTCAGCTGTGCGCCACCCCAAGGTTTCCGTTCTGGGTTTCTCCCCACTGGTTTAAAACGGTTCTGATTCTCTCGGTAGAGGGCCTCATGGCATCAACCCGGAGAGGTCGGCAGTGAGGGAGATGAGGAGGCACCGAAGGTGTTGCCCCCGACTACAAGGAGCCCGCAGCCGAGAGGGAAGGCAACCAGTGAAATGACAGCCGGGGGTTTAGCTCAGTTGCGGGGGATGTAGCTCAGTGGCGCCACTGCCTGCCTTGCGAACTCAAGGTGTGAGTTCGATCCCTGGTACCAAAGAAAGAAAGAAAGAACGTAAGAAAATCAGCAAGTTAAACAACAATCTATGCCAAGAAAAGCAGGGCACCGGGAGGTGTAGGTGTCCCCGCAGCTCCCAGGCCTGAGCACGTGTGTGCCGACGTGTGCAAGTGTGTTCGTGCATGCACACGTGCGGACACACTCTCCCGACGTGCAAACGAGCCGCGCGGTGCTCATCACACCGTCCAGGAACCCCTGGCACGGAGAAGCCTTTGTCAGGGTGAGAAAGAACGAGAAGTGAACTTAGCCACATTGCTAAGAAATGGGTGGGACCAGCTCCACATCTCCTCCGGCCTCCGGCGCCTCCTCCTTCGTCCCCTCTGCCGGTTCCCCGCTCCCCGCTTCCCTGAAACCCGGGACCAGACCGGACCTCTGCCTGAGCAGCCTTCAGTTCCCACCTCCACGTCCTCCCGCACTCTCTTCGATCACCTCCTCTTCGATCACCAACCACAAAATTCCCAGTAAATCCCCGTCCTTTGTCCCGATCGTTCCGGAGGAAGCCAGACCAAAGTTCTCCTTGCGGCCCGGCTCTAGGCCCGGGGGCTTCTGCGGCCGAAGGTCTCTTCCTTCCGCTTGCTCTCCATCCCCACCGACCACATCCTGCTCTCCCCCCCCCCCCCCCGACCGCGGCTGGGGTAGAAAGTCCAGAGCACCGAGGAAAGCATGTGTGAGCACTCCGTGACTGGTCTCAACGTCTTCTCCTACTTCGTCTCCCGGCCTTCACCTGCCTCCCCTAAGAATCACTCTCTGCCTAAATGCCACCCATTTCTACTTCTCCCACTCCTGCTTTTGTGTGTGTGGGGGACGCGGTGCCAGGAATCGAATTCAGAGCCTCACACATCCTAAGCACATGCTCTGGCACTGAGCTACCCTCCCAGCCCCCTACTCCGTTTTGTTAGATAGCATTAGATTCAGCTGAAATAATAAAGAAGTTAAGTAATCATCCTTTAAGATAGATATTGTTTCTCTGAATTTCCTGTAAAAGTCCAGGTGGGGATCTGCTCCAGAAAGTCTTTAAGACCTAAGCTTATTCTAACTTATTGATTTCTCAACCGTCCCTCATGATCCAAGGTAATGGCTCAGGCTCCAGCCATTACCTCTGCATCCTAAGCATCAAAAAGGACAAGGATGCTCTTAAGGAAATCTATTAGTACAGTGCTGCATTTCCACTTACATCCAATTGACCAGCTACAAGGAAGGAAAGTGAAATGTGAATTGTAGTCTTTATTTTGAACTAGGTACCTGGTTAAAAAAAAAAAAAAATCAGACCTGAGATTGTATTACTATGAGAGAAGGGGCAAAGAGGCTCTAGGGAGGAACAAGTAGAGGTCTTGATGCCATCTGACACAGGCCGATCCAAGTGACTCTTGCCCCCAAGGAGGTGAATCACCTTTTCCTGGGTCCACGTCTGCATTCTGACCAGATCTGTTCCGCCAGCCTTTGCCCTCAGCACTGGAGTATGGACCCCTCCCAGGAGGCTGTGCCTTCCACACTGGAGCCTCCCCTTGGCCGGGCACACAGAGGGGAGCCCAGCTGGACACGCTGACCAAATGGAGCCAGCCCTTGAGCACCGGCCCCTCCCTGCCTCCCCAGGGACCAGCACTGCCGTCTTCCAGGCGCCAGGGTGGATCACAGCCTGGAGCTGGTCCCCATGCAGACTCACCCTGCGTCTAGGACTTGTTTTATTTCACAGCACTTTACTGAGGCTTTAACTTCTGCATCTCCAAGTTCCCTCCTCTCATTTAAGCTCCCTGACTTTCTACCAATGCACGAACTTGGGTAAGCACCTCACTGAGTGAGAGAGAACACTTCTAGCATCTCCTGTGGTACTCTGGTGCCCTTTCCTAGAAACCGCCTGGCGGAGTAACTGTTGTGCATAATTCGTGTCTGCCTGTAGCCTCCATTCCTCTGTTAACTGGAGCAACAACTGGCTGCCTGTGGCTGTGAAGAAGTCAGGAGCCTGGGCTGAGACGCTTCTATCCCTGCAACTGCAAGTCTTCCCCCAACTCTCCACGTGCCAGTCAAACTAGTCTTTAAGTTCCTTTAACTCATTCAGCATCCTGTGGCCCCAGGGCCTTTGCACTTGACATTTTATCTTCCCAGAGCATTCCTCTTCCTCTATAGGTGGCCTATCTCATACCCGTGTGACCTGGAGGTCTCAGCTGAAATTTTACTGCTTCATGAAGCTGTCCTTACCCCCACTTAGACTGGGGTTCTTCGCTTCCAAGGAAACTTACAGTTTTCCTTAATTTTTTTCCATGATCACCTTGATCAATAGAAGTGCCTACCATTTTCATTTACGGAGTAGCTGTAGGAACAGTCATTGCTCATGTAATTCTGTAATTTCTGCTGTGGCAGACACGCCCTAAAGTGATCCCAGTGTGTCGTGCCCTTGTGTAATCCCCTTCAGGGCCTGTCGCTTGCTTCTTGTCAATAGATGATGTCAAAGTGAAAGGATTTAGTAGGTTCCAGGTCAGTTGATCTTGAGTTAATTGAAAAGGTTTATTATCCTGATGGGATAATCAGGGGAAAATTCGAAAGACTGAAAAAACAACTGAGGCCTTTTTCGAGTTCAAAGTCTTTCCTGTTGACTTTGAAGAAGCAAGCCACCAGCCAAGGAAACTATTTCTGCCCCAGGATCTGAGTAGGCTTGGAAGCAGATCTCTCTCCAGTCAAGACTGTTGGGGTCACAATCCAGCTGACTTTCCCCCAATATTGGTATTGATTTTATTTTTTATTTTTATTTTGACACTGGGTCTCGCTAAATTGCTAAGTTGCCCGGTTTGAGGCTGGGCTCAAACATGGGATCCTCCTGCCTCAGCCTTCCAGAGCGCTGGGATGACAGGCGTGTGTCGCCACACCCATCTTAGCTGACATACTGACATAGCCTTAGCGGGTGCATGACCAGGGTTGGGGCTTGAGCCTGAGACCTACAGAAACTGAAGTGAGGAGTGCATGCTGTTGTAAGTATCTCAGCGTTGGCAATTTGTTACACAGCGATAGGTAACTGATACACCCACACACTTAGCTTTAGATGATCACAGCACATGAGCCCCTCCCTCCCTCCTGGCCCCAGCCCGGCACCGTCCTTGAAGCTGTTCTTTGTGAAGACGTTATTTTCAAGCTCCGGGCCCCCATTTTCAGAGGCGCATCAGACGTTGTCTCCGGGCTGATTGTAGGTTGAATAACCCAAAAAGATATCCTGGGGAGACCTTGGGAATATGACCTTAGGGATAAGTCACCCTAAGGATAAGTCACTTAGGGATAAGTGACCTAGTCGCCCATCCGATGACTAGGACCCTCACAGGAAGGGGAAACTGGACACAGACGTGGAGGACGCCAGGTGTCTACTAGGGCAGAGATTGAATTGTTACATCGGTAAATCAAAGAGCACCAAATAGTCGTGGCGAGTCCCAGAAGCTAAGAGGCAAGGATGGATTCTTCCTTCTTGTGGACAACTCCGTTCCCAACTTCTAGCTTCCAGAACTGCGAGAAACTAAGTTTTGGTTGTTTGAAGCCATCTGCGTTTACGGCGTCTACCACAGAAGCGATACGTGGCCTCTGCTCCCCGTCGAGCTTGACCCAGGCCACACGGAGGAGGTCGCGCCATCTCGAGCTCCTGCCTCTTGAGGGGGCCCGAGTTCTGTTTGTGCCCTTCCCAGCTGCCTTCGCCCTCACTCACAAGACTGAGTCCCACCGCCCTTCGTCCCCTCACAGGGCATCCGCCACTTGTGTTCTTTGGCCTCAGTCGTGTGTCACCCATCTCCTTCTCCCCTGCCTCTTCCGTAGTCCAGACTGCAGACCCTCGTTCTGCTCCCTTCCGACCCCTTGCCCCAAACCGTCTCACACAGGCTTGCATAATTCCTTTTCCGTAGTGTAGCTGTCACAGAATAAATACCCCGCGGCCTCCGGCTGAAGACCAGAACACATGGCCTTTGTAGGGGACCCGCTGAGGGCCATGGAGCTCCGGCCCATTGCTTTCCAGAAGAGCCCGTTGCCCAGTGGCTGTGTCGACTGCCAGCGACTCCAAACTGCTCCTTCTTTGGGGAGTTGTCCTGACCCAAGGGGAGCCTTATGCCCTGCCCCTGGGGTGGTCCTCAGCCAACGGGGCCCTAAAGCCCACCCTCTTGCCTCGAAGCAAGGCTGCGTCTGTGGTGTGATCCACACTCCAGAGCCCCCTGAGGGTCGGGCAGAGACCGCATCCTTGCTCAGTCTCCTCTCCGCAGCCTGTTCCTCCTCCTCAGTCTCTCTGGAGAGCTCCTCCCCCCCAACCAGGTCCCCACTGTCCCATGGTCCATCCTCTTTTAGGGCGCTCACCTGAGCCACCCTCAACAGAGCAGTGGAGTCCCTCAGTTAAATCTGTGCGCTTCCTTCTCACCCTGCTTTCCTAACCTTTCCACAACCCCCTCAACCCCTGCTATTGTCTCAAAAAACAAAACAAAAAAGCCAACCAAACAAAAAAAAATTAAATCAATGTCATATACTACACTAATATAATAAAGAAAAAGCAGGATAATTTTATCCCCTCCCCTCCCCCTTTGTGGTACTGGGGATAGAACCCAGGGTGTTAACATTGAGCTATTCATTGTGACCTAAATATACAGTGAATGCTTACATTTAAAAAATTTATTACAGTAGAAGACACACTGCCATTAACCCCTCCCAAAATCCTCCCCCTCACATCGAACACACTTATCCCATTATAATTGCCACTTCCTTTTTTTTCTTCTCTTGGTACCAGAGATTGAACTCAGGGGGCAAGCTCGGTGCCACTGAGCTAAATCCCTGGCTGTTATTGCCATTTTCTGAAGCACTTCTGGAAATCCTCTTTCGTGAGTATCTTTATTTTTTTTTATTGAGTTTATTGGTACATTTTAAGTGTACAGTACAGTTACATTCATTATTGGGATCCTGTACCTTTACATGACAGGTCTTGGTTCTCATTTTTTCCCCTTGTCCCTGCCCTCCCTTCACCCCCCTCATTTACAAACGCTTTATTTCCATGTTTTCACTTTCTCATATTTTTTTCTTTTCCCTTATTACCTTTCCCCTGGTGAGTATCTTTAGAAAGTGTGAGTTAAAAAGAAGAATGCTGCAGCCAAGTGCTGTCCAGCACAGAGGCAGCTCATAAAAACATGACTGCGTCCCTATCCACCTTACTCACCAGACAGGGCACCGTGGGACTTCCGGCTCTTCCGCACAGTCAAAATGACCACGAAAGGTAAACGTTTTGGATTGACTCAGGACATCAAGGCAGCCACAGCAATGCAACTAAAGATGCTCGCAAGAGCACTTCCAAAACTCCTTCTGAGAGCGGCAAGAACAATGTCATAAATGTGTTCGAAGCAAGGAGTATTTTGAGGTGGATTCATGACAGTGTTTCTTTTAGGGTAATAAGTTGTTCTTTAATTTCTCCATGTTTTAAAATTCACCGTATTTTTCAATTACATCTTCTACATCCCTAGCCTTT
>NW_022900932.1:5010143-5021169 GCF_012274545.1 Fukomys damarensis | reverse complement strand
TATTTAAATTAATGAGACAGGGTCTTGCTAAGTCCTTAAGTTGCCCACCCTCCTGCCTCAGCCTCCCAGAGTGCTGGAATGACAGGCATGGGCCCCTACGCCTGGTTTCTCTGGCCATCTCGCCTTCTCTATGCTACTCCGCATGACGGCCCTTCCCTGCCTCCCTCATCCACGCACCTCGAAACACTGCCCACAGAAGCAGCGAGGAAGCCTTCCCCCGCCCTCAGGCTGGATGCATCATCTCCCTCCTTCGACTTCCCAAAGCACTATCTCCGTCTTTCTCTAACTGTGCTAATCACCCTCTTCTCAGGAATCACATGGAAAGAGGCAGTTAAACGACATCATTTATGTCTCAGTCGAAACTGCAGAATCAAAGGTGCCAACTGGTCTACCTCCAAAGTGAGGGACTAGACCCGCCCAGCAGGACCTGCAGAGGAGGTGGCCAAGAACCGGGCCTTGATGCTGGCTCCTAACTTGGAGGCCATAAGAGAGGAAGACAGGGCTGGGGAGATCAGGAAGAGAAAGGTATGAGGGAGCTGAGCCTCGTGTCTGCAGGTGTGGAGGGTGAGATTGGGTGGCCAGGTTTAGGACTCACACCTTGGAAACCTATGGGTCGGGGGCTGCCACTTGCTTTGATGGAAAAGGGTGCTGAGGATTCCACAGGTCCCCGGGAAAGGCTCTGTCTTTGGAGAATTACCCTGGCCCAGTGGGGCTAGCTGGGGATGGTGCCTTGCATTCTTTTCAAAAAGGCTGGACCAACTGAGGCCCAGGTAGTGAGGGAGTGTGAAGTGACCCTGGCACTGAGCCACACCAACAAGGAACCGAGGACAGGCGAGAAAGTCAGCAGTGGGCTGGGAAGGGGCCATCTGGTCTACCTCCAAAGCGAGGGTCTAAACCGGAGCCCATGACGCCCTCCCGCCATGACAGTACAGGGAGGGCATTGCCAGAACACTTTTCGGTACCAAGCAGGTAAAACCATTCCTGCTCCCTACCTCCCCGATCCCTTGGAGGAGGGAAAGGAGCTAGGGGAGAGGTAAGCAAACAAAATGTGCCTCCCCTTCTGCTACTGAAGCTGCTGGCCCTGGGGTGGGCAGCAGGGAGACCTTTGAATTCCATATGTAGACTAGACTAAAAACAAACAAGTTTTATTAGGAGTAATTGCCAGTACCCCCTCCAGCACTCATCTGTACCCCTGTTTGACTCAGTGTTTTCCAGCACTCATTTCCACCTAGTTCCACCCACATCCCCGGCTTTCTCTCCTTCCCCATAATGGGCAGAACATTTTAGTTGCCAACAGAAACTGATTTTTATGCAAGCAGAGCTTTTTACTGCCTGAGTAGAGCTTTGGCTCTGTATGGCCTTGGGATAGTGACTCTCCCTCTCTGTGCCACCGTTAAATGAAAGTCGTGCTCCCCGGCCTGATGCCCTCAGGTAAGGTGTGGACCATGGGCGTCCCCTTGGAATGGCCGCTTGCCAGGTGGTAATGACCGCCGGATCGGGGTGGAAACCATCGTGCGTGTACGTGCCATGTGTGGTTGGCACCCGGGCCACGTGCAGTTGGTGTGGCTGGCGTGCGTGGTGCATGGGTGCAGGGTGGTGGCGTGCAGCTGTGTGCTGGCATGAAGTTGGCGTGTGCGTGGTGGCTGGGGAGCGAGGCACGTGAGCTGTGCACTGGGCCCGGGCTGGGTGACGATTTATCCGATCTGCCTTCCCCGATGCCTCCCTCCCAGCGGCAGCCGGCTGCATCTCATACATACCAAGGTCCTTCTACATCAAGAATGCATAATCATTCCAAAATATTCAATGGGGATATGAAATATTTACACACAAGGCAGCAGACGATGAAATGAGCCTGTCCCCAGACCCCGGCAGGAACCTCTGTCCTGCAGAGACGGATGGGCTGGGGAAGTCTTCGCGGGTAGCCAGGGAGGGTCGGAGGCCCAGCCTCCTCCCCGTCCCCTCTGTCTGGCAGGGGCTGGAGCTTGGAAGCAGAAGCCATCTCAGAATGTGTGGGCCCCTCTTTCCCCAAAGCCACGCAGGGGCCCCCATTCACGTGCTTGTTCATCTCTGATGACTGGGATCTCTCTTCTGTCGTCCAGCGGCCAGTGGCTTGTGGTCAGAATGCTCTTCCTTGCATGGAAATGGCTACAGATCCCGCCTGCCAGTGCTCTTCTGCCTGACAAGCCTTCAGATCCCTCTGAGGGGTCACCTCGCCTGTCCCCTCCCCCGCCTGTGTGGGTCCCCAGTGTCTGGAGGCCCCCGGCTCTGGCGGTGCACTGGGATGTGCCAGAGCACAGATGGGCCCCCCCGCGACAGCCATAATGGCCTCGTCTGTTTAATTAGCATGCAATTAGCCTAATGCATATTTTAACATCAAATCGGGGTTGCTTATCAATCATTTCCAGCCTGGGACAGAGAGAGGAGAGAAAGAGGAGAGAGAGAGAGAGAGAGAGGCAGACAGACAGACAGACAGACAGAGAGACCGTTGGCCTGTAGAGCCAGGAGGAAGAAGGTCTTACATGGGACTTCTCAGGGGTACAACTCCCCCAGAAAGCTACAGGACCATCTGGAGTGTTGTGGTATTAAAAGGCCTGAAGTCCTTCCAGTTTCCAGGGCAGGATAACACGCTCAGGCCTCAGTTTCCCTATTGTGGCCTGACCCCCCACTTGAGCCAGTGGAATTAGCTGTGGTTCCCTGCTAATAATCTCCCCCCACTGACGCTGTCCCCCATCGGGCTGGGACTCTTCCGAGGATAGAACCCTGCCCTCTCCTTCCTCTCCTATCTTCTCTCTGCCCAGAATTCCCAGCCAGGGTCTACGATCCTGAACGGAAAGAGCACTGGACCGGGAGTCCTGGAATGCTCCTGTGATGTTGACAGAACCACCTCTTCCCGCAGAATCTGTTTCCACCGTGTGGGGCGGCGAGAACACAGGCTTGCACGGCAGCTCTGAGATCCACCTCAGCTCCACCATACGCTAGCCGGGTGACCTGGGGGAGGGTCCTAACCTCGCTGAACCTCCATTTCCTTGACTGCGTGTGGATTCCAGTAATATCTACCTTACGGGGTAGGTGGGGAATTAAATGAATCAGCTCTGTGCTGGCACCTTCGACCCAGACGCAGGGCTTTCCCCTCTCCTCCTTCCCGCCTCTCGCCGTCTTGGATTCACAGGCGTCCGCGTGAACTCTGGCCACTTTGCTGGTGGGGAAATTCCTACGGGACATAAGGATCCTATGATCAGCGCTGGATGGAGCCCTGAGTGGGGTGGCTCGGTCTCTGTGGAGACGGAAGAGCACACACTCCACTGATCAGCGCATCATCCAGAGGGCTACACTGCAACGTGATGCTGTTACCGTCAGATCCTGCATGGCAGAGCACAGAGAAGTCTAAATATTTCATGGTCAAATTCATCAATTATAGAGACCAGGGCTAAATTACATAACTGTCACCTTTCTGTTAAATAATATTTTCTGCAGGGGGCTGGGAGGGGACTGTGGAGGACTTTATTGCAAGTCATGAATGATTTATGCTGCAAATGAAGAGATCAGGAAGAGGAGAGAGAGAGAGAGAGATTTTCTAGGCTCATTTCCCATATCACCCCACAGTCCAGGGGTGGCCGGAGGGAGGATGAATGGGGTGAGGGTCTTGGGGGAGAAGGAGCTGGGGATATCTACATGGAGTGTGTTAGAGGGCTTTCCATTACTATCACAGAATACCTGCAATTAATCATCTTATAAAGAAGAAAGGTTGATTTTGGCCCCTAGTTTTGGATGTTTCAGTCCATGGTCTCATCTTCTGGAGGAACTCTCCAAGGCTCACTGTCAGGTTGCACATTTCACATGGAGACAGGCAGAAAGAAACCCGGGGACAACCAGAGAGCAGCGCTATGTCTCCCCATCCAGTGGAAGGGGAGCAGAGCTTGACTCCCTCATCAGGTCGCGGGCTTCCCACGAGGACAGGACTTGCGCCTCCTCCCTTGGAGTCGGAGCCCCTGCAGTCAGAGCTGTCTTCTTCCCAGGCCAGGACCCTGCCCTCCTCCCCCAGATGCGGCAGCCCAAGGGCAGAGGCTGCGTCCTCCCATTTGACCAGAAGCTCCCTGAGGGAGCCTCCCAAGATCCTTCGCAGCTGAGCGGATGACAGCAGGGACGAGGAGAGCTGTCGCCACCTCGTGGTCTCCAGGGCAGGCGGGCGTCCCTCCCTGGAGCCCTCCCTCGGTGGGCCTGTGAGCCACCTCACCCTGCGGCCCACGTGGGAAGGGCGAGGGGTGGGAGCCAGTGCCCGCTAAGTGTATAATTACACAGTACTCGGGGTAATTTTCTTCTTCCTCAAGAAGCGCACGTTGGCCCTGATTTTCCTATCTGCAGATTGTAAGCTCATAATTAGCCGCAAATTACCCACACAAGTGACAAATTTTTGTGCTTTCAAGTAAACAGACAAAATACCCACGGTTCATAAATTGCCTCTCGGTGCAGCAGGCACCTGGCTCCTGGCGATACCCGGCCTGCCCACACGTGGCAGGGAAGGGAGCGCAGAGCCGCTGTGAGGGCCAAGGCCACAGCCGCAGGGGTAGCAGGGGGACTGGCTGCCCTTGCCACCCATCCTTCCAGCTGGCCAGCCAGGGCCCGGGCAGGATCACGGCCTCTGATGTACACAGAGTGCCAACATGAAGGGTAGGAAATAGGCCGCTATAGTCTGTCACCCAGCAGCTCATGGACACAGGTCCTGGGTCACCTCCATGGGTGCTGCATGCTAGCAAAGGCTGCCTCCTTGACCCTGAAGGTGACTCTTCACCTATTTTGGGCTTCAGGCCTTTGGCGATCTGGCGAAGTCTTTAGGCCCGTTCCTCGGTACGATATTCCAAACACACAGACTAGGACACGCTGGTTGGCAATGTGTTGGATGCAGTCCCATCCTCAGATCCAGCACGGGTATCTGCCCTACGAAGACTTCTTGCTTTGGTTCCAGAGACACACGGTGACAGGAAGCCTGAGCTTCAGCACCAGAGAGATCAGAGTTCAAATCCTGGCTCGGCCCCTTTCAGTATGTGTGAGTCAAGGTGAGACCAGTAACTTTTCTGTGCCTGGTTCCTCATGGATAAAACAGGGAGAGCAGTAGAAGTTCTCACTTAGGATGGTAAGGATTAAATGAAATAAAATATACAACATTCTTATCAGTCTTTTGCACATAGTAAGTGCTCAGACAACGCTGAGTATCATTGTCATTATTATTAATCATCTTCCGCATGGTCTCTGCCTCTTGCCTGGCCTCAGCTCCTCAGTTTTGCACTTGATCTTAGCAAAAAGGCTGAGAAGTGATTCAGCTCCTCAGTTTTGAAAGGAGAGTTAACAAACCTGCATCACTAGGCTGAAAAGGGGCAATCTTTGCCAAGTGCCCGGCAAAAAAGTCTGGGCCTGTTATTAGTTATTACCCCAGTGACCCATTACCTTGGTGGCCCGTAGGGACTCACTTCCTGTCACACCCTGTGTGCGCCTGTCTCACACCGCTCTGGGCCCTGCCTCACCAAGAGGATGCGTGGAAGGCCTGGGCCTGACAACCTGGTGTGCTGCGCTGGGTGGAACAGCTTGTGAGGGCTGACTGGTAAGTCTTGAGGAGTTTTATGAGCTGACTCACATCAAGTGGATTGCTTGAAATTAGTTTTGGAGCCGGGTACAGAGGTGCATGATTGTAGTCTCAGTACTCTGGGAGGCTGAGGCAGGAGAATCACAACTCTGAGCTCAGCCTAGTGAGAGTCTATATCAAAGTAAAAACAATTTTTTTCTTTTCTTTCTTTCTTTCTTTTTTTTTGGTACTGGGGATCGAACTCAGATCCTTATGCTTGCAAGGCAGGCAGCAGAACTACTGAGCTAAATCCCCAGCCCTCAAAGTAAAAATTTTTACAAGGGATGGGATGTACTCAGTGTGAAGGCTCTGAGTTCATTTTCCAGTACCATGGCAGAAAGAGAGGAAGGGAGGGAGGGAGGGAGGGAGAGAGGGAGAGAGAAAGAGAAGCTTTGGGACAAGAAATTACTCCATAGCCAGGCATGGTGGTGCATGCCTGTCATCCCAACTACTTGGAAGGCTGAGGCAGGAGACTCTCAAGTCAGAGGCCAATGTGGGCAACTTAGTGAGGTCCTATCTCAAAACATAAAAAGGGCTGGGGGTGTAGCTCAGTAGTAGAGAGCCCCTAGAATCAATTCCAAGTACTATAAAGAGAAAAAAAAAATATACCATAGAAACTGGCAAAACTAACAAATCAGGGCCCTTCCGTTCTGCCTTCGTTCTTTCTCAACCCCTGCATGGCCCACTGGTCACCACACCGCCCCTGTTAGGCGCTCCTGCTTTGACCCTGGTGAGCCCTGAGGAGTTCTGCTCCCTTCAGGGAGGACCACTGTGTGGAAAGCTGGATGGGCCGGGAGAGGCTTGGAAAGAAGGAAAACCAGGGGACTCAGACCCCAGCGAGGTGGGCCGTCCAGCCTTCAGTCCCACCCCTGCTGGGGCTCTCAACCTGGCTACAAAGAAGCCATGGACATTTTGGCCCCAGGAGTCTGCTAAGGGGCAGAGATCAGCTGTCCCTGCTTTAACCAGCTTGAATTCCCGACCCACAGAATTAGGACCGAATACAAGACCTGCTGTTTTAAACCATAAAGTTTTGGGGTGCTTTATAATGCAGCAGCAGACTGCTGAGCTGCCGCCTTCCCTGAAGCAGAGAACTAGGTGGCCCCTCTCCTCCATTATGTGATCTCCCCTCTCTCTGCATTGCCTGGGATCCCGGAAGCCCAGAGAAGAGGAGCCCCAAACTGGATATTGTCACTCCGGCGGGGCAGCCTCACCTGGCTCTGCACACCCCCCGCCTTGCAGGGGTCCTACACAGTGTTCCCTCCCAGCCCTCCCAGCCCCATAGAGCATGGGGTGCAGCAGAGAGGAACAGTCCCCTCCCTTCCCTGTTGACATTTGAAAAGGACTGAGCTAGGAGGCAGGTAAATGCTACCCCCACACCAGGGAAGAGGAAGGCAGGGTCCCCGGATTCTGATGGTTTGGTTTGGCGAGGATGCTGGGGTGCTGAGGGTCACCGTAGGGGGTTGGGGTGGTGGCCGGTGGGGTCTGCATCCTCTGGCGGGCGTGCTGGGGCTCCACACCTTCCAGGGCCCCCAAGCCCAGGTAGGTCCAGAGGTCCCAACCAGAGGTGTCACTGGCCGGTTAGTATTTCCAAACTCCCGGCAGATACTGACTTGGGAGAACTGGGGAAAGAAAAGCTGTGCTTTCTGAGAAGTCCTGAACATTTCTGAAGTCATACATTATTCTGAATTTTTCATAGCACTATTTTACATATTTTAAATAACAAGGAGTGACTGTGAATAATCAACAGTGAATTGTGTTTCTGTGATTGGGTTAAGTTTCAGAAGTCTTTTGTTTAATGAAACATATTCTATAAAATGAATGGATTATTGGTCATAAGAACTAATATATTTTGACAAGATTTATCTTAGCTCCCTACCTGACATAGACATCTGATAAGCAAAAACCTTGGGATAAGGGACTACTAGTAGGAAAATAATGCCAAATAAAAGTCATTTAAAAATCAAAAGCTAACACAAATATTTAATTTAAATTTTTGTGCATGGTGCTATACATTGACACGGGGGCCTTTACACTGAACTATATCCCCAGCGCTTTTTAATTTAAAAAAAAATTTTTTTTTTTAAGACAGGGTTTTGCTAGGTAATTAAGTAGCCCAGGATGGACTAGAATTTTCAGTCCTCCTGCTTCAGACTCCCAGAATGCAGGGATTACAGGTGTGCGGCATCACACCTGACTGAATTTTTGTTCTTAAAAATGACAAAATTTGCAACACAGAAAGCATACAATAATTAACGTGAGGGCCGGGGATTTAGCTCAGTGGTTCTGCTGCCTGCCTTGCTAGCACAAGTTCCCAAGTTAGACCCCTGGTACCAAAAAATAAAAAAAAATAAATGAACCTAATAGCACAGATATTTATTTTGCAATAAGTATTCCAGATCCAGAAAGCAAAAAACTTCCATGTTGACATTACTAGAATCATCAAACATGTGTCCAAAAACATTTGCAATTTGGGAATGAAAACATACAAGCTTTTTTCTTAATTAATGAAAGTGCCTTGCCTGTTTGCCCTCATTTTCTTTTTTGCCACTGAAATTAATACTGCTTTTGCTCATGCAGAATTTGGATCAGTTTCTGATTTTGGGTCTGAGAATTCTACTCTACTCTTATTTTTTTTCACTGCATTTCTTCCATACTGAATATTCAAGCGCTGGAAAATGCCAGTGACCGTGACTAGTTGGCATTTGAAGGATGTAACAGTCAGCTTTCCCTGCTAGATTAACAGTACTATGCAAATAAAAACTGCCAATTTAAGAACTTATTTTGCTTCCAAAATTTATTTCTTGAAATACTGCCTTACCTACAGGACTCATATAAATTATACGACATATAAAGCCATATTAATATTTATTTTACTTGTAAAACTGACTCACCAATGGTAGCAAGTAGGGCCACGAACGTACGTTGAGGTAGTGGCAGCCGTAGGTAAGACTGGTGAGATGATATCCTTCTTTGCCTATGAGCTCCTGTCCCCACCTTCCAGAAATGTTACTGTTGACCTTCAATTCTATGGAGCGGGGTTTCTGTCTCTTGCTTTCAGTTTGACGTTGGATAATTCAACCAAATCGGTAATATCTCTTTGTTGATTATAGAGTTTTAATTCTCACAGAAGAATTAGAATACCTTCCCCCCATTTTTTCTTTTTTTTCTAGATTTCCTGTGATTTCCAATTTGGGAAAAGATACTGCCTGGGAAATTCTGGGCATACACGGTTGCCTTGTGACAGTGAGTCTCTAGCGTGGCCTCAGGAGTGTGAGCGTCCTTCAAGGAGAATGAACTCTAACTCGCCTTCCGCTGGACAGCGTGGGGTGCTATTGCCAGGGTTGGGAAGGGCATTTAGAGAAAGAGCACCCAATGCCCCATCTCCTCTGCTCCCCAGAGACCTGTTTGTATCTCTCTCTGATCTTCATCTTCATGATCTCTGGGAAGTCGCACCCATGGTTTCGATTTCACTGCAGTGGAGAAGCCCAGACCCACTTCTCCAGTCCAGACCTCTCCCACCCTTTCACCTGAAGACCCAGCTGCGAGTCTTCTCCTCCAGATCGGCACAACTCCAGACTCTGCTAGTTTAGAAGCCTGAACTTCTGAGGTAGCAATGCTTCCGTCCGAAGACAAGTCGTGGCTCCGGGGAACCAAAAGGTGAGTTTGTTATCAGGTCTTTTTGGTTTCTCATGCAAACACGAGGGTTATGGTGTTGGTGGGGGCCTGGCCCTAATCATCGGTGGGAAGCAATGGGACAAGGAAACGTACGGGACAATTAGGGGTCACCACCTAGTACGGGTACATGAGGTAGTAAAGGTCAGTGGGAGACCATGAGGATCCCAAACAGGCGACACCATCAAGGGCTCAGCCTTCTCCAGAAAAGAAGCTAACATCAGCCCACCTGCTTTGGAGCGCTGGCCAGCTGAGGTCCTTGTGAAGACGAATGAGACACGGGCTGAAGGGACAGATACCACACCAGCCCTGTGGTCAGGTACATAAAAGAGGACAGCGCACACCCTCGTTGCACTCCGTGCTGGGTCATGGTCTATGTATCTATTTTTAACGGAATTGCCTTTCACGCTCCGCCCTTACTGCCTATCCTTTTCACAGAGGGATGTTTTTGATGATTCTATTTGCAATTTATTGCAGATTATAGAATACAAGATGGGACCGTTAGGGAATTAAAAGGAGATTGAATTTCTTTGTTATCCTGGTGTAATTACTGATATGAATTTGGATTGTTTCCCTTTGGATAAAGGGATGACTACGTTTTCCCTGGAAGAAATAATTATATTCTGTTAGGTAGAAGCAAGTTTTGGTGGTGGGCAGCCTGATCGGCAAGTTTAAGAATGGAACAAGGAGGCCCAACCTAGGCAACTTAGTCCTGTCTCAAAGTAAAAAGGAATTTAAGCGGGGGGCTGGGGATGTGGCTGAACACTCCCTGGGTTCAATCTCCAATTCTGCAAAAATGAAAAAACAGAGAAAGAAGAATGTCTATTGATGTGGACTGTAATTAATATTTGTCTTGAACATTTGCCATTCTTCTTGGCTGCCTGGGGCTGTTAAATCCTCTTCATTCGGGATCTCCGTTCTGCTCTGGTCTTCCTCTTGGTATGCAAAATATAAGGCGAGTGTTTAAATTTAAAAACTGACCGCAGTAACAGACACATTTCCAATTATCTCCCTCAAAATATTCCCCATCCTGCCCGATGCACTTGTCCCACGGTTCTTGCACTTTTTGAAGCAGTTCTGGAAGTCTTCTTTCCTGAATGTCTTTACGGGATGTGATTATAAACAAAAATAATAATAATAATCCAGGAACGCCGCTCCCAAGTGACAGCCAAAGGAAACCCAGGCTCAAAAACACTGCAGTGGGTTTCCGTCTGCCTCATTCACCAGAACTGGCCCCATGCAATTTCTGACTCTTCCTCAAAGTCAAAATGACCATAAAGGGAAAACATCTTAAACTAATTCAGGATGTGGAGACAGCCATGGCAGCAGAACTAGAGACACTCATGAGAGATACTCCACAGCTGCTTCAGAAAGTCACAAGAGCGACGGAGTAAGTGTAAGTGTGTGTGAAGTACGGGGAGATATTTTCAGAGGGCTTGATGGCAACGTGGCTTTTACTGTAATAAATTAAAAAAATTACACACTGTACTTTTCAATCAGACCCTGCAAGCCAGGAGCTCACTTCCCCGGGCTTCCTCACATCAGAAATCTAACCCAGGCTGCACCTAACAGACGCTCCCGGAAAGGTCTCTGAAGAAGCCCAACTTGCTTTTCAGTAGCAGCGTAAGACCTGCAACATCCCAAAGCTGGGCGGGCAGCAAGTAGGCAGCCCACTCCTTGGACTTGGGTGACAAAGTTCCCGGCTTTGGAGCCCCGCTCCCCCTCCCCTCCCCCTCC
>NW_022900932.1:4993422-5009936 GCF_012274545.1 Fukomys damarensis | reverse complement strand
CTCCCATCCCCATTTTCTGAGAAACAGTCTCTCTATGTACTTCAGGCTGGCTTTGAATTCACCGTGTAGTCCGGGCTGGCCTCGAACTCAGTGATCCTCCTGCCTCAGGCCTCCTGAGTGCTGGGACTAGAAGCTTATGCCACCATGCTTGGCTCTGGTCTTCCTCCAGCCACAGCCTCCCCTCAGGTCAGACATCTTTAAGACCAAGGAACTTGCCATGTAGAGCCTATCTCTCACCTCTACACCATGACACAACTGTTGGGATTCCAAACCCGCTGTCCAAATCACCCCAGGCTCTCTTCCAGGGCCTGTGCAGACCTTTGCGTCTGTCTCCTGGGGGCAGATCGCGCCGTCCTCTTGGACCCCAAAGCTGAGGAGGGGGCAAAGGGTGAGCGCCTGCGCGGGGGCGCGGACTGAGCCTGCGCGGGGGCGGGCGGGAGCGCGTACACATGCGCAGTGCAGGCCAGGGCCGCCTCCTGGAGAAGGACCCCGGTGCCCTGCGCTCCAGCACTGTCCGGGGAGCTGGAGGGTTCCAAGCATGAACCCAGTTGTTAGAAACCATATCTGCCAAGGTGGGAGATCTTTGGATCTTCCCTCCGACCCAAACAGGCAGCGTCTACTTGCCCTCCCCTCGAACCCAGGCGGGACTCCATGAGCTTCCCCCAGACAGGCCAGAAGCGGGGCACACGGAGAGGCCCGCGGGAGCCTCCAGCCGGTACCGGTGAGTAAATCCACAGGCAGATGATTCCTGTCCTCAGCCTTTCAAGCTTCCAGCCCAAGCCTCAGACATACGGGGCAGGCACAAGCCCTTCCGGATCTGGCTTTCCGGTCCGCAAGCTCTTCCTCGTAGCTAACGCTTTCCTGATGCCTCTCTGCTGAGGTTGTAGTAAGTTTTGGGATGTCTTATTATGCAGACGTGGCATACTGGAACAGATTTAAATAAAGTGCATTTAGCAGCCTATTGGCTCAATCATTTGAAATATTTTGATAGACTGGATGTGGGCCTCCATTTGTACTCTTTCTCTGGGCCCTGCAAATGTTGAGTGTGTCTCTAATAAAAGTATTCGGTGCCCAGTGTCATTAGGGTCTGGGCCCGGTCGCAGGTGTAGAAGGGCGTCCGCGACAGGAGGACCGGTTGTCTTCCGGACAGCTTTCTGCCTGTGTGGTTTCCAGGCCATGTCCTCTGATCTCCAGAGCTTGCGGAAGCCGCCTGATCTCCGTCAACTCCTCCTCTGCAGAAAGCAGCCAGGGTGGTTTCTATGGCTTGCAACTTACATCTGCCGATTCAAACAAAACCAGCTCTGGATTGTTTCCCTTTGATTGGCTTCAACATTAATTGAGTACTTGCCCCCTGGCTGGCCCTAGTACAGGCAAGAGAGAGTCTTATTATTAGGTAATAATAGCTAATGTTTACTGCACACTTGGATTGTGCCAGACACTGTGCTAAGCACTTTTCCTGCTACATCTTGATTCCCACAACTTAGTGCGGTAGATGCGATTATCAGACTGGAGGCCAGGAAGTGGAGATTCGGAGAGGTTGAGCAGCTTGAGTAGATCACACAGCTAGGGAATGGTGACGCTGGGGACCCCTGACCGTGACAGCTGCCGTAGATCATCAGCCTCCAGCGGACGTCTGGGTTTGGTGGAGAAGCACAGAGCCAGGATAATGTCCATGAGCACAGAGGAAGCGCATTTAGCGGAGAGGGAGGAGGGCTTCCGGGAAGAGTGTCACCAGGGGCTGGGGACTGGTGGGACAGAGGGGTGTGGCACGCCCTCCAGCCTGTGGGAGCTGCACGTGCCAGGGCCCTGAGGCGCACATGACTTGCGTGGGAGCAACTGTGCCAAGTGTGTGGGCTGGGGGAGAGGAGAGGAAGGCAGGGCCCAGATCCCAGGGCCCCAGGCGCTGTGTGCGAAGCTGAAGAATCTGAACTTGTCCCTGGAGACTTCAGGGCCATGGAGGGATTTTCTGTGGATTTGTGACTCGGAAAGCTCAGGTAGAGCAGGGAAGTGGTTTCCGGGGTGTGGAGGCCGGTGAGGAATGCTGCCAAGAGGGACTGGACAGAGGGCTGGACTTGGTGCAGAGGGAGGAGGCAGAAGCCACCAAGCTTGAACGTGCGCGTGAAGAGGAAAGGAGGCACCCAGGGTTATGTCCCCGAGTCTGCCTGGGTGGCGAGGGAGCGGTGAGGCGGGATGGCAGGAGAGACAGGGCTGTGTCTGAGGCATCGGGACAGGCAGCCTGGAGAGGGGTTGACAGTTACTAAGCAACTGTGTGGAGCGAGGACTCGCCTCCCAGTGATGCGGGGAAGACTTAGCCAGGTAACACACAACGGGGTCAGAAGAGTGCCTCTCACAAAGTAAGCACGCTGGGAGAATCGACCATTAATTTTACTATCGTCGTTAGCCTTGTGTTACAGGCAGGGCACAGGGAGCTGGGGCATCTGAGTGCCAGGAAGCCAGAAGCCTGCCTGAGGGTCACTCATGGGGTGCAGGAGCTCATATAGTGGACGGTAAAAGGGACGGGAGGCATGAAGTGCTGAAGCCCAGGGACACCGGCGATGCTGCTGTCCGAATCTCTTGGCCAAACTTGGGTCTCACTGGTGCTGCAACACCAGCACACATACAACTCAGCCTGGAGAGGTTTTGACAGTATGCTCCTAATATTCCTGTGTCTTGCAAGGGTCTCTGCTTCAGGGGTTGGGAAGATCAAGGTCCAGGATCAACCTTGAGACCCTGGGGCTCCCAGAGAGCTCCTTCAGTGCCGGAAGGATGCTGGGTAACCTCACAGGCGAGGGGTTGGACATGGTCCCCCAGCTCTGGCGGTGGCGAAAAGGAACCGAGGAACTACCGAGCAGGTGACCATAAACTTGGTCATTAGTGTTGTTCACACTGCAATCTCCAAGTTTTGTTTTTCTGTATTGAGGATTGAACCCAGGGCTTTCACACTGGACAGGATGTTGCTAAGTCACTAAATTGCCTGGCTTGAATTTGAAATCCTCCTACCCCAACCACCCTCCCCCACAGAGTGCAGAGATTACAGGTAGGCACTACCACAACAGACTCAATCTCCAGGGTTTACCCAGTGTCTAGGCTTCAGTGAATTTTGTGGTCTAAATGTCTGAAACAAAACACCTTGGTTCTGGCTTCCCCATGGGCAAGGCTGAGCCACGGTTTCCTCATCTGTAACACAGACAGGAATCCCCCTCTCCTAGGCTTCCCATAATTCAGCGAAAGAGTGGGAGACTGTACTTGGAGGACTGAGGTGTGTTCTACAAAGGAAGGGTATAGTCACATCCTCGCTCTCCCCTCCAGGAGACGGCGGGGAACAGGCTGGAGAGGAGGGTGGGCAGCTGGGCTCCTTGCCAGACAAGTGGGGTGAGGTCAGGGTGGCTTCGAGGAGGAGGAGGGGGAGGGTAGGGGGAGGGGAAGCGGAGGGGGAGGAGGAGGAGGAGAGGGAGGAGTAGCAGGCTTGGGCTGCCACTAGCTCCCCAGGCCCAGGAGGAAAGTTGAGGCCAACGTGCTGTGACCTCCTTCATGCCCTGCCTGCTCCTGCCTTGCCTCAGCCCGCGGAAGGGTCTGTGTGCCTGTGCATGCGCCGCTAGGAGAGCCCGCCTACTAGTTCCTGCGAGGCTGGGATTTAGCTCAGAGGTTCCGCCGCCTGCCCGAAAGCAAAGGTCCCGAGTTCGATCCCCGATACCAAGAACAAACTGGTTCCTGCGCGGGGGGGGGGGGCTTCCTGGGAGAGGCCTGCTTCTCACATTTGTTCTCTCCTTACCGCCTCCGAGCACTGAGATAACTGGAGGGCCTGCAAGATCTGAGTCCAGCACTCACTGGCGTGTCAGTGCCAATGAGCCACCCACGGAACCATAGCCCCAGTGCGGTGCGGCCTGACGGTGGGCGGTGCCTCTTGGCTGCCTCTTTGGCGTCCGTGGTTCCTGCAGGCTGGGCCTTTCCTCGAGAAGGAACGTGAGGAGAGGAGGTCGGGGAGAGGAGGAGCACAGGGGGCTTCAGCTCCCTGCCCTGTGCTCAGCCAGCAGCCCCTCCCCACACCGCAGCCCCTACAGGACCAGTCTCCCTCCGGAAGGAGATCCCGTGACTGGGGAGGTAGGAGGTGGAAATGCCTTGGCTGTGGACTTGGCCCTGGTGCAGAGGATGTGTACCTGCCTCCTGGAGCTGCCCCACCCACACCCCATGCCCTCCACGCGCAGACCAGCCCCCTTTAGGGCACCTTCCTGGGCTGGGTGAGGTGGTGCATGCCTGTGGGCACAGGCTGAGGCAGCAAGGTCGCAAGTTCGAGGCCAGCCTGGACTACATAGCAAGACCCTGTCTGTGGGGTTCCGTGTGACACGGGATTGGGTCAGTGTCCTTCTGTGTTGGATATTGTAGATTCCTGAAGTTCTGTTTGGTGTGGCTGAGACCCTGGGTCCCGGTACAACCAGCTCTCGGAGCGCCTCAGTGTGGGACTGGCCTAGATGGGGCCGCCTGGCCAGCCGGTGCATATTCGTGAGCCATAAATGTGGACGGCAGTGCGTGCCCGACCGTAGTAGGACCGCAGTGCGTTGGGGTGAATGACTGGGTGTGGAAGTGGAGAATCCAACCAAGGGCCGGCGCAGTGGTGACCCGTGGCTGGCTGTGGTGGGGTCACCTGGGCGGAGACGTTAGCCCCCAGCTGGCAGAGCCGGGGTCCTCCCCCCTGGCCCACTGCTTTGCATTCTCTCATAAATAACCTGTAATGCTGCTGAATGTGCTTTCCTTGTTGGGGCTTTTCTTTCTTCAGTCCTGACAAAAGCCGCACTAATGAGTTATTGGAAAAACAAGTCCTGCTCCAGGCCACAGAGGCTGTGAGTACAGAGGGGGAGGTGCTGAGAGGCCAAGCAACTCTCTCAGGCGCACTCTTTCTTGCAAAAGAAAATTTCAAAAGCCCTCATACATGTGTGTCCAGGGCTTTACAGGGCACCTAGATTCTCAAAGAATTCTTCCCCACAACCTGGTTGGATAAGAACATTGATATCCCCTGCTCTGAATGTTTCTGCCTCAGGACCTTTGCACTTACTGCTTCCTCTGCTAGGAACACCCTTCCTCCCAGATATTTTTCTGCCTCCCTCCCTCACTTTGCACAGGTCCTCAAAAAGACTTCCTGGTGATCCTGCCTCTGGTGACACAGACTCTGTTTTAATTTTGGTTTCAAAGTACTCATCATAACCTCATAGGTTGGGTTTTCGCAGGATTCCAAGGGGCAAGTGGCTTTTGGAGACTCCAGGAAATGCTCACAGGAGACCAAGAAAGCAAGCAGTAAAGGGTGCACTATTTATCCAGGCGTCAGGTGCTGTGGTGCTGTCTCTGGGCCTGCTGGTACACAGGCTGGGTTACCTCTCAGGGAGCCCAGGAATTACGCAGTTCCTGGGGCAGGGGCCAAGGAATGAGCATCTCTGGGTCTTCTGCCTGCAACCCCAGCAGGCAAAGAAGGACTTGAGCAGAGCCCTGTGGGTGCCAGCAATCAGGACACCACGGAGGGCACTGAGGTTGGGGTAGGCCGGGCCCTGACAGGTTCTACTAGGTCTGCTATGACGCAACTGTATCCTTGACAGCCACTGAGATGGGATTTCCATCAGAGGAGACGTGTCGGGTTCACGGCTGTACCCTGCACACTACGTCCGGGGCCTGGTGATTAAGAAATTGCCGTTAAAAGAACAGACGAAGAGAACGAGGCTCCAAGATGTGAAGAATGGTACCCAAGATTGGATTCATTCGTACAAGAAGTGTTTACTGAGCATCTACTTTGGATTCGGCCTTCCAGCGTTCAGGGCTTCCCTCCAGCCGTCCCCTCCGGGGCAGGGGAGGTGGGAACCTGCCAACCCCATTCTGTGCCCACATTATCTGTGTTACTTTGGCTTCCAGCTGCATGGCCTGGAGAGGCCCGGAGCCTGACCCTGAGGTCCAGGCGCGAGTCGTGCCGCAGGATCTAGGCTGAGATGTTGCCCTTTCCGGTTCCCCGTGGAGTGACAGGAGGCCTTCTTCCGGCCACCGTGGACTGAGGGTAAAGTGTGGGTTTTCTTGCCACAGGAACTTTGGATTCTGTTGTCAAAGCAGCAGCAGCAGCAGCAGCAGGCCATCCAGTGAGGTCGAGAAGGTGACGGTCTCTGATGAGAAGTGGGAGGAAGCAGGGCAGAGAAGAAAGAGCTCTGCAGCCGGGGAGAGGTCCGAGATCCGGGGCCCTGGTCTGTGTCACTCTGGCCTGCAGTGCCACGTGGGGATGTGGGTGGAGACTGGACACTAAACGCTGAGACCCAGGGTCTCTGCGGCCCCTTGTCACCATCAGAGACTGCTGTGGGGACTCTCAGAGTGTGTCCGGGGCAGCAGTGGCCAGGGTGCAGGAGCCACAGGGACCCGAGTCAATTACCATGGCAACCACAGGGCCGAAGCCTCTTTTCCTGGCCCCTCGATTCTTCTGTGACCCAGGAGAATCCCCCCCAGACATAACTAAGGCTGATTTCTCAGCACGGTGGCAATTGGAGAGTTGGGATCAGAATTTATTGGACTTAAAAAAAAATAAAACCGCGTGAAATTTATAGCGCACGGATGTGGCAGAGTAAATTCAAAGCCACTCTAGTGCAGAGGGGCCCGAGGGCCTCTAGGTGGAGGGCTGTGAGCCAGGCTCCCAGCCACCTGCAGGGCCGAAAAGGCTGCCTTGGAAACGACAGAGGGCCTTAGCTTAAAAAACAAAATAAAAAGAAGTACTTGAAAATAACACTCATTTATTTCTGATTGTACAAGCAATACATGCTGCTTATAGAAAACTGGGGAGAAGCAGATATACAAAGATGGAAATCACCCCTGATTCCGTCGCCCACGATCATCATTAAAATGGCATTAGCCCATCTTTTTCATCTTTATTCCACACGCAGCTTTGTCACAATTGAGACCGTGTTAATTGTATTGATATGATTTATATTCTATCTGTAGAGGACAGCAGGTCCCTGAGCGCTGCGAGGTAAACAAGTGTGAAACCTGTATACAAATATTTGTCCTGCGCATTCACACATTGTTAATTTGCCCAGGGTCACAAATCCCAGCCTCCTTACCAAGCAGCGTTGTGACCTTGAGAACTTACTTTGCCTTCTCTGCGCCTCACTTTCTCTGTAAAATGGGGTCACTGAAACCTCATTTCACCACTTTGCATCTTTGGGAAGGTCACCTATGAAAATCCTCTAAATCCTCTGTGCCGTAGCACGTACCTGTGATCCCAGCATGGGATGCTGAGGCAGGAAGATCTCGAATTCATGGCAAGCCTGGTCAACTTAGTGAGACTTTATCTCAAAAAAACAAACAATAACAACAACAACAACAACAAAACCCAAAACCCACTCATTAACCCCGATACTGGCATCTTTATCTTGTGGTGGAATCATAAGAATCAGACGCTATAAATTTTTAGCATTCAGTTTGCTGTTTTTCTTTCGAGGTAGTTTTGCAGTTTCTCTGACCCTAAACTATCATTTTTGTTCAATGGAGGACGAGACAATGATTTTTAATAATAAAACCAACAACTCTTAGTTGGGAGCTTGGAACGAAGGGCTCTGGACCGCTGCTACCGCACAAGTGTTCTTTTATCCGTGTCGTCCAAACACTGCAGCCCCTGGCCACGTGTGGCAGCTGAGCACCCGAAACGTGGCCAGTGGGACTGAGAAACTGAATGCGAACCTTAAACGGCTCCTAGGAGGTGTGTATTGGGCAGCGCAGCTCCTGGACGTCAGCTTTCGGATGCTTTTCTACATACGAGGCAGCACCAGGGGACGGTGAGGAGTACGGACTTGAAGTCCATGGGCAGATTCGCCATGTTGAATGCCCATTAGCTGTGTGGCCTTGGGGGGGTCACTCTACCACTCCGTTCCCCAGTTCCCCATCTCCAAAAGGAAGATGATAAAGATGGCTCTTTAGTCTGGGCCCTGGGTGCTTATGAAATGTAACCTGTTCCTTCAGAGAAGCCCTGGTGAGAAGGTGGAAGGGCAGAGTTCTTTGGAACCATCCTCAAAGGGCTTCGTGTGTTCTCTTCTTTTTCTTTGAGACAGTGTCTCACTTTGTAGTTTGGGCTGGCTCTGAACTAGCGGTGTAGCCCAGGCTGGCCTCCTACTCAATACAATCCTCCTGCCTCAGCCTCCCGAGTGCTAAGTGGGTGCTCTTCTTCCACTCTTCCTCCCTAGTCTGGTTTCCAAGGCCCTCCCCACCCCTGTGGGGCATAGATGGGGAGCGTTGAGGGCCAGAATCAAGTGAGGAGTTCCCCAGGGCTGGTGGGCTGTCCCATGAGCCAGTGCACACAAGTTGGGTCTGGGACCCTTCTTGCCCTCTAGTAGTTGAGGGGTATCCTGCAGAGGTGGGGATCAGGTCGGAAGTAACATGGTGGACCAGGGGTGCAGACAGGAGCAGGGGCCGGGGTGGGGTCATGCTCTCAGGGTGGGTGGGGGGTCACCATGCCCATGGTATTCACGTGAATGGAGCCCTCTGGAGTTTCTGCTGTGTGTGTGTGTGTGTGTGTGTGTGCCTGTCTGTCTCACTGCAACACTCTGTATTTCCTGAAAAATCCCCTACATGGATCAAAAAGGGTCAGTAGCACACACCTGTAATCCCAGCACTGTGGGAGGCTGAGGCAGGAAGATTGCAAGTTAAAGCCCCGTCTGGGCAATTTAACAACTTGGGGAGACCCTGTTTCAAAATAAAAAATGAAAAGAGCTGGAGATATAGTGTGAAGGCCTCAGCTTCAATCCTCAATACTGGGGAAAAAACAAACTGGGGAGGTTAAACCCTGCCCCTGGAGCTAGTTCAGCCCTGCCTCCGCCTTCCTCACCCTCACCTCAGGGCAGGGCTTTTCTGGCTGGAGGACCTTGACCCTGCTTCCCTCCGCGCATGCGCGGGGGAGACAGACTTGAGAAAGACCAGCTCAGCAAAACTGGACGCTTCTGCCCAGGGCTGCTGGGGCTGCAGGGAGGTCCCCCACAGAAGGACCCCTCAGCCCTCCCACTCCCACTCTGAAAACACATTGGACCCCAAATCTCTGCATCCTGGAGGGAGCCAGGGGAGGGATTCCCCAGGATCCTCTGCCCCTGTGCCCCGCTCCTCTGAGAGTCAGCCCCTCCCCCCCCACCTGTCCCCCGCCCGAGTGTTTTTCCTTCTGGACGACGGCGCCGAATCTTTCCTTGCTAGGTGAGCCGAGCACCACGCAGATGCAATGCCTGGCTCCCTAAGTACTCCGAATTCACGCACAGTCGACCGAATCCAGGTGACCCTCACTTGGGAATGGTAGCGTTCAGATGCTGGGCATGGGGACGGTCTTGGGGGTGGTCCGCCCAGGTCTCTGTCTGTCTCTCTCCGGGGGGATTGAAACTAGGGACGCTGTACCACTGAGCTACACCCCTTTCAGCACTTGCTGAGTTGCCCGGGCAGGACTTGAACCTGTGATCCTCCTTCCTCGGCCTCCCGGGAGCTCGGGTTCCAGGTGTGCACCACCACACCCGGCTGGGGGAATGTCCCCTGCCTCAGTTCTAACATCTGTAACAGGGAGGAGGTCATGGGTCTTAACTCAGCCCGGGACTCAAATGTTAGGTCTTGGTGGGTGGCCTAACATTTCGGCTCTCCTACCTCCTACTCCTCTTCCTAGCTTCATTGTCCTAATATTGCTTATTATGGAAATGGTTATTCTCTTATTCGTGTAGTCCACTGTCTCTGTCTAGACTATCACCTCCACAAAGCAGTGATCTTGTCTGATTTATTCATACTGAGAATACAGTGTCTACACCAGTGCCTGGCATGTAGTAGGTGCTCACTAAATATTTGTAAACTCAATGAATGGGGGATGGGGCCTACATTTCACCAGCAGAGGGCCTGCCTGGATACAGGGTGAGGAAGGAGTGGTGGGGACTACAGACTGCCCCTCCAGGAGTGTCACTGCTCAGATCGCTGTATCACTAGTCTTGAGCAGCACAATTTATAACAGGAATTAACTGCTTACTAATTAGCAGCTAGAGCCATTAATTGGCTATTTGTTAGAGCCCGAATTAATAAACTGGTCTTTCAGTGGGGTCATAACTCTCCGGGTTCCTCATCCCCGCCCACCAGAGCGTCTTGCTCTGCGACAAGACAATCGATACCTGCTGCTGTGTGATTTTCAGAGCGATCTCCTGGGAGAGGCAGGCGATGACACCATCCCGGCAAAAGACTTCCTCTAGCTCGCTGCCTCGTTCCTCTCCCAGGCTCTGACTCACTGGAAGACAGCAACCGGCAGGGGAACGGAGCTTCCTAAAAACACAGGGTCGCAGACAAAGCCCAAGCTGCCCCGTTTGACTGAGGCCTGGGGCTCCTGCGCCCCTCACCTGTCACGTGACCCCCGGGGTTCCCTGGGGCCCAAACCTTGAGCTTTCTCTGAGGCAAAAGCTGGGGGAGGGTATCTGTCTCTAGGCAGCTGGCTCTCGGTCAGACCTTGGGCCCTGGGGTTGCCTTGAGGAAGCCCTCTCTCTCGGGGTTACCTCTCATGTCCCCAACCTACTTGGCCTCATTTGGTGCTGATGGTGACAAGAACCGGAGCCACTCCTTGTGCAGACCGGACACGGAGGTCCTCACATCTCTTCAGTCTGGAGCAGTTGGCCACCAAGGCCCGCTTTGGCCTCGCAGCAGCCGTGTGAGCCTAGAGAATCAGCCAGTTGGTACACAAACCGGTGACCTGTGTGTGTCCTGAGCTCCCACCCTTTCCGACTCACTTCTCTCAGCCGGAAGCCTGCGACTCTGCATCTGGGAGACTGAGGCCTGGAGAGGTTATGGTGGGACTCCAGGGCCGGCGGCTCAGAGCCTGGCACTCTGCCTCCGCGGTGGTGGGTGGCAGCCTGCCCTTGTCAGACACTGGGCATCAGGCAGGGCACTTGGGGGAGGAAGTGACTGCATTTACAGACAGGTTTCCAAGGTATCTACACTGCATAGTTAGCCTCAGAGCATTCACCAGTGGATTAGCGACCGCAAATGTTCATTCCCAGCCTGGCTCCGATCTGCACGTCTGCTCCCTGTCCTCCCTCTCCGGCCCTCCTGCATCTGGAGTCTCTCTCCAGCTTGTGTGCAGACAGGGCGAACTCCAGAGACGTCAGGCTGAGCAGGTGGGATTCCCTGTCCCTGAAAACTCAACCCAAGGCCAGAGAGGAGCAATCCTCTACTGTGAGGGGTTCTCACAGCTAATGGAAAAGAGGAAGGTGCTTTCCCAGGACAAGCTCATCAGCTCAGACAGGCAAAGCTAGGCGAAGTGGGAGTCCCCACATCAGTCCTGCGGCCTCCCAGGAAAGTGGGGGTTTCTAGAAAGCGTTCCGAAATGGGAACATGACAATGAATGGAGCGACTCCTCCCCGCGCCCTCAAATGGCACCACTTCCTTCTCAGACGGTGGGAAGAAGCAGAGAGCTTTGCATTGCTGTGAAGCAGGAAATGAACACCCCCCCCTTCAGCTGGTACCCACTGTGCATGCAGTGCGAAGCTGGGTTTGGGCCTCCTTACTCGGCCTTGGACACGGGACAGGGAGAGAAGACGGGGAGAGGAGGACGCAGCACCAACAGGTGTGGTCAGCCTGGAGAAGTCTTTGGGTCCGGGGACTCCCCGAGATGGGCAGAGAGAGGCAGTGGACTCAGCTCAAGGAGCCGCTCTCCAGCCGCCTGGCCAGGCCCCTGGCTTCCCACTTCCTGGCGGAGGGGGTCGGGGGAGGTGCCCAGAAGGAAATGGGCCTGGCGGAGGAGGGGCTTATGATTCATATTTTAAGTTTATGTTTTAATTTACATGCAGAAAAATTAACTTTTTTTGGTGTATAGGTTTTTGAGTTTTGAGAAAGACAAGCGCCCGATCGCGAACAGTTCCGCCGAGCGATGGAGGGGGCGTTTGCAATCTCCCGGCCTCTTACAGCTGCGGCGGTCGTCCGTGCTCCCCCGGGCCGCAATAACACAGTCCCCGTGCACTCGCCGAGATGAATAACGACAGGTGGAGCAGGTGAGTCTAGCGGGACCCGGGTGGTTAAATTGAGTGAGGAGGTATTTTCGCTGAATTTTATGCAGTAGCTATATAGCAACTATATTATTATGATAATTATTAATTGTCACTATTTTTAATTATTACTATTGTTGTTTTAAAATAGATCTCACCAAATTGCTTAGGCTGACCCCAAACTTGTAATCCTACTGTCTCAGCCTTCCCAGAAAATGGAATTACATATACACTCCACCAATCTTCACACTATATTGATCTTGAAATTCATCGCTTTACTGTAATGGAAAATGTCTATACAATTTTAATAGAAACAAGCTTTTCTTATTTTATTTTCCTCTTTTATTGATTCTGAATGTTTGGGCAGAATTATTTGAAGCTTTTATCTCATAATACTGCCAGAGAAACACGTGTGTACACATACACACATTTATTTTGCTACAGGTTTATTACATGATGAATTTATAAGTGTTAGCATTACTTTCAATAACAAAACCTAAAATAATTATAACTATTTCTTAGCCTACCAGAATATGTAATACCACACATTTCCTTTCCAGTTTCTACTGATCAACCCCTAATTCAAGATCTGGGTTATGTGTATGAGCATATTTAGCTTCTGCAAGAATTTGGTTTGAATGTTTTAATAATTACTGTGGCTTATTGGTGATTATCACCATTTACCTGTATACTCCATATAGGCTCATATCATTTGAAGCTTAATTACAATTTGAACTTTAAAAAAACATGCCAGTTCATTTGCTGTAGAGCCAACCACCATGCATTTAATATCAAATTTAAATCTACCTTGAAGGGAAAATTTAAATGCTCACTGTGGACTGTAAGAAAATCCATTTCTGATGGTGAATTTATATCAGTCCACAGGGAAGCTGATCAAGGCACAGTTGACTAATGACTATCATTTCAGTTTATTTCATTAGTATTTAAGTTATATGTAAAATACATTCCCTTTGGTGCTCTGAAAGTCAATGATTTACATACTTAGGGGTAAAGTTTTTCTTGGGATAATGCTTGAGATTTAGTAGCTGAGAGAAGATTTTTCCTATGCCTACCTAGACCCACTTATTCAAAAATAAATATTAACTTTAATAAAACAGCTTTTAATGCTTTACCACCATCCATTAAAATAAAACTAATGATGCTGTCATCTGATAGTCTTCGTGCCCAGGTAATATTCTAGTAAAGCCTTCTTTTTGTTGGAAGCATTTGGTAATTTTCCACCAAGAGTGCACTTTGTATGAGTTATATGCACTTTGTTTATATAGTAGTTGGTGAAACTCTGATTTGCAAATTAAAGAAAACAGATGCTGTGAAAATAAGAATAGATATCCTTCCCAGCAGTTTCATATAAAAGAGATCTTTTTATTCTCTGGGTTTAAAAACAAAAGAAAAATTTGCGATACTTGGAAGTCTGACCTCATATATGGCTCCATTTTGTGATATATGAATTTTGATTCTAAAAGATATTAAAGGTGAAAAGAGCAAGTTGTGGGATCAACTATTGCACACTAGATGACTTTCTGTGCTATGAGGGTTCCAGAAGAATAAAATTTTTGTTCTTGGAATCAAGAAGGAAAACAGATAAAGCCTGAGTGTCTCCATAGGCAGCAATACAAGCTGGCTCATGCCACAGGCCAAACAGGCAATACAATGAATCAGCATTGTAGGTGGAGGGTGGATAGAAAAGTTATGCTTTACTCACAGAAAAAACAATCAATAGAATCAGAAGCTTATATCAGATACTATCACACAGTTTCCTTGAATATAAACATTTGTATGTGCAAAATTCTTTGTAAGAATGGAATAAAAATATTCAATATGCTTTTGAAAACATTCAAGTTTGCCTTCTAAGGTCAAATTCAAACAAAAAAATGAGCATGCTTCATTTTCTAAGTACTTGATACTTTTACCAACTTGTTTATTCCAGTGGAGGAGAATTTTTTTCACAAAATTCTTCAAATGTAAAATTAATGCTACAAAACAGCTACTGTTAATACTCAATCAAAATAATTTTATTTGTAAAAAAAAATTTCACTTTAAATAGGTCATCCTCATTTTTTCCCAGCCTAATAGGGAATAGACAAGAAACTAAGGAAGTGGTTAAAAGCAGTCATCTAAGTCAGCCATGAAACACTAAAAGATAGTCTCTATCATTTTCCTTCATACAAATAAAATAACAGACTGGCCCATTTTGCTTTAATTTTCCTTTAATGCCAACACCACACACACTTACACACACTAGCACACATAAACACAACAGACAGGATAAGATGTTATTATTTAAGCTCCTCATTCATCCAAATCATAAGATGAGGTTGAAACTTTACTAATCTCTCTCCCTGGCTAGAGTATAGCTTGTTGATTTAAGTTCTTTCTACACTGGTGTTTATATACCTGTGCTTGTTTATAGCTTCTAACAGAACCCTGGGGTAAAGAATTTCTGTGAGAATTACTAACCAAGGAAAACAATAAGAAAAATTTTTAGATGAAGATAAAACTTACTTTAAAAGTAAGATATGAGAAGTGATGTGATTAACTTGCCTTAGGGTACTTACAGAAAGCTGTAAAGAATGCCTTACTATTCCTCCAATTAACTATCAATCAGTGGTATTCTATAATATAATTCAAACATTCCTATAAATCTGCTCACTGTAAATGTCCTGAAACACATACTCATAACTTTTCCCAAACTATTTTAGAATAATACCTGCATCTAAATTCACCACAAGTCATAATAAGCTGTTTTGTATAACTTTGCAGTCACAGAAGTGAGCGATACCTTTTGTACTGTTATGTTATCTATTCAACCCTATGAAATTGAACCTTCAGCTCTGAGTTGTATAATGCAATCCACCTTTGTTCTGAATTACAGACAAATGTGCCTTCCAAAGAGCAATTTTTAATCTGTTTTGCATGTAAAATTGATTGACTCCATACTGATTGAAATGTGGTTTAAATGCAATTTGTCCCTACCAGGGAGAATATTGATGAATGCCTATTGACACGCCACTTTATCACTTAGTCCAAATGTTTTAAGGCAAGAATTGACAAGTATCTTTATTACTGTCTGAACACAGGAGAATAGACAAAATTTTATTGAGTTTCTGATGAAATTAATGTTTGAACTAGGAAAGAATTATTCAATGACTATAAAAATATAGACAACCAGGTTCTCAATATAACAAAATAAAAAATAATAATTTTAAGGTCTATAGTGGAACCTTGACTTATAAACGCAACTTGTTCATGAAGACTAGTTATAACTCAAATAGGTTATAAGTCAAGAATAGTTTTCTGATAGGAAATAATGGGATATTTCTTTCTATTTCACAGTATCTATTGTACATTTTGTTCCTTATTTATACTTTCAGTTTTTCACACCAGAGAAACAAGGTGATATTTACATATGTGTGTCCAATTTATTTCACTAAAGTATGGTCTCAAGAAACATCCATTTATCCATAAATGTCTCAAATTTATCCTTCTTTATGACTCCTAGCCATATAACAGTCAAGATTCCAGAAATTCAACACAAGAACAAAATATTAAAAGCAGGTAGAGAAAAGAAAGAAATCACATACAAAAGAAAGCTCATCAGAATAAGAGCAGACTTCTCAACACAAACCCTCAAGTCAAGAAGAGCCTAGAGTGAAGTATTTCAAGCCCCAAAAGCAAACAACCTCCAACCCAGGTTGATATATCCTGAAAAACTATCTTTCAAAATTAATTGGAGAAATAAGACCCTTTCACAACAAAGAACACCTGAGGAACTTCATGAATACCAAACCAGCACTCAAAAAAATTCTACACAAAATACTAAAAAAAGACAATGAGGATTACAACTCCATGAACCCCAACAGAATGAAGCCTTCAGGCAAGGGAAGAAAGTATGCGTCCCCACGCGGTCGGCAGACCTCCGGGAGGAGAAACCCGGGTCGCCGCCGCCGCCTTCTCCTCCTCCGTCTCCTGGTCTCCGTCGCCTCTCGGGGAAAGAGGGAGACACAGTGGGCGTCGCGGGTCCCCGCCGGATGCACCCCCTCCGCGTCTCGGGCTGCGCCGCCTCGCGGGGATGAAGCACCGGCCGTGAAGATGGAGGTGACCTGCCTTCTACTCCTGGCGCTGATCCCCTTCCACTGCCAAGGACAAGGAGTCTACGGTAAGAGCCCGCGTCCCACTGCACGCCGGCTTAGCCCCGCTCGGAAACTTTGCGAGAGATGCAAAGTGCGCCCTGCCGGGGCTTGGTGGAGATCTTGGCTCCGACTGGGAGTGGAGACCGCGTCCCGCCCTCCTCGGGCGCAAGGGGACGGAGCTAGTGGCTTCGGCGTATAGGGTCGTGTAGGGTCTGGCGTGAAGCCGCCTTCCCAAATCCTGCCAGGTGCAGGAGTGACTTGGAGCCCAGTGGGCTCGGAAACCCCACGCCCCGGGCTGGAGCAGCTACTTGCACGGAGACCGCGTCCTCTGGCTCAGCTTCCGGAGGGGAAGCGAGCGCAGAGC
>NW_022900932.1:4960955-4993239 GCF_012274545.1 Fukomys damarensis | reverse complement strand
TTCCGCCTGCCGGCGCTGCGGCTTCACTATCCCTTCTCACTCCGCGACAGTGGGGCGGATTCGGGCATCTCCCCACCCAGTACGCCCTTTCAGACCTCTAAGGAGCCGGTTCTTCCCGTCCCTGGGTACCCCAGCCCCACCTTCCCTCTCCACGCCTGCACACACAGACACATCCAGCCACGGTCCCCAGCTAACGCGTACACGGCACGCACCCATCGGGCGACGCGGCCAAACTCTGTCTCCTGTCGCACAGCTCTGCTCCTGCGTCGCCACGCAAGACCCCGAACCCTTCCACATCCCATCCCGAGGTTTTTCCCGGGAAGACCCCAAGAACAGGGGGTCAGCTGGTCAGGGTCACCCAGGCTGGGAGGGTCACCCCTCCCACTGTGCTGTGACCCAAGTCATCTACAGGGTCCGTGGCCCTCCTTCTGCCTCCTTCTCTCTGTAGATCACTTTTAATGTGTGGCTCCGGTGGGCAGGATTCTCATTCTCTATTTGGGGCGGAGGGCCTAATTATTCCTCCTTAGATCAAGGGAGAATTTGTCCTGTGCCACGCAGGATGGCAGAGGCAGTGTCCCCTGGCTGCCAGCTTCAGGTGCCAAATGCTTCCTTCTGGAGGGGCCCTGATCTGTCTTCTTGTGCCTGGGGGTCCGGGAAGTGGCCTGCTCCCAGCCTTACACAGCTAGCTGGCTTAGGCTGAATTCCCTGGTGAGGCGGGCTCAGGCATCTGGCCAAACTCTGCTTCTTAATTAGTTTGTGTGTCTCTGGCCGTCTGGCCCCTCACAGAGGCCATAAGAGGCTGGGAGGAGGAGGGAAGCTGCAGGCACAGGGGCGAGGCTGTGGGGAGTCCGGCCGCTGAGCCTGTCCTGGAGCCTTTGGCTCCTTAGGCTGGAGGAGGACACCAGTGACCCAAGGATTCCTCCTTCCTCCCCAAGGATTCCCTCTAGATCTGCTGTCTCCTGAGGTGCCCAAGAGGGATGCTGCTGAGACTGGTGCTTCCTCCTCAGGGCCTCAGGGGACCCCCCACCCGTGTCCTCAGCGGGCAGTTCCCACCCTGTGCCCTTGGGCGAGTCTGCCGGCTCAGCTCTGGGGCCTGGCCTCCTCTCCCTCTAACTTCTGCAGCCTGGCCTAGAGACCCTCCCAAGAGTGAGGGTGGGGGTCAGGGGACAAGGGCGGGTCCTAAATGAAAGTCGCTGTAGACTCAGAGTCTCTCCCTTCCCTTTTTTCTCTCCCTTCCATGTGCCCGGTCCCTGCTGTTGTCACTCAGCACCACTCACAGAGGGCTGGGTGAGCCAGGACAACCCCTGGCTCTCTGAGTGACTTTCTGTCCACCTTTCCTTAGAGAGCTCGGCTTGGGGCTGTGGGGGAACCGTGAGGCGGATGGACAGGGAAAGGTCTAACGGGAGCAGGAGGACCATGCCAGGGTGCTGAGTTCAGTGAGATGTAAACGACCTGGCAGGTGTGGGGACCGGGCACCTTTGTAAGAGGTGGGGTGGAGCGCTGGGGTTCACTCTTGTGCCCCCACCCCCAAAGCAGATGAAGCACTTGGGAAAGAGTGAGGGTAGCAGGTGACGGCCACTCCCCTGTGCCACCCTCCGGTGCCTGCCACACAACTCCGGAGCGGCAGATATTTCTTGAATGAACGAAGAGCCATGCTTGGGGAAGGTTGAACAGCTTCTTGGAATTCTTTCCTCCCTTCATGAGATCCTCAGAAAGAGGAGAGACTGGAAGCCCTGTGTCGCCCTGGCAGTGCGGAGGGTGGCGCCGTGTTGTGCTCAAGGCGCAGGAGAACGAACGACATGTGTCCCAGAGAGGGAGCGACATGTGTCCCAGAGAGGGAGCTGGGCTCTGCCGCTCTGTCCCTGGGCCTGTGGGGCTGAGGTGGGGCAGGTCAGTAAGGAGACTGAATGGAAGAGGGGAAGGACGACGTGGGGCCAACCTGGCAGGTTCCGGCCTGGGCTGGTGGGAGGCAGGTGCCCAGAGCCCTAGGCCCTGCTTTCGCTGTGGTCCGCGCCTGCTCTGAGCTCCACCGCAGGGCTGGGGAAGAGCTGAGTTTGGCCAGGTGGCTTCCCTCTTCTTTGGGGCCCAGATGCTGCAGCAGCCCGAGTGCTGGACCAGATGGTCTGTTTGGAGCAGATCCCCCTCCCTCCTCGCTTCCCAATCTCCTGGCCCGGTTTGCTGTCCTCCGGGTGGATCCAGTAATCTGCTTTCTGGCCAGCCAGGGTGTTGGGCTGATGGAGGAGCAAGATCCTGAGCACCGACGACACCCCCACTTCTGTCATGCACCCTCTCAGAGCAGCCAGACTGCCAGCCAGGGGCAGGTCGGTGGGATTCCGCTCCCTTACAAAAACACGACAAACCCCTGGATTATTTAATATGCAGAATTGGGAATTGACATTATCCTTAAGACAGGTTGTTTGCAACTTACTGGTAGAAGTCAAAATATTTCACCAAAGGTGTCATCAGAAACTACTATCCTATGCTAATTTTTGTGGGAACATGAAGACAGATGTTGAATAATTTGACAAGAGCAATATAGCTTACAGAATTATCACCAAGTCAAGTTTTTTCCCCTCTTCTGAGGAGTGCAGGGAAGGAATTTCAGGAAGTGTCTCCCAGGGTCCTCTTCTGGGTGTTGAACTGGGTGTGGGCACTTGGGATTTTTCACTAGCGTTTGCAAATGCCTTGCATCTGGCTGTTTACATCTGGCTCTTCTCTGGAGAAGGCACCGAGTCCCACAGCTGGTCCCCTAGGGCTAGCAGAAGATGTGGGTTTTCCGAATGCCCTCAGGAAGGTTCGGGCCCTGTTCCTTCTTCCTTCTCGGCTCCAGACTTTGCTTGGAAAGAGCTCTGTGCCCACAAATCCAGGCTGTTTTGTTTGCTTTGCCAGCATTGTGCATACCCCCAAATTGACGCTAGCTCCCGAGCTAGCCCTGGGGCTGCCAGGCTCATGGTGTGAGGCCAGAGAGCCCCCACGGTTCAAGATCCCCAGGATGTCCCTTGGGCACTGGCTTCACTGACTGGGGGGCTCTCAGGAGGAGGAGGAGAGGGATTTTATTAGCAGGAGAGCCCCTCGAGGGCCCAGGGTGGGATATCCAAGGGCCTGCGTGTAATTGGCCAGGCCCGGCCACAAGCTGCTGGGGGCCAGGGTGGCAAAGCCTCATTTAGAGCCTGGTATTAGCTCTGCTTTGCTGGAACATGGAGGGGTGGGCGGGGGGCTCCGTAGAGGGAATGGAAGAAGCTAATCACAGCCAGCAAGGCCTGGCAAATGAATGAAGCAGGAAATCAATACCTGGGGGCGGGAGTGGGAATCTGGGCTATGGTAGCAGCCCTGGTTTCTCCTGGCTGCCCAGGAGGCCTGGATGGGCCTGGGAGGAGCGAGGCAGGAGCAGGAATACGGAGCCCCCCATCTGCCTCTCTCCGGCAAGCCCCTGGCTTTCATATCCTTGTGGCAGCAATCAGGAAAAGCCAGGAGATGTCCCACCCGGTGAAGGCAGGAGACATGGGGGACGGAAATTGGGCCCACCAGAGCCCCTCCCACTCTGTCCTTGCTTCTGGACCCCTGGGCTGAGCGGGTCCTGCCTCTGCGGGTGTGTGTAGCTAGCTGTCTGGGAACCCTGCCCTGAGTGGCTGGTGTTGCTGCTCCAGACCTAGCCAGCAGGGGGCAGGCTTGGCCGTCACATTACAGTCTCCTCTCTGGATTCTGTGGGCCTCACCCTAGGGAGGCGGGAGAGTTACTCTCATCACTCCACAGAGGCTGAAAGGGTCTGCTTGGGGACTTCTGGAACTCCAGGCCTCCCCCAAGCTCCTGCATACCCACGGCACCACACAGGGCCGGGCCACACTTCCTGGTCCGAGTCTTCCAAAGGCCAGGGGAGAGGTTGGGCGGTCGGGCCCAGCTCAGCTTGGTGGACTCCTGGCCAAGCAAAGCTCTGCGTGCAGGCGTCCCCGTGCCCTTGCAGGGTCACCCGGTATAAACCCAGGGCACAGGGCCCTTTCCCTTCAGAGGGCTGTGCTTGCTGATGGAAGGGACTGGGTACTGAGAGCCCCTAGGGCACTTAATGCTGACACGGGAGGGTGATAAGCAGTGAATCCCTAAGCCTATGAATAGCATGCACTTTTTGCAAAGCTCACTTGATATGGCGCCATGCACCTGGCGATGGTTCTTCCCGTCATCTTTCTGGGGGAGGAGGAGTGAACTGTCCGGGGATTAGGGTTGGTTCTCACAATAATCCCTTGTCGTTGTGTAGGAGCCACCTGCCCTCCCATGCATTTTGGTCCCTGTGACATTCTGAGAGGTCAGCCCAGGAGGTGGGTCCTGTTGTCCGCATTTCGCAGACCGGGGAAGTGCGGTCCCAAGGATTTAAGTGACCTGCACACAGTGGCCCAGCTGCTAAGAAGTGGCCCCCAGACCTGATCCCAGGGGGTTCTGATCTGGGGGAACAGACAGCCGCAGGCGTGCCGGTCACCCACCATTCGTTATGTTGCCCGACTTCCTGCCCTGGTAAGACACAGCCCTGGGCATGGCTGGGGACAGAGATGGCTCTAGTGGGGGAGGGGAGGTGCCATCCCGAGACACAGACGCTAGAGACCCCGTGGGTGCAGGCCAGAGGGAATGGGGCAGCTGGGGCTGGAGAGAGAAGGGACTGAATTCAGAGAGTCGCTGACATTTACTAGCAGGCCGAGGTCACCCGTGCACACCGTTTTCTTTGGTCCCCACTGCAACGCCGCGAGCTGTGGATTCAGCAGCCCATTTTACCCATGAGAAAATCTCAGGCTCTAAGCACTGAGGTCACCTGTGCAGGTGGCAGGACTGGACCTGAGGCCGATTGAAAAGCACACGCTCACGGCAGAGCCCAGGGCCCAGGAGAAGCGGGTAGGACGGTGGGCAGTGGGAAGTCCTGAGCTGGTTCCGGGCTGGGGCCCACATGGCCTCACGTGTGTCCGGAGTGCTTGCCCCATGGTACTTCATGGCTGTGAGAAGGGTCAGGAAGGAGTGGGTACAGATACTTCAGTCACTCAGCAAACAGTGCCTCTGGGCCACTTGAGAGGCCTGGTGAGAAAAGCAAGCTTTTGCTGCCCTGGAGGTTACATCGGGTTGACACAAGAGAGGCAGCAAGCATGGCAGTGAACAAGAATACAAAACATCCTTTGGCAGTGAGTGTTAAGGAGACAAAGAGTGGCGAACTGGTTCATGTTTGTCTGTTCATGTGGTCAGGGGGTCTCTGTGAGGCAGTGAAAGCAAAGCAAAGCCCAGCCCTGGAGATGCCGAGGGAGGAAGCCTGGTGGGTCTCTCAGGGATTGTGTTCTAGGCAGGAGAAGAGCCAGTGCAAAGGCCCTGGGGCAGGAGAATGCCTGGCCTCATGGGCAACAGGGAGGAGCCTGATGTGGTCAGAGCAAGAGTGAGTAAGGGGAAGAGGAGCAAGGAGTAGGGGAGAAGGTTCGTAGGGCCAGACGTTTGGGGTCTTGAAGGCTATGTGAGGACTTTGGATTTAATTCTGAGATGTAGGCCGTGGGAGATTTTGAGCAGAAGGACATGATCGGTCGGTTACCTTTTCAGAGTCCCTTTGGCTGCCAGGTACGGAGTAGATGTTGGAGGCTCGAGGGGGAGGAGAGGGAGCCAGTTAGAGACGGTTGCAAAAGTGAGCAGGGAAACCATGGCATCCTTAGGTCCTAAAAATGTCTGGGGTGTCAGGTGTGGTGGCGCACGCCTGTGATCCCCATGCTGCAGAGGCTGAGGCAGGAGAATCTCCGTGACTTCAAGACCAGACTGAGCTACATAGTGAGACCTTGTCTCAAAAATAAACAAGTAAATAAATACTAAATAAAAGTGTCTGGGAAAGGGCTTCTGGGACGATGGCCCCAGGCTCGGGGTTGGGGACCAGGCGCACGGTGCTAACAGGAAGTTTGAAAGCGAGCCAGGTGGGCTGAGTCTGAACCCTGGCTCTACCTGGCTCAGGCTGTCAGGAGCGAGGTCTGCATTTTAGACAGTGGCTTCCTCTGTCACACCTGCTGGGGACAGGGACCCAGGAGCCCTGAGCAAGGCCTGGGAGACTCATTTCAATGACAGCATGGGTGAGTCACTAGTGTCAGGGGTCAGCAGAGAGAGGGGGGCTCTGGAGAGGTTTGTGTGCATCTGGATTCACAGCCGCAGTGGGCACGGGTGTGTACGGGAAACCACGACAGGAAGTGAGGGAGGACGGGGCTGAGGCCAGGGCCCTGGAGCGCTCCAGTACTTAGGGGATGGGAGCGGGAGGGAGAGAGGACACAGACCCAGACGTCAGGGGCGAGTCTAGGAGGAAGCACTGACTGAGGCCGAGGAGGAGGCGGGCGGGACAGGGCCACTGGAGGGCGAGCCTCCAACTTCTGGGCCCAAGGACTCCGTGGGGATCTTGGGGCTGCACACTGGTTCTCGTGAGTGACTCCCCGGGGATGGCAGCAGCTGGCCCGCGGCTCAGCCTCTGCACAGCCGCGGCGTCAGGGAAGGACTCGGGCTGGTGGGGCTGGGTGCAGGAGGGCCACCGGCCAGCCGCAGAGGGGCCTCACCTCGCTGAGCCTCAGCTGCCCCGTGTGGAAGGCGAGTTCAGGCGCAGCCGCCTCCTGGGGTCACGGGGAAAGCCTGTGCATGGGAGACGGCGGAGGCGAACCGTGGGGAGCTGTTTCACCAGGGCGGAGCGGGTGGCAGGCGGATGGTGGGAAGCCCTGGGCGTGGGCGGCACTGGAAGCAAGAGGTGCCGGCTGCGCTTTTAGGAACTGCGAAGGAGGGGCTGGCGTGCCCGGCTCCTGTGCCGCGTGGGTGACCTCCGTCCAGGCCGCGGCTCTGGGGCAGCCCTGGCCCAGCTTTAGAGACGGCACCTCAGGTCCCTTTGGGTTCCTTTGGGTCCCTGACACTCGTTGAGGGCGCCTGGATTGTCTGGAGGCTGGAACCTTGAGGAGAAGAGGTCCTGGGCCCCCACACCATCGCCTCTGTCACAGTCACCTGGAGGGTTTTCTCAGCCACGGAGGCTCCGCCCCGGACCTGTGGATTGAAAAGCTCTGCAGGTGGCAGCGAGGCGGCTGTGGGAGGGCCGGCGAGCTCTCCGGTGGATGCTGGGCGCAGCTGGTGCAGACAGAGGTGGGGGTGACTCAGGCGAAAACACGTCTTCTTCCCTGAGGGCGTGTCTAGGTTTTCCAGGTCACTGCCTGAGCTTAGATTCCACCTCCCTCATGTGGACTCTGGGGTCTTTAAAAAAATAACCAGCCCACTTATGACTTTTTAAACTATGAGCAGAGAGACTTTCTACTCTAATGATGCTAACCAGAAAGTCCAGGCCAGGAGCTCAGGAGACCAGACGCTGCCCTGTGCCTCTTTTTAAAAATCAGATCTTGCTGTGAAGCTCAGGCTGGCCTCAAACTTGGAGCGATCCTCCTGCCTCAGCTTCCCAGTGCTGGGATCCCAGGTGTGCGCCACCGCACCCGGCTTCTCCCCGCTGCTTTTAACCCAAGGATTTCAGTCCCTAATCTAGAGAGGCTGGAAGAGGTTGCCACAGAGAGGTGCTTTCTGCCGATTGCTTAGGTAAATGCTGCTCCTTTGTGAACGGTGCGGCCCTTTCTTTTGTTAATTCCTTTCCTGTTTGCTGGAGGATAATAGAATTCCAGAGCTGGCCTACGGAGGAGCAGTTCGGTGGGCATCAGGCAAATATTTGACACTGAAGTGCCCAGAGGATGAGGTGCTGCCTGTGGAAGTGACAGTGGGTGTCCCCCAGGACACAGCTCAGCTCTCACTCAGGAGGCTGAGCTTGAGTGACTTGCTGACCGCCCTACAGGAAGTAGGTGGTAAGAACTCCAGCCCCAACCACGCCTCCTAGGTTGCTTCCTGGCTGCTTTCTGTCCCCAGCCTTGCGGTGGGGGTCCGGTTGGCCCTAGAGTGAGAACGGCAGGACCCCAGCCCCCAGGAGCTGCTGTTCTGAAGCCAGACGCTTAAACAAACCCCAGCTGACTTATTTCTTCCAGAGGTAGGCTGTCCAAGGCTCCTCCCATCACGTGGCCCTGCTTCCTTAAGCAGTGGTTCCCAGACCTACCAGCCCGTTAAAATATCCTGGGAACTTTAGAAAATCCTAGCGCCCGGGTGACATCTCATACAGTGAAATCAGAATGTCTAGGGATGGGAACCAGCCATCAGCATTTTAAACGTCCCTAGGTGAGTCCAAAGTACAGCAAAATTTGGGAGCCCCTATCTTAGAGCGTTTTTGCCTCAACGTCACCAAAGGGCTGCTGGGGCTCAACTATCGCGAACATTCCAGGTCAGAAGAAGAACACTTAAAAGGATGGCGTTACCAGCTGAGTTGTTTTCCTTTAAAGAGCTTTCCCAGAAGCACCCCTGCTTACTTCTGTTTACTGTTGACTTCGGTTTACGTCTTCAGTCCAGCCAGGTTTCCAGAGGCCGTGGTTTTGTCTCCTCTCTCCCTGGGCCTCACCCGGTCTGCTCCCCATTTCACAGGACCGCTGATTTCTACCCACTGGTATCTCTCCCCATCCCTAGTGTCTCCTAGTCCCTGCAGTAAAGGACTTTGGGGAACAGAAGCTGAGGGGCTGTGCTGAAAGCCATGGGCCGAGGGTTCTGGGATGACGCCTTAGCTCATCTGCCTACCTCCTGGCCAACCCACCGCCACCCAAGAGCGCCCACTCCTAAGAGGGGTACTGGGAAGGTAGGAGTAGGGGGCCCCTGAATTCCAGAGGCCTCATCTGCTTGAGTTGGGTTCCAGTGCTCTCTCTAACACGGGGGGCTTGGAGGAGGTCAGTTTACCTCCTGGCAAAGTGTAAGAGCCCTCGAGGCTGGCAGAAGGGTGGTGGCTTTGCTGACCTCCAGCGCCAGACAGATACAGAGGTCTTCGGTGGCCACAGACAGATCTTTGAGCTTCATGCAGGAAGAGGCTGGGACCAGAAGAGACAGTGCAAGGACCTTGTCCCTGAGACACAGCCATCGGGTGTCCAGGCTGAAGTTCAGAGCCACACTGGTCCCCGGAGATGGACCCTCTGACCCTCAGGTTCCAGAGGAGCTGGCGCACAGCAGTTTGCAGGGAGAAACTTGCCGCTTCCCTATGGGCCAGCCGTATCCCCAGACAGAGCCCCAGGAGGGATGGCCCCCAGGTGGGCAGGAGCCCGGGGGTGGGTGGGTGATGTCCTGAAGTTGGGGGTGGCGCTGGCGGCCTGCTGCCTCTCCAGAGCTGGCCTGGTTGGCTAAGTACTTGGCTCTCAGGTCCCAGCCGAGTGCAGGCTGTAAACTATCTCTGGTGCCCCGTGAGCTGCTCACTGACTTCCTTGGATCCTGTGCCTGGATTTTTGTGTCCCCTGAGGCTTCCTGCTGGAATAGGAGTGCTTTACACCTGCAGGGGACAGGGTCAGGATCAATGAGGATAAATGGAACCTGTGGGCCTTTGGGCATCGCCACGAGAGGCACGATCGTCTACTCCCCACACTCCTGAACCGGAAACTCGGCTGGAGCCAGGGTCTGGGTGAAGGGGCTGCTGAGGGAGGAAGAGCAGAGCCACGGTCAGAGGAGGTCACAGGGCAAAGCCAGTCATTTGTCAGAAGAGAAACCAGACTCAGGAAGGGCAAGGAAAGTCCTCGGGACACAGCAAGAGCCGGGCCCAGCTTGGAATCGAGGAGGGTTGGAGGGAGCGGACGTGGAGGTTACCTGAGCCCATCCACTTAGTTTTAGAAGCAGAAACCAGGGGCCAGATGCAGAGGTCCCCAACAGTCTAGTGGCAGTGAACACAGCCTGTGCTCCATGTCTGTCTCCCTAGCCAGACCCGGCAGGAACTGACCAAGGGTGAGTGTGTGCCTCGGGCCACGTGGAGGTGAGACCGGCTCCCCACATCGAGCCATCTGGCTCCATCTGGGGCACTCAGCAGCGCCACTGAGCTCTGCCCACTCCTGCTTCCCCTCGGCTCCACACGGCCGTGGCCCCTGACAGTGCCCACTGGCACTGTGGCCTAGGGTGATGCCAGCCAGATCTCGCCGCTGGGGGATGCTGGGTGTGCCCGAGGCAGACACTGCGTCTGACTCGCTCCTTTGCTTTCTGGGCAGCTGAGGGTACAGGGGTTGGAGTCTGGCTGGGTCAGTGTGGGCCACAGCCTCTGACTCGGAATATGTGCACACGTGTGTGTGTGTGTGTGTGTGTGAGAGAGAGAGACACGAACTGTGCTCACCCAGATTGCGACAGGAGCTGAGACACACTCCCATGCCCTTTCTATCCCACACCTGTGTACCGTCTTTGCGTTTCCATGCGCGTGTAAGCAGCAGCGTGCAAGCGCAGTAGGTGTGTGCACACGTGCGCTGCTGCGGCACATGGGTGCATGTATGAGTGGGGTGCCCTGCAGAGCTCTCTGGTGGCCGTGCCTCGTGGGTGTGCTGCAGACACGGGACACTAGGCTCGGCTGCCTTTCTGTCCTTTGCCGATGTCCAGTCCGAGAGCGGCTGTCCTCGGCCCCTTCTGGGAGGCCTGGCGTGGGGGCAGGGGCAGGGACAGGCCGAGGCCGGCCAGGAGCTCCTGGCTAATTTTCCCGGCCTCAATCGATCCAGCAGCTTCTCCTGAGTCTATTAGCAGTCGGCAAGTGAAAATATCCCCCATCGCGAGCCCTGACCGGAGACAGGGAGGAATCCATAGCAATTTGTTCAAACAGAGGAGAGCGTTTCCCTCTTATTTATATTCCGATTTATTCCAGGCAGGAAGGGGGCTGGGCTGGGGGGCCAAGCCTGGCCAGGCCCCCTGGGTCCCCACTGCCAGCCAAGGTGGCAGCTGGTGCCCCGCGGTTCCCAGGGGGATGAGGACGGGAGGGTGGGGCCGAAAGGGGCCGAGAGCTCAGTTGTGGGTTTGGTTTTCACAGACACAAAGCTGCCCGCCCGGAGCCTCTCTGCCGGGTTCCGGGGCCGGTGCCAGGCGTGTGCTCACCCGCTGCGCCTGTGCCAGGTTGGGGGATGGGCCAGGCGTGGGGTGCCAGGGGCCGCAGCTGGGCCAAGTGGCAGGGGGGCCTCTTCTTCCCGGCCAGCCGTTGGGGACAGTGGGCCTCTTCTTCCCGGCCAGCCGTTGGGGACAGAGCCGCCGAGCCCCAGAGGAGAGCTGGTGTCTTTGCAAGGCCCCCAAGGCGGGCGCAGAGCCCCGGGCACCCCCTAACCCGGACCCCTGCCTCGTACAGTCTGTGCACACCGGGCTCGCAGGCTTCCTGACCCGGAAGTCTCTTTTGAGCACCCGCAGTAATGAGCGCTCCGGCTGTGTTTAATAAGCAGCCACCTTCGGGGCGCGGTGGCCAGGGCCGCCAAGTACCCAGGGTGCTCCTCCTGCCTGACCTGTCGCCTTCCCCGCCTCGCTCTGTCCCGCCTTCTTTACTTCCTCCTGAGAGCTGCTTTTGTGTCTGACCCAGGGACCCCCTGAAGACTGGGGCTCTTAGGACCGACGCCTCTGCAGCCCCTTTTCCAGGAGGACCCCAGAAACAGGCTAGCATTCTTTTGCCCCCGTCTGGCAGGGGTGATGCCATGGCAACCAAAGGGGAGGATTCCGGGGAGGGTGGGCCGAGGCCCCCCCTTGCAGCCCTCACCGCCCAGGTCATCGCCCTTGGGACGGGGCGTAACCAGAGCTTCGCACCCCGCCATCAGCGGCTCCCGCTGCGGCACAGGACTTGCCAGGCTGCATGACACCGCCGAGGTCTAATTTCAGCCTCTCGGACCTAAATATATCAAAGCTGCGGGATCATCATGTGTCTCGCTGCAGGGCGTGGGGGCGCAGGAGGCGGTGTGGCTGGAGGAGTGGGGGTTCCAGCTCCGCCTCCAGCGCCACGCTGCCTGGGCCGTCGGGGCAGGTTTTGCCCTAGGCCTCAGTTTCCCCACCGCCGTGACAGTGCTAATGAGAGCGCCTTCCGAGCAGAGGCAAGGAGGGACGTGTGGAAAGCTGGCCTCTGCCCGGGGCCGGCACACGGACTCACGGCCCTGGGGCTCAGGAAGCTGTGGCTATCGCGGCTGAGTCCGAGGTGGTCGGGAGAGAGTCAGGGGAGCCCTGTGTCCAGGCGAGAGACCAGTGCTGGCCGAAGGCGGAAGGAGACAGGCCCCGGCGGGGCAGGACGGGAGGAGCGCGGCTCTTCTCCCACGTGCTCGGTGGGGCGACAGCGCGTGTGGCGCCCAGCCCTTTCCTGCCATCCGCCTCGCGGCCCTTCCGGACGCAGTCTGGTCCCCTTCGTCCGCAGCCTCTTTCCCGGAGACCTGAAGGGCCTCGGCTTTGCCTTCGCCGCCCCTGGCTGTGAGTGGACTCCGACCCCGTCTCCCCACCCCACCCCAAGTCCCTCACTTTCCTCCTCCAGCCCGCTGGATTCCAAGTCATTTGCAAGTTGCGCGGAGGCTCAGCATTTTAATCAGATCCCACAGTGCGTGCCACTTATGTGGTTTCTACAATTTTAGCCAAAAAAAGGAGAGAAACCCTTCAGTGAGGGAGAAAAAATGAGAGAATATTTAAGCAGGAAGGCAGGTGTTACATTTCTTCATTTTTATATATACCTGATGCTGAGGAAAATGTACTCCCCAACTTTGTGTTTCCTGGATTGACTGTTGGGGAAGGAAAAAAAAGGATTGATCATCTCTGGAAAAGATTCAGCACGTCCCACCTCCTGGGACATCTACATTTGAAGGGACATGGAAAGAGAAGGAAAAGTTAATAACATGCTGGGTGTTGATGAGTGTTGGGAAGACACACAAAACGGGGAAGGATGGAGAAGGATGGAGGCAGGGTGGGCACACTGTCCTAAATGGGTAGTCAGGGAAGAGCTATCCAGGCAGTGAGAATGGCAGGTGCAAAGGCCCTGGGGTAGGACAAGGGTAGGCCTTCTCGAATGACAGAGAAAGCCGTGTGGCTGGAATAGGGATGATGGCCGAAGAACATGAGATGGACGAGGGGTCAAGATGACAGTGGGTGTGGCAGGCTGCTGAAAAAGTGTCAGCTTGGCCTCCAAGTAAGATGGGAGGTTTCAGCCCCAACCCTTCCCCACAGCGGCGTGTGGTGTTTTCCAGGGGCTGCAGCTCCATTCGGGAACCCACAGTGGCCCGGGGCGGGGGTTGGGGTGCCACCCAGCAGTGGGAGGCCTCCTCGAGCGGTGAGATCCTTCCGTCTTCTCCCGCTCTGCCCTAGGGGTGAAGGCCCAGCCTGCTCTCCCAGCTGCAAGACTGATTGAACATTCAGGGTTGTTATCATTATTATTATCCACTTAAACAACTTCACAGGGGAAAAAGAAGCAACCCAGCGACCATCGGGCATTCACCGTTCATTGTCAGCTCCCTGCCCATACCTGTCAATATGTTTTTACATAGCGGTAAACAGTGGTCCGTTCTGTTCTCTCCGCTGACTTTATCTCCTGCACACGTCTCCTGCTATCGATGGAACCCTCAAACCTGTCACTTTTAATGGCCACGGAGCACCCCCTGCATGGATATGCTGAGGTTGGGTCACCGTCTCTCCGCTGCTGAAGGCTGGGCAGGCGCCAAGATCCCTGTTCTAAACAGGTCAGCCATGAGCTGCATTTCTGCGAATGATTCCCAGCCCCTTTTGAATGATGTCCTGGGGGCCTCTTTCCCAAAGTGAGCCTGCCCAACAGGTCACAGGATAGAAGCAGTTTTATGGCTCTCACTGCCCTCCACCGCCGCTGGACTGTGTCGTGGAAAGTTTGGGCTGGCGGTGCACGCCCAGCCACTGAGCAGTTCTGTCATTTTCATGTGTTTGTACTGGTTTTATAGGTATGTGACGCTGTGCCTTTTAACTTCTAATTTTCACTTCCCAATGCCGTATTTGGATCTCTCAGCACCTAGTGATAGGAAGACCGGATCTGGGCAGAACTTTAGAGTCTCCACATCAATTTCTTATACGTCGCCCTGAGAATCATCAGAGGCTTCTGTTTCATACAGGAGGTGGGGATTGGTTAAATTAAGACGTGGCTTGGTGAATTTGATTTGTCTGCCACATCACGTGCGAAGGTCTCCCACCCCCAGTCACCATCCATCCTGTGATATCGGGGCTCAAGCCCCACAGGGGCCCATCCAGCCCGGGGCTAGCACCTCATCCATTGACCCCTCCTGGTCCCCATGCAGACCCCAGGCCTCGGGGGATCTCAGCTCCGTGGGCTTAGGCAGAGCTGGGTTTGGGGGTCAGGTGGAGCCTTGGGGACTTCCTGCTCCAGCCAGTGCTGTCTCCAGTCCCTGGCCAAGGACTGGTCTTGGTCTTCATCCTGGAGTGGAGGCCTGGATCTGGGTGGGCGGGCATAGGAACAGGGTCACGGGGTGGGGGGCTGATGGACTTCATGTCGACCTGCGCAGGGCAGCCGTACCCTGAGGTCAAGGGTGTGGCCAACGCCCCAACCTCTGTCCCTGACCCCGGATCCCTGGACCAGGCAGGCTCAGGTCCTGGGTTCCTGGGAGGCATTCTCTGCCGTGAACCGTGTGAGGGGTGGTGGTCCCATGTCGCCGTCATTGTCCCGGGCTCTGCTACCCAAGGGAAATGGACCGAAATGTCCCGAGTGTGCACCAGGCATGGACCCGACGTGGGTCCCTTTGCTTGATGCACACAGCAGCCCGGAAGTTCCTCCCACTGCATCCCAGCCTGTTCTTCCTGGTCTCCCTGTCTTGCAGAAGAAGCTGAGGCTTGCAGAGGTTAAACAGTCCCGAGGTCACTGAGGAAGGGCTCTCGGCCTCTCTCCTGCCCCTGACACTGTGCCTCAGACTTGCATCCGCAGCCTGCTGTCCAACAGCGCCCAGCTGGAGCAGAGGCCTTCGGCTCTCTTCTCTGCGATTGGCTCCCCGTGGCGGCTAGCGCTACCCTTTGTGCCTTTCATCAAGAGTTTTGATCCTGGTGTCCCGGGGTTTCCCAGAAAGATGGCTCCACCCGCTTTGCACGACAGGCTTCACCTCAGGGCCTGTGCCCACTGTGCAGGTCCCCACCCCTGAGCTGCCCCTTCAGCTCCTTTTATTTTATCTTGAGACAGGCTCTTGCGATGTCCTGGTATTACCCGGGCTGGCCTGAAGCTCACAATCCTCTTGCCTCAGCCTCTCGAGGAGCTGGGATCACAGGCCTGTACCCACTGTGCCTGACTGGATAGCATCTAAGACGGCATCTGGAGGGCACTGTAAGAGGGCCCGCGGAGGAGACTTCTGCTGGCGCACCGTGAGGGTTCTGTGTCATCCCACCCTCTACACCACGTGCCTTGCGGTGAACCAGGCTGGGGGACAGAATGCTGGACATCCCTAGGGACCGGGGTGCAGACACACTGCCCCCCACCCTCCCCAGAGCAGGGCTGGTTGGAGTTCTAGCCTCTTCCCAAAGCCGCAGGTTCGACAATCGGAACTCGGCCCTGCAAACGGCAGCAGGCCGCACGTCTGATGATGAGAGCAGAGCTTGTTTTTATGCTCCGTTGTGGTGACAGGGTGACAGCCCGCGTGCTGATCCTGCTGGCTGTGGCGGCTTGCCATGTTCCGTGACAGCGCCCTTGTCCCCACAGGTCAGAGGTACATGTACTTGGCTGGAGGACAGACGCTTTGCAGGCAAAGGGGAGGTCGCCGAAGGCAGGTTTGGTTTTGATTAGCAGGAAAGGACTGGTGGAGAGGCACGGGCTCCACTGTGGCCAGGGAGAGGGCGGGCAGGGCTGCTCCCAGGAGGGCTCCGGTCTCATTAGGCTCTGTATCCTAGCGCCCAGGGCAGGCGGTGTCGTGTAATAGGTGCTCCGGAAATGTGACAGAACGAATCAGTGAATCAATGGCAAATTAAAAGGTGATTGTGCGTGTCCCCCGAGGCCTGGGGAGGGAGGATGGCCAGGGAATGGACTGATGGACCCGGACTTGGGTCTGTCGATCTGAGAGAGAGTGACTGAAGGTAGATGGGCCACAGGTTAGCTGGTGTCTCCCGCCAAGGTGACCCGTGTGAGGGCGAGGCCAGTGCTGGGCTGGTCAGACTGTTTCAAACTGGGTTTCTTTTCTTTTCTTTTTTTTTTGGTTTTTTTGAGTCAGAGTCTTGCTATGTAGCTATGGCCTTGAACTCACTATGGAGCCCAAGCTGGCCCTGAACTGGTGGCGATCCTCCTGCCTCAGCCTCCCAGGTGCTGGGATTACAGGCGTGTGCCACCACACCCAGCTTCTCAAAGTGGTTTTCTGAGTACAGACCTGGAGCCTCCCCCAGCCTCAGAGGGCTCCTGCAAAGTCACTAGGCCCAGCCGTGGGTGATGGAGGACAGAGGGCAGGGCTCGGCCAGCCGTGTAGCCCCCTGGGGCTGTGTAAAGTCTTGCTGGCCTGTGGGTCACAGGAGAGGCTCAGAGCTTCTCGCCAGGCAGACCGGGAGCACCTTCGTGAGAGGGCCTCCTCCAAGTCCCCGGCCACCATTTCCAGAGCAGCTAATTAAAAGAGAAGAGCTTATTAATATTTCAGCACTGTTAACTCCGCTAAATTATTAAGTGTCCATCTGCATTACATGCATAAAAGGATCAATAAACATGTGCAGGCCAGGCACCAGGAGGGCCAGAGGTGTCACAGGGAGGAGGAGGGAAAGGTGGTTTCTCCAGGTGCTGCGAAGGACTGGCCCAACCAGCGGTGGCTTGGTAACTGTGGCCTCGAGCTGTGAGTCCCAAGTGAAAATCTATGGAGGAAGGGGTGGCGTGAGGCAGAATCCAGACCAGAGTCCTTGGGCCACTTAACCTTGCTAAGCCTCAGTGTTCCCATATGAAAAATGGGAGCAATAAGAACCTTGATGAGGGCAATCAAAAGGACATAAAGTGCTCAGTGCCATGCTCGATAAAATGGTAGCGTTACAGTTATGGTTGCACCATGATGCTGGGGGTGAGGGACCTGAGTCATAAGACAGGTCTCTAGCTCACTGCAATCCCCCCCTGCCTCCTAGCAGCACCCCGCACACTTTTTTGAACTCAGGACCTGGTGCATGAGAAGCATGTGCTTTGCCACTCAGCTACATCACCACGCCTTCAACAGGCCTTGCTAGACACCATTCTTACCCCAGCGCTTTAGGACTACGTGCTTCCCTAGTCCAGGGCCACAGCACTCAATCTCCCTGTACCCCCTGTACCAAGTTTAGCACTTCATACTGATAAAGGTTTGTTGAGTGACTGCCTGATGGACGGCAAGACCAAGACATAGATCCCAACTCTGTGTTGCCTCATTTGGAAGACTCAGAGATTTTGAGATGATTAACGGCAATGTGTCTTTCTGTAAATGATTTTTAAAACGTAAAGCATACAGTGTATTTTTTAATCAGCGCTGTATACCCCCAGCCCTATTATCAGCCTTTTTCAGTGTGAAGTAGGAGGGAAGCTAAAAGCATTTTAAATCAAGTTTTCTTTTTTTTTTTTTTTTTTTAAACCCCCTGCCTGTCTTACGCATCCCACTGCTATAGTCGTGTGTCGGGGGACAAAAGGAGTGAGCGGAGGCCAGAAAGCACTGTGGCTTGGTGTCCTCACTGTGACGCTACCTCAGAAGGGACCTCTTTTCTGCCACTGTTCTCAACAGAGGGACTGGGGGTGGGGGGTGCTATACACCCCTCCACTGGGTTGAGCTTGGGCTCTGTATTTCTTCACTTATTTTACAGAACACTATGGCGTCACATTTTTAAAGAGTTGTTCTGGAAAGGAAGGGTTTTCTGGTCAAATAAAGTTATCAGAACTTTTAATATGCTCTGTGAACGGAGTCTCTCTCAGATATAGGGAAAGCACTTGGCATCTTGATTTGGCCATGAAAAATCTACAAGGGATCTCAATGAACACTATCACCCACAGGGGATGCAAATTTCCTTTCCTAAGGGGGTTTGCTGACATTGCTGGTGAGAAGGAAATAGAAAGTCTCACAGATCGGAGACGGGAAAGCATAGTGGATTCCAAAATCCCACTCCATTTTCTGTCTACCAATGTGTCAAGCAGAGGTGAGCAGATCCAGCCGTGTCTCTTGCCCCAAGTACAAGCCCTAGGTCCCAGCCTGAAGGGCCAGGTCTGGTGCTGCTCCTGCTACTGTGCTTCGAGGACTTGGGGGTCTACATCTGTGCAGCTCCCCGGAGATGTAAGAGGGGGGTCGTCCACAGACACCTGCAGTGGGGAGCAGGGTCCCCAGCCAGCAGGTGGAAGGCCTGGGTTGAAGTCCTAGCTCTGTTACTGTCTCGCTGAGTGACTCACACAGAGCATTTCTTCTCTGGGCCTCAGTTTCCCTCTGCAAAGGAGGCTGCCTAGAATCTGTCCTTTCTGCCTCTCTGCGCTGATGCGAGGAGCTAGAGATGCACAGTGGGCCCCGGAAACGTGCCAGCTGTCAGCACGTGCGGCAGACAGAGCAGGGGCTTCATGCGAAGGGGACACATGCTTGGGGAGCCAGGCCTTGAGACCACACAGGGCCGTGTTGGAAATCAGTGCTGAACTGGTGTGGTGGCCCGGGCCTGTCATCCCAGCACTCCGGGAGGCTGAGGCAGGAGGATCACAAGTTTGAGTCCAGCTTGAGCAACTTAGGGATTTAGCAGGACTCTATCTCGAAATAAATAATAAAAAAGGGCTGGGGACATAGCTCAGTGCAAAGGTTCGACTCCGGCACTACCAAGAGACAGAAAGAAAGAAACCCACACTCGGTGTCGTCTGAGCCGGGCACTATCTAGAGCTCCCCGTGAGAGGTGGATTGTATGTTCCTCAGCAACCCCATGTCACGAATGAGGAAACTGAGGCTGAAGTACCCTGCAGAAAGCCATGCGGCATGTGTAAGAGCAGGCACCCCGAGGAAGGGACTCTGCTCCTCCTCCCTCCTGTGCAACTCTGTGGGGCCCTCAGCGCGAATCGTGAACATATCTGTGGGACATCCCTACCGGCTCTAGGTCTGCTTTGAGCGTTTCCACCCCTGGGACGCAAGGGAAGGAGGTCTCTTGTCCCCACACCTTGCTTCTCTGTAATCATCTCCAGAGCTGTCACTTACCGAAAGACCACGTACTATCGGAGCTGACGTTTTACATCTATTGCATTAAAACCCTCCCTACGCCAGCCCTGGCAGGAGGCATCATTGTTCTCGTTTTACAAATGAAGAGGCTGACGCCCAGGGAGGTTAAGAAACTTGCCCTGGGTCACCCCGCTAGTGGGTAGCAGAGCCAGCTATTAGTCCTAGACCATCTGTGTGTCCCTCCTCTCTCTCCCGGGCAGACTCCTCTCCCCACCGCTCCTTGCCCGACGCACTCTCTGGAACCATCCTGTTTACTGCTGTTCCCTTGTTTTCTCTCTGTTTCTCCCACAATGCTCTCTGAGACGTGGCCCTTTGCTTTTCATGACAGGGTCGTCTCCGGCATCCAGGGGCTGGAAGACTGACTGTCACGGTGCATCAGGCCCTAGCCTGGCCTGTTTGCCTTTGAATCCGATGCTGCCCCTTGGCAGAGGCTTCCCCAGGGTGTGCAGAGCTGGTGGCTGAGGTGAGGTGGGGAAGGCTCCTTCGGGACTCAGGCTCAGTAACACAGTTCCAACCATTCCAGGAGGGAGCAGAGTCCAGGGGAGACTGAGTCATGCTGACAGACCTCGGTGGGGGACAAGGGACACAATGAAATGCCAGGGCCGAGGGGCGAGGAGAGGGAACGGGGACTTCATACTAGCGAGCGCTTGTTCCAGATGGAAAATCTGTACCTCAAACCAAGCCAGCCTGGGAAGTGGTACTTGGAACGATTTGTGGATTTTCTTGCTGGATCTCGTGGTTAATGGTGTCAAAGGTTGGGTGCTTCCCCGCGCCTTAATGAGGAAAAGTTTAGGGTGAAATCTTAAGCAAATGCCTTGCTGCAATTTTCCTCTGTGTGTTCCTCCACTGTGTAACCAGCACTCAGATCAAAAATGTCCAATATTCCTGCCACAGGAAGTTCTTAGGCTCCCTTCCCGGTAAATAAGACCCTGTCCCACCCAAGGGCGGTCAACATGAAGCCTCCGTTACAGTAAGACTCGTGTTCCCAATTTTGAATTGTGAATAAATGAAATCATCCTTTACGTATGCTTTTGTATCTTGTTTCTTTCAAACAGCACCCAGGATGGTCAACAAGGTTGGGTCTACTTGCAGTTCTTTTTTTTTTTTCACTTGTATGTAACTTTCCATTGCACAGATATCAGCGTTTCCTTACTCCCGCTGCTCTTGGGGACCTGCCGGTTGTGTCTGGGTTTTAGCTTTCGGGGATAAATCCACCATGGCTACTCTTGCATCTGCCACGTGGTTCTGCGCGTGCTCGTTTCCACTGAGTACTCCGCTGCCCGTCCAGCACCTGATGGCCCAAGCCTCTTCCAAAGTGGTTCTGCTGCTTTCAAGCTGAGTGATCTTCCCGGTCCTGTCATCAGGGGGCCCTGGACAATCTCGCCCACATCACCCATGGTGCCCTCTCCTGCCCATCTCCTCTCCCATCTCGTGTCTGCTGGCCGGGCCCACGTTGTCTGGCCTGTGCTGCCCATGGCCTGAGATGGTCCCGCTGTCCAGCTCCCTTTCAAGATTCCCGTGGTCACCGCAGTATCAGTCATCACAACACCGCCTCACTGTGGGCGCACCGTGGTGGCCAAGATTACAGCTCATCTCCCCGTGCAACCTGCCAAATGGATGTCTTCTTGTTGAGAGGCACCCACCCGGGCCTCGTGCAGACATCCGTGAGGCCTCCGGGCCTTATCAGCAGCCGCCAAGCACATCGTCTCTTGCTCGGTTGTTTATTGATGCGATTTCTGGGGCCCTTGACCACAGGTGGCTGTCTCGTCCCTGGATGATGGTGTTCGTGCTTTTTCACAGCAAAGGATGACAGCGCCCGGCCCAGTCCCCAGGGTCTGGTGAGCATCGTACACAAGGGCTCTGTGCTGGCCACAAAATTAACGCAAAGACTTGGAGGCCGCCTGGTCCACTTCTCTCCTAGAAATGGGGAAACAGGCACAGAGAGATGCCTTGAGCTGCTCATCTCCTGACACACAGCCTAGGCTCCTTTTTCTGTCCTAGCCAAGCAAGCAGGGTGACGACCTGGACACCCAGACTCAGTGTGGGGCAGTCGTCATTGCTCGCAGAGCCCGCTGCTGTTTGCAGAGACTTGCGCGGTCACACGTGGCCTGTGCCACTCCCGGGCTGCCCTGCAGTTCTCCTGACCACTGACAGTTGCCTCTGTGGGCCACACTTCCGCGAGTGGCTCATGCCTGTCCCACCTGTGGCCAGGGGCTCTGCTTATGGCACCCGTAGAGCACATACAGTCCCACCAAGCAGTTTTCATACATCTTGTGGCTGGCCTTGAACTCATGGCCATCCTCCTGCCTCAGCCTCCCAAGTGCTGAGATTACTGGCACCATGGTGTGTCACCATGCCCGGCTCCCTGGGCCATCTGTATCTGTCTTCCGGAGCTTAGGAACTTCCCCACAGGATACCCTTGTAATTGACTCATGCGGCATTAACTGAGCGCCTGTGGTGAGTGAGGCCTTGTTCTGGGTACCAAGGAGAAGCTCACGGACTGGTAGGGCAAACACAAGAATCCTGCGTTTGGCAGACACTCGGCTGATACTTTATGGATGCACTGAAGGTGTGAGACACATTGGCTGCATACGGGAAGGTTTCCTGGAGGGAGCAACACTTTGATCTTACCGCTGTGAGCCTTCTCAGGGTGGGCTGTGACCATGGCTCTTTGCTCATCTTCCCAGTGGCCCCTCTAGCCACATCCTAGGCCCTGGGCACTGTCACAGAGGTGGAGGGGGGTGCAGGGAGGAGGCCCCGTCTTCCCAGAGCTCCAGGCCTGCAGTGGGAAAGCTCTGTACCCTGAAGAAGAAATGGTGCACAGGCCTGGGATCGAGGAGTAAAGTGACACAGCCTCTGCAGAGGACAGTGCAGCCTTGGGACTGGCCAGGGAAGCGTCTCAGGTTTCAGTGTCTGAAAGCTGACCCTGACGTGGTGAGGGGCAAGTGGAGTCACAGCTGAGGCGAGCACTTTGCTGAGAAAAAGTTCTCAGGAGAAACCGAGGGAGTGAGGGAGGCAGCCAAACAAGGAGGCAGTCAGGAGGCAGAGCCTCAGCCTATCTCCATGGCAGGGAGGGGTTCTCTATGGGGCATGGACAGCTCCCCAGGCACCCTGCGTGCGTGTGTGTGTGTGCGCGCACGCATGTGCTGGGAAGGGCATGGCTTCCTAGGCATTTCTGGCCAAGGCAGCTCTGAGTGCGAAGGGCTCACTTGAGAAGGTGAGCGGGGATGGACATCCTGCCACGTGGGGCAGCCAGGGGAGCAGCATGCTAATCAGTCCACCATCTGATCACACAAAGGGCACAGACATTCTGCCAAGGGCAGGTGCCAGGGGTGTCGCTTTCCCACGTCCCTGGCCTGGGGCCTCCCTGGAGCTCAGCCTGGCTCCCTATCCAGGAACCCTCGGGAGGCAGCCTTAGCCCCCGCAACCTGGTGCATCCATCCGACCTAAGCCCCCACATCCTGCCTTCCTTCTCTTGCCAGCTCCGGCCCAGGCCCAGATCGTGCACGCAGGCCAGGCGTGCGTGGTGAAGGAGGACAACATCAGCGAACGCGTCTACACCATCCGGGAGGGGGACACCCTCGTGCTGCAGTGTCTGGTCACCGGGCACCCTCGACCACAGGTCAGCCCGGCAGGAGGGACCAGGCCTTGCGGGGCCCACCCCCACCCACCGGGGGCCAGAGCTTGAGAGGCAGGGGAGCTGGGTACTAGAGCTGCCAGGTGGACGGGAACCAGAAAAGAGCTGGGAAATTAGCTCTGTGGGGAGGAGGTAGAGACTGGGCTTTTTCACCTGAAAAAATTGGTGGCTGAGGGGGATGAAAACCTGGACGTTCATTTCTGCTCTGTTCCTCGTATCCACTGAACAGGCGCATGTTTGGATGAGGCTTTAACCACGGTAGGAGGGTAGACCGCGTGCCGTGCACCAAACTCACGTCACACCTCTCTGCAGTGTTTTCTCCCTGAATCGCACAGGCATTACCGGCCCCATTTTACAGCTGAGGAAATTGAGCCTCCTTGGGAAGGCTAAGTAAGCACCTGGGTCACACAGCTCTCGGAAGGGCGGAAGCAGAACCTGGATCCAAAACCGGTGTTCTTTCTCTCTAGAGTTTAGCACACCTCCCCTGGCTATGCCCACCCTTAGGTCAGGAGCTCCGAGAATGACTACAACACAGACATCAGTCTACTGCAGGAAGCTTCCAGCAGGCAGGCGTGACACCCTGGAGGCTCAAAGACTCCAAATAATTAGAAAGAAACCAAAGACAAATATCTGGAAATGCCAGAAGAATTCTGTCCCAGACCAAGCCCATGGTTCAGGCAGGAGAGGTTGGCCGGTCGTCACTAGAGGGACGCCTGGAGCTGGGAAGAAAAGGGCTGTGGGGCTGGGAGGGATTTGCTAGTGAGCTGCTGTGACCTTTAAAAGCAGCAGAAAAGGTGCAGGCAGTTGGATCCTAGGAAGGACAGTAAAATACAAAATCCCTTTTTTTTTTCTTTCTCCTGGATGATTTGGGGACAGGACCGGCCCTGGCAGGTTTGGCCTTGACAGGGGCGGCTGCGTGAGGAAAGCCCGGGAGACTTGCAACCTGGAACCGGGTCACACCTTGCTTCTCCTCCGAGGTTTGCTTGGAGGTGAAGACAATGCTGCTGGATTGAGGTTGCTGCTTGCCTTGGGTGTGACTACCGAAGTGGGGCCGGTTCTCCGTAAAAGGCCATCTACGTGTGTCCCCTTGTGAGCCCCACGTGCGTCACCAATGGCTGTGTGCACACGCACACTTTTCTGTTTTCATCAGGGGTTTGCTGTTCCTGCCACTCCGGCTCACACCGTGGGCTGGTTCTCCCTCTCGCTCCGTCCCTGCACTCTGCTGCCGGCATGAGCACCACACCGCTCCTCTGCTCAGAAACCCTCAGTGCTTCCCTGTTATTTGCCAGCCCCCTGAGGTGGAACTGCAGACTCTCTGACCCTCCCGCCTCTCCCGTCCGACCTCCCGCTGCTATGGTCCTAGCACCCGGGGTGCCCGTCACCCTCCGGAAGTACACTCTGCCCTTGCCCACTTCAGCCACGGCTGCTGCCTCTCCCGGAGTGCCTTCCCGTTTCTCTTTGGCTTGTTTCATTACAACAGATGTCTATTGAGCACCTGTCATGTTCCAAACTCAGTCAGGGGCCCGGAGGATGCAGCTCAGGTGTTGCCTGAGGCTTCCCTGCCTCCCCGAGCGCCTCTCTACCCGGCTACCTACGGCAGGGTTTCTCCAGAGCTGACCAGGATGGAAATCGGTCCCTCACAACCTCCTGTTGGAAGTGACAGGTTGTCACTCCTGTTCTAGTCCGGGGTCACACAGCTCTAGGAGGAAGCGGGAGAGGCTTAGGGAAGAGTGTGAGGCCAGGAGACCATCCTGGATGCTGGTCAGACGCCTCTCACTCAGAAGAGACCGGGGCTGAGAGCAGCAGCCTGGTGAGGCCAATAAACGAGTTACATGGGGATGACAGACTACTTTCACCGCATTCTTAGTCTTCCGGGAGCTAAGTATAAACTCGATCCTCTCAGCAGCCCTAGGGAAAAAAGGAAACTGGCCATTTTACCGTTGGGGAAAGGAAGGCAGGAGAGGCCCTGAAACGTCCACAAAGCCGTGCGCAGATCTCCAGCCCAGGCCCCCGACTCGGAGCCTCGTCCTGTGACCTGGCCCCCGGTTCTTGGGCCTTCTGGGCTCCCCGTCCCCACCAGTGTCTCTGCTGGGTCAGGCCTGGGGAGGCCCCGATGCGTGGTCGTGTTCCGCCCGCAGTCCCTGCTGGTGGCCGGCTGCGTCTGACCCCATCCGCCCGGCCCGAACCAGGTGCGGTGGACCAAGACCGCGGGGAGCGCGTCTGACAAATTCCAGGAGACGTCGGTGTTCAACGAGACCCTGCGCATCGAGCACATAGCGCGCACGCAAGGCGGCCGCTACTACTGCAAGGCGGAGAACGGCGTGGGCGTGCCGGCCATCAAGTCCATCCGCGTGGACGTGCAGTGTGAGTCAGGCGTCGCCCCCACCCCCGCGGGGGGGCTCTGGTCACAGTGCGGGGCAGGTGGAGAAGCGGCTGGTGTGATCTGGTGCTCTGCCAACAGCACCTCCTACCTCTGCTTTTGTCCGAGGGACAGCTCTGAGACTTCCCACCCCACCACCCGGAGGACCCTCCTCTGTCCCTGGTCACAACCCTCAGCAGAGGCTTGGGCACTGATTTATTTCCTAAAACTTCTGAAGTGTGGCATGACATTAGGAGTTTAAAAAAAAATTTTTTAGCATTAACTTTGATGATTTATATATACAGATGTGTGTAAACTCCATCCATGTCAAGATATGAGTATACCAGGGCCCTGGAAAGTTCCCTTGTACCCTTACCCCAGAAGCCATCACTACTGTGACTTCTGACACCATCAGTGAGCTCTGCCAGGTGTTGGGCAAAAAGAGAATCTCACCAGGTGTGGTGGCACACGCCTGTGATCCCAGCACTAGGGAGGCTGAGGCAGGAGAATTGCAGCAAGTTCGAGGCCAGCCCGGGTCACATAGTGAATTCAAGGCCTGCCTGAACTATGTAGCAAGACCGTGTCACAGAGAGAGAGAGAGAGAGAGAGAGAGAGAGACAGAGAGACAGAGAGACAGAGAGAGACAGAGATTAATTCAGAGAGAGAAATAGAGAAGGGAGAGGGAGACAAGAGACACTTAAGCAGGTTACAGCTTTCCCTGAGGGCTGCCAGGAGCAAGAAACCCCCTCTAACTCTGGGGCTCCCGTCCTGACCCCACGGGGGTTGTGCCCTTGCAGACCTGGACGAGCCGGTGCTGACGGTGCACCAGACGGTGAGCGACGTGCGGGGCAACTTCTACCAGGAGAAGACGGTGTTCCTCCGCTGCACGGTGAACTCCAACCCGCCCGCCCGCTTCATCTGGAAGCGGGGCTCCGACACCCTGTCCCACAGCCAGGACAACGGCGTGGACATCTACGAGCCCCTGTACACCCAGGTCGGGACAGGCAGCTGGCTCATCCCTGAGAGGTCGTGGGGGCCGTCTGCGCCGTCTGGAATTCTGGGGACTCCAGCAATTCATGTCTGGTGTCAGAAGCACAACTGCTGAGCAGGGTTCAGACAGCCTGGGGCTGAACAGTCAGAGCGGAAAGGTCAGGAGGCAGTGACCAGGGCAGGAGAGCCCAGGGCGCCATGTTCTCCAGGGTCTCTGCTAGTTTGGAAAAGGCACCCAGGGACAGCAAGGATGCTGCCTGCCGCTGCCGCCTTGCACATTGGGCACCCGTGGGCACAGAGGGCTCTGGAGGGGCTGTCAGAGTCCTCCGTGTGGTCCAGTCCCCCCTTTGCGTGGGTTCTAAGACAGAGCAGGTTTCCCTCCATTTCCAGAGTGGGGAAACTGAGGGCTGGCCAGTATGCGCCAGGGCACCCTCAGACCCAGAGAAGCTTTCGGGGAGGCAGTGCCAAGGCTGGTAGAGTGTGACACTGTGGCGTCCCCCCAGGCCCCAGGGGTAGTGGCAGTCAGTGGTGTGGGTGGAGGTGGGAAGATGGGACCTGGGACAGAAATAAGTGGCCAATAGGGTGGGGGACCCCTTGGAGACCCCAGCGGGTCCCTCACTCCAATGGTGCCCTGCTGCCCAGGGGGAGACCAAGGTCCTGAAACTGAAGAACCTGCGGCCCCAAGACTACGCCAGCTACACCTGCCAGGTGTCTGTACGCAACGTGTGTGGCATCCCAGACAAGGCCATCACCTTCCGACTCACCAACACCACAGGTACAGGCTTCCCCGCGCTCCCCGTGCCCAGGGGAGACGGTGATCTGCCGTGCGGCCGGCCCTCCTCCCCTGGGCCTACTCCTGTTTGCTCCCTTCTCGCCCCCCACAGGGCTCCTCTGACCCCCACGACCTCCCAGGCCCCCTGGTGTCCCCCTCGCACAGCCCTCTGAGACCCTACCCCCTTGTCCCCTCAGCACCGCCAGCCCTCAAGTTGTCTGTGAACGAGACTCTGGTGGTGAACCCCGGGGAGAATGTGACAGTTCAGTGTCTGCTGACGGGCGGCGATCCCCTACCCCAGCTGCAGTGGTCCCACGGGCCTGGCCCGCTCCCCCTGGGTGCCCTGGCCCAGGGTGGCACCCTCTGCATCCCTTCGGTGCAGGCCGGGGACTCTGGTTACTACAACTGCACGGCCACCAACAATGTGGGCAACCCTGCGAAGAAGACCATCAACCTGCTGGTGCGGTGTACGTGGCCTCAGGAGGGGAGGACGGAAGCCCCGGGCGCTACCCGGGAGCTGGGACAGGGTCCACCTCCTTCTGCGCAGTCAGCGGGGTCAGGCGAGGCATGTTATAATTTACATTTCTAAATAGAACCGTGGCAATCCAAGGAGTAGGAAGGACTGGTATTGATTACCTATACTTTTCTTATTTTTAGATTAGGAAACAGATATTGCAAAAAGCCAAGGTGGATACCAGGCTTTAAGAGAAATCCCCTGGCTTTCTCTCTGTACAGTGCTTTCGATGTGATGAACCGAATTTAAGTGTAAAACATTTCCGTAAATCTTTAGTAGCGAAGCATTTCAGTGAATCTGAAGATCATCGCTGAGTGTGAAAACGATACAAAACCTGGAGAACGTGGGGCCGGGGATTTAGCTCAGTGGTTCCGCCACCTGCTTCGCAAGTGCAAGGACCTGAGTTCGATCCTCAGTACACCCCCCCCACCACAAAATAAACTTGGAGAACATCGCACAGCCTTTCCTCACCAAACCTCAGCCTCGGTGGTTGCCACAAGCTGCTTCCTGCCCTATTGATTTTGCTCCTCTGGTTGAAGGAGAAAACTTTGCACTGCTTTGCGTGTGCAGTGTTAGGTATTTTTGCTTCTAAGATCCAGCTCTTTCACCTTGAAAGTAAAAGGCAGTTGCTGCCACACCTGAATCTATGATGATGCGAGCTCAGTGTGGCCGAGCGTTGCTCACCTGTCACTCTCTGTCTGCCTCTCCTCCTCACAGAGAATGGTCAGCTCTTTCTGACATTTTACTCAGATTTGAGGAAAAAAGGTAACAAGGTTGTGGCTATTTGATGGCCCTTGTTTCCTGTCTTGGTGCTTTTCCCATCAGCGGCAGCAGCTTATGTTTCTCCGCCTATTCCATTTGACCTTTGAAACCTGGGCTGGGTCTCGTGGTTGCCTCTGAGGGTGATGACCCTATGGCCGCTTTCACCAGCCCAGTCGGAATTTGTGGCAGGCGTACCAGTTTCCGGTCCAGTTAGCACTCGGCCTACTAAGAACTCTAATCTTTGTCTTACTTCAAATAAGATCCACATTTTTAAGAGGCTAGGCCCTTTTCATTCTAGACTCTGCATTTTTATGTAATTGTGTGTAAGATGATTGTATTATCTTTTATTTAAAAAAAAAAACCAACAAACTTGTAGCAAAGAATCAAACAGCACATAAGGGAAAAATGTGCAAATTAATTGCCTTTAAGTTGCTCTCAGTTCCACTCTCCAGACAGGATCATTATTATAGGCTGGTGCGTGCTTCCAAATTGGTGTTCGAGGCTTAAAACAAAAATAAGCATAGAGCAGTGGGCAGTGGCCAGGAATGCCTGGGGGGGGACGCCCTCTAAGACTGGGTGGGGATGGGTGCTGATGCCCCACCCCATGGCTAGCATCATTCTTAAACTCATTTTTCTCCAGTGAGTTTTAGAAATGCATGATCCCGCAGGAGAGAAAAGGAATGGTCTGTGGCTTTGGGCCAGCCCCAGCCACCCTCCCCTCTCCATCCCTGTAGCCATGAAGAACGCCACCTTCCAGATCACCCCGGACGTGATCAAAGAGAGCGAGAACATACAGCTGGGCCAGGACCTGAAGCTGTCCTGCCACGTTGACGCAGTGCCCCAGGAGAAGGTCACCTATCAGTGGTTCAAGAATGGCAAGCCGGCGCGCATGTCCAAGAGGCTGCTGGTGACCCGCAACGACCCTGAGCTGCCTGCTGTCACCAGCAGCCTGGAGCTCATCGACCTGCATTTCAGTGACTACGGCACCTACCTGTGCATGGCTTCCTTCCCAGGGGCACCTGTGTCTGACCTCAGTGTCGAGGTCAACATCTCCTCTGAGACAGGTGGGCAGCCGGAGGGGCATCGGGGAGCTGCGGGGAACCAGAGAGGCCTAGAGGGAGGGTGTGGGGGCAGCAGCTTGGAAAAGGGAGGCCAGCGAGGACCTCATTTGTTCAGGCTGTACACATTTCTTGAGCCCCTACTAAGTGCTAGGTGCCATGGTAGGCCCTGGAATAAAGCAGTGGGAAAAATAGACTCTGCCCTCCTTGAAAACGTAGTAGGAAAGTTATTGTTTTTTCAGGTTGCTTCACAAACAAATCTATCATTGCAAACTGGGATGCATGAGTCTAGAAAGCATTTCCAGAGATAGAATCCTTGATTTGAGATCTGAAAGAGGGGCAGGATTTTACTTTGCAAAGGAGAGTAAGGGAAAGGTGGGGAAAGAATAGTGCAGGCCAAGTAATCCACATGTGCAAAGGCACTGAGGCAGCAAGGTACATTGGCCTTTTGGGAACTGAAAGGAGGTGAGGGTGGCTCTGAGAGAATGGGTAGGATGAGCTCAGAGGGCTTGGCAGGGCCAGATTATGTGTGGCGTTGTGAGCTGTATTCATTTTTCAGGACAGTTAATAACACTATCACAGACTGGGTGGCTTCAACAGAAATGCATTTTCATCTAATTCTGGAGGCTAATAGTCTGAGATGGAGGTGTTGGCAGGGGTTGGTTTCTTCTGCAACCTCTCACCTTCTCTGTCTTCACAAGGCCTTTCTTGTGTGCGTGAGTGTGTTAATCCACTTAGAAGAACACCGGTAATGTGGGTCAGGGGGCATCCCAGTGACATCATTTAACCTTAAGTACTCTGTCTCTGAACAGTCACACTCCAAGGTGCTCGGTGTTAAGACTTCATTTGGAGGGCGCACAACTCAGCCTATGCTAGGCCATGGTGAAGATGTGGGTCTTTATTCCAATAATAAATAGCAATAGTGAAATGATGATGGCTAACATTTACCATTTACTGTGTGTTTTGATGATGTTATGTTTTTCTCACTCACTTGTGTGACTGACCTCATGGGGGTCATTGTCTTCTCATTTTACCTATGAAGAAATTTAGGTTCGGGCAGCTTGAGAAACTTAGCCAAGGGGACAGCACGGTCAGGGCTGGAGCTAGGATCAGGGCCCAGGGCCTGTCCTCAGCCACCACTGCAGGGCTTACACTTTGGGAAGGACAGAAGATTGGAGAGGACCTTTGGGAGAGCTTCTCTCAGGCCCCAGCGCCCTGAACTGAGGAGCAGCTATCCTGCGACCAGAGGCAGAAATGAGTGTTCTAACTGTTAGGACTATTTTCTCTTCTAGCATTTCCGCTCTCACACCTCAGTTTCTCTGTGTGAGAAATTAGACCAGGCGGCCTCAGAGGCCTCTCCCGCCCTGACATCTACCCGAGGGGCGACCCAGAGGTCAGGACTGCTTGAGTTGGGCTTTGGAAGTGGACCAGAACCCCACAGCACCCACAAATTCATTTTGCAGACTGCTTTGTGTGGAGCCCTAGGGGAGGAACAGAGAGGATCCAGGTGCAAGAGGCCACAGCCCCTTCCTCAGAGCTCACTGCCGGGGTGGGGAGGGGTGAGGCAGGACCCCAGAAAAAATGTGACTCGCAAAGTGAAGGAGGGGATCTGTAGAGCACCCTGGGGACCTTAGGGACTGAGAACCAGGCTGCCTCCGGAAGGCGGAGGAGGCTCTCAAGGACACAAGGTCATGTGAGCCTTGTGGGGGTTGAATTTGCCAGGCAGAGGGACAAGCCCACAAAAAAGAAAGTGGGAGTCCCCCAAAACCGGGCTTCATGTTTCCAGTGAGCACTCCTTACTGTAGATCTGGCAGCTGGGTCCCGAGATGGGGTTGGGGATGTTCGCTGGGGAGGCCAGAGCCTGAGGGCCTTGTTTGCAGAGCCAAAGAGTTTGAGTTTTAACCTGAGGGCATGGAGAGGGAGAGCCCGAGGTAGGCGGGGTGTGGTGTGGAAACAGTGTTAGATACCGGGAAGAGGCCCAGGGCTGTTTCTCTATTTGGCTCCTAAGTCTGCTGCCTAGGGCCCGGAAGCTTTGTAGAGCCCCAGGAATCGATTTAGTCTTGGAAAAATAAATGAGCTGGCTCCAAAATACAAAGAGAAAACTGCAAAACTAAAGCCAATAAATGTATAAATGTTTAGAGTGTATGAATTATGCTAACTAGATAACTGGGCCTTAGCTCGCCTTGTAGAATTCTTTTAAAATAGTAACTTTATAATTTAATGATATTTAATGTTAAATATTTAATACTTAATGATAAAACACACCAGTGCATTTTAATTTGATATGGGGTAGAACAGGACCCAGGAAGGTCTTCAAAAGACCCTCAGTTTGGGCAATGTGTTGGGTTGGATTAGATTCAACTGTGAATAAGAGAGCTCTAATTAGTAGTGGTTTAGGGGCTGGGGTTGTAGCTCTTGGTGAAGCACTTGCCCAGCTCGCAAAAGGCCCTGAGCTGGATCCCCAGCACCTGGGGGTGGGGGTGGGGTGGGTGGGCGTGGTTTAAGCAAGATGCCTATTGCTTCCTCTTGTAGAAGTCCCCTGGCCAGCGGTTTGGGCCAGTAGAGTGGCCGTGTTCCACCAACTCCTCTGGGCTCCAGGCTCCTTTGACTTTCTGTCCCCTCAGCATGGGCCACCTGGTCCAGTGAGCTTCATTCAGGCCTTCAGGAAGGAGAGAGGGAAGAGCCTCTTCTTTTTAATATACCTTTATTTCCCCCTCGCATTCCATTGGCCAGAATTTAGTCACATGGCAACCAGTAGGTCCTAGGGAAGCTGGGAGATGTAGTTCTTATTCTGGGTGGCTGTGTGCCCTACTAAAAACCAAGCACTGTGTTCTAAGACTTCGGAAGGAACTGCCAGTGTTGGGGGATAGACTATGGTCCGTGATATCTCCTGGAGAGAAAGATGAAGGCTTTAACTAGGGCAGCTATGGGTAGGAGAAAGGGAGTTGAGAAGGAGAGATTGGGTAGAAATGCTTAAATCAACTCTAAATCCCCTGTACTTAGTAAAGCTGGACAAGGAAAAGGCCGCGCTGACTTTAAGACGTTATAAATTGGGAGAGTCTGAGGTAGCAGTGGGTTCCATAGGGGAGAGGGACCCACCTGAAGGAATTAGTGTGAAATCTGTGCTGGGGAGGGACTGGCCCCAGATCAGGCAGGGAACGGGGCAGGGGATGGGGGAGCCTAATCCCCGCTCCCGGCCCTCCTCCGTCCCCCAGTGC
>NW_022900932.1:4960004-4960890 GCF_012274545.1 Fukomys damarensis | reverse complement strand
TCTGGTCGCGCGTGGACAAGGAGGCCGCCCTGCTGCCCTCGGGGCTGGCCCTGGAGGAGACGCAGGATGGGAAGCTGCGGCTGGAACGTGTGAGCCGCGACATGAGTGGCACTTACCGCTGCCAGACGGCTCGCTACAACGGCTTCAACGTGCGTCCTCGCGAGGCCCAGGTGCAGCTGAACGTACAGTGTGAGTCCGCCCGCTCCCCGGCCCGGCCCTCCACCCTACAACCTCCTCGCAGGTCTGTGCTGTAGGACGCGGCTCTGAGTCCCTTGCCCCACCAGTCTGCCCTCCCGTCTTCATTTTCTGAAACCTGGCAAGCAGCGAAATAGCTCGACTGTGAGATGTGGAAATGGGATTTTTGCAGGAGGGAGGATCCTCAAGGGGGTAACGCGACCTGATAACAAAAGGGTGAAACCGAACTCACTACGTGCGTGCCCACCCGTGCTGAGAGCCCTTAAGTGCATTTGGCTCATTTAACCTTCCACGGCACCACAACTAGATTCTCTGCTTCTCTCAAGACAGAGAGGTTTTGTTTTTTGTTTTTTCCTTACCGGGGATCGAACTCAGGTCCTTGCTCTTACAAGTCTTACAAGGCAGGTGGTGGCACCACTGAGCTAAATCCCAGGCCCCACAGAGGTCCTTTGCCCACTTGATTCCCCCAGGTAGAGGAGAGGCAGGGCTGGGATCCGATCCTAATCCGAGGAGCTCTACAGAGTGTTCTAAACCCGGGCCCTAAACTACCCTCGTTACAAAGGGGGAGGCCCAGGCTGGGAAGCCCGGCTGGCTGGGTGGCCGGGAAATGTGGGAGTGGCTGTTGTCCGAGAGTGTGGCGTGGGTTAGGGTTAGGGCCGCCTGGGTCCCGGCTGCCCCGCCCCGCCCCGCC
>NW_022900932.1:4955518-4959852 GCF_012274545.1 Fukomys damarensis | reverse complement strand
CCCCGCCGCCGCCGCCGCCGAGGCCCCAGACCACGCCGAGCTGCTCCTGGACGCTTTGACCCGAGACAGCAGCGGCAGCTACGACTGCAGCGTCTCTAATGATGTGGGCTCGGCCGCCTGCCTCTTCCAGGTCTCCGGTGAGCGTCCCGTCGGTCCGCCCCACCTACCAAGGGGGCCAGGCTCTGCCCAGTCCCTGCTGGGCCTCACTTGCCCGGGTCCTGACTTTTTGAGGCCCATGGAGCAGAGCCCCATCGTGGCTTTGTAGACCCAGCTCTGTGCAGCCCTGATCCAATCATTGGCCTTCTCTTAAAGCCCCGCCCCTCCTGGACAGACCACGCCCCTCACTTACTCCCTCTGTAGGCCAATATCTGACCTAACCCCTGCCCATTATAGCGTTATAGCTCCCGTCTCTGTTCCTTGTCTAAAACAGCAACGTTCCTTTCAAGGCCAGCCTTCCCCAGGGCTAGGCCTTACCCGCTAAGGATCCGCCCACACCGGGTCTAGGCCCCCACCTACATTAAACATAAGCTCCACCCCTTACAGCCTCGTCCAACCCCCGCTCTGGGCTCCCAGCCTCCAGCCCCGCCCACGCGCAGGCGGGGAAGCTGGCCCTCAAGAGTCTCTCTGGAATGCCACTCTGGAAATGCAGGCTGTTCGGTGCCTAGAGTCCCTCTCAGCCCCGCCTATACATCAAGTCCTTCCGGGATGGGCTGATGGGCTGCGGATAGGCCACGGGTGGGGTCAGAAAGGCATGGAGGTGGTTACAATGACCTTTCCTTTCCCTCCATTTGGGGAGAGCCACCTTCCTGCCTGAACTGATGGCAGAGTCCCTGAAGGAGAGCTGCAGGCTCCTTGTCCCCCATTCCACTGCTCCCAGCTCTGTGGACATCTCCGTTAACTCTTCAGGAGGGTGGTAGGACCGCAGGTCCCTGGCCACCTCCCCAGCCCCTCCCACTCAGCCCTGCCAGCCAGAGGCCCCGGTGACATTTCCCACCCCCTTCCCCCTCCCCTGTTCTCCACACTTCCCGCCTCCCTACCTCTTTGCCTCCATCCATTTTCTCTCCTCCTGCCCTCTTCACTACCCCTGCCCCTTCCTGTGTCTCTGCCTCCATCTGCTCTCTGTGTGTTTCCCCTAATGCCCTTCCCTGTGACTCCCCAAATTTCTCTTCCCTCGGGTTCTCCCTTGACTTCTCTTCTCTGTTCTCACCAACACTGCCTCTGGGAACTTGTAATTTCCTTTCGCTCCATCTCTGCCTTACTTTTCCCCTACCCTCATGTTCCCAACACCCCTCTGTCCTCCGACACCCCTTTCTCTCTGTCACCGGACACCCCATCCTGTCTTCCTGTGCCATGCCTCCTCTCTCTATCTCTGCCACCCCCGCCACCCTCCACGGCCCCGTGCCCCCTCCCTGCCCTCTCAGCCAAAGCCTACAGCCCGGAGTTTTACTTCGACACCCCCAACCCCACCCGCAGCCACAAGCTGTCCAAGAACTACTCGTACGTGCTGCAGTGGACGCAGAGGGAGCCTGAGGCCGTGGACCCTGTGCTCAGTTACAGACTCAGTGTCCGCCAGGTGGGCGAGGGGGAGCAGGGCCAGGGACGGTGGGGCCCTCACGGCTTCTGGGGAGTCAGGGGCCTGGGAGCTCACAGTACCTGCGTCTGGGTCAGTCTCGGGCACAGCCCAGAGAAGTGGGCCCGAGTCAGTGGGATCCCTGGGGAGCCAGCATCGCTCATCGAACATAGAGTCTGTGCTTAGGTCCCGGGCGTGGGCCAGTGTCCTGCGCCGCTCTCGTGCGCGGCCCAGGAGGCAGCTGGTGTGGAGTGGAGTCTCTGGGGCCACCGCCGAAGTGAGGATCCACCTCCGCGTGAGCTTAGGCGAGCTTCCTTGCTTCTGGCTCCATTTCCTTATAGCCGAGGCAGCTCTGGAAGGAGGACCTGGGAGGGGGCATTGTCCCGGGGCACAGATGAGGGACACTGAGGCCGGATGTCCTAGGCCTTTGCTCTTTCTGCTCCTCCACACTCCTGACCCCAGTCGCACAAGGGTCTGGGCTGGTGCTCCAGGGGAAGAGTGTGGCCTTCCGGGCATCTGCGAACTCCCTGTATCTACAGCTGAACCAGCACAATGCCATGGTCAAAGCCATCCCCGTACGGCGTGTGGAGAAGGGGCAGCTGCTGGAGTACATCCTGACTGACCTCCGTGTACCCCACAGCTATGAGATCCGCCTCACACCCTACACCACCTTTGGGGCTGGTGACGTGGCTTCCCGTGTCATCCACTACACAGAGCGTAGGTGACGGCGGTGATGGCGGGGGGGGGACGGTGGCAAGGGTGGGTCCATCCCACGCCCAGGGACTCCCTCAACCCTCCATACTGGGCTCCCGAGCTTGGGGTGCCCCACCATGCCCCTCTGATGCTGTCACTGCAGGCCGGGCCTGCCGGGCCCGTTTTGGCACTGAGGACCTTGTCCCCCGGCCCGGCCCAGCCTAAGTACCCCCTGCTCTGCCCACACCTTGGGGCTAACTTGTTTCCGCTTGTTTCCTTAGCCATCAACTCTCCGAACCTGTCAGGTGAGATCCTTCCCTCCATCCCGCTCCCCTCTATGTCCCCTTCCTTTCAGGGATGGGAGAGGGGAAGAAGAGACCTTGAGATACCCAGACGGAAAATGAGTCCCACGGGCAAGGGCCGGGCTGGAGAGTTGGCAGCCAGGGTTTATACTGGGGCTTGGGCTGGGTGGTGCTAGTGGGGGATGGGGAACAATGTTCACGGTCCCTAAAGAAAAAAAAAAAAGCATAATCCGGGCTGATCCACAGCCTCTAATCTGTGCTCCTTGGACCTCCAAGCGACCTGTGTAATAGAATTCAAGGTGTGTATGAATAAAGGGGATGCAGTTATTTCTTTATTTTCCCTAACTTCTATCAGAGATTTAATCTCCCTTTCAATGATGGATGCAGATTGCAAACCACAGTAGAATAATCGGTATCTGTGGCTGTCATCAGGAGAAATCCAATGTTTTTCACATCACCTCCCAGTGCTTGCAGAGATCTCTAAATATCGCTTACATTCATTAGTATCTCAACACTACAGTCGTTATTAGGCCCAACACTAAATCTTGCGATTTAATTAGATAATAAAGAAGCCCTGTTATTATATAACAAATTATAACCATTTTTTTGACAACTGTACTTCAATACAATTGATTTCCTTTGTGATCCCTGTGCATTTCATGTTACGTGTCTAAAGCCATTATTCTGAGATGAGACCCTTAACGCTTCATTAGGAGTCAGAAAAGTTTGTGGCACAAGGAAAACTTGGGCCCTGTTGCCTTGAAACCCGGCCAGGCCCGGGGCTCAGACACTTGGTGCTGCCTTGGTGATGGCGGAGGGGAGGCTGAGCCGAGGGCTGAGGAGCTGAGCCTGTCTTACCCTCCCACCCGCTGGTGTAGACAACACCTGCCACTTCGAGGACGACAAGATTTGTGGCTACACCCAGGACCCGACAGACAACTTTGACTGGACGAGACAGAACGCTCTCACCCAGAACCCCAAGCGCTCCCCCAACACTGGGCCCCCCATGGACATCAGTGGCACCCCTGAGGGTGAGGACAGTGGCCTGGGGCAGGGAGGGAGGATGGCTTCGGGGAGGTCCAGGCCCGTGGAGCCCCAGACGTCTGAGGAGGACGCGGCCCCTCCCCGGGGAGATGTGGTCCCTGTCCTTGGGGAGCCCCGTGGGAGGGGATCGTGGAGGATCAGAAAGAAGGGGAACTGGACAGAGCCCTGAGCTGCATGGCGGGCAGGGAGCTTGGGGTGGGCAGGCGGGTGTGCTCACATCTCCCCTCCCCTGCAGGCCACTACATGTTTATCGAGACATCCCGGCCCCGGGAGCTGGGCGACCGTGCGAGGTTGGTGAGTCCTCTCTACAACGCCAGCGCCAAGTTCTACTGCGTCTCTTTCTTCTACCACATGTATGGGAAGCACATCGGTGAGTCGGGGGCCAGGCAGTCTGACCAAGTGTGTGCTGCGGGGAGGCACACAGGAGGCCTAAGCTTTCCACCTGGGCTGAATCACTGCTCCTTGAAAGGGGGATGGGCAGAAGATTGACAACGTGTAAACAAAGAGCAAAAGAAAAGACGAAAGGGGAACAAAGGTTGGCAAGGAAGTCGGAAGCCAGCGGTCTGAGGTTTGGAGACGGTCAAGGCTTCCAGGGCCTGCAAAGAAAATCTCTGGTGGGACTGGGTGGAAGTTGTTTGGGCATGGAGAATATTCAGCAGTGTGTATACCAAGCGTCTGCCCATGCCAGGTGATATGAATCCAACTCCGGAGCTTCCGTTTTCCCC
>NW_022900932.1:4948332-4955253 GCF_012274545.1 Fukomys damarensis | reverse complement strand
GATATGAGATATGAATCCAACTCCGGAGCTTAAGCGTTTTCCCAGGGCCACACAGCACAGCAGCCCACAGTGCTCCGACTGCCCGAGCGAGTCCTATCCCCAGGACTGCAAGGATTCCTCCTTATGAGCCCCGTGCCAGGTTCCAGATGCTGGAGAGCAGGAAGCTTGGGCGGAGAGTCCCCTGGTCTCTTGGCACCTCCAGCTCTGACGTTGGACGGCTCGTAGTGTCAGATGGGAGTTGTGCCCCCTGGGGTCGTGCAAGGACAAGGGCTCAGACAGCTGGAAACAGACCTGCCAAGGCCACAGGAGTCTGCCGAGAGGGTGGCAGTGCTTGGAAATGTGTGTCTGTCTACTTCCAGGAGATGTAATCTGTTTCCTGTGGGTCAAAGGGTACAAACGAGGCACCTGCCACTTGGAGCAACCCCAGAGACACCCAGTAGACTACATTTCCGAGGATACTTTATACCTCTGGAAACCAACACGCACGTGCACACACGCTCACACCCTCGTACACTCCATCGCCCCCTCTTGCACTGTTCTGGGCTCTCCTGCTCCCTCTGAACTGTCTATGGTCCTGGGGTCCATTCCTAATCAGCCCGCAGAAAGCTCATTTTCTCTCCACTGCACAGGGCAAGGAGGGACTTCGAACATTTCTGGATTTAACGGGCCCCCTTGGAGAAGAAGGCACCACAGCTAGGCTGATGGGTCAAGCTGAACAGGACGGGGTAGGGTGAGGTGGGATAGGAGGTCTGCATCCCCTGGGGCCCCCAAACCAACTGCGCAGTTTGCTCACAGCTGGATGTGGACTCTCTGATGAGTTTCCTCTGGGGTGGGTGAGGGAAAGTGACCCAGACAGCCCAGCCCCTTCCAATCCTCACCTGGTTTCCCCATTAGAGTAACTGGTTCATTCTGGTTTATTCCACCCTGTTCTAGTTTTATCACTGAATCCTCTGTCCCAGGCAAAGTAGGATGATTGGTCAGTGTCACCTCAGGAGGGGGATTAAGGGACTCAGCTGCCCGGGGGAGCATGTTGGGCCCAGTAAGGACCTGGGGGACCTGGTCTCGTGTGCTGGGAAACAGAAAAGCCAGAGGGAACAGTCTATGTGCTCTGGGCTCCCCCGGGGTCAAACAAACACACTCGGTGAAAGCTTCTCAAAGACAGATTTGAGTTCCACCCAACAGAAACCCTAAAAGCATCGGATCTGTCCAGCAAAGGAGCGGGCTATCTTGAGGGATGGTTAGCGTCCACCCTTCCTATCCCTAGGCAGAACCACCCAGCAGGCATGCTGTGGAGGGGACCCCATCCCAGATCATGTGAGCCCCTGCTGAGGACACTCTGTAGTCTCACCACCCCGTCTTCTCCAGCCGCCCACACCCCATCCAGCCCCTGGCTGCTTCTCAGACGTCACCTGCGCCCCCTGGCTCCGGAACACTGGTCTCTCTGCTCTGCTTTGAACGCTGAGGGCACATTCCTGCCTCCGAGGTCTTTGCTCATGGTGTTTCCCCAGCCTGGCTTGTCGTGCCTTCCCTCCGCTCTAGTCTCCTTAGCGAGGTCCCAGGCCGTCCCATCTGAAGTGGTCCCCGTCCTTTCCCCCTGCATTCCCTTCTGTGTAACGCTTACTGCCAGTGGAAGGTGAGCTCCATGAGGGCAGGAGTCTTTGTCTTGTTCTAGAGCCTAGAACAGTGCCTGGCACATAGTGGTGCTCAGTTAGTTGAACGAATGGAGGATTTCAACTCCGGGATTCCATGAGACCTTGATGGCAGTTATGAGAATCGCTTGTTCGGCGTTTGGTTGGTGAGAACCAATGGGCATTTGACCCAGACCTGCCCTCAGGAGTAAGGCGGGGGAGCGCAGCTGTGACTCTTGCTCACTGCCACACTGCAGGGCAGAGTGGTCTGGGCACAAGGACTGTAGGTTATGCCTCAGAGTTCCTGTGGGCACTTCCTGGAGGAGGTGGCGTTACAGAGGGGCCTTGAGGTGAAGGGTTCTATAGGAGGGGGAGCGTCACACGGAGAGGGCAAGGGCTGAAGCTGGCGAGCAGGCTGTACCCAGACAGCGGTGTGCAGAGCCAAGTGCCTTTGGAGGTGGTGGGAAGGGTGGGCGGGAAGGTAGGGAGCAAATTCACTCAGAGAAGTGGATCTTAGGCAGGCTTTCCCGTCAGAGCCCTCAGGACAGGTTAGCCGGGAAGAAAGAATAGTCAAGGCGACTGGCGCCTGGAGTGGGAGGGAGAAAGAGCAAGCGGTCCGTTTGGGATTAGTAAGGACCCCCAAAGATGCTGATGCTTGGGCTCTGCCAAAGCCAGCACTTCCTGTTCTATTGGGTGCCGAATGCAGCCCGGCCCCAGGGCTCCTCTGCTGGCAGGGTGACCCCACCTGCCTTCGGGCTGCACCCTGGCCTGGCTCTGCGGCTGGGAGGGGCGTTTAATTGTCTCGGCTCCTCCATCCTGCCCAGCAGCCCTGGGCACCAGCTGTCTGCAAACCTTGTGTCTGGTCCGCTCTCCTTGGTCCCAGCCAACTGCTTTCCTCCCCAGCAGGTAGCATTTGGTGGCTCTCCCCCACCGAGGGTCTGTATATCTGGTACCGCAGATGGTGTGGCTTTGTCTGTGGGCAGCGCCATGGAAATGCCAGCCACCGGCACTGTCTGAGATTGATTCCCTTTCCCTCAGATCCAAGTCTTTCATGTATGTCCCTGGGGGCTCGAGGTAGGCTGGAGGGGACAATGACATTGCCTCTGTGCTCTTACCCAAGCCATACTCCCTCTCTCTCAGCTAGTGCCCCTCAGCACCCCTAAAATTCAAGATCACTACGGCTGTGGGCAGATGGACTCAGCACCCGCAGGCTAAGGCCTCCGAAATCTCACGATCGCTAATACTGTATCTTTATGTCACCTGTCCCTAGAGATCACACACAGCAGGGGTGTGTGTGGGTGAAGATGTAGGTCTCACCGCCTGGCATGGCTTCCCTGTGTGGAGGGCAAGGGTGGCGTTTCGGGGTGGTTGGTTTGATTGATTAGCAGGAAAGGAAAGAAATGAAGACAAATTTGTAAACCATCCCGAGGAGCTGAAATCCTGTTGCTGTCCTTCCTCTTTCCCATCCCTATGTGCCCCCCACCCCCATCCCCGCAGTAGGAGGACTCTGAACCCCTCCGACACTGCGGATCTCTGGGCCCTCGTGGGGAGGGGCCTTGGTACGCGGGGAGGGGCCTTGGTACGCGGGGAGGGGCCTTGGTACGCGCAGGAAGGTAAGGATGCCTTGCAGACCTCGCTGTCCCTTTGTCACCTGCCGCAGGCTCCCTCAACCTCCTAGTGCGGTCCCGGAACAAAGGGGCCCTGGACACGCACGCCTGGTCCCTCAGCGGCAATAAGGGCAACGTGTGGCAGCAGGCTCACGTGCCCATCAACCCCAGTGGGCCCTTCCAGGTGAGACGCTGGGCCCAGGCCCGGGTGGTCACCCTGCCAGGAGGCACTTCCGGGGCCTTGGGTTTTTCCTCGATGTGGGGGGGGGGTGTTTGTGCCTGGCAGAACCTCACTGACTCCTCTGCCTCTCCCACTCTCTCACCGCCCCCCAGATTATTTTTGAGGGGGTTCGAGGCTCGGGCTACCTGGGGGACATTGCCATAGACGATGTGACGCTGAAGAAGGGAGAGTGTCCCCGGAAGCAGATGGATCCCAGTAAAGGTGCAGAGTGGGAAGGGCCGAGGGGCTGCCTGTGGGCTGCGGGGGAGGGGTTCAGAGGCCCTGGGTGGTGGAGCAGCATGCGGTCTTAGGGTATGAACTCGCGCCCACCCTGAGCCAGGCACGGGGCACCCCAGCCACCCTCCTCTGAGGAGTACTGAGTCGTCTTACACACCTCCTGTGCCTGGGCCTCAGTACCCCTCTGTGGCTCCAGGTATGGACCTGTGCCTTCCAGGGGCCGCGCGATTCCAGTACTAACCGCTCCAGTTGACTGGGTGATAACTGCGTACCAGGCAGGGTACAAAGCCCACTCTGCATGTTTCACCTGATCCCCACCGCAGCCCTCGGGGGTGGCTCCTGCTTGTAGACCCATTTCGCAGATAAGGCAACTGAGGTCTCGGTGAGCAGGAACCCCAGTGGGCTGCGTTAACCCTCACGCCACCCCACCTCACGCCTGTGCCCCGACTGTACCTGTGTGTATCGAGCACTCACCTTCAGGCGCCACCAGAATACGGGGACCCCTCCTGCTCCCTGCCCCTGCCAGAACTGACCGCAGCCCTGGCCCGTCTCCTCTCTCCTGTCACAGTGGTGGTGATGCCGGGCAGCGGAGCCCCCCGCCAGTCCAGCCTGCGGCTCTGGGGGCCCACGGCCATCTTCCTCTTGGCGTTGCAAAGATGATGAGAGCTGCCTGGCCCCACCCCGCCCCCGGCACACCAAAGTGTCCACATTGTACCAAAGACTGACCCCCACCAGCCGGGGTGCCCTGGGGCAGGGCCGGCCCGCCGGGGAGGGGCCTGCATTGCCTTCGAACAAGGACAGAGAATGAGGACCCGGCGCCGCACCGAGGCCCTGGAGACAGTTTGACACACGCACACACTCACACGTTCACACTCACACACAGAGATATATTAAAGCACAAGTTTCTATCCGACCTGCCAGCACCTTCTTTCCTACGGAGACAGGGGACTTGCTTGAATGGCGTCCGCCACCCAGGGACCTCGACACAACACTGGCCTCGTCCTACCTGCGTTTGAGGTGTGCTTCCGACCTTCCTCCTGTCCCCAGCTCAAGGCAGAGCTCCAGCCTGGTGGCCTGGCCGGAAGGGAGCCGGAAACGGGAGTCAGGAGACCCCCTCCTCTGGTCAGACTCTGGGACCCCCGCAGGAGGAGACAGGGGTCAGAGGAGGGCCAGGTGGGGCCCTGTGAGCTCCAGAGGACTGCAAGCAAGGTAGGGACCCTGCTGCGTACAACTGCTCCCCGAGGGAGGGCTGTGTGGCGGCATCCTCCGCCACCTCGGACCTCTGACCTTTTTCTGAGACACCGTGTCCTTCTCTTCGCTGTGCCCTCTGGAAGGGACCCAGCACAGGGTCACGGACCCGGGCGGTCTGAAGACGGACACCTCCCCCTGCCCCAGGAGCTGGGCTCCCAAGAACACAGTCCCTACCCTCACTCAGCCCCAAGCTGGGCTCCGAGGGGCCAGCGGTGGTGGACAGGCCGTTTTCGGGGTGGGACAGGGAGAAGTCCTGCTTCTGTGATTTCGTGCCCCCACACAGGAGTTGGGAGTGGAACTTCCGTCTCATATATTCGGCATGACCGGGTGCCCTGCGTCGGGGGAGAGGGCAGAGCACTGCCCAGCTGGCTATTCCCTCCACCCCCAGGGTCACTGAAGGAGCAGGGTATAGAGGCGGGGTGACAGAAGAGGTGATGAGTCCCCTTGTTCCCTGGAGCTGTTCCCTGTCCCTGGGTCCTAGTCAGGATGGCAGCTACAGGTCACCTCCTCAGTGCCAGCCCTCAGCTGCCCACCCGGCACCCATGGCAGAGGAGCCCCGTCCCTCCGTAATGAGTCTGTGCGTGTGTGTGTGTGTGTGTGTGTGTGCGTGTGCGTGCCCGTCTGTGTCTGCATACCATGAGGGCACATCTCTGAGCGGGAGCGTGCGTAAATAAAGGTCCGTGTGCACAATTAAACATGTCTGAGAGGCCGGCTCTGTACCGTCTCTGTGAGTGTTCATGTAAGTCAGCAAGCCTGTCCACCTTCACGAGTGACCTGTGTGTTTGTGGGGGACCGGCCATGGACACCACTTCTGGCCCTATTCTGTAGTCTCGAGCCGCTTTCCACAGCCTGAAATCCCACACCTATCAGCCATCCCCTGTGGGTGACAGGGGGCTTACAGATGACCCTATGGAATGCAGACACATCCGATGTGTGCCCAGGCTCCTTCAGGGCTTTTGCTGGGGACAGCTGCAGAGAGGCCTGGAACCCAGGCAGCACTGACGTGCCAGGAGGCAGGCGGGGAAACTGCCCAGCTCCCTGCTCTGCTAGGCCTGTGTTGTCATCGCCAAGAGCTGGTGGGTGGCCAGGCCAGGCTGCTGCGGGGTCTCCAAGGCTGGGTCTGAATGAGTCGCTCCAGGTTCCCAGCACACCTTCCATGGCAGCCATGCTGATTGTTCCTTAATTGTCCCATCTGTGCAGAGTCTGTTTCCCCAACTAGACTGTGAGCTCCTCCTCCTCCTCCCAGCCTCCCGATCCCTCTCTTCCTCCTCCCACTCCTGCCTGGCACAAGACAGCCTGGGATGGAAACTACCCAGCTTTGCCCAGAGGAATGGATTCCATAAAGCAATGGTCCTCGGCCCCGGCTGCAGAAGGAAACTACCACAGGGTTTTTAGAAAGCACCATTGCTTGGATCCCAGCCCAGGGGTTCTGATTTAATGGGACTGGAGCACAGCCTGGCATCAGAAATGCTGAAAAGCTTCTCAGGAGACCCGGAGGGAACCACTGGCCTCTTACCTTACCGGCAGCCTCTGGGCCCTTGCTGGGGCCAGGATTGGAGCACCAGAGAAACGGCCCCAAGTGCTTCCTCTTCGGGGCTCCTGTGGCACCCCATACCTGCTGCCCTGCAACTGTCCCTCACCATGGCTGCGTCCTCTCGGGGTCTCCTGCCCCATGCACCTGTGTCGGACGCGGGAAGTACACACGGCACAGACTGGCTGAGTGGAGCTGCATGTTAGTCCCCGTGCTCCCAGTCTACATGGTGAGAAGGGTCGCTCTCTGTGAGAGGACAGCCCTGCCCGGAGGGTGCTCGGCCTGGGGTGGTCCTGTGTTCGTGTCTGCTCACATCAGCCGGTGTGGGTGTGCGGTGTCTGTGCACGAGCGGTGCCCGGTGCCCGGCATGTGCCCATCTGTGTGAGTCTGTGTGCGTGCGTGCCGATGCTGCGAGGAATGCGTGTTTTCGTGCGTCCCTGGTGACGC
>NW_022900932.1:4938802-4946668 GCF_012274545.1 Fukomys damarensis | reverse complement strand
TGCTCCCAGTCTACATGGTGAGAAGGGTCGCTCTCTGTGAGAGGACAGCCCTGCCCGGAGGGTGCTCGGCCTGGGGTGGTCCTGTGTTCGTGTCTGCTCACATGCGCCGGTGTGGGTGTGCGGTGTCTGTGCACGAGCGGTGCCCGGTGCCCGGCATGTGCCCATCTGTGTGAGTCTGTGTGCGTGCGTGCCGATGCTGCGAGGAATGCGTGTTTTCGTGCGTCCCTGGTGACGCATGTGTCCATCTCTGCGTTGGTCCTGTGTTCGTGTCTGCTCACATCAGCCGGTGTGGGTGTGCGGTGTCTGTGCACGAGCGGTGCCCGGTGCCCGGCATGTGCCCATCTGTGTGAGTCTGTGTGCGTGCGTGCCGATGCTGCGAGGAATGCGTGTTTTCGTGCGTCCCTGGTGACGCATGTGTCTGCATCTCTGCGGGAGCGTCACGTGTGCTGTGTCCGTGTGTCAGCGTGGTGGCCGGTGGCCGGTGCACACCCCGGCCCGGGGATCCAGTGCCTCTCCCGGCGGCAGCTTCACCCTCAGGGTCAGGGTGACTGAGGCATTTTGTGGCCTTAAAACAGAGAGTCTGGGGTTGGCCCAGGGTGTGCAGGGTCCTTCTCCCCTTCTTCCCTCCAGGTTGGTGTCTGGGGGAGAACGGGGTTCCCGGGACCAGGCAGCTGATGGGGAGCCTCGGCTTTACCGGCCCCTCGGATCTCAGAGCTCCCCCAGGGGTGCCAAGTCAGCCTGAGACCAAGGCCTCTCCTCCCGGGACCGCTCTCCCCACCTGTGCCCTCTGGGGTGGGCCCAGCACGCCTTTCCCACCCATTCCCCTTTCCCCTGTGCTCTCAAAGCGCTGGCCAGGCTGTCAGAGCCGGGAGGGGCCTCAGAAGGTCCAGTTCTTCACGGTGCACGTGAGGAAGCTGAAATTGAGAGGGGCAGGGACTGGCCCAAGGTCACACAGCCAGCTTGGGTGTCGCCAGCCTTGGAAGCCAGGCACCACAGCCCCAAGGTGCCACACCGCTGACCAGGGCTCCTCCCTGGGATCTCCTGACGGAACAGCTATGGGGACCCAGGCTGCAGGTGCTGTCCCTGGGCTCCTGCACTTGGAGAGGCACTGTCCCGAATTCCAGTCTCTCACCCTGGCCGCAGACCTCCCCCTGGGTGCCACATGGAGCCCCCCACCCTCTGTCCACACTGGTGGAAGCTGCTGCTGCCTCTCCCAAGATCCCAGACAGAAGAGACTCATTTCCTGTCCCCTCCCCTGTCCTTTCAAGAGCCTGGCGTAGGGACAGAAGTCAGCATGCTCCCGTGTCCCCATCCTCCGGACTTCCCCCTAAGGACCAGGAGGGCTAGAATCTTTGGTTTTTCCTCTCTGTGGATAGCTCAAGGAGGCAGGGGAGGGGTTTCCCCGAGTCTGTCCTCAGGAACATGACGGTGAACCGGCCCTGGAGAGACCCTGTAGGGCCGCTGCTCGAAGTTGAGTTCTGGGTTCAGGGGAGCCCTTCCTGCTTCCAAAGGCAGGAAGCCTCTTCTCTCTTGTGTCGGTGGTGTGTGTGTGTGTGTGTGTGTGTGTGTGTGCACGCGTGTGTGTGCGTGCATGTGTGTGCGTGTGTGTGCGCGTGTGCAAAAAGACCACTCTTTCCTGGGGATCCTCTGATCCTTAGAACTGGAAGGGACCTCAGATGGGAACATCGAATCCAATGCCCCATTGCACAGGTGAGACAGCTGGGACCCAGAGAGGTGGCGTCTGCCTACCCCTCCCGACCCCCCATGTCACCTGCGCCCAAATGCCCTCTCGGCTGGCACCTTCTCAGCCTCCTCCAGCCACACCATCCCTGTCTCCGCCGGCTCAGCTGGCCCCTCTGCTCCAGTGCTCAGCGCCCTTCCTGCCTCGTGGTGACCCGCTCACCAAGGCCCTTGTCCCCACCCAGAAGGGACAGGGAAGGAGGGGCTGCTCCAACCCAGAGGCCTCAAAGACTTTGGAGAAAAGCCAAAAGCCCTCATGCCCAGGCCCACGTGTCTGACACCCCCTCCAGCTCACCCAGCACCAAGGTAAAAGCACAAGGAGCCCCCTCATTCATGGGTGAAATATATGGGGGTGGTTTTTTAGTCACACGACACTGTCCTCACCCCTCTGCCTTGCTCTCTGTCTCCTCCCCAGCCTCTGTTCCCCACTTGCCCCTCTCTCACCCGCCCAAACCCTCAAATGTAACCTGTAGTTGCGGATGCGGTTGTTTCCATCAATAAAGCTGCAGTGTTCTAGCGCACAGAGTCGGGCTGTGTGTGGGGGCCGGGCAGGAGGGGGAGGCGGGCAGACCCGGCTGGGGTCAGGGCAGGGGCTGGAGGGGCCCTTGGGTTCCCTGGAGCTCTTTCTTCTCGCTGGCGTCCGTCACCGTGGACCCCGCTCTGCGGCCTGGGTAGCGCGGACCTGTGCTTTCATTGCTTCCAATGAACCCTGCGTCCTCTCTAATCTGTCCATTCCCCAAATACCAATCACATGACTCTGCCTTCGCGGAATTTCCTGTTTACTGGGAGAGATGGACGCTAAGCTAATAATTGCACTCCAAACCATGTCGTTATGAATATAATGAGGGCTGGGAAAGAAAATTGGTGCTGGGAAGCGGGTGATTATTTGGGTTGGGGTATTCAGGAGGGAGCTCTGAAAGAGACACTTAAGAGAGACCTGAAGAGTGGTGGGAGCTGGCCTGCTGGGGCGAGGGAATCTTCCAGGCAGAGGGAACAGACTGTGCAAAGGCTCCAGGGAAGAGAAGGGCAGAGAAGAAGGGGTAGGCAGGTGTGAGTGGTTGAAATGCCGTTTTAGTTCTCAGTGCCCAACCCCACTGTCCCTCTTGTGTGCTCAGAGTTGCTGCCCCCAGGATCTCTGTTTTGGCCCCAGAAGCCCTACCCAGTACCCTACCAGCTGCCTCTTCCATTCACCACCAGCCAGCGACCCCCTTGCTCTGAAGTCATTTGATGCCAGCCTTTTCCTTCGTCCCAGACCTCTCAGAAATCTAGGCTTTCAGAGCTGGGAGGTCCTCGAAGGCCATTTATCTCCTTCCTTTACTCTACATTTTCCTTAGGAGAAATACATGGGCTTTCAGAGGGCAGGGTGGGCAGCAGGGGAAGAGGAGGATCTATTCTCTTGCGAGTGTTCCAGGGTAACCTAAGTCAAGGGCCTGCGTGGCCATCACAGTACAAATCACAAGAAATCAGGCAAAGGACAGGAAGAGTCTTCCTTGTTATTTGGTTACAGTGACTCATGCGGGCAGAGTGGATGGTTTCCTGTCCATGTTTCAGATGGGGAAATGGAGGCTCAGAAAGGCGACAAGACCAGGGCTCCCTACCCTATGAGTGTTATCAGCTCTCATCATAGATAACTTCTTGCTGCCTTACCTGAGATTTTTCTTTGAAGGGTTCGGGACTCGTCACTGCTGTAGATTGGTTCAGTGGATACAAGAAGAGACCCACTCCAACTCATTCAAGAACAAGAAGGGTACTGTGAAGATATATGAAAGGAGTAGGACAGACACTCCAAAATCCAAACAGGTTGCAGCAGAGATGGTTTTTCCATCAGATCGAGCCCAGGCATGAGCTCTCTATAAATGGCAGCCCCCAGGGAGCCATGTTTTCTACCCATGACCCCTTTCTCCAATGCAGCTGATTGGAGCAGGTGTGACCCCTGACTTGAGGGCAGCCAATCAACAGGTTGCCTAAAGGTGTGTGTGTGTGTGTGTGTGTGTGTGTGTGTGTGTGGCTCGACACAAAATGGTGAGAACATCCAGTCAGCCCACTCTCTAGAGAGAATCACATCAGATGGGTATTCTGGGCTCAAGGTAGCTCTAGGACCATCAGCTGTAGAAGCTTATGGCTCCTCCCCTGAGGTAAAGATGACCATAAATCCCTTGTCCTGTAGAGAGGCAAAGGCTAATTCTGGGGAAAGGGATCTTTCCCTTGAAAATTCCCATAGAAACCACAATAAAATATAACACGATCTCCCAGAAGCCCTGAGCTACTCTGTGTCCAACTCCCTTGAGACCATCCCAGCTGAACCTAGCCCTCCGCCCTCCCCACCAAAGCGCCAGAAGATGTGGGGCTGAAGCTGCCTTGGAGGCTGCAGACCAATCTCTGTTGAGGCTGCATGGAACAGAAGGTTTGCTCTGCCAAGTCTGTGTGGATTCCTGACTCACAAAGTCGTGGGATGTGATGATAGTAATTGTTCTCTGAAGCCCCTTAGGTTGAGGGTAGTTTGTTATGAGGGCAGTAGGTGACTCCTCACCATCTGTGTCTTTTCGCCTACCGAGGAACAAAGTCAATTCCTTTCCTGACTCAGGATGTCTGCTCTCTCACAGCTTCAGCTTTCTGGGTACCATGACCTCTCAGCTCCAATTCCCCAGTGCTCATGACCTTCCAGTGGCAGCTGCCAGCATTCAGCGATGCAGCCTCTCTAGAGAATGGGCTGGCTGGATGCTCCCACCATTTTGTGTCGAGCCACACACACACACCTTTAACAACCTGTTGATTGGCTGCCCTCAAGTCAGGGGCCACACCTGCTCCAATCAGCTGCGTTGGAGAAAGGGGTCATGGGTAGAAAACATGGCTCCCTGGGGGCTGCCATTTATAGAGACCTAATGCTTGGGCACCTCAGCAGGGGCAGTGGGCTGACAGACATTGCAAAGATATTTATTTCCTTGCATCTTTCCTCTGTCACCCTCCTCTAGTGACGTCTGTTTCAGGGTCACGGCTGGGGTATACACACCCTCCAGTTGTCCCTGTTAAAAGGCAATCCCACCGCAAACTACTCAGAGTCCTGTACTACCACATTATAGATGAGGGGATGGAGGCTCAGAAAGGTGACACAGTCACCTTAGCTCATAAAACTTGAGGGGAAGGACCTGGAGACAAATCCCAATTTTTGCTTCTGGCAAAGTTTTCATTCACATCAGCGGGATCCCCTGCCCTTTATCTTCCCCATAGAAATCGTTCGGTGTTCGGCCCAGCTGGTCCCTAGGGACGGGCAGAAGCAGGGTCCTTTCCTGTTGCGGCTCAAGCTGCAGTCCTCTGCCTCAGACGGAAAGTGTCCCTGGTCCTGCTTTTCTATTTCTGGCTGCCTGACCCTTTTGCTTACGTCCTTTGTTGAAAGCTACTATAACACCTTTTCAGAAAGAGGCTGGGTATAAATAAATCCAAGAAAAAAAAAAAAAGCCAAAACTCCTCTCCTTGAAGTCACCCCAAGCCGGGTGGAAGCAACTTTTCATACTGTTTCTCCCACTCCCTGATCCCAAATTCATCTTCCCTGGGAAGGCAGCCCCATCGGCGCCCAGCATGGCTTCCCCCTCTGAGGTCAACTTGGCAGATCCCCCAGATGCAAACCCTGCTGCCAAATCCACCGCCCCGTCTTTTCTTCAGCTGTTTAGGCCTCCTCTAGGAATGTCCCGAGCGTCCTCTTTCTTGTTCACCGAGGCCAGCGAAAGCCTCCCTGCATCTCTACACACTGTTCTAAGCGCAGCCCGTCAGGCCCCGCCACATCCCAGAACCACCCACCAACTCGCCCTCCTCTGAGAGGCAGCGAGAAGTAGAGTAAAACATGAATCACGGCGGCTGACAGTGCCAAGCGGCCACGCGTTAGAGTCACTGCTGCCATTTGAAGATGTCTGTAATATGCAGTTTGGAGAGAACGCAGGTTAAAAAAGAACATGCCTATTACCATCTCATTTTTACATAAACAATCTGTGTGTGTGTGCGCGCGCGCATGTGCGCTTTAAGTCTGAAAGACTATTCACTGGGATGTGACTAGGAGTTATCTTGGTGAAATTTCAGAAGCTTCTGGCTCATACCCTTAGGCTTTCTGTATTGTCTGAATATTTTTACATCAACCTGTATTACTTTTTAAAACCAGGAAAAATCTATTTTCTCGAGAAAACAAAAGCCAGAAGTCATCAAGGACTAGAAATAAAGGTCACTTTCTGTTCCTCAGCATTATTCTTACAACCATACATCGCAGAGTTTGGGGAGAGGTTTTGAACTTCAAATCTTTTCCTCCTGATTAATTCAAATGAAAACACTCATACAGTTGGAAGAGGAGGGAGGACAGGGTGACTGAGTCGATCAGGAGCAGGGAGGTGGAATTGTAGAGTCAAGTTTTGAATAAGAGAAATCCCAAGGAGAATAATACTACTTCTGGGGACAAATACTACCTTTTAGGGTTATGGCCGAACCCCACATGACGTGTGTGTGTGTGTGTGTGTGTGTTTGTGAAACTGAGGTATGGGGCAAGGGGAGAAAAGGAAGAGGACCTGGTCAGCCAGGACCCCTGGCTTCTGCCATTTCATCTTTGGCCTCCCTGGCATTGCTCAAGAATGTCAGGCTTCTCAAGCGCTAAAGAACAGGGCAGAGAGGGAAGAATCGGTAGACTTATGATTCCAGTGCATTAGTTAGAAAATTCAAATATGCATTTAAGAACAAAAGAATAAGCTGGGTGTGGTGGTGCATGTGGATAATCGCAACTACTCGGGAGGCTGAGGCAGGAGGATGTCAAATCCAAGGCCAGCCTGAGCAACTTAGGGAGGCCCTGTCTCAGAATAAGCATTTAAAGAAGAGCTGAGGATGTAGCTTAGCGGTAGAGCACTTGTCTAGAATGTGCAAGGTCTCGGGTTCAATCGCCATACCTCAAAAAATTATTAGTTAATGAACAGAACAGTCCCTGTCGTGTGCACAGCCCTTTCGAGTTGGCATCAGTTTCTGCTTTCACCATCAAGCTGAGCCTGTGAGGGGCACCACTGGGGTGAAAAACCCTAAAGGAGGAAAAATGAAGATCACAATACTTTCCAGGGGCCTTCAGGGCTCCTGCACTGAATTTTTCTGGATGTAATCCGGGAAGGGGATTGGAGGGACCAGGCGGGCTCTGAAGAGGCTGTGTGAGGATGGAAGTAAAGAAACCACAGCCCCTTGCCCGCCATGGCCGGGCTGGACTTGCTGCTCCCCAGAGGGAAGGGGCAGCAGCCTGCAGAGAAAGGCCAGGAGCACGGGTGCTGGGAGGCCTCACTCACGCATGGTCTGTGCAGGCCGGAGAGCGCCTGCACAGGAGGCAGCAAGAACCTCACTCCCCGCAGCCAGAAATCCCCCTAGGAAGCTCTCTGAACCTTGGCTAGAAGCATGCAGGGCTCTTCTGAATGTCAGAAATTCTCAAGATAGACGGGGAAAATCCCAGAACCTTCAAGTTCCCACACTCCTTTGTCTCACTGTCTCATTCTTGCGGGAAATCCTTTGAAAACCTGACTTACACCTCCCCTGCTGTAGCCTGACCAGATGCTATGACAACAAGCTCGTTCATCCTCCAGCAACTCCCCCACAGCTGACCTCCCACGAGGAGAGGGCCGCTGGCTTCTCAGCCCCCAGAGCACGCTCAGTGCTGGCCCTGGGCTTTGGCCCTGCAGGCCTCTGCTGTCTCTGTCTCAAGACCAGGATCACAGATGGAGCCCAGATCTTCGAGAAGAGGGTGGGGGAGAGGCAGAGAGAAGCGGAGGCTGAGCCCCAGGGAGCTCGGCACACAGGATGCCCAGCCTGGCTGCTGGATGCCCCCTGTACATTGAAAGAGAAAGTGCAGAGGTTTGAACCTGAAGGTTTTCCAGCTCTGGTCGGGTGTTCTAAGCCATGGAGAGAAAGGGCCACCTACAAAGGGTACAGGGAAACCTGGGGACATATCCTGTTTCTGCTCCCTCCCAGATATTGGGGACCCCACAACCCAGGCCTAGTGGGAAGTGGTCACCCTGCTCGCAGCCCCTGATCCGGACTCCCGGAAGCCAAGAGGCGGGCAGGCGGCGAGGCCTCCAGCCTAAGCCTGGGCCTTGGCTGGGCGCCTGGGGGCGTGGCTCC
>NW_022900932.1:4915500-4938718 GCF_012274545.1 Fukomys damarensis | reverse complement strand
GAGTCGGCGGGAGAAGAACAGGCAGGATGGGGTCTTAGCAGGGTAGGGCGCTGCCAAGAGTGCCGCGGAGCCGAGTCAAAGGCAGAGAAAGGGTCTGCCCTCCCCGAGGCTGTCTGCAGCTGTGTGGAGAACTGTAGGATTGGGGTGGGGGGCGGCAGGGACCGTGAAGTGGGGGGACCTGCCCTCCAGGAAGTCTCAGAGGCATCCGAAAAGCCCCGTCCAGCCCTGACTCTCCCTTGACGCTGGAGTGGCCCGGGAAATCCAGACAGCTCCCGGAGGCCACTGGCCTTGGCCTGGACCCTCCCGCGTGAGTGAGCAGGTCGCCTCCCCTTTCACCCTGGGCAGCGATGAAAGCCCCCTTCCCCTCCCACTAGGGCGGGAATTTGAGGCTCTGTGTCTAAAAGCTGCCGAGCAGGAGGTGGTCCCTGATGGCTGACCACGCAGGGGCCTGCAGCGTCCTCCTCCCAACCCAGCTGCTGCCCGAGTTTACCCCCTTCCCAGGCCGCCCTCCGTGTCCCCCACGCCATGCGGCCTTGGCAGAATGAAGGTAGGGTTTCCGCCCAGCACCCTCATCTTTCCGGCCACGCTGGGGACACCTTGGCTGCGGCTCTCGGTTCATTCCGGGGAGGCCACGGCTGCCTTGGGAAAAGGTGCGACACCCGGCAGGCGGTGCCCACGGGATCCTGAAGTCTGGGTTCTGGTCCGGGACATACCATGGACTTTCTTCTGTTTCTTGTCCCTGGTCTCAGTCGTCCCTCCTGTGAAATGGGAAGATTTGGGGTTGAATGATTCTGAAATCTCAGAGCCCTCCAAGCTCTGATTTCCAGGGTTCCATTTGCTATCAGTGGAAAGGATCCGGCCCAAAGAACTGTCACCAACAGCCGCTAGGAGCTTTTGGGCTGTCTCTCTGACTTAGCAGAAATGGATTCCTACGACCCACATTCAGCCCAGGGGCCAACTGCTCATATCTAGCATCCAGCACCCTTGTCTGTCCTCACAGAGCCTACTTAGGTTTTTAAGATTGACTGAGCCCTGCTCCTTTTTCCAAGAACTGCAACTGTGCCTTTCTCAGGTCATGGTGCGTTTCTCTTTGTCTCCTGTTGCTCACCTCCCAGGTGCCCGGCCCACCCTGGGTCCCTCCCTCTGGCTCCACACACCCCGACCTCTAGTCCCCAACCTCCCTTCTGCCTCTAAGCCATTTTTTCCACCATTACCTGCTTTTCCCCTCTTGAAACCTGACACTGGCTTCTCCCACTTAGCAGAACAGTTACATTTTTTTTTCCACATAGGTTTTTTTTTCCTTTTCTTTCCTTCACCCACTTACGCACCGTGATGGCCACTGTTGGTTACCAGTCCACGGTTCTTCCCCTCTCTTCTCTTTGGGAAATGTAGGTCAGTCCCCACCAAATCGTTGCCAAATTAAAGATTCCCGAGCAGAAGAAATGTCATTGTTTGAAGTCACTAAGCTTTGCGCTGGCTGGCTATGCAGTGACAGACAAGCACAGCAGCAAGCCCTGTCCCCTCTCGGACTGGAGCTCTCTGAGGATGGTCTCTGTCTCCTCACACTGGGAGTCCTCTCCCTCAAGCTGAGTACCCTGAAGATAAGCTGTGTCTCCCCTCAGATTGGGGCACCTGGAAGTCAGGGCCAGATCTCCCTTTAGCCTGGGGATCCTTGAAGACAGGGCTGGGTCTTCTTCAAACTGGAGCTTGCTGAGGACTGGACTTTCTCTCATCAGACCCGGACTATATGAGTGCAGGACTGTGTCAGCGCTCAGACTGGAGTTCTCTTGAGGACTGGCTTGTCTCCTCAGACTAGGCTCCCTGATTACAGGGCTTTATCTCCCCTCAGACTGTAACCCCTGAGGGTAGGGCTGTGACTTCCCTCTTTGGGTTTTTCCCTTGGGGAAAGGCTGTGTTTACTCACAGACTGGGGCTCCGTGCAGAAAGGAATGTCTCCCTTCCTACTTTGGGGTGCCTGTGGATGAGCTGTAATTCTACTTAGATTGGGGCTTCATGAGCTATGTCTCTGTGCCCCTTTGAAGAGGGGCCCCATGAGAGTAGGGGCTTCCTGAGGACAGAGCTATGTCTGTCCTAGAGACATATGCTTCTGTCTCACAGAAGCAGGCTCTGTGTCTCCTCAAACTGAGGCTCTTGGAGGTGAGGCATTGTCTCCCCGCAGTTGATGCCTTGCGACGGCAGGGCTCTATCTCTTTTTAGACTGGTGTTTCCTGAGGACAGGGCTGTCTTTTGGATTCAAGCTCCCTGGGGCATGGCTGTGTTGACCCTCAAAACACCTTCATGTTTCCCCCTTAGACAGGGCAGTTTCCCCTCAGACCAAGGATTCCTGAGACTAGGAAAGTCTCCCCTCTCACTGGAGTTTCCAGTGGACAGGCTGATCTACACTGAAATGTGGGATCCTAGAGGCCAGGGCTGTCTCTCCCCGCAGGCTGCTGCTCTCTCTGACAGTAGAGCTGTTTCTCCACTCAGATTAGTGCGTCCTGAGACAGGACTCTTTGTCCCTCGGAGCTGTTTCCCTTCAACCGGTGTTCTCTTTTGGTCAAGGCTTTATCAGCCCTAAAGTAGTGTTTCCTACACTACAGGCTTCTTTCCTCTCCTCAGACTGCGGCTCTCCCTAGAGGTAGGTATCGCTGGCTAGCGTGGATTCTTAGCTACATATAGAACAAACATCAGACATAGGCTGATTCCTGAGCCCTGGAATATCGCGGTCTTCTTCAGGGCCCTATAAAGGGAACATCCCCAGATGGGTTTCCAATAAGCTGAGGATTCTTGCTCAATTTGTACAGAAATCACAAATTGGCAGAGTGTAGCTCTTTTAGTGGTATCATCCCTGGGGTTTGAAGGCCAGCAGCTATCTGTTCTTTAGCAGCCCCCCTTGCCAGGCAAGCAGGCAGCCCCCAGCAGGCCTCAGGAACTTTATGCCCCCTTCAGAGAGCAGCTCCTGGCAATTTTCCATTGTTTTCTGCCATCCTCGCTGCTGGCTGTCGCTGCTTCTGGTGCCAGTGACCCCAGGTGTTTGAAGCTCTTAGGGTACAGCTCGGCATGCCCTACTTGAGACGGAAACCAGGCACAGGCAAAAATATGCCATCTGAAAGAGGCTTTATTAGGACTTATGCTGTGGCATATGAGGGAACTGCTCGCAGGCTGAGGCACTAAGGGTTTAGAGAAGCAGCTTGGATAGCAAAACAGAGGGAGCTTGCACACGCGCAGTGTCTGACTTTCTGTTTGGTCAGGGATAAGCGAGGGTCCCCTGTGGCTCTAACTGGGGAGAGTCATAGGGATAGGTACCCGACTGAAGCTTGTGGCTGCCAAAGCAAATGTCTCCTGCGGTAGCCCCACGGCCCTGATGCAACTGAGCTGGCTGCAAGACGTTTGAGGCGGCTGCAAGGGGGTGGCAGTGGGGGCGGGGTGGGGTGAAGGAAGGCACCGTATCGCCCAGAGCACTGGACTCCTCTCTCCCGTCTGGGTAAGAGCGGTAAGAGCGTGTCTGTCTTCGGGCTGGTGCCGACAATGGGCAGTATCTCCACCCAACACGGAACCCCCAGCAGGCTGGCTGTTTCTCCTCAGAGGTGCAGTCCCTGAGTGTGACTCTCGGAGGGTAGGAAGGACTCTGGTTGTATTTCTCCTCAGAATAAGGCTCCCTGGTGACTAGACTGCCTGTCCTTGGTCTGTGGCTTCCGGAGGACTGGGCTGTCTCTCCTCAGACTCAGGCTGCGGGATTTCAAGGATGTGTCCCCTCCGACTGTGACTCCCTGAGGCTAGGGCTGTGTCTCCCTCATTATTTGTCCCTGAGGGCGTGCGTTTCCCCCTAGACTTAGGCTCTTTATGAATAGGGCTGACTCCCCTCTAACAGGAGCTCCTGGTGAACAGGATGATTCCCTACGCAGATTTAGCCCCCTGGAGAACAGCTGCCTCACCCCTCAACTCAGCTCAGTGACTGACTGAAGTCATAAGTGCTGTGACTCCACTCAAATTTAAACTCCCTGAGGACAGGGTGTGTCACCCCTCAGAGTGTGGCTTCCTGAAAAATGGATTTTCTTTCTTCAGACTGGGGAGCCCTGAGGATACGAAAAGACAGAAGTGCTTCCCCTCAGAATGGGTTCCCTGACGGGAGGGCAGTCTCTCCCCTGCACGTGGTTCCCCCACAGGATAGGGGTGACTCCTCCCTCAGCTTACTGCTCCGTGATGGCCAGAGCACCCTGACGGTAGGACCCTCTCTCCCCGCAGACTACTGCTGCACATCCCCTCAGACTCCAGAGCACCGGTCTGTGTCGTCTCTCAGATTGGACTCCCAAGAGTTAGGCTTTCTCTCTTTAGATTGGTATCTGTGAGGTCCATGCCATCTCTTGCCTCAGAATGGGACTCCCTGGTGACAGGCTTTGTCTCCCTCAGGGGTTCCCTGACAGCAGAGCTGTTTCTCTCCTGAGCATCCCCTCTCAGATGGTGTTTCCTGAGCACAGGGGTTGTGCTTCCCTCAAAGTAGGACCAGGTTTTGTCTCTTCCCAGACTGGCGTTTTTGATAGCTAGTTGTTTTTCCCTTCACTCAGGGGTTCTCTGAGGACAAGACATTGTCCCCGCACAGAATGGGGCTCCTTGAGTACAGGGCTGTTTCTCTTCTTAGACGGGAGCTCCTGGAGGAACATTCTGAGTCTCCCCTCCGTATGGAACACCCTGAAAACAGGTTGTGCCGCCTGGCAGTCTAGGGCTCCCTGACTGGAATTTTTTTCTCCCCTCATCCTGAGGGCAGGTCTCTGTCCCTTCAGAATACGCTCCCTTAGAGCAAGCATCTCTCTCCTCAGACCAACTTCTTGAGAACTGACTGTGTGGCTGTGTTGGTTCCAGGGTGGGGCTTCCTGAGACTGGGGATCTCTGAGGTGAAGGCTGTGACCCCCCTTAGATTGGGCTCCCAAAGCCAGACTATGTTTCCCCTAGACTGGAGCACTCTGACAGTGGGTTATATCTCTCAGACTGTCACAGTGGCGCTTCCTGAAGACGGGACTTCTCTTAGACTAGTGTTTCCAAAGGACGTTGCTGTGTCTTTGATCAGCCTGGGGCTCTCTTGATTACAAGGATCTTATTTTCCCTGTCAGACTTGGGCTCTATGGACAAGGATGTGTCCCCTCCTCAGACTGTGGCTTCCTGAGAATTGGATTTTCTCTTCTCATGGCAGGACTGTCGTTCCTTGATGGCAACACTGTTTCTTCATCTGGCTCTCCCAGAGGGCAGGCTGTATCTTCCTTCAGACTGGGCTTCCTCTGAAAACAGGTTTTCTGTCCTAGTCTGGGCACATTAGGATGGATCTGTTCCCACCTCATTCTGGTGCTTCCTAAGGACAAGGCTGTGTCTCCTATCAGACCGGGGCAATGATGGCAAGCATTTTAGAAATTGAGTACCAAACCGCAACCACAAACCCACTTATTTATTGCAAAGGGCCAACATTGCAATTAAACCTGAATACTGAGGGTTTAGTTTAGAAAAAACAATTCTACATTAATATCTTTTGTCTTAAAAGAAAAACACAAGCATGCCACAGGTTCACTACCCACTGAAATGAGGGCTTTCTCCCTTGTAATGGGGAACCATGAGTATAAGGCTGTTTCTCCCCTCAGACTGATTTCCTTAATACAAAGCTGTATCTCCCCTCAGAGGAGGGCTCCTCAAGGACAGGGCTGTGTCTCCCCTCACTCTGTGACTCACTGAGGATGGGGTGGCTACTTAGACTTGGTGCTCCTTGTACAGGGTTCCTTCTTAGTGTGTTTTTCTGTTTTGTGGGGTTTTTTTTGTTTGTTTGTTTGTTCTGAGACAGTGTCTCACTATGCAGCCCAGGCTGGCCTGGGACTTCTGGTGATCCTCCTGCCTGAGCCTCCTGAGCGCTAGGATTATAGGCGTGCGCCACCATGCCCAGATTGGTGTGTTTTCTGATTTAGAAGAATGTCCATAAACTTCTGGGTTCAATGCAGGGCAAGACTAATTCTCACCCTCCCCTGAACTTAGCTGGAGTCTCCCATGATGGGGGCAGTGACTGCAGCAGGGCCTGCAGATGGCATCCAATAATGCTCAAGGGTTTTTAAGCACCCTGAGAATGAAGTTTAGCCTCATTACAGCTTGTTGGAGAGAAGAGCCAATTAGAGAGGCAATTTTCCTGGAGCAGTCTGCAGAATGTGTTAAAATGGTGGCCAGTCAGACAGTTAGCTGGCGTTTTCTCACATTTCTGCTGGCCTGATAGAGGCCCCCGCCTGCCCCCTCACCTTCTGGTAATCTGTCAGCCACTTGGATATGGGCCAGGGGTGAGGGAGGGGCCTTGGGGTCCCACCTGAAACCTCGGGTCTCTGGAGGTCTTTCTGAGCTGCCTCTTCCCTTTGGAGAGCCTCAGGCTCCTGGCTGTTTTGAAATTCTTCTGGATCACTAATTACCTTCTATGGGGCTGAAGTTTCTTTCTATGACATTGTTTGTGAGGAAGGAAAGCAGGAAGCACCCTTAGGAGAGAACTAGGGGCCCCCCTCAACTTCTCTTCCCCATCCAGAAAGTCCTGTGCCTTCTGTCACCTGCAGATGGAGGAAAGATGGTTTTTCTGAGAGTTCTGCGTTGGCCAGGATTTAATGGGAAACCAAGGGGAAAAACCAGGCTTAAGTGATTGAATTAAAGGGTAAGAAAAGGATTTAGGGAAAAGAACTGGAATGTCTCTTATAGTTCAAGGAAGGGAGGGATTGGAAGGAAATGCATCCTAAAACTCAAACACTGCCAGAACTCTTGAATTCTTTCCCCAGTCTCTGATTTCTGCCTACTGCCACGACTCACACCTTCTCCCTCACTGGTTGGGAACAGGGCTGCTAGCAGTGACCCTTGTCCTCCTTGACAACCCCATATCATTTCCGCCAGACAAAAGTCCAAGGGAAGAGTCCTGGTTGGCCCAGCTTGAAGCCGATCACTACTCTGCACAGATCACCTAGGGGCCAAGGGGTGAAAATTTGTGACCAGCTCTCTCTGGAGTCAGAGCTGGTGGGGTGGGGCCTGTCCCCAGAAGAGGGGAACGCTAACCCATGAGGGGAGCAGGGCTGGGCAGACTGCACAGTCAGTGACAATCACAGGGACACTGTCTCCTTTCCTCACCGTGTGCCTGGCATCCTGTCACACGGCTTATCTGTCTCACCTCCTGAAACGAGGTAGAGAGAAGTTTCTATTACTGTCACCATGAGTTACAGGTGAGAAAAACCAGGCCACAGAGAAATTAAATAATGTGGCGGAGCTCGTACAGGTGTTCAATGACAGAGTCAGGACTCAAACCCACACTTTGGGCGGCAGGAGAGTGGAGAGAAGTAAGCATAATACATCGGATAAGATGAAGCTCAGGCGTGGGAAATGGATCTATGTCAAGTGTCCCAAACAGAGTGCCCAGAGATCTGAAGGCAGCCAGATCCTGGAGGCGGAGTTGAGCGGGCTCCAGCAATCAGGGCAGGCTTCCCAGAGGAGGTGACATTTGTCAGCCCAGCAGGCATCTGGGGCTGTGCTGTGTTGGCCAAGCAGTGCAGGTGCTGGGACTTGGAAGCTGGTTTGATGCTGTAGGGTTTAGTGGGAAGGGAAGGGCGGGAGACACACAGCCCTTGCCTCGATGGCCACATCAAAAGGTCGTGCGGCCAGGTCAGAGAGATGGGCTACAGAGGCTGTGACAGGGTGACGGGGCTGCACTTGCACCTGCTGGCACTGGGACATTGTAGTTTTTTAAGTATCGACAGGAGAAATGGCATTTCTGGAAAGTGAGTCTCAAAGACTTACTGAGCAGAACCTACAGCCTGGGCTCAGGGGAGGGACGCAGCAATGGGAGTCCGATCTCTGCTTGTGACCCAATCCCAGGCAATGTGGGGCCCACCCCTGGCGGCTGAGCTACCTCAAGGAGCAGCAGTAAGCACATAGTAGGTGCTCAACAGAGAGGAGTGGCGTTTCCCCGCCTGGACAGTGTTAACATTGCCAGGACTCCGCCTAGCTTGGGATGTTCTGTGGGGACTGCGGGAGATGACACTCTTGGCAACCAAATAACTACTGTGAGCCAGGCATTTTAGTGGCCCCTAGAAGGTGTGTTATGATAGCAGAGACGGACACATTCGGGTTGCTGCTCTACTCCCACAACCCTGCACAACATCGGACCTTACTCTATTTTGGGGAATCGATAAGGTAGGTGGTATTAGCTTTACTTGCTGACAAAATACCTGAGGAAATCAGCTTAGAGGGAGAGAGTTACTGTGGCTCATGGTTTCAGAGGGTTCAGTACAGGTCAGCCAGTTCCAAGGCGGAAACATCAATGACAGAAGGATGTAGTGGAAGAAAGCTGCTGTCTCCTGGCAGCCAGGACACCGAAAGCAAAGGAAAGAGAAGGGGCCGGGATCAGAGTCAGGTCCCCGGTTCTTCAGCTGGGGCTCACCTTCTCATAGCCTACTGAGCGACAAACTCAGCTACAGGTTCATCCACCGATGACACAAACCCCTCTCTAGGCCCCACCCCTAAACAGCCCTAAACACTGCCGCCCTGAGGATCAAGCCCTTGGTACACAGATCTTTGAGGGACTTTTTATATTTAAACCATAATAGTAGGCCTCACGACCCCCATCTTATAAATCGGGAAATCAAGATCCAGAGAAAGGGGCTTGTCCAAGGTCGCAAAGCCAAAGAGGGAGAAAGCAGCTTCTGCAGCCACCGTGGTCTCCCTGGGAATGGGGTGGGTGCCTGGCTGAAGGTGAGGGAGGTCCTGCCTCCCCCATCAGACTCACTGATGAGAGGTCTGCTCTGTGTGCTCTCAACTGTCCTTGAGTCCTGCTCAGGGTTAACCCCTCAGCCTGTGTGGGGGCCCCAGAGAGGGGCCCATGGAGGCCGCTGGATGACCTGAGTCCCTGCCAGCCACCGGCCGCTTCTGGGGAGGCTGAGGGAGGCGGTCTCCACAGCGGCGGGCAGCCTGCTAATTAGGACACGGTCTTTATGACTCACTATTCCGAGATGTCATTTTCTAGACTTGGGGTTGGGGGTGGGAGCGGGGAAGGCACACACAGTTGTTTTTAATTACATTTGGTTTGCTAATTTCTGATAGAAAATAAATATTTACCGGGAGCCATATTTCTTCATTTCACGCCGGCTGACTCCTGAGTTTATCGGGAGCCCAAACAGGCACCTCCTGCTCACCACCACCACCCCCAAGTCCCCACCCCCTTGCTGGGAGCCCAGAGGAGGGGCTGCACGGCGGAGAGAGGGAAAGACGGAGACGCAGAAGGGGCTGGCAGGACCACATGCAGGTGTGGCCCGCACTAAGAGGACCTGGAGACCTGGAGACGCCCGTCTCCTCATCCTCGCCTGAGCAATGGCCCCAGCACAGTGGGGAGGCTGCAGACCAGGAGGCTCCAGCCCCACCCGAGCTCTAACCAGACATAAGCGCCACCCCTGCCTGGGCCTGTGCAGGGCGACCTCCGAGTGGGACTCCGTCTGGTCCCCAGGAGGACAGACCTCCGAGGCCTTTTTGAGTGGTTGAGGACGGGCAGGGAGCTTTGTCCGCTGCTCACGCTCTAGATTGGGCTTTTGCAAGACAGTGAGGGTAGCGAGGAGAGAAAAGAAAGGAGAAAGCACGGGGAAAAGAGGAAGGAAGGGGTGAGCTGCCCTGGCCAGTGGAAAGGGGATAGGATGTGGCCCGCAGGAAGTAAGGACTCGGGTTCTTCTCTCTTTGAAATCAAGGTCTTGGGGATACACAGGGGCCACGCACTCAGCAACGCACAGCGCCCTCCTGATGCGAGAAAGGTAAGAGGAACTAGAGGCCTCTTAGTTGAGGGCTGGGGCCTCAGCAACATGGAGGTCAGAGTAGAGCAGAGTTTCTGAATCTCAGCACGGGACCTGGGGCTGGACAGTCGTCCTGTGAACTGTAGGATGCTCAGCAGCACCCCTGGTCTCTACCCTCTAGACGCCAGCAGAGCCCCTCCCCACCCGCAGTTGCGGCCACCAAAGTCGCGTCCAGACCGCGTCAGATGTCGGCTTGCCCATGTGCGCGTCGTTACCCTTGCTTGAGAAGCACAGCTTGGGCCAACAAGGCTGAGAGGAAGCAGGGAGCCTCAGGAAGAGGCTGAGCGATTGGATCTCAGGGCTGAGTGGTGATGGGGCCCACAGAGGGATGGGGAAAAGATAAGGAGGTTTGGAGGCAGGAGAGTGGAGAGGCCCTGCCCCCAGCCTGGTTTCAAAATCCATGTTAAGAGACGACTATTTTTTTTTTCCAATTACATTTCAATTTAGCTCAATTACTTTTCCATTATTGTTCAAGCGACTCGGTTTTAATTGAAGCTGCTGGTTCTTATCTCTCTCGCTCCCCCAAGTACAAGGGAGGAGGGAGGGTTGGGGTTGGTGGGAGGTTGGGGAGGCCTATGGGTGGTGGGCACCGTCAGCAGAAAGATCAAGGCCTCTGGAGGTGGGGCGCACCCAGGAGCTCTCTGTGGCACCCCTGAGAGCCCACCTACATCTGCAGGGGAGAGAAGGAGATGAACAAGGAAAGCTGTGATCACTTTCCGAGAACAGTGATTTCCTCTTATCCACGGTTTCAGTCAACTGTGGCCTGAAACTATTAGTATTTGTCTTGACTTTCAAGAGGGTGAAATTATGTTTACATAGCTTTTATTACACCATATTGTTATAGTCACTTTGTTTTATCATTAGTTGTTTTTCATTTCTTTCTGTGCCTAATTTATGAATTAAAGGTTATCATGGGTACGTGTGTGTGTGTGTGTGTGTGTGTGTGTGTGTGTGTGTGTAGGAAAGGGCAGTATCTATAGGGTTCTCTGTATCTTTGCTTCAAGTATCCACAGGGGATCTTGGAATGTATTCTGGCTGATAAGGGGTCTTTTGTCCCAGACACTGTTAGAGCCAAGACTCATTCTTCTCATAAACCTGTAAAGTGCATATTATTGTCTTATAGAGGCAAAAACTGGGACCCAGAAAAATTAAGGAATTTGTCCTGAGTCGTATGCCTGATCTGTAGCCACCGGCGGCATTGAACCCTCCAGCTTCTGAGAGTGGGCGCTTAAACCCAGGCTCCGTTTTCGCTCCCTCAGTCATAGCCATGGGTCCCTCCCAGCCCCAAGTCCCAGTCCCGGCTCTGAGGCTTTGACTCAGTTCTTTCTGGACCATGTGATTTTTCCATCTGTCCAGTGCTTCGAGGCCCAGCTTGCTCTGCCTCCTGCAGGAAGGTCCTCCTCCCTGGCGGTCTCTGCCCGCGTGGACTCCCACATCCCCAAGCTGCTGCGGGGATGGGGTGGGAGCAGGGCATGGCGTGAGGGGTCAGAAAGGCGATGCTTTGGACTCGGAGAGAGATCAGAATTAAATCACCGACCAGCTCTGTGACTTGGGCAAATCAGCTAAGCTCAGCGAGTCTCCATTTCCTTGTAAACTCGGTATTAACAACACTTGCTCCTGGGAATGGGAGCTCTGAGAATTAAATGAAACGAGATGAAGTATGTGAAATCCCAGCTGGAAGTAAGAGACTTCGGCAGGGTAAGGGTTTTTCAGCAGAGCTGGGTCAACCTCCCCACTTCACAGGGAGCCGGATCTGGATTATCTACTCACACTGAATGTTATAAACTCTGTTCCCACAGAGATGGGGAACAGACTTGTAAACAGCATGGAGTTCCTGAGCCACTGGGAGTGTGGGGTCTGTTTCCCTCACCTTTCCTGTTTTGACAGGAGCCCAGCGGAGTAAGAGCAGGACCACCCTTGTGACTCTGAGTGTGGGTGAGTGATTGAAGTAAGAGTTGGAGAGCCCCTGTCCTATGCTTGGGATACAGACGTGGCTTTCTCAATTGAGAGATCCCTTCCACTTGAAATAATAGAATAGTAGGCAAAAATGACTTGGAATATTTTTTTTCTAAGTGGCAAAAATCTGGAGGTGGGTAGTTCCTGAGTCGGTCAACAACTCAGAACTCTGCTTTCTCTAGATTCGCAGTATCTACCTCATGGTCACGAGAGAGCTGCCTGAGCACTGAGGTACAGCCTCACAAGACAGATTTCTGAACTGCAAGAAAAGAGAAAGGAGCTCTCTTCATGCCCTCTCTCCTTTCTTCAGAGTGAGAGGCCTTTGCCGGAAACCGTCCAACAGACTTCTCCTGGGTCACACTCTTCACTTTGAGGGAATTTGGCAAAGCCAAGTTCTGATGTTCTTTCCTTCGTGGTGCACCCTGGGAAGCTCCAGTTTGATGCAGGCAGGGTGTCCTGGAAGACTCTCCAGTTCAGCCGTGGTGGACCTTGACTTCTGTTTCTTTCACCGGTGCCCGAAGCAAAGCCCAAGTGAGCAACATTTGCAAATACCCTCAGGTTACACGGCTTTGGTGCTGTAAAGAGTAGAAAGAGCGGAAAGTCATGTTTGGTCCAAACTAGTGCTTATCTTCTAGGAGTAGCACACTGCAGAACCCCAGCAAAATAAGGGGAATGTGTGCAGTGTAGGTGATCGCTACCTACCGGCATAGTAGTAAAGCTGATGGTGACTGAGTAGGCTGGCCTGGGAAATGTGCCTTTTTGCCTGGGTTTTGAGATTTGTTGACATTTTCCTCCAACAAGGTGTTTTATTTTTTGTTTTGTTTTGTTTTGTTTTTTGAGACAGCAAACAGAGCAAGTATGGTACAAAGAACTTTCATTTTCTGAACCATTTGAAATCACTTGTAAGCCAGATGCCCTGGGATCTCCAAATACTGTGGTTTGCATTTCCCATACACAAAGGCATTCTGCATCATGACTCTCTGATCCTCGATCCCATTCAAGTTTAGACAGTTGCTCTGGGTGTGTCTTTTCTAGCGAAAGGATTCAGTCCAGAGGCACATTTGCATTGGATTGGCTGTTCTGTCTCTTCTGCCCTCTTTTCTCAGAAACATTTCTTTGATCCTTCTTTGACTTTGATAGCTTCAACATGTTTTAAGTTTATAGGCCAGTTATTTTGTAAAATGTCCCTCCATTTGGATCTATCTAATGTTTCCTCGCGGTCAGATTTAACTTATGCATCTTTGGCAAGAATGTGGATATGGTGTAAGCATGTAACCATCCTGTATCACTGCATGAAATTGTAAATCCTGGATTCATGAAGCAGCTGTCAGAAGATTCTGAAAAGTAAATGGTGGCAAGTGGGTTAAGGAATAATTTGAAGTTTCACCCCTCAGGTATTATCCTGGACCTTAGGCTGCTGAAACTCATGTGGACAGGAAGAGCCCCATGAGTAGCTCTCTATTTTTGGTCCAAGGAGTGGGAAAGGAAAACCCCATGAGCATGGAGGAGTAGGGGGAAACTATCCTTTGTATTTCACTTTTTTCCTCCTTTTCTGATTCTAGCTCAAATAGTAGTGTGGTGGCAGTGGTAACAGCTGTACAGTGCTGACAGATATAGGAGGCTGATAGGTGCCTAACCCTCTAAGGGACAGAAACTAGGAGCTATCACTCCAAGAGCACAAGGTGAATATTCATTGATTTTTTTTAAAATTTCTCTTTGTCTTTCTATTGCTTGGCCCTAGACAGAGAGGCAGTAGTGAAAAGAACATAGTAGAACAAGGAAATCAAAACTCAGATTTGTTGACTAGCTCTGGGGAAGGAGGCTCCAGGGTACTCTAAAGTGTTGGGTGGATTTTGTTTTGTTTTGTTTTGTACCAGGGATTGAACTTGGGTCCTTGCGCTTGCAAGGCAGATGGCAGCACCACTGAGCTAAATCTCTGGTTTGCCACATATCTTGATTGAATGCTCACTAACAAAAAAGCCCAGTGCACTTCTTAGGATTTAAATATAAGACCCAGAGTCACTTAACATAATGTTTAAAAGGTCCAGAATAAAATCCAAAATTGCTTAGCGTGTGAAGAACCTTACCTCACACTGTAAAGGAAAATCAACAAATGCCAAATCCAAGGTGAGAGAGATGTTGGAGTTTCAAAAAGTTTAAAGCAGTTTTATAACCACACATCACAGAATTAGGGAACACTCTCAAATGAGAAGATAGAAGGTCTTAGCAAAGAAATAGAAGACACAAAGAAAAACAGAACAGAAATTTTAGAACTAAAAAATACAATGACTGAAATAAAAGCTCTGGTCCATAGCAGAGTGGAAATGACAAAAAGTCAATGAATTTGGCTGATCAATAGTTACTCAGCTTGAACAACAGAGAAAAAAATTTAAAGATGAACAGAAATCTGAGGGACAGTACCAAAAGTTGAAAATTTGTGTTAACAAGTTTAAAAGAACTGAAATTTAAGGTGTATTTTGATCATAATTAATGAAACTAGAAATCAATAACAGAAAGATAGCTGAAAGATCTTTGAATGCTTGGAAATTAAACAACAAACCTTTAAGTAATCCATGGATCAAAGAGGAAATCTTAAAGAGAAAATGTCTGAACTGAATAAAGTGCTCAATTTGACAGTACTAAAATTGAACTGAATAAAAATGAAAATATCAAAGTTTGTGGTTTGTAGTTCAAGCACTATCTAGTAGAAAATTTCCAGTACTAGGCCGGGCATGGTGGTGCATGCCTGTAATCCCAGCACTTGGGAGACTGAGGCAGGAGGACTGCTGTGAGTTCAGGACCAGCCTGAGCTGCATAGTGAGTTCCAGGTCAGTCAAAAAACCAAAAAAAAAAAAAATGAAAAGAAAAGAAAATTTCCAGTACTGATAAAGAAAAAAGTCTCAAATCAACAATCTAGTTTCTTCCTTGAGAAACTAGAAAAGAAGTGCAAATAGAAGATGGCAGGCAGTGAAGCCAAAAATAACAGAAAAAAATAAGGCTAAAAACTGTTTTTTAAAAGATAGTAAAGTTCACAAAACTATAACTAGATTCGGTAAGAAAAAAAGAGAAGGGACAAATTACAAATGTCAGGACTGAAAGAGGAGTTTCCATGACAAACTCTATAGACATTAAACTAATAAGGAAATACTGCAAACAACTCATCACCCATAAATAAGAAAAATTAGGTCCATGTTCAGCAAATGATGGCACATGGGTTCAATATGGCCCACTACCTCTTTTTATAAATAAAACTTTATTGGGACACTGATGAACTAGGTTGTTGTATAATAACCCTTCTCCTATCCATGATAATTAGTTAAAATGGGTTCATAGACTATTTGGCTGAGCCTTAAACCAAATATAACAAATTTACTTATAAGAACAGAAGAATCGGGGTCTGGGATTTAGCTCCGTTGTTTGCAAGATTAAGGTCCTAAATTCAATCCCCAGGACTGGGGGAAAAGAAAAGAAGAGAAGATTTGGTTACAGATATAGAGATACAGGGGAAGCAGGCCATATGAAGACTAAAGAACTTATGTTGCTACAAGCCAAAGAATGTGTAGGGCGAAAAGGCAATGAAGGATTCCTTCCAGAGCCTTCAGAGAGAGTGTGGCCCTGATGACACCTTGATTTGAGACTTCTAGCTGCCCAAGCTGTGGGGATGTAGTTCTGTTGTTTTATGCCACCGTATTTGTGGTAATTTGTTATGGTAGCCCTAGGAAATTTCTATAACAGGCACATAGGCAGCTCATTCATTTTTGTGTCGCCTATGGTTATTCTCATGCCACAATGGCAGAGTTGAATAATTGCAACAGTGGCCCCCAAAGCCTAGAATATTGTCTGTCTTTCCCATTGCAAAAAAAAATGTTAAATGATCCTTTCTGAGATGGCACAGACCAAGCCCTTAAAAGCCACAAACTACCAGAATGTACCCAAGGAAGAAATAAATAGCCAGAATAATCCTGTATCTATTGAAGAATTTAAATTCTTCCAAGAAAAAAAAAATCACCTGGTTTGGATTGTATCTCTGGAGAACTCTTCCAAACATTTATTTTATTTTATTTTTTTATTTTTTGGTACTGGGGACCGAACTCAGGTCCTTCTGCTTTCAAGGCAAGCAGTGGCACCACTGAGCTAAATCCCCAGCCCTGTTCCAAACATTTAAAGAAGAGGAAAACACCAATTCCATATAATTTCTTCCAGAAAATAGAAGAGATGGGACTACTTCCAATCCTTTTTTATGAGGCTGGCATTACCCTCATGCCCAAACCAGATGAAAACAGTGGAAGAAAACCACAAACGTTGCCTGTCCCTCCTCAACACAGCAACAAAAATATTAATGCAAAATACTAGGAGGGTGAATACGGCGATATTTAAAAAGAATAATACACCGTGACCAGATGGAATTTGTCCCAGGAATGTCAGACTGATTCAATATTCAAAAATCAGTCAACGTAATCCATCTTATTAACAGACCACATTATCATATCAAACCAAGGTGATGGCTGTGTGTTGTTTTTAGCTGCTGAGTTGTGCGATAATTTGCTTCTCAGCTGCATAATGAGCACAGCACAGTTGTTGCCCCCTCTCTTGCTCCTCCTCCAATCACTCCACATCCTTAGGTGTAACTTCTAGCCTGAATGTGCTGTTTATTTTTCCATATGTGTCTTTATAATTTTGCTCTCTGCGCATATACCTCTGCACCACACATGGTATATTGTTACATGTTTTGTCTGTCCGTGTGCTCAGCACACGATACTCAGCACAAAATTCTTCTGCTCCTTCTTTTTCTATTAATATCATGTCATAAAATTCATCCTTGTGACATCTATAGGTCTTGTTCATTTGGCCTGACAGCCGTCTAACCCTCCGTCATAGGGTTATGCTGTAGTTTATTTATCCGTCCTTCTATTGACGGACATTTCCTTAGTCTCTACATGTGTTGCTTTTACAGATGGTGTTGCTAGGAACCTTCTTGTCAATGTCTCTGTGTGTAAATGTGTGGGAATTTCTCTAGGGAGGGAGAAATCTCAGCCTAATCCACCTGTATTGAGACTTTCCTCCCATGGCCCATTTGAAGTGGCCCAATGCAAGACGTGATGTGTGTGTGTGTGTGTGTGTGTGTGTGTGTCTGAGGACTGAGGAGGAAAAGTAACAGTGAATGACAGTGACCAGTAGCCCCTGAGTTCTGCCTGTCCACCGGAGCACTCGAAGTCCTGATCTCATCCTAGAGGTCTTCATGGCAAAGGGATTCAGATGCTGTTAGTCACCCATCCACCCCGCGGGAATTTCTGTCTCCCTCTCAGCTTCTGCCTGGCCTGCAAAGCTTCCTCATTCAGTTTCCCAGACTATTTCCTGCACCTATTGTCAAGTGCTCAAGAGAAGGCACTAGGGACAGGGCTGAGAAAAGGGTATCAGGTCTCCAAGAGAGCAAAGAGGAAGGAGAGGGAAGGGACCACGAAGGCGGGGGAAATGCTGTCCTTCTCCACAGAGCTCAAAAGCGTTTCTATCTGGACATACGTTATCCACAGTAAATCCCCTCATGCAATCTCGCAGTGCGATGCACACACGCACACACATTTGCATAAACATGCGTGCAAATATGCACACAGCCTAAGCATACATACCTGTGCATACAGCAATACACACGTCACACACGCTCACAGCCGACCTGTGTGCATACATTCACTTCTCACACTCTTCTAGGCCAAATAGACGCGGGAAGGTTTTCTTCCCTAATCCTCCCTTGTAAATTCTCAGTGCTCATTAGAATATCAAAGGCTTTGAGAAGTTCAGCCTGCAAGAAATTCATTTCCTTCTTTTTAGGGTTTTTCACTTGTTTCATAAGATTTGCTTCCTAATTGTGTCCTTTGTGGTGTTTTGGTTTTTTTTTTTTTTTTTTTTTTTTAGAAAAAAAATTTTTTTTTTTTTTTTTTTTTTTTTTTTTAGCAAAGAAATAGTTTGTATTTTTTTAGTCAGGCAAATAATCCATTGCTCCCCTCAAAAGTTAGTAATGCATTAGAGTGCAAAAACCAAGTGAAAATCACAGAGGGAAGACTGATGGCACTTAGACATATATTCTTCCAGTATTTTTTCTTGTAAATATTGTAAATATGCACATGTGTTTTTCTTTTTCATAAAAGTTTCATAAGTTGTTTTTGTTTATAATACACATTTAAAATCTCTTAGCTGGAGACTGAGGCTTTAGCACAGTGGTTCCACCACCTGCCTTACAAAATCCTGAGTTCAATCCCCGGTACCAAAAAAAAAAAAATCTTAGCTGGGCATGATGGTGCACAACTATAATCCCAGCTACTCAGTAGGCTGAGGCAGTCCGTTGGATGAACTATGTCAGACCGTCTGTCACACCTCACAAGCTCTTCTGGAACCGGCCATTCACCACCGTGAACCTGGGCTGATGTTTGCAGCTGCTTTACTACTGAGTGCTATGTGACCCTGAGGCTAGGTAAAGAAATCCCACCTGATCCTCTCGGGACAACTGCTCACAGAGCCTGGGCACCATGCAGCAAGGAAGCCCATGTGGACTCCGGAGGCTCCTGAGAGGAGCAGAGGTCCCTGGCCCATAGACCCAGCCGAGCTCCTGGCCAATGGCTCGTCCAACCTGAATCAAGTCATCCCAGCTGGTGGCACAGAGGACACAGAGCTGATGCTGAGCTGGTCCAAACCACAGGCGGGTGGAAAAGCAAATGTTTCTTGTCGTACGAAGCCATTAAGTTTTGGGACAGTTAAGCAATAGGTAACCGGAGCATAGCCGTGTGTCGGCGTCACACTATGTGCCTCTCCATTCCTCTTGTGTTGATATCTAGCTTTCGCTGACTCCTGGATGGTTACAGCCCTGTGTTCCGTGTCTGACACACCCAATACGGGGTTGAGTGTATGCAGTAGGTACTAGGGAGATGCTTTATTACCTGGGGAATCGTGGGGGGGGGTTGCCTTCACAGGGACCTCGGAGTGAGGTAGGACAGAGAAAATAAAGATTGGTAGAAAGGAACTAGAGTTCTAAGTTTTGGTCAAAGTTATCTAAGGTCGCCCACATGGGTCCGTCACAGTCTTGCCCCCTAGGCTGTAACTAGGCATTCCAGAAACTCAGGTCTCAGTTCATCCCCTTCTCCTGGGCCAGTTTACTACCCAGCCAGAAGACTTACAAAGCCAGATTGGCTGACACCTGCTTGCTTCAGGACACAGCAGTGAAGCCAAGACAAGAGGGATCTGAAACACAGCTCTGGAGGCCAGACCTTCAGATGCCCAGTGGGTAACTAACAACAAAACGAAGCTTGGCGTTTCTGCCTCCATTTTTTGTGTCTCCCCTATCACCTTCAGACTTTAAGTTGGATCCCTGCTCAGCTGTGCATGTCAGCCTGTTGATCACTTAAGAAGTGTCTGCATCCCCAAGGTTTATTCACCTCAGATTCACCTAGCCCATCTCGCCCCCCTTCAAGACTGAGCGTGCTAAGATGGACAGTACCTGAAGTAGTTTTCAGGGACATCTGATTACTAGTTGATAGTGTCAGTTCCAGATTCCCTGGAGCGATGTCTGCAAGTCTCCAAGCCTACATTCACCTCAGATTCCTGGAAAGGCAGAGCCTTAGAGCCCGCCCCATGATTGGTCACCTCCCCAGGCGGGAGCGATTGTCCCCTGACACGGAAGCGAGGCTGTGCCCCCTCCCCAGCAAGACCGACCATCTCATGGGAATCAAAGTGGCCCTTAAGATGTAAAGATTCCTCCAGAGCTAGGAAGCCAGAGTAGGGATGGTGATGCACTGCACCCTGGACCCTCTAAGCAAACCTGAAGCCGACTTCGTCAGCGTGAGCCCCACCCAGCTAACCCAGTCCCTCCCCTGATATTTCCTAACTCTGCCTGATAAATCTGCCCTTTTCTCGCTGAGGTGTCCTGAACCTTTTCTGTGACGAGGGCCCATGAACCTACTCCCCGGGGTGAAGTGAGGTCCCCGTCTCCCCTTGGAAGACCTCCCCGGACCCCATGTGCTGCCAGGAGGGTCCTGCCTTCCTGCCCCCGCTCCTAGGATGCGGCCTTTTGTCTGTTCCTGCTGGGGCACCTCTCTCACTGCACGTCACGGGCTCCCATTTGTCCCAGGGAAGGTGAGCAAACATAGCCGGGGACCAGGGACAGAGGGGTCTCAGGAGTCCATGGAGCGCATGCGTGAAGGTGTCCCTGTGTGCCCTTCCTCCAGGGGACCTGTGAGCCACTGACTTCTGGATCCTGATCTGGAGCAAGCTGGGGACAGTGTGGCTCTAAGTTGGTGCGGGGAGGGGAGGCGGCACTTGCTCCTCGAGGCCTGGGGGAGGATCATAGCTTCTTCTTCAGGATGCAGTGCCCCCCCCCACAAACACCTCGCTCATCTCAGCTGCTGCCGCCACAGGGAGGCTGCACACTTTGAGCTGGCCTGGGGGTGCAAAGTGTCTCCATCCATCTGTCCTCTGACCACCTGGGCTATAGGGTTAAATGCACGGCCATCAGCAAATCTGCTGGTAGGCCCATAAATCACCCTATCAGCCCTACAGGCTATGACAATGCTTTATTGTTATCAGGTACTTGACTGTGGTGGCAGCATCCAGGGTCCCTGGTCAGGGTGATGTGATAGTCGCCTGCCTCTGCGGCCAGTCTAAGGCAGGAGCTTGGGCCCTAACATGTGGGTTTCTCCTAGTGACCAGGAAGCCAGTTAGGACCTACTGGGCCCCATATCCACACATTTCAGGCTCCTCCCCACGTGGCTCGGGACCGTGGAAAGTGAGTAAATCAGCCTGCTCAGCCTGCTCCTCCAGGCCCCAGCAGCTGACAGCCCAGAACACTGAGCATTAGCTAGTTCTCGCTAAAAGAACGCAGCTCTATTAAAATAACAGCATGATTTAGTTAATTATTCTCCATAGTAAGTGAGTAACTATAGAAATACAATTCATCCAGCTCCCTGATGCCTGATTTTCCTGTAACCCAACTTGGCATTTGACGCTGTCTCCTTCCCCCAAGAGCTCTCAATGCCTCCCAAGATGGCCCAGGACAAAGCTCTGCATCTGAAGTTCTGGGGCCCTCCCTGTGGCCCCCACCTTGCAGGCAGGAGTCTGCACTCTGTACAAACTGGGCTGTCTATGCCACATCCTTGGCTCTGCAGCCTTTAGCCAAGCTCCTCTGAGACTCTGATCAGATCTAGTTTCCTCCATGAAGGCTTTGTTGACAATGCATCTCATCTACTTAGGAGGCTGAGGCAGGAGGATCACTGTGAGTTCAAGACCAGCCTGGGCTACATAGTGAGTTCCAGGTCAGTGTCAACTACACAGTGAGACCTTGTCTCAAAAAGCAAACCAACAAAAAAGAGGCACAGAGAAAGGACACGTCTTGCTCCGTGTGGCCCCGCGAGGCCGGGTCCTGCGTGTGAGCATGCGCAGTCTCTCCGCCGCGCCGCCATTGCGTCCGCCCTGGGAGATGCTGTGGGACGGCGGACCCTCAGGTTTTCCTCCGTAGCGGGGCCGAGGGCCGCACTGCCCTACAGTGGAAAAGAGCATTGGTCAGAAGAGAGCTTCGGAGTCGGGCAAACTCGGGATACACTGAGGCTCCACTAGGGCCTCAAAGCTCAGAGAGCCTGGACGACCTTGCTCAAGGTCACACAGCCAGGCCTAAGAGGGCCACACAGGCCTGTCCCCGCCACCCCACTGCCCCCGAAACGCCCCCTCACCCCGGTGCCTGGGTACCTGAAGACCCCACCCCCTTCTCCTAAACCTCTTCGGTGGATTTTTCTTTTACAGTATTTAATGAAGCATTTTTAATTAGGTAATATGCTTCAATTTATTTAAATAATACAATGGCCTGCTTCAGTATTCAGAAGCCATGTAAGAGCAGAGCAAAGCGCCTTCTCTGACTCTCAGCCTCCAGTTCCCCAGTCTGAAAACAACCGCTCTTGCCAGTATTTTATGAGTACACAAAATTTCATTTGCAAGAGGGATATTTTATCCATATACAAAAATTCATTTGCAAGATGTTCTCACCCCCCCCTCCCCTTTTTAAGGCAAATGCCAGCATCGTTTTTTTGGTGCTGAGGATGAAAGCCCGGGTGGGGGCTCCCGTAGAGCTAGGGCCCCAGCACCTGCACGCCCCCTTTTTGACAAGTTTGGCTACGTTATCCAGGCTGGCCTTGAATTTATAATCCTCCCGCCTCAGCCTCCAAAGTAGCTGAGATGCTAGGCGTAGGCCACTGCTCAGCGTTAGTGTACCCTTTATGGGCTCTGTACTTTATTTTTGCCACCTAGACCGTGGGTCTTGGGGACTGTGCCCTGTGGGGACTCTATCAGCTTCTGTATATGGTGGCATAGAATTCCACTGCATAGAGGCACCATCACTTTTCCCCTCTGTCCCTACTGATGCTCATTAAGTAGTCCAGCCTTTCCCTTTAACGAGGCTGGGATGGAATACCCGTGCGTGCATCCTTCCTCCTGCCCACATGGAGCGGGCACAAGGACCTTGGGGTGGATCCGGGGCTTGTACAACTCCCAGGGCAGAGCTTGTGCTGAGAACTCAGAGGGGCAAACCTCTCCAGGAGCCGCTCCCCACTGACCCCCAATCCAAGCTGCACCCCTCCCCAGGGCCTCAGTATCCACGGAGTCGTGTGCTCCAGGCCCCTGCCTTGGCTGGGGCCGTCCCCTGTGGGCCAGCTCACCGCGAGCTCCCATGGGGTCTCTGTGGTGGTTCGGCCTCCCCCTTCCCGTCCTGCCTCCCCCGCTCCTCCCTGCACTGCAGATGTCCTCCGAGGCACGCGAATGTGCCCCAGAAACCTCCCTGGTGGAACCTCTGCTCTGAGTGGGTTTCCAAGCGCTCTATCCACAGCAGGAAGTCCGCAGTGCAGGGCGAATTCCCAGCTAGGAATCAAGGGCCAGGGTTTACATGTGCTTTCTATGTGTTTTAATGTGATTATAATCTGGGCGTTTTCAAAGGACAGCGCCAGAGGGAGCATGGCAGCAAGCATGCAGAAACGTGCGGAGTGGGTAGAAGGCGCCTTTGTGCAGAGGGTCGCAGAGGACTTTCTGCCACCCCGTGTGGCAGGCAGGAGGGACAAACCTAGGGAGCTGTAGTAGGGAGCTGGGCCAAGATGGGCCAGGCTGCTGTGCCAGGGCCAGGGCCATCCTGGTTGATGTCGGACAGAGGCCAGGGCCAGGGACGGTCCAGATGCTCGCCCTGGGTGGGCGGGTGGCGCAGGCAAGGAAAGGCATCTCCAGAAAAAGACACCTGCCAGAGGCTGTGGCTAGGGAGCCACTTCTTGTGAACTTGCCTGGAGTGGGGAGGGACCTGACAGTGGCAGAGACTTTTTGTCCTCGGGTGCTTTGGGGACCTCTGGGATTGTGCATTGGAGCTAAAAGCCAGAAGTTGCCGAAGGGAATGAGCCCCGGGGGAGGAGGGGGGGGGG
>NW_022900932.1:4910956-4915314 GCF_012274545.1 Fukomys damarensis | reverse complement strand
TCGGGTGCTTTGGGGACCTCTGGGATTGTGCATTGGAGCTAAAAGCCAGAAGTTGCCGAAGGGAATGAGCCCCGGGGGAGGGGAGGGGTGGGGTAGGGGTGGGGGTGGCTCTGTCCTCCCTCCCTCCCGTCCTCCCTCCCTTGTTTTCCTTGCTTCTATCCTTTCGCACAAAGGGATTCCCTCTCAGTCCCACCCTGAAAGGTAAATCTAGGCCCAGAAATGGAAGGGGAAGGGAAAGGAGGAAGCGTTTCCCCAAGGGCGACTCCAGACCCCGAGGGAAGAAAATTCAGATTAACGAATTCAGATGAGCACAAGAGCCTTGTGCAAGCTCTCTACAAACCTCTCAAATGTCCACCTGACTTTGAGAACGCACAAAAATAACTGCATGTGATAAAATAACCTTTTGTGACAGCCCCAACCTACTTCGGAACCGCCCCAGCTAGATTGTCAGGCCCTCGGAGGGCTCTGAGGGAAAATCCAGCCCAGCTCTGTCTCCTCGCTTCTGGTTTGCCGGCAATCTTTGACCCTGCCCACACCTTGATCTTAGGCGTCCAGCCTCCAGAAATGTCAGAAAATTTCTGTTCTTTCAGTCACCCAGCCTGTGGCGTTCTGTGCAGCGTAGAGACCTTGAACAGCACAGTATCTGCACAGGGTAATGATAATGAGCTCTTTCTGCAGAGAGGCAGACACGCGGCTGGAGGCTGTGAGCTAGGGACTTGTGACCTGCAGTTCCACTTTGAGAAACTGTGGCATACAGTGGATTACAGTGGACTAAATGTTAGAGCCAAGCCAGGCATGGGGTAGTGCACACCTGTAAAAATAGCTGCCCAGGAGGCTGAGGCAGGAGGATTGCAATTTTGAGCTCAGCCTGGGAAGTTTAGCCGGACTCCATCTCAAAAATGAAAAAGGGCTGGAGATGTATCTCAGTGGTAGATTCTTAGTAGCAGGGGGAAGAAAAAAAAAATATATATATATATATATAAATATATATATGACAGCCAGGGTATGGATGGACTTGGGCTAACTGATTCCAAAGCTCCAAAGCTCCAGAGCTTTTAAGGACTAGACTGTATGTCATTATTATTATTATTATTTGTTGTAGTAGTGTTGAAGGAACACCTAAGAACTACCCAGTGCTCTGAACTCCATGCCTGATGTTTCCGCATGTGAGGGAGGACTAAATCTTCCAAGGGCCTTGGCCCAGGCTTTCAGAGGCGGGGCCAGGATCTTCCCTCCGGTAGACAGACTTTCCACGGTGACTCCCAGTCTGTCCTGCCCAGCGGTGCAGGCCTTCCCAGGGCAGGAGTCGTCCCCTCGCTCCGGTGGTCTCTGTACCCCGGGGCCCGCAGAGCGCGCAGCAGGAGCTCCATTAAATGCAGGTGGGAAGGACTAAGCCCACGCGTGCTCTCGGCGCTGCGGCCTCCGCGCTCTCAGGGCCGCGTTTCATACCCAGCTCCGAGTATCGACAGAATCCTCCTCTCAGCTGCTAAATGCCCGCCTCATTTCCCACCCTATTGACAGGCTCTGCGTCCCTTAACTGGCCTCTATTGTGCAGCACTTGGATGGCTTCTCAGCCCCTCTAAACTAGGCGGGGTGCCAGGGGTGGCGAAAGGGTCCCTGCGTTCTGTGCCATTAGCAGCACAGGCAGGTGGGAGAGCGTCTTGGGGACCAGCCCAGGGCCAAGCAGGCATCATCTCTCCCCAGCCACCCTCTTGTCCTGACTTCTGTCCCTGTCTTCCTTTGCTGACTCCTAGAATCATTTCAGCGATATTTACCGAGCGCCTCCCTAGTGCCGAGCACCAAACTAGTCTCTGCGGATGCAGTGAACAGTGTTCCTGCACATAGAGCTGACATCCAGAGCAGAGAGGGGGACAATGGGCAGAGACAGAGCAGTCTGTCCGGTAGGAGGTGCTGAGTGCCATGGTAACTGGGGGGGAGCAGATGATTTCAGTACCAGGAGAAGTGAATCATGTAGACGTGTGCAGGAACTTTCTAGCCAAGACACCAGCAAGTGCAAAGGTCCTGTGGCAGGAGAGATGGCTATGCTCCAGCATCAGCCAAGAGGAGTGGTTGAGGCAAGAATGGCACCTGGTGCAGGGCTTCTGGAGCTGCCTCGTGTTTCTGGCTTTCATCCCAGGTGAGAGGGAGTGGGGTACGCAGATGTGTGGCAGGGACTGGCTTGTTTTAAAAGCTCCCTCTGACTGCCATGAGAATAGATTTTGGTGGGGAGAAGGGGAGAAGCAGGAGCCATATTCCAGGCAGGGACACAGGATGTTAGGACTGATGCCACTATCAGATCTCAAGGAACTCCGGAAACCATTTCCTAACTCCATTTTGTAGGCACCAAAACTGAAGCCCACATGGAGGAAACGGCCTGTCCCAGACACAGTCAGGGGCCCCAGGCCCAGCCCCTCCGCTCCTGGGCTCTTGTCCCAACACCGCCCTCCCCTCTGCTGGCTCTGCGTGGTCCCTGCCCCTCTTGGTCCCTCTGGGCTCCCAGCCTGGCCTCCCCGGTTCTGAGGCTGCCTTGGTATTCATTCCGGACCATCAATTAGTGATGAAACAGCGCCATGCGTCCCAGCAGGTTCTGTCCCCCAGCGCCCCTGGGCTCTTGGAAGGGACCTTGCCAATCTGATCTTCCTACCTCTCGCCTCCTCTCCTGGAGCAATTACTTCTCACATCATTTGTCTGAGGAGGCTGCAGCCCCCACACTCCCGGCTGAGGACAACAAGTTCATCTTCGTCAATTAATTATTGAACGGTTTATTTCGCACCGGGAGGTGATAAGGGAAAGGAAAGCTGCATTTGTGAAATCATCACCGTAATTATACGCGCTGCCCGCACAGCCTCGCATCAGGATGCTGCAGGTGCCGCAGGGGTGGAGAGGCAGAAGGCCTGAGGCCTCCCCCGGTGTGGGGGGAGCGGACCGTGAGGCCTTAGGGCAGCCCCTGGGCCCCCCTTGCTACCCGCAGACACACTGGCTCCTGTGGCCTTTTCAGAGTCCAGCTCCGAATGGGGCGGGTATGGAGAACAAGCAGGGCCCTAGGATGTGCCGGTGCAGCCCCAGCTTCTTCGTCTGGGGTGATCAGACAAGGGTAGAAGATGGCCTTGTATTCCTTTTTTTTTTTTTTTTTCCTGAGACAGGATCTCACTACATAGTTGAGGCTGACCTGGAACTCACTATGTAGCCCAGGCTGCTCTTGAACTCACAGCGATCCTCCTGCCTCAGCCTCCCGAGTGCTGGGATTACAGGCGTGCACCACCACGTCCGGCTTTATACTCCTTCTTAACTTAGCCTAGGAGCCCACGGCATATACAAAATATGTTTGTGTGCTAGAGAATCTTTAATATTGCAGCAAAAAGCCCTAACCATGGACTGCAAAGCCCAGAGTGCTGTCCCACCTACCTTTTTACCTCCCACCTCATCTCTGTCACTCTACCTTCTGGTCACTCCAGTCCAGTCACACTGGTCTCCTTGTTAGCCCTTGAACATGCCAGAAACACCCTGGTCCCAGGGCCTTTGCACATGTTTCTCTGACTACTAGGAATGCTCTTTCCTTGAAAATATGCATGGCTTACTCTTTTCCCTCCTACAGGTCATTATCAAGCATGGCCTTTCATAGAGAAGCTTCCTGAGCGCTTTGTTTAAAATGGGAATCCCATCCCTGCAGGTCCTCTTTTTCTGCTGTGTTTTTCTCCAGAACCTTTTGTCACATATGAAAAGATGTATTTTGCTGGGGATTTAGCTCAGCGGTTCGTGGCCTGCCTTGCAAGCGCAAGGACCCGAGTTCAATCCTAGGTACCAAAAAAAAAAAAAGAAAAGAAAAGATGTATTTTACTTATTTGTTTTGTTTTGGTTTGGTTTTTTTTTTTGGGTCCCTATCTCTCTTGCCAAAAGCTCCACCCACCCCTCCAATCTTTGACTCCAGGGCTGAGAACTGTACCTGGTACAAAATAAACGCAGTTAATCACTGTCCAGTGACAAATAGCTATTTGTGTGGAAGGGGCCCGCAGGAGGAAAAAACCGGGGTGAGTTCCTCTTCCCAGAACAGGTCAGCAAGGGCCACTGTGGTACCCGGAATTTGGGGGAGATTCTTGGCAGAGACGGGGGACCCCGGCCAGGGAGGAAGGCTGCTGGCAAAGTCATTTTAAAAGCCAGCCTTCTAGCTGATTTCGTGTCTGCGCACGCCTGCAGGCTGGCACGTTTGATGCTGCCCCTCCATCCGTCACAGTCGGATTGGGCCCCAGCCCCCCTGACTCTCCCCGGGGAGGGGACAGGAACACAAGAAGTTGCAGACACTTTGATTAACTCCCCAGCAAGAGTCCCCACGCCTGCGTCTCCCTCTGTCCCCAAGGCGG
>NW_022900932.1:4904878-4910801 GCF_012274545.1 Fukomys damarensis | reverse complement strand
CCCCCTTCTCCCCTCCACCCTCTCCTCCAAGCTGCCTTGCCCCTCCCCCCAGAAACGAAGACGGTGATTTTTTTACAGCCAGTTTTCCCCCAAATCTCTGGAGATGCTGGAGATGCTGTTTCCATGGAAACCTTCCCCACCAACCTTGCAGGAGGAGGAGCTGGGCAGCCACCCCGGCCGCCCCCACGCAGCCCCCACCTCCAGCCTGCGGGGGGGCCCCAAGTTGAAAATAACCCCCCTCCTCCGGACTTTCCCAGCAGGGCCTCCACTTCGCCTGCAGAGGGAAAGGCAGCTGGATTGGTCTCTGGCCTCGTTCCTAGATGGGACCACTAAGGCGCAGGCAGGAGGAAAACGGGGTTCCGAGAGGGCGCTGGGCGGGCTCCAGCTTCACCAGCCGCCCATCGCCTGGGAATGGCCAGGATCTTCCTTCCCAGGAAATCCCCCAAATCTCCATCCAACTGTGGGCTTCAAGATGTCCGCAACAGCAAAGCCACGCTAAAACCACAAAAAGTAGCCAAACCAAACCCAAAGACTCTGTCGACCTGCAATAAAGGAATTTTTTAGGCCGACCCATAACGTAGCTCCTGGAATTTTCCGGCCAGCTGGAGGAGCAGGTTTGGCAGACTGGCTGGAAGCAAGAAAGCCTAGTGGAAGGCCAGGCAGCGAGACACACGGACAGGGGCAGACAGGCGGACACTGCCACCTCGGGAGGCTGGGCCCACGCACCACGCACCTACTCCTGGCGCCTAGTTTGTCAAGGCTCCAGGTCTCCACAGGCGACAAGAATCTATGCGTGCGTTAAAATTCATATGACTGTACACCGAAAACGTTATCAATTTGACCGTACGTTATTAAAAAAAAAATCCTGGGCAAAAAACATTCTAGCCAAGATGGCCCAAATCCCCACAGTTTGGATTTGGGACAGGCAACCAGGAAGCCGTCGACTTCCTGGGAGATTGTGGGAGCTTGGGAGCTTCTGAAGACGGCTCTCCCGCCGCACAGCCCCCCACTTTGGTTAGACCAGCGGCCCCCGAAAGAGTAGAGGGACTGGATTCAGTGCGGGACAAATCCTCAAGCGCAGCTCCCCTAGGCCCCAACACGGTTCCATCATCAGGAGTTGGCTTGGTCTTTCCTGCAGCAGGACCTTGACAAGGCCCTCTCCCCTCCGGGCTGAGTGGTCCCCTTGGGGACACAGGACTTCCGGACAAGGCTGTGCAGCTCTGGCATCCTGAGCAAGGCGGCCCTAGAATGAATGGGAGCTGGCGCCTTGGAAGCCTGGGTCCCTGCTGAGTCTGGGACGTCCCTACCGTGTCCTGCACCCCAGCACAGTGGAGTAGATGGGTGCGTGCCACAGGGGAGCCCCCCAAGGTCCACCCTGAGGAGTACAGGACGGCCTTTAGAAAGGGGCTGGGGCAGCTTACCTAGCTGAACATCCACTTCTGCGTCTACCTTTCCACTTAACATTTTTTCTCTCTGTGTGTTTGTATCAGTTAGAATTTGACATGGTTGTTGATGGAAAAAATCCCAAATTAACAATGACTCAACACTTGAGGCCGTAGGTCAGTGTCTCGAGTGAAAGGTTCAGAGCTGGATAATCTGGGGCTAGTACAGTGCTCCCATGACAATGAGGAATCCAGGCTCTTTAGTTCCTCTGCTTCTTTTCAATATGTATGGCTTCTTCCCAGTGGCACAAGATAGCTGCTGAAACTCAATCTATCACATCTGCATTCCAGCCGGCCAGAAGGAGGAGTCCACCGGGATGGGCACGCTCCCTGTCGTACTGACGTGTGTCATATATGAAGTGTTCTGTCACATGTGACTGTTGTGTTGATAGACCTTGATCACAAGCCCACACCTAGTTGTAAGGCAGGTGGGGAAATGCGATGTCTATTTGGGACAACCACGTACCTGCTGATGTTTTTTGCTAAGATAGCAGGAAACTAGACCCCGGCAGGCAGCTAGTAGCCCCTTCCAGAGCATGGAGTGCTCTTCCTCCACGTGCAAGTGCCATAGCTTAATGACCAGGTTGGACCTTCTCCAACTTCTACCCACATTTCAGATAATCATATTAGTGCAAATTGCTTTTCTCCATTTGTGCTGTTTCGTTGAGATTTATTTCCAAACGTGTGATCACCTGCCAGGGAGAAGGGTGTAACTTGTCTTCTCAGGCAGTAGCTGCTGTTACATCTTGCTGGGCCGGGCTGCCAAGCAGTGGCCTAAACAACAGAGCTGTGCAGAATTAACAAGCCCGTGTCCCCACCCTCTCTGCCGGGCCAGCACTGGCCTGCGTCGCCCTCATATTTCATGTTACCAATTTCCTAGGTGTGCTCATTAAGGCTCTTTAGTTCTCATATCGTGTTTTGGCAGACAACTGAGATTCGGGTGTCCGCTATCAAATCATCTGTATCTTCTCAAATACTCACCGTTTTTGTTTTCAAGAAAGAGGGAATTTTAAAAGCCCGTGTTAGAGCTAAGATAGCTAAGGCCTTGGCTGTCGAGTCACAGGCCAGTTGTGGCGGAGCCCCTGCTCTGACTCTTGGCCCAGTGCTCCTATAGACGGGGCCTGTTTGAAAAATAAAGCCAGAACACAACCGGCTCAGCGGGGAAATCACCGAATGGGAAATTGTGGGGTTCCCTAGAGGCGGTGCTTTCTCGTTCATCCTCAGCTCTGCAGCGTTTCTCTAGGCCTCAGCTTCCCCTGTACAGAGCAGGTGAGACAAGAGCAGAAGCCCTCTAAGGCGCCTCCTCCCAGCTTTTGATGGAAAGTACAGTAATAAACCCTGGGGCGTCTTAAGGGTGGTAGAGTGTTCGGGTTTATATCTAGACGTCCCCCACGGGCCTCAGATGCTTCTAGACCCGGCTTTTGGAGGACTCCTAGATCTGAGGGGTTACAGCTGACTCGCTCTTCGGAGGCGGGGTCGGGCCGGAAGAGGCGGGCCCTGGGGGCGTGGCCGGGAAGGGCTCTTCTGGCTCCTGCCCTCGGCTTCCTGGCTGCAGTGCTGTGAGCAGCTCTCTCCCCCGGGCCCTTTTGCTGAGCCTTCCTGCCGAGCCGGCCGACTTTGGACTGAAACGACTTTGGACTGAAACGTGAGCAAAGCAAGTTTCTTCTTTAAGTTGTGGCTGTTGGGTATTTTGTCCCAGCAACAAGAAGAGTGACTAAACCAGGGAGCGGAGGCGGAGAGGATTCCTGGGGGCCACGGACAGGTGATTGTGGGGCTCAGGAGAGAGATGAGCTGGGGGGAGGGTGTGTGTGGTGCGTGTGCACACACGCACCCTCCTGTCACTGTTTATCTTGCGTAGAAACTGAGAGTCAGTGTGCACACGTCTGCAAATAAGGCCCGCCCTGTCGCTCGTACTCTCACCCCAGGGCGGTGGGGGGCCAGAGGCTGCTTCCCCGGAAGTGCTGGGACAGCGCAGAGCCTGGGGCCCGGGGCAGGAAGCCCCACGGGCCTGTTAGTGGAGGGTCCTTCTCAGCCGCTGTTGACCTTCCTAACTCCTCCCAGGAGGACGTGTTTCCCGATGTTCCCATGATCTATCCTCAACAGCGCAGCTACAGAGTCTGAAATGGAAGTTGGGTCGTGTCCCTTCTGTGCTCAGAAGGGCTGCTGTGTCACTCTAGGTAAAGTGCGAGTGCTCCCAGTCAGCTTCAAGCGCTGTGCTCCTGGCCTGCTGTTAGTGAGCTCTCTGACTTTACATCCTGCTAGTCTGTCTGGGTTTACTTCATGCCCGTCTGTGCTGTCCAACCGCAGGGCCTTTGCACTGGCTGCTCCCCCGCTGCCTGGAAAGCTCTTCCTCCATCCATCTGCATAGCTCACTTATTTCCTTCAGGTCTTTGCTCCAAGTCAACCTTATAACCTGTTACATTGTAACTTCAACCTAACCCAGCCTTTCTGACCCCCCCAACCTGCTTCATTTTTCATAGCACTCATACCCTTTACTATGTTATATCACCTAATTTTTTTTGTCTCTGTCAGCTTTTCTCCACTAAAACACAAGCTCTGTGAGGCAGAGATATTTATCTAATTTGTTCTCTGGTGTCTCCCCAGGACACAGGATGATTCCTGGCACGGGAAATGTTCATTGACTAAATGAACAGGCCTAGTCCAGGCAGACCCTGCAGGGGCCACACTGTACCTGCCTATGTTCCCTTTAGTGTTTGTCCTCAGCTTCTGGTGCTTTGCTGCTGACTCTGACCTCTTCCTGGTCTCCCTGAGCCCTGCACCCCTCCCCTCCCCTCCTCCCCAGCCCCCGGGGCTCAAAGCAGGACCAGCCCAAGCCAAGATTTCCACTCCAGGCTCCCCAGGGTCCAGCTGAGGTTAGGACCTTGCCTGAAATCCCCCAGCCTGCCTGGTTCCCTTCTTTGTTCTCATCAGAGTCTCAAGTGGCAGTCCCTATGCTCACCTGGGGCAGGCTTGTGAACCAGTGGAGTCTCAGACTAGACCTGGAGTTCTGGGGACCCCTCTGCTGAGCTCTGCTGCCGACCCGGTGTGCGCCTTGGGAAGAACCCTGAGCTCGTGGTCCAGTTTCCCCTCCTGGAGCAATGATATGGGTTACATCCTGCTGTGGAATTGCTGTGAGGATTAAATGAGATAAAATATGAGAAGCACCTTGTGGACTGCCCAGCACACAATAGCCGCACACTAAACATCACTGGCCTCGGAGTCTCTCCTCTGTGGTCTCCTTTCCTAAATGAGGGCGGCTTGGGTCCCACAGTTCCTCCCCAGCAGCTGGGCAGGTAGCTGCGTTCATCTGAGCGTGATGAATCAGAAATCTGTTGCTTCTGAGGGAGGACCTGAGGTCATTAGGACCTCACCGAAGGTAACAGCATGAGGTCTGAGATGAATAAGGCTGCCTGAGGGAGAGAGCAGAAACCACCCACACACGCACGCATGCACAAGTTCCCACACCTTACCAGCAGCTGTGTGGTGCCACCAGGCAAGAAAACCTGAGAACCAGTTCGGCCTGCAGGACCTGGGCCTCGGCCGGGCCGGCCGCCTGCAAGCACCTGGTGGAGGCCGACGGGGCTGTGAGTTCCAGGGTAGTGAATCTGTCTGCGCAGAGCCACCGCTCCAGCCCCTGCCAACCCAGCTGGGCACCCTCTGCTCTCCTGAACCCCACACACTCACTGTGGCTCAGCTGTGACCCAGAAAACAGACAGGGAAGGGAGTGGCCACCGTTCCACCTCCCCGTGCTGAGGTCCTCAGCGACAGAAGGGACACCGACAGCAGGGGCTGCAAGGCCCGTCGTGAGTGTTTGTCCTGCCATCCCCAGCTCGGCTCACCTGGCCCCAGCCCCACCAGTCCCGTGTCTGTGTCCAGGCCTTCTTTGAGGCCAGTCACTGTCTGCAAGTCAGGGTCAAGTGTAATCTTCATGTTTGTTGCAGTGCCCACGCCACAGATTCTATTTCAGAAGTAAAACCACATTGCTCAACACATCCAACCCTCCCTTGGCATTTTGTAAACCCGACAGCCCAGAGTGGCTTCCTCAGGGTCCCTCGGTGGTTACTGGAGAGCCAGAAGACAGTCCCGATGCCCTTGACAGATTTCTGCCCGTCCTGTTCTTTGCTGTGCCCCAATCTCCCTGTGTCCTGCTTCTGTGTTTAGCTGTGGCTGGAGGAGCTTGGGGAAGAAAAGGCATCATTAGCAGCCCTGCACAGACGCCCACACATTAAAACCGGTTTCCTGTGCAGCTGCTTTGTCATTGTCTGACCATCGTCTCAGAAGCTCAGGATTGTTTTTCTCATTCATATCATCAAGTACCTTTTTTTATTTTATGCAGAATTTACATGGTAGCGCATGCCTGCAACCCCGGCCTTCTGGGAGGCTGAGGCAGAAGGGTGACATGTTCTAGCCCAGCCTGAGCAAGTTAGTGATTTAGTGAGACTCTGTCTCAAAATAAAAAAACAGAGAGAGAGAGAGAGAGA
>NW_022900932.1:4815038-4904742 GCF_012274545.1 Fukomys damarensis | reverse complement strand
GGCTGAGGGCTGAGGCAGAAGGGTGACATGTTCTAGCCCAGCCTGAGCAAGTTAGTGATTTAGTGAGACTCTGTCTCAAAATAAAAAAACAGAGAGAGAGAGAGAGAGAAGGGTGGGGAGGGAAAGAGAGGGAGGAGGGAGAGAGGAGGGGAAGAGAGGAGAGGACCTTAACCAGCCTGGAAGAGAGTGGTCAGAAATACATGCACCTGGAGACCCTGTCGGACGAGAGCACCAGCAGCTCGGAGAGGGATTGGTAATCGGAACTCGCACGGGTGAGGTAGCTGGGAACCCTTGTCAGCCTCGGGTAGGAGGTGAGTCCTTGTCCTCTGCTGCCGTGGGGATACTCAAGGGACACCGTCTCCCCTTAGCCGGGAGGTTGGGCTTTCACGTGGGGAGGAGGCCAGAGCTGACGATCGGCAAGTTCACCGCCTCAAAGAGGACTTACACTCGCGAGGTGACGGCCCTTATTTGGAGTCAGTGACACCTTCGCACGGCTCAGAAAGCAAAACCACGTGGAAAGGCTTCTACAAGCGGCCAGTTCCCATCCCCGCGTGTCCTACCCGCGTTCTACCTTCTGTGTGCAGAACTGTTCGCCCTTTCTTAGCTTCGGCGGGCGAAGCAAAGCATTTCGGTGTCCCTCCTTTTTAAACAGATGCTAACCCGGTACGGCTCTACCTTGACTTCGCGCTGTATATTTTTCTATTACCCGTCACAGTCCTCTTTTCTATTATGTCAAATCCTCTGTTTAACCCATATATTGAGGGGTTTTGTTTTGTTGGTTTTTTCAGTCATGGGGATTCAACCCAGGGCCTTTGCACTGAGCTACATCCTTAACCCTTTAAAAATTTTTTTTCTTGCTGGGTGTGGTGTCAGACAACTGCGATCCCAGCACTCGGAAGGCTGAAGCAGGAGGATCACCTCAAGTTTGAGGTTAGTGTGGGCTACTTAGTTCAAAGCCAGTCTCAACTGCAGAGCAAAATCCTGTATCAAAAAAAAAAGGCAAAACAATGAAAAAATTTTCTTATTTTGAGAAAGTGTCTCACTAAATTGCTGTGTTGCCCAGGCTGGGCTGTAACTTGTCACTGGCCCGCCTCAGCCTCCCAGAGTGTGACGATTACAGGCATGTACAACCATGCTCAGCTTGAACTCATATATTGAGTTTTTAATTTTACTTCCTTAACTTTTGCGGTCTTCTAATTTCCATTTGATTCTTTTTATAGATTCTAATTTTCTAATTAAATATTCTATTTTTAATTTTTTGCCCTTTTTCTGGTTTCTTGAAGATATTAATCATAGCTATTTTAAAGCCCTTAGCATCTGAATCCCTTGTGGGTCTGTTTCTGCTGTCTACTTCTGCCTCATGACATAGGTCATCTGGTCCTGGACCTTGGCATGCCTCAGAATGTTTTGGCTGAATGCCAGACATTTTAAATTTAAACTTCACAGTATGTACTAAAGATATTTCCATTGCTATATTAAAATATCTATCTGTGTATTGAAAAGTTCCTCTTATCTCCAGGTAGGCATTTTATAAGCAATATCTCCAGATCATACAGCAATTCTGTGATGTGCCTTTTTACCAGAAATGAGTACTGAATCCAGAGAGAACAAATAACCCGCCTGGAGAGTCTCACAACTGGAACTCTGGATGCATGAGATTTGTGTCCAAGTCTTTCTCCACAGAGGGTGCCCTCCGGCAGCCTAGAGCCTGCTGTGGTGGGACTCCAGGCTGGGGTTTGAGACTTGCCCCAGGTTACCATGATTCTCCCAAGCTGTGTCGGTTAAGATCTCCTGTGACTGACAGAACAACGCGTGGGTCACAGTCTGCACCGGAAGTGTGTGGTGTACTATCTCAGTTTGTTTTCTGTTGCTATCACTGAATACCACAGGTTGGATAATGTATACAGAATAAAGGTTTATTCAGCTCATGGTTCTGGAGGGCAAGTCCAGCATCAAGGGGCCAGCTAGAAAGTCACTTCTGCTACCAGGAGGCCCCACTCTTGGAACCTCATCTAATCTTCCTTGCTGCCAAAAGACCCACCTCTAAATAGCACCTGCAACTGAGTGTGGGCCTTACGAGCCACGAATGTGGGGGGGACATATCCACGTGCTCGGATACTTGGGGAAGGCTTCCTTACGAAGGGATTTGTTACAACGGTTTGCAGGTTGGGGGAGGACAAGGGCCAGTGCAGTGAATCAAGGCTGGAACCCCAGAGCTCAGAGAGACGAGGGAGGGAGAAGTCGCCAAGACCCAGAGAAAAAGGAGTCGGGTAGAGCCAGCCACCTTGTGAACAGCCCAAGGCGATGCTGCAGGCAGAGATCCAGGGCCCCAAATACCCTGGAAGCCACCCTGCCCCTCTTCCTGGGCTTTTGCCAGGGCTCCCTAATGGCCAAACACAAGCAGAAGCCCCCTGACACAGAGAGGAGGTGGAGGAGGAGGCCTGTGCGCCACCCACACCACAGGAAAGCGCAGTGGAAACTGATAGCTATGTGGGTCCCAGCGTCATTCCGGGAGGACCCAGGCACCCTCCATCTTTTCGTCTCACTGTCCTCAGGATGGTTGGCTTTTTAGCCTTAGGTTTATTGCCTTATGGCCACAAGGTAACTCCCGCAGCTCCAGACATTTCATCCTTGGTCACTACGTTCAAGGTAGGAAGAAGAAGCAGGCTTCCTTCCCTATTTCCGTGGTCAGGGAGGAAATCACCCATAGATGTCTCCCCCTGAACCTCATTGGTCAGAACAGGTCACGTGCCCACCCTCAGCCCAATCACAGTAAAAGACGATTCCACGGAGGGGCTGCTGGGGCCCAAGGGGAGCCTATTTCCCTGGGCTTGTTGGCCCCGCTGCGTCCCCTGAGGAAGGGACAGCAGTAGGTGGGGAATCGGGAATCGTAGCTCATCATCTCCCCAGGGAGATCTCTGACCAGCCTGAGAGCTGGCTGGCGTGGGGTTGGGGCTGCTCTTCCTCCAGGATGAGGAAGGAAGTGGGCGGTGGGTACCCACGTTGCAAGGGCTGGATGGGGGTGAGGGTGTCCCCTAGAGGAGCCGGTGCAGAGGTCTGGGAGGGCATCGAAGCCAGGCAGTGATGGGATGGCAGGTGCCCGATGTGAACAAACCCATCAGGAAACCAGGTTGCCGTGGTTTAGATGTTTATACCCCCCCAATTCACACACCGAAACCAAATCCCTGGTGTGGTGGTATTAAAAGATGAGGTCTATGGCCCAGGGTTTAGCTCGGTGGTGCCACCGCCTGCTTCACAAGCACAAGGTCCTGAGTTCGATCCCTGGTACCAAAAACAAAAAAAAGGCTCGGAAACCATGACTCATACGCCGGGCATCCTGGAGCCAGGACTGGGTGGGCACTGTCGGACCTAGCCTCGTTCCTGGTACCAGGCCCGTGCACTGAGCCCGGCTGCTAACAGCTTGCAGCTGCCCCTGTGCCAGAGCCTCACAGAGGCCAGGCAGCTTCCATGCCCTCTCCTGCTTGGGCTCCTCCTAGCCAGTCGGGCTCAGACCTCAGTTTCTCTCTGTCCCCACTGAGTCCCCGGCAGGCTCCACTCACTGGGAGAAGGGAGAGAGAGTGACACCTAAGGCCTGGCCACTCAGATCCGGGGGCGGGGCCTGGGCTTCTCTGCAGCTCTCTGGAGCTGGCAGGGGACAACTCCTCTCTCCCCCCTAGACCTGTCTAGGACACTCACTGTGCCTGGGTGCTGGGCTCAGTAGAGATAAGAAGCACAAGTCTGGGGCTCCGCTTTTCAAAGGGACAAAATTCAAATCAGTGAGGCAGGAAGGGCCTGTAAAAAAAGGAAACGGCCTGGCATGGTGGTGCATGCCTGTCATCTTAGCATTCTGGGAGGCTGAGGCAGGAGGGTCTCAGGTCAAGCCCCACCTGGGCAACTTAGCGACTTGGCGAGACCCTGTTCCAAAATTTAAAAGTAAAAAAGGGGCAGAGATGTAGCTCAGTGCAAGGACCCTGGGTTCAATGTCTAGTGTCAGAAAAAGGAAAACAGAGCAGGCAGGAAATGCCAAGGCCCAGGGGTTGCCTCCAGAGAGGGAGCCAGACAGGAAGGGGTGGGAGAGGAGCTGCCGGCTGAGCCTGGGCCCTTGGACTCCTCAGGAGCAAGGAGCTCAGTGGGGCGCAGAGCCAAGGCCGCAGACAGAGAGGAGCTCCCGGGAGCAGGGCTGAGGCCGAGGCCAGAGCCGGAGCTGCAGGAGGAGCAGGAATGGAAGACGGGGTTGAGGGTGGAAGGCAGAGCCGGAAGTCACCTTTCCCCACCCACTCCCCCGAGCCCAGCGCCGCCCTGCACACAGTGGGTTTCGGGCCGTACAGGGTCCTCCCTACCCTCCTAGGCAGGGGCAAGAGCTGCGCAGTGGGAATGGGGCGCTGGGGAGACCTGGTCCCCAGCAGATCAGGAAGGGAGCAAACCCTCCCCCGCATCCAGCGGGGATTTCATGAGCAGAGCTAACTCTGGCCGGAGTGAGAGACTTTTTTTTCGCGCGGGGCTCACACCCACGCGCGTGATCGTGCGCTGCTGCCTCCCCCCGCTCGTGCACTCACACCCTCGCACGCGCCTGGATGCACACATTGACAGCGACGTTTAAACACCAGAGAACCTCAAGGTTCACTCTCACGCTGCCGCCGTGGCCCAGGGTGAGGACGGTCTCGCAACTGCCATCTATCAGCCCAGTCGGGTTCTCGAGGACAGGGAGTTTGTCACTTGACAGGACAGCGCGAGTCCAAGGTCCCGGGAGAGTCCGCGGCCACACTCGGGCGGGATTCCACGTTAGGAGCAGATCTGCAACGGGCGTGACCACACCCCGCAGAGCATCGAGTGTGACCGCGGTTTCGGGGTGCGGGACAGTCAGTGAAATCGCCCACGCAACACGCTGGACGCAGAACCTAGTCTTCATCGTTGCCTCCATGAGTTCAACGCTTTCACTAGGCCAAAGCCAGCACTGCCCAAGCAGGGTTCCGCTTTAGTCCTCCTGGGTCTGCCCGCCTCTCACCTGTGTCCCCTGTCTCGGAATAAGAAGCCAGGTTATTAGTACAAATTTGATCAAAATGACGCATGGATTAGCATGTACGCTGCAAAGTCTAATTCTGTTTACTGTTCTAGGGGAGCATGCAATTATTACAGGAGCTGGGACAGAGTGTTTTTAATAACATTTCTTGTTAAGATTTAATTACAGGAAATTGTATTTTCTTAATCACTGAAAACTCAACTGGCTAGGAAAAGAATCATGATAATTCTGTTTGCAGTTTATTAAATCCTTGGGATATTCTTTCTCTTACATTTGCTTTTATTATGTCCCGCTGCTAAGTGCTTTTTAACCCTTGGAGCTGTGAGGAGGCAAGTCCATGGGAGGACATCCCTGCCTCCCCCCAGACGGCCTCCTCGGGCAAACTCAGATGCCAAGCGCCCCATAAACCCAAGCAACTCAGCCAGCAGGGCTGCTCAGGCTCCCGCCCAGTGGAAAGAGCAGGTGTTTTCTCCACACCTGGAGTTGGGGGCCGAGGGGCTGTCCTGGCGTCACCTGAAGACCCGGCCCCGTGGCAGGGATCCCTCTGTCAGCGTCCTCCCTTTGCGCGGTACCTGCCCTGGTGGAAGATGGCACGGTGTCACTCACAGGCCGATTCAGGAATCCACAGTGCAGAGCAGGGTCTGTGCAGAGGTGGGGGCACGGCTGGAGATGTCTCGCCCCACCCAGCCTCTTCTGCTAGGGCGGGGCTGCAGGTGGCTCTTCCTTCTGCTTTTACTTTTTGGCTTTGTGTGTGTGTGGGGGGGTGTTTCTGGGGATTAAGCCCAAAATGTTTCACTGAGCTACCCCATCAGCCCTTTCTATTTTTAAATTCTGAGATTGGGTCTCACTAGGTCGCTAGAATGCCCAAGCTGGGTTTATTTGCTTGCAGCTCTCCTGCCTCAGCCTCCCAGAGTGCTGAAATGACGGGTGTGCACTGCCCAGCTGATACTAGCTTTTTGTGGCCGGCTCTATATGAGACCTCATGCCGCGGTTGTGTGAACTGGGGGTACAAAAAATGGCCATAACAAGACCACCGTCGCAGGGCCCAGACTCTCCTGCTTCCTCGTCTGCAGCCTGTGTGTGCCAGGAGCACAGGGTGGCACCGGGGTGGACTGGAGATGGGAAGAAGCTCCCGCTGTGGAAAGACGAAGTAGGGGAAACAGGCACAAAGGCCCTGCGGCCCACGGGCTCCACGGAGAACATGGAACGGCACTGACACCATGACGGGCAATGCTTAGAAAAGCAGCGTGAGTGGCAGCACTGCAAGGGATCTGTGCCTCGTGGCTAAGAACTCGCCAGCTGTATGTAGGACCGCATGTCCGAGTGCAGATTCCTGTGATCCCGGAAGTGTGCGTGTGTGCGGGGGCTGCTGCAGCTCCACCTCCACCTGGCCCTGTGACTCACTAACCCTCTCCCTTCTCCTTGTGGAAGTGGGGGCCGCACACGGCACAGCCCCTGTGGCCAGCAAGTCCCCCTGTGGTGCCCACTGCACACTGATCTGGAGGGGGTGAGGCGGGAGACCTCTGAGTGAGACGGTGGCCCACACAGTCTGCTCCCGGGTCTCTCCGCTCCCCCGCTCTCTTCCCAGCAGCCTCTCCTCTTTCTCTCCTGCACCTTCCTCTATTTGTTCTCTGCGCCCAGGAGAAAGCGCGCCTGACAGCGTTAACCCTGATGGCAGAGTGCGGGACATCAAAGGGGCTGCGGGAGAGGTGGTGGATAATAGATGGCCGGAGCATGAATGATACGGACGCAGAAGAATGATGGCGAATGGCCCGTGACGCGCAGGCCGCCGGTGGGAGATCTGCGGGTACCTATGGATGGACGGCAGGAGACAGCTTCGGGAACAGGTGGACCGGGGCGCTGACACACGCAGCGATGCTAGATCGGCAGGCAGATGAGCGGCGGGGCGGGTACCTTCGGGGACAAACGTCGATAGAGGAAAGATACAACCAAGTGACACTCACCCAGGGCCTTTGGCTGACAGCGGCCACACCGCCCAGGGTAGGTGGCAGGAAGGAGCCTGGCACATAGACCGTGGATGGATGTGCCCCGCGATGACGAATGGCTGGGTCGACCACGGATCAGCTCCTGCCCGGGGCCTCTGTGTGCCCCGGGCGCCTTTTGTAGTCCCGACCGAGACGCAGGGCAGCCCCGGGTGCTGTACTACAGGTGGCCGCGCGGGGGCGCCCACAGACAGCCGGGCGCAGTGAGCCCGGAGGCGTGAGTTTGTTTCCCCGGTTCATAAATTATGTCCCTGGTTGAAAACTACTCCCCGAGGAAGGGCAAGAGAAAGGCTGCTTCCTGGGCTGCTTTGCTTGGCCCAGCCTCGCTCGCAGCTAAGCTTTGATGCCTGTCTTCCAGAGCCGCGCTCCTGTCACTCCCCCTGCTGTCCTTGGTTCTATTTTAAATCCTTTCCCTGTGGCCGCCCAGTCTTCTCCTCCCCCCTGCTCCTGAGGTGGGGGTCTTCCCGACCCCAGCTGCTCTCCAGAGTCCGCTGAAGGGAGACCCCGCAGAGGGACAGCGATGGCTTGGGAAAAGCGAGGCCAAGTCCCGGAGGGTGGGGCTGGGCTGGAGCTGGCGCACTTGGGGCGCTTGAGGGGGTGCAGCTGGCCCGCCCCGCGGCATGTGGCCCTCTCCAGCCAGAGTTCCCTGGGCAGCTCCGTCCCCCAAGCAGGTAGGCCAGCCAGGGAGGCCCAGAGAGGTAAAGTGACTGACTCAGTGCAGTACAGCCCGGCAGCTGCGAGGTTGCAGCCACATTCAAATTCTCAGTCCCGAGGAGTAGAAAACGCAGCAAGGAAGGAAAGAGGCCAGACAGGTGGGCCTGCAGAGGAGGTCCGAAGTGTGGGTGGGCCGTGTGGCAGGTGCTGCCGTCCAGGGCCAGCGATGGTCCAGTGCCCACCTCTGCTTCGCCTCCTCCCTGGAGATTAAAAAAAGAAGAGAATTCTGTCTCTTTTGCCTCCACCTCAGGAAGGGACACCAGAGAGGGAATTCCAGGCAGTCAGCAGAGTTACAGCTCTGTATTCCTGGGGCAAAGGCTCTGGAGGAGCCAGCGATGGCAGGAGGAAGCAACAGGGCTCAGAGCACAGGCCTCCTGCTTGTCGCCCGACACACTGGCACTAGGGAGCCATGGAAGGATGTAGAGCCGGGCAGCAGCGAGTCCAGACTGACAATGTGGAGGGTGGGTTGGAATGGGCACTGGGGCCTGCGGTGTCAGTGAGGGTGGATCCGTGGCGGTCCAGGGACAGGGGAGGTGTCAGGATAACGAGGTTTGGGTTGGCAGGGAAGGCAGAGTCGGGAAATCATCTGGAGGGCTAAGCCACTGAACCAAGAGGACACAAGCAAAAGGGGACTCAGGGCTGATTCCTGCTGAAGGCCTCCTGGGAGGAAGGGCAGGCTCAGGGCAGGGTGCCCAGGGTGCCCAGGAGGAAACTCCAAGCCCCTCAGCTGCCCAGACCAGCCTCCAGGGCTCGCTGGGTGTTCTGGCCTGAGCCCAGGGGTGGAAATTGGGACAAACAGCGTCTGTGGGAGTGGAAACCCTAAGGGCCACATCAGAGCGGCCATCCAGGGAGAGAGCAGAGCGGCGGACAGAGGGGACAGAGAGGGCGGCCAGAAGGGCTGTGTCGGGGAGCAGGACAGAGGGCTCTTGAGGGGGGAGGGTGTGAGGGAGCAGTGAAGGATTTGGCGCTGGGCACCTTATGAGAAGCCCCGAATGGCAGGAGACGCGGGCGTCTCCCAGCTGAACTTAATGAGAGGTGCAGAACCGCTGGATGAGACCCCACACACACACACCAGCCCTCCTTCCTCCCCCCATCTCTTGTGGGGCTGGCCACTGGGGAAGGCGAGTCCCAAGCCAGAGGACCAAGGTCAGGCCACCAAGGTCGGTCCCAGGGTACAGTGCAGGACAGAGAGGATCTGGGGAGGTCACAGAGATCACTGTGGGAGGTTTATCAGGAGCACACGTAGGGCTGGGAGCTCACAGAAGTAAGAAGGAGAGGCAGAAGGTGGAGATCCGGGGAGAGGACAGAGGGAACAGACGGGAGCGAGGCCCGACCCCTCACCACTGCCAAGGCCCCGTGAGGGTGATGGATCTTTAGCGCCAGAAAGGGGAGCATCATTCTGCCAGGGACAGAGAGAGAAAGAGAGCCTCGCCCGGGCGTGGAGACTCAAAAGTAGTTTCTGGAAAGGACTGGGATCCTCGTCCCTGTGCACATCTGCCTGAGCCAGAGTCTGAGGGACCACACCTCCCAGTCAGCCTGGCCGCAGGTTGGAAGAGCTGTTTTCCAAAGTCAGCAAGCACAGCAATGCCCAGGAAGAGGGTGGGTGTGCGCCAGTGACCAAAGCTTTCTACAGAGTAACCGAAATCTTAGGGGAAATCTCACAAAGCAAGCAGCGTGAGTCATTCCATTTTGTAAGTTAGAAGAGTGAGGCTCTGAGACCCTGCAGCTGGTCAGAAAAGCTGGGGAGGGCCTAGCACGAGGCCCGGAACACCCCTGCTCCAGCAGTTGGTCCTGCCGGGGGGCCACACCTTGTGGTGTTTTGCTGCCCTCTGTAGTAGCACTGGCTGAAAAAGAGAAGACTTGTCAGAAGTCTGAAAGAGATTTCTGTTTGTGTTTCTGAGCCAGGAGAAAAAGAATTGATAAAATGGGATCCTTTTTGGCTGTATGAGCCAGGGAAGAGGGAATTATATTAATAATCAGGATCCTTTGAGTTACCGGGAACAAGACCCCAGCTCACACTTAGTTTAGACTCATCACGGCCGATGCCTCTGCTCACCACTCATTGACACTGCTCCCAGCATCCCTGGGAAGCCGCTCCATCCTCACAAGGGCGTGCGATGCTCACACAGAGGACTGGCACAGAGGGAGCACGGGCAGGGGATTAAACGGTTTCCCCACCTCGCTCAGGTAGAAGCAGCCAGGCCAAGCACGCAGCCCAGAGGCCCCACGGTAACCAGGCTGATGGAGAAACCGTCCCTCAAACCGAAGGAAAGACAGAGCTCTGGGAGGTGCCTCGCAGGGTCATTAATGTGCTCCATCCAGAAGTGCTCGCTGGCCGGACCTGGTCATGGACGCCCCGTCGAGAAGGGGTCAGGAGGTCCGATCAGAAGCTGGAGGACTGAGAATGCCGCCAGTGCCCACACGCTGCCCTTCTCGTAGCCTTTGTGCCCCACATTCCTATCAGCTCCCTGTCCCCAGCTGTCAGGGTCAGAAGGCCCCTGCTGGGAGTCAGAGGTCATGGGGACGTGTCCACTTTGGTTTCAGGCTCTGTCTGCGTGTCCCCAGTCCCCCGGTCCCTCTGGGCCCCTCCATCCATCTCCCCTCTGAGCCCGTTCTCCCGAGCCTCTCCCTCCTGCCAAGAAGAGGTAAAAGGGACAGCTGCGTATTTATTCAGCGCTACATCACGTTGCCACCCCAACCGCTCCCCTCAAGCTCCGTGCTCCTGCCCCTCCCTCTCTCCTCTCCGTGACTGATCGACGGCTTGGAGAGGTCACGCGTGTGAGTCGGCCGCACACGCGAGGGGCTGCCGCTCCACGCCCCGGGCTGGAGGGACGGGGGTGCGCGGCCCCGAGGGGAAAGGGACGACCGGTCAATGCAACAGAGGGCCTCAGCTGCGGAGTGACGGGCCAGGACCCAAGGAGTCAGGGGAGAAACACAGCCGGTGACACAGGCGGAGGGAGATCAGCAGAGATAGTGACGGAGACAGGGAGCAGCAGAAATCAGGGGAAACAGACACGGGCTGGGCAACAGGGACGAAAGCAGAGGGCAAGGAGCCAAGAGACAGAAAAGACTGCTGCACGCGGTGGAGATGGGGATGCGTCCGGGTGCGTGCGGCCCCTTTCAGGCCAGGGGCAGGGATTTGAGGCTTGGCTGGAAGCTCGGGCCTCAGGCAGGGTTTCCTTGGAGATGTCTCGTGCCCACTCCATGGTGTTGGCCGTGGCTGCCCGAGTCTGAGCAGTAATGCCTCCCCAGCTGCCGGGGCGCCCCCTCTGCTCTGCCTGGGGTGAGATGACAGCGTGGAGGGGACCAAAGGAGGGGAGAATGCAGTACCTGCTTGTGCTGGTGGCACCCACCCCTTCTCTTTGTTTTCCGCCACCAGGAGGGGAACAGGCCTCCCCTCCCGTGTGCCTCCACCATGATGTCCTGGGCCACCACAGGTGCAAAATGCATGAGTCAATGAAACTTTCCTCTTTATAAGTTGGCATACTGCGGGTATTTGTTATAGCGATGGAGAGCTGACTAACACACGCCCCATCTCCTCCCTCCTGCCATTCCTGAGCCTCAGACCCAGGGTTCCCCTCTGGCCTTTGTGCTCACTATTCCACTGTCTGGAGCACTTGGCCCACAGCTCTCTCTTTCACCTGCCTGCTCCCCAACATCATGCAGCCCCAGCCCCATGTGCCCTTTTGGTGACTCCCAGGTTGTGCCTGGTCCCTCCTTGAGTGCTTGGGCTTTGAACCCCCAGTTGAATCACTCACCTGTGCTCAGGTAGCTGATGGGAGGTAGATGGGTGTTCCAGATTCACTTCACAGCACCTCTCAAGCATAATTGTAGCTGAGGCCTCAGCTGGGAGGGGAGAGACTCCAGACCAGGCTAGGAGTTTACTCTATGAAAAACTTCAAGGTGATGAGTGCTGGTCCAAGTTCATCAGAATGATTCAGGGCAAGGTTGTCTCAGCCAAGAAAAGTGACTCTGCCATGAGAGATTTTTATCCAATTTGTTATCCTCTCTCTCTGGGGCCTTCATTGCTGCCAAGATGGAGGCAAAGAAAAATTCCATTCCTCAGGAGGTGACTTCTCCCAAACTGTGGCTGGGCTTCATGTCACAGCATCCTCTCTGGATACCCGGGGTGTTCCCGGAGTGACCAGTGCTTGATCCTTCCCACAAGTGGCATCCAACACCCTGTGCACCTTCCACTGCTGAGAACTAGAAATGCAGCCTCACTTAGATGCCTAAAACACGAGGTTGCGATTGTCATTCACTGCTTGCTGCTTGCTGCTTGCTGCCTTCTGCCTGCCATGAACTGTTTCTCCTCTGTGATTGCCGCTCGGCCGTGCCATCCTGCTTTGGAGCAGCCAATGATGGACTGGAACCTCTACAAACTAACTCCATCACAGGGCTATGTCAGCCAGCCATGAACAGAAAGATGCCTGGGTGCAGGACAACATCTACAGCATCCTGGCTGTGTGGGGCCCGGGCATGGCCTACCGGAAGAATGCTGACCATGACAGACACAAGGCCAAGGCCTATGAGTTGGAACAGAACATGGTGAGGCTAATGCAAGGCCTCCCCCAGTGCATGATGCTGCAGGTGGACAAAGTGGGAAAGTTCGAGCAAACTCAGAGTGCCAAGGATAGCCTGCACGCCAAGTACTGCAACACTGCCACATGCAGCACCGTGGTGGGTGATGACCAGTGGGGCTGCCTCCAGGTGGATGCCACCTCCCTGTTCCTCCAATTCCTGGTTCAGATGACTGCCTCGGGGCCAAGCAAAAACCAGCTTCCTGGGTCACTACCTCTTTCAGCTTATGTATCATCTTCACACTTGACAGCCTTCATGCAGAATCTCATCTTTCACAGAGAGGCTGCCTGTAGAGTTGCTGACTGTTTAATGTGGGAACGTGGTGATAAGACAAGTCAAGGCCTTGCAGAATTGAATGCCAGCTCTGTGGGAATGGCCAAGGCAGCGCTGGAGGCAACTGATGAACTGGACCTTTTTGGAGTTTCTGGAGGACCCAAGTCCATGACCAACATCCTGCCTGATGAGGTTGAACACTGCTAGTCTATTCTGTTTTCTATGCTACCAAGAGCATCAACGCGTGACAAGACAGACACCGACTTCTTTCTGTCATTTCTTTCCCAGCCTTTGCAGTAGAAGACGGAGGCAAACCTTGTGAATGTGACCAAAAGTGGAATTATTTCCAAGCTCCAGGGACATTATGGAGGCTGTTGCTTCCTCCGGGATGGTGATAAAACCCCAAGAGAGGGCCCAAACCGATGACATTATGAACCTGTTGAACTCAAGCTCTTTGAAAACATTGAACGTGTATGGCCTGGGTTCTGGACCTTACTTCATCACTGATGGAGTCTTCAGTGTGGATCCTGTTCAGGTCCCAGAATACTGAGAGGCCCTGGGGGAAATGTTAATGAGAGGCCAGAACAGGATGCACTTGGTGCCAGGACTCGATGCTGTCCCACCTGACAAGGTGGGTGAAGAATACAAAAATCCACACACAGCCAGGGACTTAGCTCAGCAGTGCCACCGCCTGCCTCACAAGTGCAAGGACCCGAGTTTGATCCCCGGTCCCCCCTCCCCCAAAACAATGCACACACAGTGGACAGAGTTCCCCCAGGGAAGCTTCGCCATCTGTGGGCCAGTCCTTGTACATCCTCAGCTCGCTGTTGGCAGAGGGATTCCTTACCACTGGTGAAACTGATTCTACTTGGCCCTGGAGAGGAAATGACTGTGGAGATGTTGAGGCTCAAGCTGGCCTATCCACGCCTGTGAAGATGACGACAGGCAGACCCACGCGCACTTTCCCCATTACACGCACCAGGCTGACACGTGAAGGCTTGGACGTTGGTTCAGCAGTTCTTTCTGCAATTCAAAAACCAGAGGATAGATATTTTGGAGGCACTAGAGTAAAATTAGGGAACCTGTTGGGATTCCTCACCACACCACTCTACACTTACTTTCCCGGATCCCAGGCTGTGATGAGAAGTTGTTCAATGACACCAGGGAAGGGAGCTTCAGTCCTGACAGTGACTCAGATCTGGGAGGATATTTGGAAGACACCTGTAATCAAGAAAACCAAGATGAACTCGATCAGCACATCAACCACCTTCTGCAAAGCACATCTTCAAGATGCTACTTGTCCCCTCTTCGTAAGAAGATGAAGACCCCCATGTTTCCATTGCCATCCATTCTGCTCAGGATATACTGTCCATGACGGTAAAAGCAAAGGGTCTGGAAATGCCATGTATGTGATTAAACTCTTTTCTGCCTACTAAAAAAATTACATAAATAAAACACAGGGTTTCTGCGCTGAGGGTGGTGGTGCACGCCTGTGATCCCAGCACTTGGGAGGCTGAGGCAGGAGGATCGCCGCAAGTCTGAGGCCAGCCTGGACTGCATAGCAAGACCCTGTCTCATAAAACCAAGAAGAAAAAATAAAAAAACCAGGGTTCTTGTCTGGGCAGTTGCTTCTCAGCCCCCCACTCCATGCCATGGATAGCTATTCTGGACTAGATCTCTTATGAAATGTGATTTATTTTAGACTTCACAATAACGGTTGAGAACTGGAAAAGGTCAGCTCCCTTTTATACATGGGAGGCAGAAGGGCCGTGCTGGTAAAGAGGTGAAGCCAGGAGTTAACCTGGCATTGCCAGGGCCCAGGGTAGCTCCTCTGTGCGCTCTCCAGGCTGACTCCGGTGGGAAGGAGTAAGTGAGGCGGCCTGCCCACCTCCCCCTCCCCCTTTTACACCTCTGCCCCAGGCCCTGTTCTGTGAGCTTCCTTCCCACGGGCCTCGTCTGGCTTTCCTGTCCCCACTGGAAACTGTCCACTCTGGGTTCAGCGCCCGGCGGCCAAGGGCCCTGGGGAAGATGAAGGGTGGGATGCGTTGGTTCTGGGTGCCCGTTCTGAGCAGCCAGGTGGGGAATGAGCCCGGCCCTGGGGTCTGCAGGGTTTCCCCGCCTGGACTGTGCTGCCCGAGGGCCTGATGTAAATAAGCCATTTAAAGACCTCCCAGCCTCCACGCTCAGTCGACCCGGCTCTCCTGGCAGGATGCAGGACTGAGAAGTGAGCCCCTGCTAAAATGTTTTACTTCCCCGCGTCCTCCTCAGGGCTTTAATGAGCGGCCATGCATCACTTGGCCCCTCGCTGCGGCAGATGATAAAGGGCGACCGCTCCCCTCCCGCAAGCCCAGAACAGCCCTCCGCGCCCTCCTTGTAAATTGTTACAGCTCCATGAAGAGGCGTCCTTAAATGTCACTCACGCAGGAATTAAGGTGCAGACGGGCAGGAGACCAGCTGCTGGCACAGGCTGGAGGGACACGGGGGCTGGGGGCTGGGGGCTGCACCCGCAGGACGGGGTGAGGGTCAGGATCCTCGGACACAGGGCGGGGGAGAAGGGAAAGTGCCCCCCGCCCCTGCGGTGACCCTCAGCTCCACTCACGTCCGCTCCTGGGGAACAGGACGGACAGGGTCCTGAGGCACGGTTGGAACACAGACCTGCTCTGGGGCCCCGGGTCCTCACACTCTGCTCCCCCACTTCCTCCCTCACTCCTGCACAGGTAGATGGACCCCAAGGGCAAAGCCAGGAGGAATCTTAACAAGTCTGACCCAGGCCGGAGGCCCAGGTCCACAGCACCATCTTGTTTTCTGGCCTGGTTCACTAACTGTGGGGGCCGAGGAGAGGTCAGCTTCCTGCCCTTCCCATCCTCCCAAGGCCTCTCTAAGCAGGCAGAACTGCAGGCCCTGGCCAGGAAGGGGGTGAACCTGGGGATGCTTGGGCTTTTCCCTCCCACTTCAATCTCGAGCCCAGGAAAGGCCATGCACCAAAACATGTGTGTAGCAGATTATTTCCGGGCAAACCTGAGGGCACCCAGGACCCTTCCTCCTCCTCCTCCCCCAGAGGTGCCAGGCAACATTGATGCTTGGGCTTTTCCCTCCCACTTCAATCTCGAGCCCAGGAAAGGCCATGCACCAAAACATGCGTGTAGCAGATTATTTCCGGGCAAACCTGAGGGCACCCAGGACCCTTCCTCTCCTCCTCCCCCAGAGGTGCCAGGCAACACCTCCCCACCTCCCTTTACACGCGGGTGTGTTTCCTCCATGACATGGTTTCGTTTTGCCTCTTCCTGAACTCGATGAACAGAATCACACGTTGTGTGTTCTCTCCCGTCTGGCTTCTCTCAGCCGACCTGGCGGTGTTCGTGTGATTCGTCCGTGCGGTTGGCATAGCCACCGTGCGTCTGTCCTCAGTATCCTGGAGAGCGTGTCATTGTCTGTGTGCAGCAGCCCACCAGCTTTCTCCCCAAAACACAGGTCATGGGCCGCGGCTTAGCGCTTCCGGTCACCCGCAGGGCCGCGGGGGTGGGGATGTGGCTGGTCCTCCCTGCAGGAAGTGCCTCTTAGGACTCACCTCCGTTCCTCATGTTGCCGGTTTGCTGTCTCTGCTGAAGTTGGGGGGGATACAGCCGCAATGAGACATCAGCTACATTCTCAGGGCGTTCCACATACAAAGCACTTGCTAAGGCACTAACTGAGTGAGATGGGTAGGTTCACCCCGTTCTCAGTGGTTCACCTGTTCAACTCCGCCAGCCCTCAGAAGCACAGGTAAAGTGCTCTAATAACCCCCATTTCAGAGACTCGGTGACAGAGAAGTTAAGGAACCCGTCCAAGGTAAGGTTGCCAGATAAAATACAGAATGAGCAGTTAAATTTGAATTTCAGATGTGCAAAGAATTTTTATAAGGATGAATAGATCCCAAATGTTGCTTATTAAATTCCAACAGGCATCATCCTGCATTTTTGATTTCCTGTATACCTGGCAACCCCAGTCCAAGGTCACCAAACAAGCAGCAGCAGAGTCAGATGCAGACCTCAGTCCCACGCTGCAGACCTCGTCACCAGCCGGCCCCATCCTCCTGCTGTGATAGGACCTGGTGGCTAGGGAGTAAAAGCAGATGGATTTGGGGCTGTTTAGCAAATCAACCCAGCAAGACTAGAAAGAAATTTGATGTGGAGAATGAAGAGGGAGGGGTCTCTGGAGTCACTTCAGTTCCTTGCTCTGTGGATGACTCAGAGAGGGGTCCTCCTGCCGGAGAACAAGGCCAACCCCTCATTTCCCGTCCTCCATCTGGTCACCTAGGAGCTTGGCCCAGCCCTGCCCAGCCCAGGAACCTCAGTCCCTCTATCTCTGCTACGGTCCCCAATGTGTGGCTGCAGAACCCACAAATGCCAACCTCACGCAACGCCCAGGGCCCCCTAGGGTGGCTCCCTGACCCCTGCTTTCCACGAAATGCAGCTTGCCAGCTCCAAAAATTGCGAGAATAAGTAGGATGGGGTCAGGCGGAAACTAATGCAGCTTGCCAGCTCCAAAAATTGCGAGAATAAGTAGGATGGTGTCAGAGGCTGCAACATTGGATGCATGCTTCCATTTCACATAAAATAATGCATTTAATGACTTCTTGGAGGGGAAGCCAGAGAAGGCAAGGCCAATCACAGCACTTTGCACTGAAGTCTCCAGGGCAGAGGAAGAGCCACGGAAGTGTCTCATTTTCATTCCCAGAAACTTGAAAGCTCACGTGAACACATGCACCTCCTTCCCCGAGGCAGAGGGAATTGTGGGGAAATGCTGTGGGTTTTCACCTTTAACCTGCTGTTTTGATTGTGTGCAGCCCTCAGGATGTAGCCAGCCCCAGACTGGGACGGGGTCGTCGTCTGGTGGAAAGAGAGCATGGATGTGGGGGGTACCTCTTCTTCCTCTTACCCTCTCCTCCAATGGGCCATCCCAGAGTGAGCTCCCCAAGTTAATGCCTGCCCTGGGCCCCATTTGGTGAGCGGGCGTTGAACAGGAAGGGGGCAGTTTCGCCACTGGCACCCTGGTGACACAGCCTCAACCAGCCTGGGCACAGTTGCAGGCAAAGAGCCCTGAACATTGAGTCAGGAGACTCTGTTTTACCAGTTTGAGCAGAGTAGGGCTCTGTCCCTAGGCCCGGGACCTGTGGAGGGTCACCAGGCAAGTCACTTAACAGCCCTGGCCTCGTGCTCCTGTCTGTAAAGTGCCTGTATAGAGACAGATTGTGAGGGTTCAGTGAGTTTGTGGACGTGAATGGGCTCGGAACTGTGTCTGACACAGCGGAAGAGATCAGTGCCTTTATCCATAACAACAATAACAGTTTTACTAATTTTCAAAAGATGCAAGTCTGCCCCAGATCAGCATCCAAGGAGCAGCCAGGCAGCAGCCCACGCCAACACATTCAAATGGAAATTCAAACAAGACCAACAAAATGAGTCTGTGGGTCACAGGCAGCTCTAGGACCACCAGTTCCCATGGGCTGGGGTTGTGGTCCCCACCACCGTTACAGATCTGTGATTTAAGCCCCAGCTGTACCACTCAGATATAGAATCGGGGCCCTAGAAATCCAACTAGTACCTTCACCGATTTTACAGATAGGGAAACTGAGACCCAGAGAGGGGAGCCACCTTGTGAGGTGGGACTGCAATCCTAGCTGCTACCGTCTGTCACCCATGTGGGGCTCTGTCCCACACAGCCCCTGGCTTGCTGCCCTTCAGGGGAAGTCACTGCACCTTTCCAGACCAGGGTTTGCCACCCCAGAGAGCGATGGGCTTGCAGAAAATCATGTGTCCCTGCAACCACCCTGGGAGGTGAGGCCTATTATTCTTTTAGAGAGTGATCAGATTACAGACTGAACAGTGGGTTCATCCATCGATGAGTTTGTGGCTGAATTGTGCTGTTAGGAAGTGGAGCCTAACTGGAGGAGGTAGAAAATGAGGGATGTGACCTGGAAGGGTGTACTCTCGTCCCCGGCCCTCCCTCTTGGTCTGGCTCTTTCCATCTCTGCTTTCTGGCCGCCATGAGGTGAGCAGCTTTGGCCACCAGGCCCTTCCGCCATGATATCTCTTCCATGGAGCGAGCCGACCATGGACTGAACCCTCAGAGACCATGAGCCCAAATCAACCCTTCCTGTTTCAGGTTGAGGATGTCAGGTACTTTGTTCCAGCCATGGAAAAGTGGCCCACACACTTCCCACACTTCTTCAGGTTGTCTCTGAAAGGGATACAATCCCCTGATGCCACCCTGGATGGAGTCGTCACAGCCAACACTCTCAGGAAACCTTTTACAAACCACGTGGCTGTGGAATTAATAAGGTGTTGTAACCAAAGATTGGAGAAGAGATTAGGGGACTCAGCTCCTGGAGTGGAACTATTAAAAAGGAAAGAAGATACTCAGCTCTGCGACGGAGCAGTGAGAATAGGGGCCCGGCCACCTCTTAGATGCTGGGCAAACGCCAGGCGAGGGAGCATCCCTAACCAGCTCAGTGTGTCTGCCCAGGGCCATAAAGATGGGGCTTATTGTTGCTTTGGTGATGGGAGAACTGAGGAGTAGCAAAACGACCTCTTGTGGGGGATAAGGAGACTCAAAGGGGGATGCTCAGCGAGCCAGCCTCTCCTGACGCCAGGAGACCCCACCCACCTCCATCTCGGGTGGGGACTGGGCTGGGGCCCAGCCAGGCCTTGGCTCCACCCCCCTCCCAAACGCTCATGCCAGAAGGGGCTTCCTGGACTTTTCTGTCCTCTGTCTCTGCCCATCTAGGCCAAATTATTCCTGCACTGCCCTGTCTCCCCGTGCTTGGGTGACTGCCTGGGTTCCCATCCCAGCTGTGCGTCATGTTTGTGGCTCAATGTTCTCCACTGTAAAATGGGTATTATAAGAGAAGCCACCTCATGTGGCTTGTAAAGGGCTCAGCACTGCATAGGCCAACTTGTGTGCGAGTGCTGGGGTCAGTTTAGCCCTGACTACATTGTTATAATTTAGTGACTTGGTGTCCCAAACTAGACCCGGGGCTTCTCACAGCCTCATGACAACCCTGTAACATAGTTATGATTGCCCTTGTATCGAAGATGACTATGTTGAAGCTCAGGGTATAAATCAACTGCCTGCCGAAAGTCAATACCTTGCCCTGGACGGGAGGCAGCGGTCACCACTGGACTCTGTGGCCTGTCCGCTCTGTTCCCAGGGCCTCCGCCCAGTGACCTCTGGGAATCTCTCCTCTGCTGCCTCCGCCTGGGTTCTATGCCAGCCTGTTGACTGCAGTGCCGCTCCAGGGCTCAGGTAGGAAGGAATGGAGGGTGCGGAAGTCAGGAGCCAGGGCCTGGGATGTGGATGCTGGGAAGTTACAGGCTCCAGGCCGGGCAAGGGAGCTGCCGAGTGCTTCGTACCAGACTGAAGCTGCTGCTGAGTGGACAGGCGCATGCCGTATAGACACACAGTGCTGCAGGGACCCACAGAGACGGATACACATGATCCCCGCAAGCCCTCACTGCCTTGCAGAGCCTGGGAAAGGAGCCACCGGGGCGGGGATACAGCTCCGTGACAGGGCGCTCACCTAGCGTGGCAAGGCCCTGGGTTCCATCCCCAGCACCGCAAAACATCAACAACAACAAGGGAGTCACGTGCCTGCTTCCTACGGAGAGACCCATGCTGTCACGGGGGTGCCTGGGGCTCCTTGTCACACAGGAAAAGGTGGTGGGAGCCTGTAGGGGGCTGGGAGGTCAGAGAATGGGGGACCAGTGGACCTGCACCCTTCAACCCACAGTCTAATGACTGTATGACCCACCCCACCCAGGGCCTCGGACTTCGGTGAGTATCGGATCCACCCAGGACGCCGATTAGGCCTTCAGTGCCCTAGGCTACCCCAGCAGAGTACCCCAGCGCTGTTGGCAAGGCTGGCAACAGGCCCAGAAAGGCGAGGGGACTCGCCCAAGACCCCACACAGCACAGCTGGAATGTGACTCCTGGGCCGTGCTCCCTCCCATCCTGCTAGGATTTCTCAGGCACCTGGACAGCTGGGCACAGGCACCTGGGAGGCCACGTCCATCCCGAGATGGAAGCAGGCAGCGCAGCTGCCTGGGCTGGCTTGGCAGGGCCGCAAGACATAAAAGCGGGTGTCTGGTGGCCAGGGCACTGCTTCTGGAGTTGGCAGGGGCTGTGTGACCTTGCACAAATGACTCGGCCTCTCTGAGACTGCAGCCAAATCTAAACACGTGTTCCACGCACAGGCTGCTGTGAGACTAGAGCGAGCCACTACACGGTGCTAACACACCCAGAGGCAGGTCCGGTTTCACCTCCTGCAGACTCAGCCCGGAGTGACTGCACGGGCAGGGGCTGGCTGAGGAGGGGCGGGCCACTCCTCCCGGCCCACCCAGAAGCTGGTATGGTTCACCTTCCCCTCTGGATGCAGCTGATCAGGAGCTGCTAATGAGGTGTCTGCCTGGCCCTGAGTGCCCACCTGTGCAGCGGAAGCGCTGCCTGCCCACCCCTCCCCCAGGAGGGCCTCAGCTCCTCGGCAGAAGGAAACACGAAGGGAAGAGTTCCGGGCTCCGTTTCTTCCTTCCAGGGACACAGCAAGGAGACCCACTTTCTTAAGGCCACTTGTCAGAGGCCTGGGCGTGCATCAGGCCTCACCTGCCCAGCCAACTTCTTGGAGAGGCAGGACAGGAGCAGGCCTCTGCACCCGCTGCCGGGTTCCACTTCTTGTGTTCACCAGCTCTGCAACCTTGGGTAAGTCTCTTAGCCAGTCTGTGCCTGTTTCCTCACGAAGACACGTGGCAAATGCTCAGTTGTCCTTGGCAGCTGCTGGTCCCCATGGCATCCTCCTGGGCATGAGGAGTCAGGGCCTAGGGAGAAAATGGGTGCGGCTGTGTCCCCCTCAGGCTGGGGCTCCCCATGTGCCCTTCCTAGAGTTCACCTCTCATCTCCCGGTCAAGACTGCCTCGCGAATGCTCCTGGGAAGAAAGGACAGAAGTTCTCATTACCTGAAACGTCCTTTCCCCCGCTGAGTAGGTGGGCAGCAAGCTAGAGCACCAGAGTTCCAGCAGGAAATGGGAAGTCGTCCTCAGGACTGTGGAGTCGAATCCGGGGCCTGCTGGAGATCTTGTTGGGGACACACTCTTTCCCTGGTCCTGCCCAGGCCCTAGCCTGTGCCTGCCCACAGGGACAGAGAAGCACAGTGGCTCCCAATGCCCGGCCTTTCAGGGAGCCCCCGCAGGACACGCCAGTGCTGTGGAGCTGGAAAGACCACCTCCATGTGCAAGCCATAGGGGCCGCCCGAGCCTTAGCTGTGGCCTGACTCAGGTTTGTTCGATAAATAATCACAAGCACACAGGTCTTGGCCCCGCTGAGATCCCTGCTGCCAGCTCTCCTCTTTCCAAGTTCTCCAGGGCTCCCACCACCTGGAGAACGGGCCCAGCTGCATTCTCTTAGCCTCTGTCCCTTTTGCATCTAAGCATGGCCTCAGTTCTGGCCCTTAAACTTGGCGCTCAATAGACCTCCTCGGGGATTTTCTATAACAGGAATGCCCCGGGCGCCATGCCCAGAGGTCCTGATTTAACTGCCTGGGGCAGGAGGGCATTGAGGCTTCTGGGTTCCCCAGGTGAAGCTAACCCGCAGTCAAGGTTGGGAACCAAGCACCAGGCTGTGGTGTCCTCCAGAACAAGGGAACCCCAGGGAACCCTCGGTAAATGGTAGTCAGCGAGGGCCTGGCGGCTGGGCTGCTCCGAGGGCTGAACTAGCCTTCCCCTCGGGCAGGTGGGGCTGTGGTTACGTTTGTCTCTGTCGGCAGCTGGACTGGGCCGAATGCGTCTTCTACTTCTGTTACAGTTTAGAGGTACGAAGGCCCCCAAAGCCGCCTGTGTTCAGAGGTGGGGCTCATGGAACATGATTGGATTCCCGGGGGCTCCACACTCGGGGTCCCATTGGACACGGGCGGTGGGGGCGTGGCCCGGAAGGTGTGGCTTCCTGCCTGGCACCGCCCTTCTCTCGCTGCTTCCCGGAAGCCATGCGGTGAGCGGCTTTTCTCCCCTGGACCCTGTCACTGGGCAGCTGGGCTGAGTGCTCGACAGTTCAGGAGTCAAAGTAAACCTCTCTTCCTTGAAGTTGAGGGTGTTGGGTATTTTGTCCCAGCACAAGCAAAGTGACTGAGACACCTTCTTGGGCCGTGAGCAAGTCGAACCTCAGTTTTTCCATCTGTAAATTGTCCTCCTGAGAGCGCGCACCTGGCAGCCGTCTGGAGGAAGGAGAACATGTCTCCTCGGGCTCAGCTCGGGCTGTTGGCACTGACCTGGGTCTTGGTGGGAAGCAGACGGTTCCTTTAAAACCCTGAGAAGGGTTCGCCAAAGGGGGATTTGCAGAGATGTGGGCTGGGCTGAGGAAGGCCGCGGCGGACAGTGCAGAACCCCAGGCTGGCCGTACTGAGGAGGGCACCGCCGCTGGCCCAGAGGAGAAGGGAGAGAGTCACAGGGACCCGAGTCGGCTCCTCGCCAAGAGGAGGACCATGACGGGCCTTGTGAACGCGGAGATGTGCGCCCACCGCCCTGTCCGCCTCCCGCCCATCCCCCACAGGTGCCTGGTTTTGAGCGGTGCCACCCCCAGGAGGGCCTGGAGCTGGGACCACAAAAGCTTCTCTGGGGACGCAGCTCAGGGCACAAGAGGGCGGAGAATAGACTCGGAGGAGCAAAAGAAGATTCCAGCGCCCTGTCACACGGTCCGTGCTGAGTAAATGTTGTTGTTATTATTACTGTTCACTTGCTCCTGTGGGCCTTGTGTACCTGGCTTTGCATCCAGCTGTGCGCTCCTGTGGGCTCTCCCGGAGTAGCAGGTGGCCTAGGGCCGGGACCGGTCACAGCCAGCCTGTGTACTCAGGCGGGTCCATGCAAGAAGGAGAGATGGGGCCTTCTCGGGACTGCTCATTTCCGCGTTCAGCCGACGGGGGCCAGCGTGTTTGACAGGCCGTCGAGATGGCTTTCCTGTAGCAGGCTTCATTAAAATGGAAGCACAGTGCTCCAGCATGCAGATGGGGCTACTTTATTACTTTTTAATTTGTTTACAGAAAGCCCTTGTTTGGTGAACACCATCTTTGCAAATAGTAACAAATGGGCGTGTGTGTTGCCTCCAAAGCTGTAATGTCCCCGGGTAAATAGGCTGAGACCGTGTTTGAACATGGTACTTGGTTCCTCTAATAGAATCTGGCACGCTTTTCAAAGTGTGCGGGAGGCTGGAGAGTGTGTGCTGTGTGGCCGTGGGTAGCTTCCGCCCCTCTCTGGACTCACTTTTTTAGTCCACACAGCGAGAGGGCGGGGCTGGATGGACTTCTCAGTATCTCTCGTCGTCCACAACCTTATGGCTTCTCGACTTTTACCACCCTGAAAGCTCCAAACCTTCCTCAACCACCAGCTCCCCAACTCCCAGGGGCAGCCCTCTTCACTAAAATGAAATAAAACCCACAAATTACCAAATGCGCGTCGAAAATGGGTCAAATTAAATGAAGAACGCTTAACGGGATGTAACTACTCAACTGACAGTTCAAATACTTATCCCGTAGCCCCCAAAAGCAATGAGATTCACAAATTGCTCAGAGCCTCAAATCTCAGCTGCATTCCGCACGAGCTGTGTGACCTTAGCCTTTTGTGCCTCGCTTTCCTCATTTGTAAAGTGGGATAAAAATACCCTTGGGGTGGGGGTGCGGCTCGTGGTAAACGCCTGGCCTGGTATGTGTAAGACCCTGAGTTCAATCCCCAGTACCGCTGATGAAGAAGATGATGATGATGGTGCCCTTGTCGTACACAGGGTTGTTATGGAGATCAGATTCTTTGTAATCATTCAAAAGAGGGTGTTGTACCAGCAAGTGCTTAGTAGTTGCTAACTCCTGTGTAGCAGCAGCAGCAGTACTAGTAGTCGTATATCTTTCCTAGCCTCGAACTCACTGCGATCCTCCTGCCTCAGCCTGCGGAGTGCTGGGAGTGGTGTTTCTATTACAGAGAAAACACGATGACAGTCAGTCACAGAAAATCACCCATTCAGCAGCGTGGCCCTGACCACCAAGGAAGCACCCACACTGCCCGTCGCAGCCACACCCCCTGGTTTATTTTCCTGAAAGCACTCCCCGCATCTACAGCTCTCTCCTGCTGCAACTTCCTGTTAGGATCCTGTGGGCTGCGGGGAGGGGGCAGGGACCTGTGGGGCCTCATTGGTGGCTGTCTCTGGAGCCTCTAGGGAAACACTGGCCCGGGTCTCTAGAGACACCTATCAAAGGAGAGCGTGTCGGCGGCAGTTGTACAGGGCTGACCGGATGTGAGGATGGATCTGGAGTGGCCCCCAGGCTCGGCATCCCCTCTGGGCGCCTGGGATGAGGTGACAGGTGAGGATGATGTGTCCTTGTGGCTGACTTTACAGCACTTTACAGTCTACCCCATTTTCTGTGAGGCTTCATTCTGCCTGTAGTCTTGTGAGAAAGGAAAGCGCCCTCCCTCAGGGCATCCCTTCCCTACTTCATACACGTGGGAGCCAGGAGGAGGCAGGCAGCCCTCCCACCCAGGGCTCTTCCTGTGACAAGGCCCTGCTGCCCTCTCAGAGAGGGGGACCAAAAGCCCTGCCACTGGCCAAAGCCAGGATGACATCCAGGCATCTCACAGTCTCAGCTGCAAGGGAACCGGCCCTGAAAGGATTTTTGTTTTTTTTAAACTGGGGATTGAACTCAGGACCTTTCGAGGCAGGCAAGGTATCACTGAACTAAATCCCCAGCCCGCAGAAATATTAACCAGAAACATACCCCACACTCTAGATGGAGACCTTAAAGATGATCTTCAGGGTGATCCTTGGGATCTCAGAAATCCTGTCTCAGAATGATTACGAAGCAAAGACTTGGAACTTGGCACAACAAAAACAAAGAGTCCGCTCTCCCGAGAAGTGTCCTAAAACACTGTTATGACAGTCACCCTTGACTGTGAGAACTTTCCACACCTCCTCATTTCGCAGTTAACCAGGCACGAAGCCCTTCAGGACACATCAGCCGACGTGGTATATTTCCCCCACTTTCTAGGGGAGGAGACTGAGGAACAGACGTGAGAGAACCCACCCAGCACCACAAGGCTGGATCCAAACTAGGGCTTAGGCTCCTGCACACCACTCCACCATTGTGTCTGCTGTCTCTAAAGTCCCACAGTGGTTTACATTAAAAAGATTCAGCAGCATTGGTAGCCATCCACTTTCTTAAAATCCCAAAGACCATCGTTAAGATACAGATAAGGACTGGGCCCATAGCGTGTGAAACCTTCCTTGTCACAGTGGTATCAGTGAACAAGGGTGACTTCTCAGCCATCACACAGCAAGTGACGTGTCAGGAAACCTGACCTGTTCGGTTCGATGAATGTTTAATCCAGCATCTGCTAAATTGCTAAGTCACATTCTTTGCACCAGAAACCAGAAAGAAAACCAGGGGCCAACTCATTCACCAGCTGAGGGGCTACAACCAGCCCCTCCCACCAACCTCTCCATCACGGCCCAGGGCTATTTTCTGCCCGAGTGCAGCTGCTGCCCTGAGGTAGCCACTTAAAGGTTTTAGCCCCTGGTTCTCCTCAGGAGAGGAAAAAGGAAAAGCCAGACTCCTACTGATCCCTTTGTTTGGGGGAGGATGAGTCCCTTTCACCTCTCAGAAACTTTCAAATAACCCTCTTCCTTCCAGTCACTCTAGGAAAATGAAAAATCCCACTCCCACGGCCTCTTCCACCACCATTTAAGCTAATGGCTTGGAGAGAGGGCCGGGCCGGCCGGGGCTGGGGCCAGGGCCTGCTCTTTGTGTTACTGCTTCCTCCTCCCGGGCCACCTGTAGACCCGAGATACTGACACCCGACCCAGTGATGTCACAGGCCAGGCTGGGGAGGAGGCCCCTCCCTTGGGGGGACCCGAAGAGAGCAGTGTGTCCAGCCAGGTGACCCTCACGGGGGACAGCAGAGAGAGGCGGCCGGAAGCTTCCTGGAGGTCTGTGTTGGAGGAGCTCCGGCCTGGCGACAGCGGCTTATTACAGCTAATTTCCTTCCCCTTGCTGGAACTGAAAATCCACAGGGTTTTCGCAACATATTTGTGTATCTGGCGCTCTCTGCTCACCTCCCCTTGGGGACCATAAGAGATGCCGAGGAGAGAAACAACATGGTCTTCCATAATTTCAAAGTCAGCGCCAGAGTTAATAATAAATTAAGAGCTGGGGGCGGGAGGAGGCCTGGATGCGGTGGGCACTGTCTGTGCAGGGAGCCCCGCCCTCTAGGAACAGCTGCTGGGATCAGAGAGGAGAGAGAGCCTGGGAACAAGAGGTGGCTTCCCAAGGTGCAGGGCTATCTCCTCAGCCCCCAGTCGGTGGCACCAAAGCCTGCAGGTACCCCCACCCGGGGTGTGGGGATGGGGAAGCTCATTCTCTCCCAGAGTCTCCCTCTCAGAGGAGGAAGGCGACACCAGGGAAGGATGCCCCAGCAGAGCACCCCATAATCCCCACTCTCTGAGGAAGAGCAAAGAGTGGCTTCCGAGACCCCTGAAGATTTGACTAAACCCCTAGCCTCTGAGGTTGCCACACCAGTAGCCACACTTGGAAATCTAACAATCTCAAATGCCCATGTCTTTTTTTTGGGGGGGGGTCTTCCAGATGGGCAGCTCCCTAAAGACCAGGGCCTCTGCCGTCAGACTGGCCGCTCAATTAATTCCTGTCAGAGTGGAGATCATGAGAGGACTCAAAGCAGCATTGGGCACCTTTAGCCCAAGAAAATGGTGGGGTGTGGACAAGATGGCGGCCCCAAGCTCTGTAAAGAGCTGTCCCTTGGGCACAGAATTCATTCCTGCTATGGACTGCCCCTAAGAAGAAGCTAAAATTAGTGAGAGACGATACGAGGAATTGGATTTTGGTTCCAGAAAAGGACAAACTTTCCTAGACAGCAGGCTGATAAGAGGGCGCGAGCCTTCTGCTACAGGAAGTAAAGCTTCTGAGGAGGGGACCAAAGCACAAGGTGGCCATTAAGATTGCTCCCAGGCCCAGGAGTCAGTGGTGATGGATTGATCCTCCAGTGTCAACCACCCTGTACCTCCAGCCACCCTTCCCGATAACCCCAGGTGCTGGCGCTGAACAATTAATCAGACCAACTGCCGCAGCGGCTGGTAGGGGCCTCTGCCTGCCCTCGCCTTGTTGTGGAAGACAATCCCCTTGACTAGCAGGCGGGCAAATAGGAAAATAAATCTTCCCTGCTTGCCAGGGAGGAGTCTGTCTTCACCAGTGCAGAGGAGCAAGGCCTCTGCTGCCCTGCACACCACAGGGGACCCACACATTCCTCACAAGGGAACAGAACAGAGCAGAGTGGGGAAGGGACTTGCCCAAGGTCACACGGCCAGTAAAGGGCAGGGGCCAGGCAAAGCCCCACAGCTCCTAGCTCGTCCTTTCTCCCTGCCCTTGGCTGCTCCTACGGCACATCTGCTGCTGCGGCAGCAGTGTTCCTTCCAAAACACACATTCATCCCGGGCAGGTTCCCCGGCAGACAGAGAGAGAATATATATGTTCTTCGCCGGCCCGGGAAGAGCAGGCAAAATGACTGCCTGACGTTTTTGGGCTACCACGGAATGTCGTGCCGTTCCCACGTTTCTCCCACCACGTGGGCCTGGGGGGGGTCACCCTTCGCCTTCCCTTGCCCAGCGGGCTTCCTTCCGAGAGCCCTTTGGGCACCTCGAACCCCAGGCCCCTCCTCCTTCCACTGTCCTGCCATCTGTTGATAAGCTCCTCTGCTCCCAGGCGTTGGAGATTCGCTGCGGCCTCTCTCGGGGGAATTTATGCCGAAGTCAGGCTCTGCTAGTGAGAGGGCGACATCTAGAATCTAGATCTTCTACTGGGCTTTTGGGGAGGTGGGGACCTGGAAGGGGGTAGTCAGAGGAGCAGCTCACTACTCCCCAGGGGAAAGGAAAGGAGGGCTGGGGCAGGGATGGGAACACCCTCCAGGACCTCAGCCTAGGGTGTCTTGCAGGGACCTAGGACCTCTCCTCGGGTGTTAGGAAGTCCTGGAGAGTAGAAATCCATCTGGAACGAATCCACACTTGGGCAGACCACCCTCCACCCACCTAAATGTACAGCCAGGCTCACCAACTGGGGTCCCCTCCTCCGGCCCTTGAGCTCCACCTTCTCTGGAGGCCTGAGATGGATGGGGTGACCTCTGAGGGTGTCCCATGAAGGTCTCTGGCTGCATGGATCCCACGGAGCCAGAATGGCAGAGCGGATTCCCTACTGGGGGCTCTAGGGGAACCAACAGGCCCAGGGCTGGTTCACAGGCTCAGCCCAGGGCCCAGCCTCCTGATCCCTCCCCCACCGCCCCCTCCACCCCAGGGCAATTTCCCCAGAAGTGTGCTCCCGCTGGGTTCTCCAGGCCTCAGTGCCAATTGACTGGATTTCAATCAGAAATCCATCTCCCTTAAGGACCACTTTGGATAAAAGCAGAAGGTAACCTGCAATCTATAGATACTGATGTCAGGCCAAGGATAGGAGAGCCAGGGAGAGGCCGATGCCCAGCAGAGCCCCCAGCCCCCAGCCAGGGTGAAACTGGGCCTCTGCCTAGAGAGGCTCAGCTTCCAGGACCCCAGCAGAAGGGGGAGCACCCCCGCCCCCACGCATCTCTGCCACTGACCCGACCCCCTGAGCTTGGCCATGGGGTTAACAGCTGAGGGTAGCTGGCCGGGTCCGGAGCCAGTGGCTCCAGGTTACACCTGCGACAAAGGCTCCCACGGGCCAGTGTCCTGGGGCCAGGAGTAGCTGCGGGCTCAGCACTTCTCCCCGCCCACCCACCTCCACATTCACCAGAAACCCTCTCTGGACTGCAGTCAGGGAGGGGTCACTCAGAGCCACAGGCTGCTCGGCCTCTCCCCCTCCCAGGCCCAGAGCCAGGGCTGCAGGGACATGGCTGGGGACCCAGTGGGGCTCTGGCGGTTCTCCGTGGCAGCGCAGAGCCTCCCTGGTAAATAATGCACGCCTCCCGGGCGGCTGCAGCAGGTAGTGTATCAAAGTAATATCGCACCGCGAATTGCAGTGTAATCGCCATAATTTAGGGCCCCGTGGGTGAGCCCGTTTTGGAAAAGGCTGCGCGCCCGGACAGGCAAGGTGACTGGAACATCTGCGCCGGCTTTGACCTCTGGATTTCCTCCAAGCTAAGTGAGGCCATAAAAAATTCAGAAGCCCGGGCTGTCTCCCAGCTAATGGACAGAGAGATTGTATTATCTATCTAGACCGGGCTACAAGGATGCTCCGGCCACCGGGAGAAAAGCAACGCCAGTGTGGCTGGCTCGTGGGGGCCCGCACGTCCTCTCCTGTGTGTCCGTGAGTCAGGAGCGCCTTGCCAGCAGCCAGGAGATTTTTCATTAGGATGTGGGCGCCGCAAGCTGGCGAGGATCTGTGCTTTCTGTAGGTTGCCGCGCTGGGCGACCCTCCCGCAGGCTGCGCCTCCCCTGCCCCACCCCCACCCCGAAGCTGGGCGTTAATATTCCCGCCTAGGGCCTGGCACCCACAGCCCGGCTGGGGAAAGTCACCAGGGAGCCCAGACGGTAACAGGAAATGTATTTGCAGGCGCCCTTCTAACTTGATGGGAGCCAGCTGGAAATGCAAGAGCTGCGTTGTCCCTCTGCGCTCTGCTCCTGGTGACCTAGAAGGTGATAATCATGAGCTTCTCTCAGGAAAGACAAAGAAATGGGAAAACTTATCTGGCCCTGCAGCGCTGTCACATTGCATTTGCAGAAAGCCTGGTGTCTGTGGCCCCACCCAGGTGCCAGGGAGGAGGCTACTTTGGGTATTTTTAGAAGCCCCCCCGCCATGCCTAATTATGAGACCCAGAAGTTCTTGTTTCCTTTTCACCCATCTCGGAATTACTCCGAGTCTCTCTGTGAAGTGATGCTACAGACACCAGCTTTCTTGGGTTGACGATCGGTTTGCACCCCCGGCCCCACCCCACCCGTCCCTTCTGTACGTAGCCCCAGTGGGGACCCAAGAGACCAGCACACTCATTAAACAGAGCATCCTTATAGCGGAACATTCTGCAGCAACAAGAAAAAAGATTTATCTGTGTGTGGACAAGGAAAGATGTCCAGGATACATTGTTAAAGGCAAGTTGCAGAATAACAAGAAAAGTACATCTCATTTGTGTTATGTTTTAAATCGATGCTATATATACTCGCATGCTTGCATATGCATAGAAAATGTCTGGAAAGATTAAAAAAGGAGATTGTTAACAACAGTTGTCCCAAGGGAGACAGAGAAGCAGATTTTAACCTCTTAAATTTTTGTACTGTTAAATTTTTTTCAACAAATAATTGCATTGCTCTCATAATTTAAATATAAATCTTTGTCTCACAAAAAGAAAAAAAATGAAAGAAAGACATCTCCCAGTCTGATACTTTCTTATGCAACTAAGGCCCAGAGACAGAAAAAGACTTTCCCAAGTTGCACAGTCCCGGTAGCCTCAGCCTTCCCCTCTGTGCTGTCCCTGTGCCAGGGACCCAGCCCTGCCGGCCAGAGCCACCAGGCCCGCGGGGAATCGTGGACCTGTCCCCTTCCCAGAGCAGGAAGTGTTCCTGACCAGGGTGTGACCTGACTTGAGAAAGCAGTCAGACAAAGGCAGGTGATTGCAAGATAGAGATGAAGACAGATTTGGAAACCAGGCTAGATGGTCCGTACTTGTCCAAGCCCTGAGCCCAACCAGCCCTCACTGGTCCTGGTACACCTGGCTTCTCTCGGTCCAGGCTCAGCCAAGGCCTAGCCTACCAAAGGGACAGAGGCAAGGGTCAAGAAGCATCTTGCCTTGCCCTGTCTGACCAGACCTACAGCGACCCACTGAGAGTTTGGCAAAGACACTTCTTAGCTACTCAGGGGTAGAAGTCACAACCAGCTCCTCCTCTGGCTTTTCTGAGAAGTATAAAGCTGCAAGAGTTCATTTACATCTTGTCAGTAGTGCTTTCTCCTAGTCCCAGCGCATGCACACACACACACACACACACACACACACACACACACACACCCATACCCATACACACACCTCCTAGCCTCCCTTAGTCTATTGAGAGGCACGTCAGCCAGGGCCCAGCTGTACCACCCAGAGCCCACCGAGTCTCTTCCAGCGACATAATCCTCAAAAACTTCTAGAGCCTTTAATTACACATGGGGTGGGTTGTAATTTCTCATCTCTCCCTCCCCACCCCAGGAGACAAAAAGGAAATTTCACACCCTCGTGAACCCAGCTCGTCTTTTCTTCTTTGATGCCAGCCTGGGGTTAAAAAGCAGGGACAGGCGACACACGCCTCCTCTGGGTCCTGATTCCTTTGCTGATTTTTGAGATTCAGAGCATGCATCTTAAAGATCATAATCTGATTGTGCCATGCCTGCCTTCCCAGCCAATGAATGGCCCCCCGGCTTGCGCACTGCAGCACCCAGTGCTCTGCAGAAAGCCGCCAGCCGTGCCCCAGCCCCACCTGAGGCGGGGGTGGGGGTGGGGAGGGTGCACCGGAAAGGGTCAGGAGATCAGAGTTCCAGTCCGAGTGTTGTCACGAGCTGGCTGTGGGACTTTAAATTGCTTTTCCTCTTTGGTCTTCAGTTTCCTCATCCATACAGTGAAAAGGTTGATGTAGGGGGCCTCGAAGGCCCCGTAGACCTAAAAACCCAAAGTTCCTTGATTAAAAATCCCAGCTCCTGCTTCTAGCTGGGGGAGCTTTGGCAAGTTAATCAACCTTTCTAAGCCTGGGTATCTTCATCGACCTCGTCGTGTTGCAATGCGTGTGAGTTTATATCAGTACATCGCTTAGAACTGTGCCGGGGCCCTGGTAAAGTACTTGTGATGATGACAGCTGGGTGTTGGAATCCCAGCCCTCAGGAGGCTGAGGCTGGAGGATCGGCAGTTCAGGGCTAGCCTGGGCTACATAGCGAGACCCTGTCTCAAAACAAACCACCAACCCGCCCGAGCAGAGACTGCACCATCTGTACACTTGTGACCCTAATCACCACTCTATTGGCACCCATCCCGGCCTGCCCCCCATTTGGTGCTCCCCAGGGCTGCCCTCTGAATGACTCGCTCCCAAATCCATGCCCCAGTCGCTACTATTATTACTAATTATTCTGCAGTACTGGGACGGAACCTGGGGCTTCACGGGTGCTAGGCAGGTGCACTGCCTCTGGGCTGACCACCCCTGCCTCAGTGACTAATCCGTGCCAACACACTCTACAGACTTTACCTTGGCTCTTCACCTCAGCCCAGGGTGTGGGCGTGACTGTCCCAAGTCACCGCAGTGGAACATAGGGACTATAGACGTTAAATCCCTTGCCCGAGACCACACGGCAAGACAGTGGCCCAGCTAGGATTCGAACCCACGAATATCTGCCTGGCCCTTCTTCCCCCTGAGGGTCTGATGTTGCTGCAGGTAGCGCCTCCTTCCTGGGCTCCAGCAGCAGCCCCTGTGCGCCAGGCAGGGAGAAGGGGCAGGGGCGAGCGCCATGTGGCCACACACAGGAGCCATGGGGCTCAGTCCCAGGCTGAGCAGTCAGGTGCTTGGCACTGCAGCTCCAGTCAGAGGCCAAACCTGTGGGAGACTTGGGGGACAAGCGGCTTCCTAGGGCGCCGGGGAAGAACTAAACTGCTACTTGCCCCAAAGCGGGCTCAGCACCTCCTGGGCGCCAACAGAGCCCCCTCTCGGTCCGCAGAAGTGTGTGCTGATGGCAACAGCAACAGGCACGATGGCGGGCATGGAGCCCTCACTTCAGACGCGGGCTTATTAGCATTCCTGATGGCTCACAGAGGCTTTATTGTCACCCACAGCTTTTCGGTGCGTCTCATCCACACCCACACCCACACCCACACCAGCCTTCTCTCTGCCCTGTGCCTCTGTTTCCCTCCCCTTGCTGCTGCTGACTGACTGTGAAACCACCACTCACGTTCCGACACGTGGCAAGGCACAGACACCGCCCATCCCCTCTCCGGAACGACGTCCGCAGCTCCTCCCTGTGGGTGACTAACGGGTGCCCTCATCCCTTGTTTGGGCTGTGTAGTATTCCAGCCTGTCTGTACCCCTGAGCTCCATAAGTAACTTAGTGAGGCCCCCCAAGGTGGATTATCTGAGTTCTTCCCTATCTTTCCCCAGTACAAACCTCGTATGACTTTTTTTGTTTGTTTGTTTGTTTGGGGTTTTTTTTGCACACTTGGAAATGTGTTCATAGAAGCTGGAGGCAGACTGGCTAGGACAAGGGGCATTTGTGCGATGGAGCTTTGTGATTTTGAAAGAGGCTGCAGAACCGACAGGGAACGCTCCATACCCCTGCTCGTCAGGTTCCGTGCCGAGGGCTGACTGTGTGCCCACTTCGGTCTCACGGCATCTCAGAAAGGGTGGCGTTATCATCCTCATTTAATGGCAAAATTGAGGGAGATTCAATTTTGCCCACGATGGCCCAATAAAACTTTTATTGAGCATTTCATTACCTGCCAGGCTCTGTGCTAAGTGCTTTACCTTTATTCTTACTTAACTTGTATAATAACACTAAGAGGCGAGTACCCTTATCGTCGCAGCTTATTTCGCAGAAGACCCGGGTGCCGGACTCAGAAAGGCGAGGGAGCGTTCCCAGCCTCACACGGCTGATGAGGGGCAGATCTGGGTGTGAAACTTCTCGCGGCCTCTCCAAAGCCTAGGACTTGGCCCCTATAACTGAGGAGCTCACAGAAGGTGAGAACTGGAAAGGATTATGAATACTTTTCAAAACATCTCTGCCCTCCTGGACCAGAGGCTGAGGATACTCCCAGTGGCTTAGGCCTATGGCAGGGGTCACTAGCTACTGGGATATGCACCTGCTCCCCTCAGCCTGTGCTGGTCTCGCACACAAAGAATAGTTCCTTCCAAAAAGGCCCACAGTACCCCCTGTTGAGAAACTGGAGCAATTTCATTTTGCAGATAAGAAAATGGGAAGGGCCCTGCAGGAAACAGCTGGGAGCCAAGCCAGGGCTAAGCAGGGCTCTGGAGACCCCGGGGCCCTCGTTCTGAACGCCGCCACAGGCGCTGCTCCTGCACACCCTGAAACAAAGACAGCGGACCAAGCAGCGTAGCACACGCTGTGGGGGCAGGAAGGGTGCATTTATTTAGCAACAGCTACATACACACAATCATCAGAGTTCCACAATAACCTCGCCGCTTTACAGGAGAGGAGACCAGCTCTGTGTACCCAGCTGCAGGGGAAGCTCAGGCCACAGCACTGCACAGGGTAAGTGGAGGCAGATTTGGGGAGAACCCTGGAACCCAAGCAGCGGGCAGCAGTGAGACGGCAGGGCAGATGGCGGCTTCTTGAACCAGGGTGCAGGTTGAGAGAGTTCATCATTCAGACTTGTTCTGGTTGCAGGGCCTGGCACAGTCTGGGCCCTGCCCGGGTGCCCTCCCCGGCCCGTGTACGCAGGGCGCTGCAGCTCAGTGCTGGATGGGAAGCTAGTCTGAGCCCACAGACTAGCAGGGGTGCAGCCAAGCTCTGAACCCCGAGTCCCACCCGGGACCCACACTCTTACAAGGACCCACACAGGAAGTCAGAGGCAGCCACTGGGAAAGCGGGACTAGCGAAGCTGAGACCTGGGCCTTCTGACTTCCAGGCTGACGCGCTGTCCCCGCCTGTCCCTTCCTGTCCATTTTCACCTTGAGGACTGGGCCCAGCGCCCCACCAGAGCCCAGCTTCGGTCCCCACAGAGTTGCCAGCCAGGACAGGGCAAGAGGCCTCCCTTCTTGCAGGACAAGCGGACTGGAGGGTTTCGGGGTGCAGGCAGGAAGCAGAGCCCCGGCCCTCGCCTTCTGCCCTGCCCCAGCGGGTTCTGGGCTGGAAGCCAGTCCGGCCTGCGGTGCCCTCTCTCCGCTGTGCCTCCTCCCTCGCCCAAGTCACACTCCACATGCTCGGGTTCCTTTGTGGTGGGTGTTTTGATTAATTTTATTCTAATTAATTCAGTAATCTCAAGCTGTTTGCAAAATCTGCACCGCGCACTGCTCCGTGATGGATCTGCAGAAGGGGCCGCAGACAAACACACGATTCATTTCTCTGCTGGCACAGTGTATCCCGGATGGCGGGGAGGGTGGGCAGAAACACTGCCGATGGCTTTTCGCTGTCATTTCTCAAATGTCCTCCGTGTGCCCAGGGCTGGGCTGGGTGACCGAGGTTGGAGGACAGGGACACTTCCTTGCGGGCGGCTGGCTGGGCTTCGGGGCAGGTTTGTGCCGTTCTTTTCTTCCTCTTGTTCTGGTGATGGAGAAGGGGTTCGGCCTAAACCACGTCAGCACCCTCATATAGAAAACATAGGTGAAAGCGCCTGCCCTGCCACTGGACCCTCAGCACCTTCTGGCCTTTGTTTCTTTCCAATCTTTCCAGGGCAATGAATCAGCCGCCTTCTAAAATGAACAGGAAGCCACTTCCTGCCCAGTCCCAAGCCACCCACCCATCTTTCCAGCCTTTCTCTGGAAGGGTTAAGGTCTTAGGCCATGACTCTCACTTCCGCCCTGCAGAGCCCGGTTCCTTCTTACTCAGCACAGGTTAGAGTCCTTCTTGCCCTAAATTCCTCCCATCCGTGGGGATTAAAGGGGCTCGGTCCATGTCTGTTCCAAAGGTTCCTTCGAAAGGGACCCAGCGGCAGCAGGAGGGTTAGGAAGGAAACTCAACTTCACTGCGCTTGCTGGCCGTACACAAAGACGTTACTCCAAATCTACGCTGATACGGGGAGGTTTTCTACATCTCAGGCAGCGTCAATGACCCGCCTGTATGAAAGGTTATTTTTCATTTCCATGGAGACGCACATGGACGAGAACCTGTTCTGGGCATGAAAAGGAACAGGCGATTACCGGGCTGGGGAAAGCTGAGGTGGGCAAGCTCGGGGCCTGCACTGGCCCAGAGCGCTGGAAAGCCGGCAGACAGCAGGACCCGCTGGCGTGCTGAGGCCACCAAAACCAAAGGCCCAGAAGGCCGTGTCCCCTTGAGGAGCTGAATTTCACTGGAAACACACAGGGTGCCCTTGGGGGCTTTTGAGCGAGAAAGAAACCTGATCTCATTTGTGGAGTTTTGCTTGTGGGCTCTGGGTGTGCGTGTGAGGGGGTTGTTTTTGTTTTTGTGGTGCTGGGATCCATCCCAGGGCCTCCTCAGGCTGGATGAGCCACACCCGCCCCGCATCTGTGTTTTTAAGGGACACTTGGGCCGCCTCTCTAGCACCGGTCCACCCACCTCGCATCGCTGTCGGGGCAGATTGGCTGCGTGCCTACTGTGCCAGCCCTGCGCTCCCCGTGGAGCTCAGCACTGATACGAAAGGAACTTCTGGTGCTTTCAGGTGCGCTAGGGGTAAGCACAGGGTGTGACCGGGCCTGGGAGGAGGAACTGGAAAGCTCACAATACTGTGTTCCTATCCACTGCCACCACACTCCGCTGGGTGGGGCTGTTTCCTTGCGACTGTGGACTTCTAGTGATGAGTCAGGTGTTACTCAGGACTGGGCTGCAGCAGGTAGTAAGCAGTGAACTCCCAAATGTTAGTTTATGCAGTTTTAAAGCTTTACTTCTTTCTTGAATCTATAGTCCTGGCTGATACAGTGGTTCTGTCCCACACAGACCTCTGAGACCCAGTCCCTACCACCTCACTGCTCCATGACAAGAGATTTACACACCCAAGATCCCCTCACAGTCCAATATGGCTGCTTCAACTCCAGCCGTTTCTTCCCCTTTCCAGTCACTTGAGGGAAGAGCGAGAGGCAGGGTGTCTCTGACCGTCTAACACTTTTAGTGGCATGGGTCAGAATTAGGCTCTAGCTGCAAAGGAAGCTAAGAATCTAGACTTTCTTCTGCATGGCCATGTGCTGGGGCTGGGGGCCATTAGTGGGGCCAAGCAGCCATGTCTGCCGAGGGCCCTTAACCCCATCATCCCAGTGCTGTTGCCCTGTTACCTCATGGCACATTGCCAGGCACCCAGCAGGCACTCGACCCTTGTGGCAGGAAGCCGGTAGGGACAGTGTTTCCCTCTGTGAGCACAGTGGTGTGTGGCAGCATCTCGCTGACCCTTGCGTCCCCTGCCCCAGGTTCACTCAGCGGCATCTCCGCCTCCTGTGTCCTAGGTGTAGTTCTAGTTCAGCGGTGAACAGAGGTGACCGTCATCCCATCCGGGGCCCACGTCCCGGGGGCCTCGGTGGTAAGAAGCGCAGTCCTCAGGGTGGCCTCAGGAGAGACGTGTGGGAGCTGGGCAGCCACGATCGTCATCTGTGCTCTGCGGGTGAGGACACAGGAACAGACAGGTCAAGGCTCCGGCCTGGCCACGCTGCTGACAGGAGACAGCGCCGGGACTGAAACCCAGCGGGGGCCCCAGGGCTGACCCCTTGGCCTCCACACCCTGGTGCCCCACTGGCCCTGCGCCTCCCTGCCCACTCTGTGACCAACTTCTGACTCCAGAAACAACTTTCTCCCTAGCCAGTGGGGGCCTGAGGCGCGCTGGAATCTGGGCAGGCGGCCACACCTCTGCTGCCCCCTTCCTGTCCCCTCACCCAGGCGCACTCAAGACTCCGCCCCTGTGAGTACACGGGGAACAGAGACAGTGGCTGCCCTCTTGCACATAGGCACGTCAAGGTCTAGGAATTTATTTAAGGCTTCCTGCCTACAGGGTGCTATGGGGCCTGGCTCAGCGTCACACACCTGCATTCCCAGCTACTTGGGAAACTGAGGCAGGAAGATGGTGAGTTCAAGTTCAGCCTGGACAACTTAGAGAGACAGGTCTCAAAACAAATGAATGGATGAACGAGGCTCTGAATGTAGCGCGTTCAGACCCCTCAGCCCCACTGAATCCTGAAGGAGGTCCTGGCCCTCTGCCCCCGGCTTGGGGAGGGACAGGGGAGCCGGCCGTGCAGATCCTAAGTGAGTGAGTGTGAAGCCACCTCATCAGTCCTGGGTTTGGGGTGAGAGGGATCCATCCATCTACCACAGATACATATGTGTCCATGTGTGTGTAGTTTTTAAAAACCCTTCTTCCTTTCCCCAAAAAAGCATTGATTCTCAGCACAGACCGGAGGGATCCTCTCGGTTTCCATCACCCCCCGGGCTCTGGGACCACATCCTCCCACGGTTCAGGTCTAGCAGTCATGGTGTGCGCATGCGTGCGTGTGTGTGTGTGTGCATGTGTGTGTGCATATGCGTGTGCGAGCGCGTGTCTGCATGCACACACGTGTGTCTCTTTGTCAGTAAGAGGCGGAGGGAGGGGCTGCAAGGTGAGGGGGGCAGAAAGCTGTTCCTCCTGGACCTGTGTTTCGGCTCTGGGTCTGACAGGCTGGTGGAGGCGGGAGGTGGCACCAGCCACCTGAAGTGGGGAGCTGCAGGTACCCCCACTCTGACCCCACCCCACCTGCAGGCTGCAAATTTATCCCTGGCTGGGAGGCTGGCTGGTGCCCCGGCTCCCTGGTGAGCTCGGTCCGTGAGCAGTGGAGAGATATGTTTATTTCCTCTTAATGTAGTTCAGGGTTCAATTTACCCAGTGGCACGCTAGTAAATAAATAAGAAAACCAAACCTCTGACGGGGGAAATATGGAGTTTTCCTCTTCTATGCTTGAGTAATATCTCACAACTTTTGTGACTCACAAGGGCCTGCAGTGTTTGGCTAACAAAAAGGGGAGAAAAAATAAAAGGAGAGGAAACACCGTGTTTCAGCCGCTTTACATCAGGTGGACAATGGGGCCCACAATGTGGCCCTGCGCACCCCCCCAGGCGGACAGCTGGTCCCCCGAAGCCTGCAGCTGTGTCCCGGGTCAGAGGAGGGGGGCCTGCCTGGTCGAGTCTGTGTAAAGGGGCCGTTTCCCACTGCTCAGGACCCATTACACACCAAATCCCCGACACTAATCTCTCCGGCCTCAAGATCTGGGCGTGGGGGCGGGGAGTTATTGGACAAAAACGGTTCAAATGCTCCAGCTCGGAACACAGCAGCAGTGAAGGGAAGGGGAAAGGGCGAATGAGGGAGGAGCTGTTACCATGGAACAAGGCAGTAGGAGGCGAGATCAGCCCGGTGGGAGTGACAGCTGCGTGCTGGGTCATCCGTACCTGGAAGGCTGGCGTATGTGCTGGACACTGGGCAGCGACGGTGGAGAGGCGCTCAGAACCAAAGCAGCAGTGATCCTGATGGTGTTGACAATAAAATGCCTGTTTCCTGAGCACATACACCGGGCCGTGGGCTGTGCTGAGCAGAGATTCTCAGCCTCTCACGCTAAGCTTCTGGTTCTCAGGGGATTCGCAGCCTGGGGGGGTGGGGGGGCTCCAGCTCAGCTGCCCACTGTAAAATCTAAGGAGAGCTCTGGTTTTGCAAAATATTTGAGAGACTGCTAAACTGGGTGACTTTTACAAATTTTGAAATGCAGGTTTGATTGATGTTGGAAACTCCAGCCCTGTGTCTTTGAGGAACTAAAGGGCAAGGTTACCAGAAACCTGGTAATTTAGGTCTGCGTGGGAGAAGTTGGCCAAAACGGCCCAGGCAGGAGGGGCAGAGGGCTGGGTTGAGGGGGAGAGGGAGAGACCCGGAAAGAGGGGGGCATTCAGGGTTCAGAGAGAGAGAGAAGCAGGGACAGGAAGAGAAGGGGCGGGCAGTGGGATGTGCAGTGAATCCAGCCTGTGGTCTGCAGAGGAGGCCGGGCGAGTCCAGGTCCTTGGCAGGGGCGCAGTGTTGGGAGGAGGACAGATGGGCCTGTCGACGCGCCAGGAGCCAGGAGCAGGGCTAGCGGAGGTCTTCCGTGTCCTGACGGAGGGTGAAACTGCTCTTCCGTCTCACGCTGAGTTTGAGGATGTGCCTCCGCGGTGGGATGAAGGAGGCGAAGGAGATGGTGGGATCCAAGGGGCAGAATAATGCAGTCGTCAGCCCACTCCTGCTCCACCCTGGCCTGGACAGCACACATCCAGGAGCTGTCTCTGGTACTGGCATAGATTCCTGGAAACAGCTCTCTGCAGTCCACAGCCCTTGATAGCGTCCAGTGGTTTATTTGTTTTGGGGTTTTTTTGTTTTTGTTTTTGTTTTTTTTTTGGGGGGGGGTTCTTGTACCAGGGATCAAACTCAGGACCTTGAGCTCCCAAGGCAGGCAGCAGAACCACTGAGCTAAATCCCCCGGCCCTACCCAGTGGTTCTTCACGCATGGTCTCTGGACCAAGAGCATCCACACCACCGAGAAACTGTAGCAAAATGCGAATCCTGGATTTCCTGAGCCAGAGCGGAGGGCTCAGCAGCAGCCTGTGTGTGAGGGGTGGGGGGGGTCGCTCAGCCACTAGCTTCGCGGTGTAAGTGTGGGGTGCCCAGGACAAGGCAGGAACAGTAGACAGTGAGGGGAGACTGGGAACCCAGGAGCCATGTGCTCGGGATCGTACACACATGATGTGTCCCGACTCAGCCTCCCAGCACCGTTCAAGCTCAGTGCTGGCATAATCGTCCGAGGGTGTGGAAACCAGGCACAGGGAGCCGGAACCCCTTGCTGAAGGCTGTTCAGCAGAGACTGGCAGGGCCGCCGGCTCCCCCAGAACTTTCATCCTCACAGGGGCTTGGGCTTTAGGGAAGGGGGCCCCACCATCACACAGGTAGTGCCATAATTTGGGAGAGGGGAAGGGATGGAGAGGGGTCACAGGGGGACCTGAGGAAATCTGGGTGCAGCACAGAAGAGGGCAGATCTGGAAAGGGAGCCCCCGGGTTCATTCAGAAAGAGGCCTTTCATTTCAGGAGTGAGGTTTCTGTCGGAAAACCTCACACTTAATCATACATATGACACACATGTATACGTGCATGTGTCAGGCAAGGACTGTTTATGTATGAGTGCAATTCTCACACGTTCTCCTTTATAACTCTCTCATTGATCCTCATTTTACAGATGAGACGAGGCACAGAGAGGCTAAGTAATTCCCCCGAGGCAGCCCAGCTCATGTATGATGAAGCAGAGACTCCGCCCAGGTCTGTGAGACCCCAATTCCCCCACCACAGGCGAAGCCACCCCTCTCGTCCCGGGCCTGTGACAGGGATCTTTCTGTGTCTGTGACAGAATTCTCTTCAGACTCTGCCTTCTCCTCTCCGCCCCTCCCCCTCCATCCTGCTGCCGCAATCTGTAGTCAGCATATGCCTCAGAAAGGCGACAAAGCCACAGATGTCCTCAGGGGTTTTAAAAATGTAGTATTATTATGCGAGAGCCCAGAGAACTGTCGCTAGCAACACCCTTGCCTAGCTTAATCTGGGTGGGCTTTCTGATTAAGCCGCCTGAAACACACATCCCAATGCCCTCGGGCACCGAAGACCCTGGGCCCGTTGCCCAGGCCAGGGGTGCGAGGCCACCAACTCCAGCGCCACACGGTGCACTGCCCCCCCTCACCACACTCAGCACCCCTGCACCCCCCCGGGCAGGCCCAGGTCTGGCGGGATGCTGGGCAGCCCACACGCCTGCAGTCCTCCCCAGGAGGAGCCCCAAATATAGCCCAGTAAATCAATAAACAAATTAATAAGCAAATACTGCTCTCTGCCGAGCTGGACGGGGACTCCTGGGTGAACAGATTTAAAGTCAACAACAGACGACCATGGGCATGCTGGGAGCTCGGCAGCGTTCCTGGGTGGAATTTTCAAAGCCCCGTCTCTCCCAGGACTGGAAACAAAGTTGATAGGGGGCTTCTCTTAATAGGAGGCAGGCAGGGAGCAGCGGGGACACGGGCTGTTGTCCTGATGTCTTGAGCTCATCTTTTATCCCTGGCAGCTCTAGTTTGCTGTTTCCTGCTGAGAGCAGGGCTCGGCGAGGTGCGCAGCTGTTGGGACCTTTGATCTGAGGGCCCCAGACGACAGAGCGGGAGATGGAGGAGTCCCAAGTCATGGGGGTGCCACGGAAGGGGGAGGCCCCTTTGTTGCGGATGCCCACCCCTGGGGGAGCAGCTTTGGAGCTCCAGGGCAGGTCCAGCTCCTGTTACCCCGATTGGGAGAGAGTGGGAAAGACCAGAGCTCCACTGCGGCCCTCTAAGCAGGGGCCATGGCAGAAACCTCCACGCCAGCCCCACCCCGGGCACACAGCGGCCCCTGGGTGCCGGTGAGGCGCAGGCCGGATGGGAACACAGACATGTAGACGGCTGAAAATAGACTCAGGCGACCTCGGGGGATCTCCCGCCGGGCGGCCCACCCGGCGCTGTTTTCTGAAGGGTCCTCCTGAATGGCCGCTGCTTCTCTGTGCTCACAAATGCCACCCGATCACACGAGGCAGCCCGCCGGCCCCGGGGTGGAGGAAGGAGGCAGGAGAGTGTCCGCCTGTGGTGCTGGCCTCAGGGCTGTCTGCCGGGGCTTTCAGGCCGCGACAGAGGAAAGGGACAAGAAGACAGCGCCCTCGAAGGCTTGGAAGCTGGGAGGGAGGCGACCTTGTCTTGCGCGGCGTGGTTCCTGGCACGGGGCCTCTGACATGCACTGTTGCCATCACCCTGGCCGCGGGCTCTCCCCTGCCGGGTGGGCATTAATGACGCCTGGCAGCCAGCGGAGCGGCCTTGTAGGCGCTGCCCTGTCTGGCGGCCACATCCTCTCCGTGCTAATGAGCCGGGGCCCCTTTCGCTGCACTGGGGAGACATCGTGGCAGAGGCAGCACGCTCCGCAAGCCCTCTCCTGAGGGACCGTGCCAGCCCCAAACACAAGGACCCTTGATGAATTCCCACCCTGAAGCGCACCCGTGAAGGGCCTAGGGGAGCCCTGTACCACCCCATCCTTCCGCCACAGGGCACAAGGTGAACCCCATGAACACAGGAGGGACCGGAGCCCCGGTGCCCCAGTAGAGGACAAGAGATGGAGCCTGGAGAAAAGATGGAGGAAGAGATGGGCAGAGAGGGAACCAGTCTGAGTACAGCTTCCTTCCGAGCCTCAGAGGAGACAAGAGAAGCTCAGAGCACAACACCTGGGCCAAAGGTTAGCTCTCCTCCCGCTGGCTAACTGTGTGGTTCTGGGTGAGTCATTTTCCTGCTCAGTGCCCCCATTTCCTTATTTGTAAAATGAAGGGGAAAATAATATCAAGCTGAGTGTGGTGATGGTGCACACCTGTAATCCCAGCACTCTGGGAGGCTGAGGCAGGAGGATTTCAAATTTTAGCCCAGCCTGGACAACTTGGCAAATTAGTGAGACCTTGTCTCGAGATAAAAAGCAGAAAAAGGGCTCAGGACGTAGCTTGTTGTGAAGGCCCTGAGTTCAGTTATGGTGGGAATCAAATGAACTCCTAACAATTCAGAGCTCAGAGTCCCTCCTAGCATGTGGGAAGAGCTGGGGAAGCGACTCTCGCCTCTCCTGAGAGGTCAGGGTGGCTGCCCCAGCCTCCTGGGTGAGTGATACAGGGGTATTTGTGTATGGTTTACACGCAGCCATTTTTCCCTACGTGTCCACTCCTACCATGGCCCCTGAATGGTCCTTTGGGGCAGTGGCCTCTGGACGCTGTGTCCCTCAGGGTTTGGCAAAGGGAGGAGATCCGAGGATGAAAAGATAGCGTGGCCCCATCCCTGCGGGGCCATCTCGGGCTCCCCTGTCCCAAGAAGCTCTCATAGGCTGCCTCTGTTTCCAAGCCAGGACGAGCACGCCCTCCCATCGCCCGTGGGGCTGAGGGTGGCCACAACCTGCCATGGTCAGCCCTGCCTTCTGCGCTGTCCCCGGAGCATCCCTGTACCTCTCCTTACGGCACCACTTGTGCACATGTGTCCAACGTTACCCCACTTTCAGTGTGGCACCTGTTTCCTGCAGGGCCCCCGACACCCTCCAAAGTTCTACCCGCAGGGTATGTGAGCCAGATATTTGGAGATCACCACAAACACACAGCATGGCACCCACGGGTCTTGGTCAGTGGGGTGGCCCCTTCCTCCCAGGGGAGGAGCAAAGGGGCAGTTTTCAGCGTCTCTGCTCCTTCTGCTCAGGGCCCACAGAGTAGGCTGAGTGCCCCTTGTGGCTCTCCCAGGGGCGTCCCTTCCAGGGCACTCTTGGCGAGGGCACAGCCATCTCGGCCCTGTTTCCGCCTGGGAATTCAGCTGTGGAGAGGAGCTGGGGTAGCAAATTCTCCCCTTTACCTTTCTCCCTTCCCCCAAAGCCAGCCAAGGACAAAGGGGCTGGGATGCCAACCAGGGAGGGTGAGGCAGCAGGCGTTAGAAGGCGAGGGGCACAGCAGCAGTGACCTGGCCCTGGGGATGACCGTGCCCCACCCCAAACACCCCCAGGGAACAGGAGGACAGAGTGAGAGAAGCAGGACCGAGGGAGGCCGGGGTGGATCAAGGCCGCACAAACTCAGGAGGAAGCAGGCCAAGGCCGGGCCGGGCCATGCCCACCACACACCCGGCCCGAAGGGACCCAGGTCGGAGGTGGAGGGGGAGACACCCCGCCTCCTCCCGCGTTCCTCATCGTACTAGAGAGGAGGCCAGAGAGCAGGTGGCCACAGACACAAACGCCACCCCGCCCCCAGCCCCCCAGGGGCCTCGGTGGCCTCGGAGGCCATCTGTGGCGGTGACTGTGTCTGAGGGCGACGCTCAGAAGCAGCGGGAGGGGCCTCTGCCGCTCCTCCTCTCACAGCCCCGCAGTTCCAGGCGGCTTCCTGCCTTTCTGTGGGCCACCACTGTGTCCTCGTCTGGAAAGCGGCAATAAACACCCGGCTCTCGCAGGCAGGCGCGCGACAGCATGTGACAGCGTGTGCGCCGCTCCACAGGAAACGCGGGGCGGCGGGAAAGTGGGTCTGGGAGCCGCTGCGGAGGTGGGGGACGGACAAACGGACGCTGGAGAACGCGTCCCCGGGCTGAATTCCAGGAGGAAGTGACTGAGGCCCAAGCAGGGGCCCAGGCTGGGAACCCTGACGCCCCCGGAACGGGCTCTCTCCTCCCGTTGCTGTGACTGCCGCATTTCCCCCGAGGGGAGAGCCCCAAGGTTGCCCCCTAGGACTTTGCCAGGAAATCTCATTTTATTACTATTTTCCCATCACTCTAGTACAGTAGAGTAATACCAATAGTCTCCGGAAACAGAAGATACCGTTTTTTATGTTTTATTTTCGCACTGAAAACCAATCAGACATGCTTCAGCCTCAAAGAGCATCTTTACGTGACCCTAAGTGAATGAGCTGCACTGCATTTTCCTAAGTGGGATCGGGATCCCGCACCGAAGGCTGCATCTTGACCCAGAGGCCCAGCCCTCGCTCCTCCCGCCAGCTCTCTGCTTGGCCCTCTCTGAGCAAGCCAGACCCCGCCGCACTCTGCAGCCGTTGTCCGTCTGCTCTCCCAGTCCTCCGACCACAGGAAAAGTACACCGCGCTGTCGGTCCTGCAGTGCCTTCGCGTCCATTCATTCATCAAACACTTAGCAGACATGACTGTCGTCATCCGCTAGGCTAGGCCCTGGGGACCCTTCGGCGAATGAGAGGGAGCTCTGCTCTAGTGCAGCAAAACAAGAAACCAAACAAATAAGCAAAATACATAGTAAGTGCTGCAGAGGAAAAGAGAAGGGGCTAAGGAAGGGAAAGTTCAGTCAGAGTCAGAGAGGGCCTCACTGAGCAGGCAGCTTGGGAGGAAAGACCTGCAGGAGGGGAAGGAGGGAGTCCTAGAGGTATCCAGAGAGAGATCATTCCGGGCAACGGGAGCAACACAGGCAAAGGTCCTGGGGTAGGAATGTGCTTGGCCTGCTGAGCAACTGCGAGAGGGCAGCATAGCCGGGGTGGAATAAGCCAGGGAGAGCGGTAGAAGTGACCGCTAAGAGGCACAGAGGAACCTGATTGTGGAGGGCCTCATATTCTGCTGTGAGAACCTCATCTCTGTCTGGGCCTGCAACACTGCACTTGGTTTCTCTGTTTCAAGCCACATTTTATATCAGATCTTCAAATCCCCTTTACCAATTAAGGTACATTTAGCGTCAAGTAGCAGAATAACTGTATCAGAGGCCTAAACCATAAGGACATATATTAAGTACTAGGCAAGTGTCGGAAGGCCATGGCTCCCAGGGTTAAACAGTTCACCAACGTCATCAAGGGTCCAGGCTTTTCCTGTCTTAATTCCGCTATCTCCAGCATGCCTCCTCATGGTAACAAGATGGTTGGTGCTGTTCCATCCATGCCTTATGCTCCTTCCTGACAGCTTCCCAAATAGAAATGAAGGAGTCAGGAAGAAAAAGTTATGTGCTGAAACAAGAAGACAGGAAGAATTTCTCCTCAAACACCTAATGATGGGAAAAAGATGTTTCCAGAAAACCCAGCAGACTCTTATGTGTCATTGGCCAGAATATGGTCACATGTCTACTCCTAAGCCAATCATTACCAAAGAAAATGGACATTCACACCAATCAGCATTCCCTCAGGGCTGGGCCCAAGGATCCCAGCCACACCTTCCGCTCTCCCTCTGCAGCCAGGGCTCCCTCTGCTGCCCTCACAGCTCGGCTCCGGGGACACTCACGGTTGTCCCTCCCTTCATACTGTCTACCACTATAGAACTCCACATCTTAAGCAATGGCCATTCTCGTTTGCTTGCAGTTTAGTGGTTAGAGCAAGAGCAATTTTTCTCTGCTCCGAGATAACAAGGTCTTGGGTCCGAAGGGCTCGGATGCCTGGAAGTGACTGCAATGAGCCGGCCTTGGGATAGCTGGAGGTTTCTTTATACCCGGGTCAGAGGCCCAGGCTGTCAAAGTCCCTGTTCTCTGGCACTGGCACCTGAGCGCCCCCTGGTGACCTCTCAGCTGGCCCGGATTCCTCAGAGCCTGGCCCTTGGGTTGGAGAGGGACAGGCTTGGGTAGGAGGAACGTCCCAAGGGAGCGAGGCGGCAGACCTTTTCTGGACAAGTAGCAAACTGTTGCTTCTGTCACATTCTGCTGGTTACAGGCGAGTCCAGAGCCCAGCCCGGCTGGTTGTGGTGGTGCACACCCACAATCCCAGCTACTCGGGAGGCTGAGGCAGGTGGATCACAAATTTGAGGCCAGTCTGGGCAACTTAGTGAGGCTCTTACACAGAAGTTTAAAAATGACTAGGGGTGTAGCTCAGTGGCAGAGCTCTTGCCTAGCATGAAGGAAATAAATAAATAATATCCCCCCAAAATAAATTTTAAAAAGCCCAGCCCAAAACTAAGAGAAGAGCCACCTCCCTAGACCACACCTTCAATTCTTCAGGCTCTCCTTCTACTACCATCTCCTCCTTAACATGTGGACAGATTGTCTCTTCTGTTCTCCCTGTCTCCTCCACACCAGAATCCCTGTGGACTTCCCTGTGTGCCCCCAAGCCACTTTCAGAGCTAAACTCCTGGGGGAAAATAAAACACATCCACCCCTGTAACCAGCCCTCCTCCTCAGCCTCTGGCCTTGGGCTCCCTCCCTCCACAGCTGACCCTGCCCTGACCCCAGGTCATCCTCCCCATGGTCCCAGCCGGGGGCCTGAGGTAACCGTGATACACCGGGCCATCTCTGCAACCTTTGACCTTAAAGACATAACAACTGCCCCCTTCTTCCTAGAGCTCTGCTCTCTTGGCCTCTGAGATCCCAGCGGCCTGCAGTTGTCCTCCGAGCTCTCTGAACATGAAACTGGAAGGCTTTCGACTCTCCTCCCAACCCCTCTTCCGCATCTCCTCCCATCCCTACTGTCACTGCTTCTGCGCCAGCCCTGGACCGGCGCTGTAGCCCCTTAGTCTGGTCACTGCCCAGCTTTGTCACTTCCTCACCACGGCCTGGAGCCAGGCGAGGTGAGTGAGGTGAGGATCCTGCTCCAGCCCTACTCCCCGCCAGCCTCCCCGCTACAACCACCCAGTGCACAAAGCTGATCCCCAACCCGGCTGCAAACACTCAGACCTGGCCAGGGTGCCTTCTGGCTTCCTAGGAACCAAGCTCCTTGGAACGGGCCAAAGGGCCCAGCATCTTCCCGCCTCTTCTCCCCGTCCGTCCCCCTACGTGCAGCTCACCCTTCGGCCATCTGTGAGCAGGACCTCACCATCCCTGTACCTCCATCCTTGCATCCTGCGCTGGGCCTGAGCCATTTGTCCCACACCCACTTTCCCTGCTCTGATTTTTCTTACGTGAAATATTAGGACCTATCTAACATAACAATGAAATCAACACCCACGCACTACTGCCCAAGCCCAAGAAATAAGATAGCACAGTGCAGTCGAAGGAATGGCCTCTGGTCACGTCCACCTCTCCGGTGACTGGCACTGACCCTGCTCTGCCTTTCATGGGTGCCACTCACACCACATGCATTGGAACAGTTCCAGAGTATGTGGTGGTGTTTTTGAGTTTTGATTGTTTTCAAACTTTAGGTAAAGGATGTCATCTGGTTTACAATCCTCGGCCGCTAGTTTTGTAGTGCAACACTATGTTTGCAAGACGGGTCCATGTTGGTAGGTGTAGCCTTCCATCCGAGCCAGCAAACTCCTGCAAAAGGAAAAATAGGCAGTATTCTAAGATGTACAGGCCCGACGATCTGTTGCAACTGCTCAACTCTGCCATTTTAGTGCAAAAGCAGACACAGGCGATATGTAAATGAGCAAGTGTAGCTGAGTTCCAATAAAATTTCTTTCACAACCAGGCAGCAGCTGGACTTGGCCCATGGGCCATAGGTTGCTGATCCAGACCATTCCTTTTCCTCGCTGTGTAATATTTCATTGTATAACTGTACCACGACATACCTGTTTATTTTTCTACTGATGTTATGGTTGATTGATATTGTTCTCAACTCTGCTGTGATTGTATAGACCTACACATTCATACCCCTGGCATGTAGAGTAGGTGGGGAACACATCCCTGCCCTGTTAACTTTGGGTCCACCTTAAAGTAATTCAACCAATCCAGTGACAACGAATTGTAAAGCAAACATAGGTTTTAAATGTATTCATATGGTTTAAGTTGGCCTCCTGTGGTCCTGATGTTTGCCACAAGAAGAGCACACTCCCAAGGAGCTGTTGTCTCTTCACCTGAATTCCCAAATGGGAGCTTCACAAAGCCAGTGAGACCTTGCCAGAAACGCCCCAGCTCATTTGCAACCTGGTAAGCAAGAAGCCAATGTTGTAGACTACTGAGATGTTTTCAGAATTGTTTGTTATGCAGCATTATCACAGCAATAGCTAACCAATACAATGGGCATTTAAGTTGTACTTTGTTGCACCAGCAAAGAATCAGAAACACATTTCTACATGTTAACAGGGGCCCAAGTACATCTTCAACTTTTCTAATGCTGATTTGTTTTCCTACGTTTTACACCAATTTGCACACCAACAGCAACATCTCAGAGTTTTGGGGGCTCCTGGTCCTTCTCAACACTTGGTTTTGTCAGATGCCTGGGCCCCAGTGGGTGTGAAATTACATTGCCAGCCCAACTCTTGTCCATGGTTTCCTTCCCTAATGCCCTAGCCTGAACTAGGTCCAAGAACTCAGTGCATTCAGAGCTCCTAATGTCTATTAAATTGTCACCATAAAAAGCCCCTGTCTCCCACCCTGGTATGGGGCCCAGCACATAGTAGGTATTTGGTAAATAATTGCTGAGTGGAGGTTTGATGAGAAACTTCTGTCAGACTGGTTAGCTCCTGCCCTGGGGGAGTGCAGGAGAAGGGACAGAGCTCCTTCAAAGGGACAATACACACATCCAGGTTTGTCAAAGGAAAGAGACGGATTGCCTTTTGCAGCGGCTGTCACACTCAGGCTTTGAATGCAGCTTGTTTTTATGCTAAAAATGTGATCAGACCAAGGAGGATCTCAGGGGAATTGAAGTGGCTGGAGAGATGTGAGGGAAAAACTGAACCCCAAGGGCCGGGGAAAGGTTTTGTTGGCAAATTCCATCTAAAAAGGAAAAGGAAAAAAGAAGACAGGTTAGTCACATAGCAAATAGCATTTGTTTCTCACCGTTCTAAGCCCCTGATATATGTAGGAAGCCTTCCAGCAACCGTATGGAGTAAATATCAGGAGAGGAGGCTGAGAAAAATGTCTTGCCCAGGTGCACGCCTGAGATGACTTGAATCCCACCATCTGGCGTCAGGGCCTGTGCTTGTAGTCAGTGTGTCCTCCGTTGCTCTTTTCAAGCCATCGTGCACCCTTCAGCCAGTTGCTTCAGAGATCAGGGGACCTGGCACCTCCCAGAGACCCCGTCCCAAAAATGCTCAGGACCCCTCTAAATGACATGAATATGTTTGGTATATCCAGGGTCCTGGGAGCCTGGATTTTAATCCAAGCCCAACTACAGACTGAATTTAGACTCCCCCACCTCTGTATTTGGGATTAGACCCTTAAGAGTGCTGACCAAGTACCCTACCACTGAGCTCCATCCCCAGCCCTTTTTATTTTTATTATTGTTTAAATGTTGAGACAGAATCTCATTAAGCTATCCAAAGTGGCCTCAGACTTGCAATCCTCCTGCCTCAGCCTCCAGAGTAGCTGATATCACAGGCATGTGCCACTACGTCCAAGTATTAAAATTACTTTTATTGCAAGGAGGAAATTAATAACTTCAAGCCCCCAGGAATGAAGAAAAGAGATGAATCATAAAGAATTGGAACCAAGAATTGGACCATTGAGAGAACCATGCAGTCATTTTCTCCCCTTCCTTTCTAAGGTAAAACCAGCATCTCCTGCCTATGGCAGAGTCCAGGGAGGTAGAATTTGATTGGCCCAGCTTCAGCCAGATACTATCCTCTGGTCCAATTGGCTGTGACCACATAAGCCTCCGGAAAGGGAGACCTTTCTGGGAGAGACAGAGAAGGTGCTTAATGAGATTACTAATCCACTATAGTTTTTAGGGAAGTCATTTTCCTTTCTGGGACTTGGTGGTCTCATCTACAAAATGAGAGTTTTTCATCTGTGTCTATCATTATTACATTTATTAGGCCGGGCACAAAGTAGGTGTTTAATAAACGTACATTGAACGGCCTACGGGCTAGAGTGATCTCTACATTAGCTTTTGGTTCTCACAGGCTGTTTTCCAGAATTCTTACGTGGGAGATTTGTGAGTCCTGGGAGCTGACAGATGCGAAGGAGAAAGAAGGTAGGTAGACACCAGCTGGGGTGCCCAGGGCATCACAGTAAAGAGTCTCTGCTGGGCGTCTTTCCATTGCCCACCCTCCGTCTTCACCAAGCAGCCTTCTGGCCAGAAGTTGGCTTCTCTAATGGACTCTGTCCCTGGAGGGCCGGTGACCTTTCTAAGCTGTTAAATTGGCGTCCTGCACAGTCATTTGGGAAGCGCAGTCCAAAGGAGAGGCCCCTGGGTCTGGTTTCAATATTTTAAATCCAGGCTCTTCCACCTATCATGTGACCTTATTATTCTTCGAGGGGCACTGAGCCCCTCTGAACATCATAGTTTTGCCAGAGACAAGAACATTTGTTCTGTTTCCTTCGTAGATGTGTTTGAGGAATATCGCACATAAAATCATCCAAAACACTTCAACTGCAGTTGTGGAGTGCTAACTAGGGGCCAGGCACTGTGTGCCCACACGGAGTCTTTCATATAGTCCTCACAAGAATCCTATAACTACTACTGGTATCTCCATTTTGCAGATGGGAAAACAGGCTTAGCGGTTAAATAACTTGCCCAAGGTCACATAGTTGATGATCAACAGAGTCAGAGGCCACACTCTGAACCACTGAGCTCTCCTGCCTTTCTTTATGGTCCAACCCTAGAGAGAGATTTTAATAGGTAATGATATTACTTCCCAAAGCCCAAGCCCCGTGGAGAGGCTGCACATTAAGAGTTCCAACACTTATTGCTGGGATACCAAAGCTTAAACTCCAGAGAGGCATAACTTCTGGGTTTATTCCTTCTGAGAAAAAAGAAAAATGCAGTCTAAAAACCACACAAATGAATAAATCTATGGGCTATAAAGAAAGAAGCCCAGTTCAAATTAGCTTACTCAAAAAAGGGAATTTATTCACCGACATTCTGAGGGGGCCTTCCGCAAGCTTCTTGTTATGGAAAGGAGCACAATGGCCAGCACTTCCAGGAGTGTGTTTCAGGGCTCTAGAATGAAAGTGGAGATGAGATTTTATTTCCCAGGGGCAGATGGAAAAATCTCAGGAAATAACTCTTATTGGCCCAGCTCTGGTCACGTGACCCCCCCAACCAATCAACACGGCCAGGAGCGTGTGGTCCTATGACTGGCTCCCTAGTTTGAGTCATATGCCACCCTGTGGCCATGGGGCTGGGTCTGTTACCAAAAAAATGGGGCAGGAAGTAATTGCAAATATGGATTTGGGGGGAATCTCTGAAATCAGGGTCACCTTAATTTGTTTCCTCCTTCCCTAATCAACATCTACTAATGAGAAGTCACCTAACAGACTGTTACTTTCATATTTGTACACAGAAGGGTTTATGTGGTCTTAGATATAGAAGGTGGGTTGGACCTACCTTTTCTGGCAAGCCAGGTCACTCAATAAATGAGGTAATGTACCTCAACCTCCTTGCCTGCAAAATGGGGGTGACCAAGCCTGCACTGCCTTCCTCACAGAGGTACACAGAGACCCACTGAGCTAATGTATATGAAAATTGCTTTAGAAAGAACAAAGTGCTATATTTACAAACACAGGATGTATTTATTGATTTATTTATGCTCCTTTGTGTTCCAAAAAAGGATTTGAGGGAGCTTACCAAAAATGCACACAGTACAGTGGGATAAAAATAGATACAGTGATAGAGCACAGGGAAAACAAGGGTAGAAAAATAAAATAAAGACAGGGCAAAAGCTAGTACGTGGAAACCTATGCTCAAAATCTAGTTCAGATCTAAGCTTGCTTGGAACAAAGGAAAGTGAGAAACATGATCAGTTACAAAAGGTATAGTAGTCATAGATCCCCAAACTCAGAGGGCTGCAGCAGGAGGATCATTGAGTTCGAGGCCAGCCGGAGCCACACAGCAAAACCCTGTCTCAAAAAACCAAAAAAGAAAGATATAAGCCTGTCTGTGTGCCAGAAAAAGGTCGGACCGCTTATTTGGCCTCAGTGTCTACAGAAGATGCCTCCTCATCTCGAGGCTTCTGTGGGATCACGTGATCCGCATCTCCAACAATAATTAGGGAACCGTCCTTTGGTTTCATGGTATCACCTGACATCCGCTTCAGAGCCTCACCTGGATTTGATTTCATTTAACTGAAAACTGGACACCTACTAAGTAGCAAGCAAAAGCAGTCATTTTTTTGTCTTTCTTTTCTTTATATGGTAAGAGTTTGGGTGCAAGGAGCGGTACATATGAGTTTTCCCTGGTTAAATACGTGGACAAAAAAGTTCTAGTATCTTGGCTTTGCTGAGACATATAAAAACCACTAAGAACATAAAACTGATCCAAGTAGGCCATAAAGACACTGCTGACTTTGCCTCAGAACTGGGGCTATAATCTGCTGCCCTGGAACAAAATTCAAACATTCAGCTCCCACCGTATTTTTAACCACCTACGAAATTTTTCATTTCCTGCCTGAGATGCTCTGACAGTGAACGATGCTGCTCTCCCTCACCCTTGTCTCTGGAGGCTCCCTCGGGGTGGTGTTGGGGATCCAAGTGTGGATTCTGTAGTTAGGCAAGCCCAGGATGAGGGAAAGGTCAGGAAAACTGCTCTTGGGACAAATAAGCCAGGCCTGGCCCAGCCGATACAGCCCCAAGTAGAAAAGGGCAAGGGCCTCTTGGCACGGCAAGGCCCTGGGGCCGCACCTGGGGTGCCATCTACCCATCTTCTGCCCAGCCCTTGTCATTTGGGCTCCAGAGTCCGAAGCCTCCACAGAGCCACCCAGACCCCACAGCGTTCTCTTCTCTCAGAGCTCCTAGGCATCAACAGTCAGTACCAAATAGGCATTTAATTCCGTGATGCCTGGCACCAACTATTTCACGTTGTCAGTCTGTCTCCCTTAACGAGATTAACGATATCTGGAGAGTAGCGATTAGCTCTTATTTTATGCGTCTACCTTGTAGCTTACAAGGGTGCCTTATATCTGGGCACCTTACAGATAACAAGGTCGTGAAAAAGCCAGGATCCTGGGGTGTCTAAGTTGTCTAGCCCTCCCCGCTGTGCCCATTTAGCAGAAGGGGACAAAGAGAAGCTAAAAACCCACCCAGGAGTGACCCCAAGTCTCCTGCCTTCCACCGGAGGGCTCTGTTTCCCTTAAACATTTAGCTCTGAAATCCCCCAAATAGATGGGTTTAGAACCACCGCTCACTCGGGAACAAAGACAGACACACAGACAGCCACACAGCATCACCCATCTGCCCATGGAAGCCAGGCCACACTGCCTGACAGCCCCCGTGGGAATCAGTGCTGGGCTCTGAGTGTGCCTGGAGGTGACAGGACTTTGCTGGGCTCCCTGGGCTGCTTGCATCTCCTGCACACTGAGGGATCACCACTGTGTCCAGCCTGGATGCGTGTAGCTGATGGCGTCTGCAGCAAGGACAAGCAGAGGGGCTGCTGCACACTACACCGTCCAGGCTTTTGCCCCAAACTCCTAACCACAGATTCTCCAGAACAGCATGTAACTAACAGGAACCAGCATCGAAACAACAAAATATAAATGGCAACGACTGCTAACCAAAACCCTGTCACAACAAGCTGGCGGCAGGCCCATCAGTCCAGCTGTCTTTCCTGCTTTCTCCTGAGCAGCAGCGCGGGCTTCTGGGTAATTCTCGAAACGAACCTGGTAGTCTGAGCTCGCTGAATCACTGTGGAAACCGAGGCTGAGTGAGCACAAGTGCCCTGTGCTATGAGGCGGCTGCTAAATGGGGGAGCTCAGGTCGGATTCCAAGTTGGCCTCGCTCTACAAGCGCCCCTTTCACTACACACACACACACACACACCAGCCTCAGTCCAGCCCGGTGCCAGTAACCTGCGCCACTGTCAGTCCCAGGGGACACGGTCTGGCTGGGGAAGTGCAGGGGTGAAAGATGACAACTTGCCCAGTCCTTTTTAGGGTATGGGTGAAAGAGATGGGCCTAACTTGAGGCAAGCCCAGAAAGAGCTCTGTGGCTTTTTCTTGGTGCCAAACAGTCACAGAAGGAGCCACTTGTAAAAGAACACAGTGTTTTTCCTCCTGTTCTCGCCTCCCCTGGGCCGGTGCCTGTGGTAATTGGGAAGCACGGAGTCTGGCTTTTCTGGGATTGGAACCAAGGCTGAGAAGAGCCTTGACAATGAATGTTGTTGATTGACAGTTGACGGACAATGTTCTTGAGTAAGTTTTTCCTGTGCTTGGGTGTTGAGCTGAGAATTGCACTGAACAGCCTGCATCCGGCTCAGACAGGATTGACTCTGTTCTCTCCTGTGGGCCCATGGTCAGGCAGCTGAGTGCAACACTCTCTCAGATCCCTTCCAGCGCCATCACTCAATGATTCTATCAAGCAAGACACTGATCTGAAAACATGTTTCCCCCTCCCGACAATGATTTAGGGTCATCATTCACCCACAGAAACACAGGCTCCGCTGGAGAGACCACTGGTCAGGAAATGAGGAGCTCCGATTTTGGCCTCATAATGATTGACACAGCAATTGCATTTCTGCAAGTTCATCCGAGAAAAAGAATACGGTAGAACAGAGTTCTGTGTACAAGATGTCTGTGTTAGCACTATTTGGAGGTTCTGACCTATAAAATACTGTCCAATGCAAGAAAGAGATGCATTGACCTGGTGACACTATCCTGGTGATGATTTTGAAGATGTGGAAAATGTCTATGACTGTGATTTTCCTAATTGTACTTGGCTCTCCCGTAATGGGGCTCCACTTGTTAGGTGTCCAGCCACTAACTTTTTTTTTTTTTAAATTAAATTTTCATTTATTTATTTTTTGGTACCAGGGATCAAACTCAGGTCCTTGCACTTGCAAGACAGAAGCTGGAATCACTGAGCTAAATCCCTGGCCCCTAATATTAAAAAAAAAAAAAAAATCAAATAGGCCACAGTAGGGTTGAGGGTGTAGCTCAGTGATAGAGTGCTTGCTTAGGACCAGGCCCTGGGTCAGATCTCCAGCATGGTGGGAGGTGGGGAAGTAGGGAAGAGAAGAGGGAGGGGAGGAGGAGGACAGAAAAAGAAAAAAAGAAGTGGGCAGTGGAAAACACTGTGCTTCACAGATGGTAAAGTTTCTTATTGTAAATTGTTGGTTTGGGTTATTTTGATAATAGCAATTCTTGTGGTGAGCTCACAGTCAAAACATTCCAAAGGCCACAGGTCCACAGTGTACAGTACAATAGGATTTCAACAGCATAAAATACTACATGTGAGTCCAAACCTGGAAAGATTACACAGAAACCAATTTAAGATTGGCAGAATAAGGCTGCTACTTCAAATTTCTAAGTTTTCTGAGATGTTTTCAACTATTTTTGTCTTACAAGAAAAATGAGGAAGAATACAAGACAAAAAGGGGAGCTAACAGGAGAAAGCCATTATCAAACCATAGGGCAGAGGTGAAGAGTTGGACCTGATGGTTGGGCAGAATTTGAGGGGGCAGGGTGAGTGAGGGCCTTGGCATAAAACTGAGCAGGGCGGTCAAGGATAAAGGGCACTGAAGGTAGTGGGGTTTCAAAAAACCAAAAAGGCTTTTCACCCTGTCAAATCCCAGCTCTATAAGAGACTGAGGCAGGAGGACCACAAATTTGAACACAGCCTGGACAACTTATTGAGAGTGTGTCTCAAAATTAAAAGGTGGGGGGAAGCTGTGGGTTCAATTACCAGTACCACGAAGAAAGAAAAAAGCTCTGGTGATGTAAAGGGACCTCCACCATGGGCGGGCCAGCCACTGTTCCACCCCAGGTTTTATTCTTTCTCCACCCCTAAACCGGGACTTCAGGTAGAAGCTGCCCCTCACAAACATGGCCGCGCCCTTCAACAACATGGCGACCACAAATAGCCCCGCCTTCCCCTAGCTCGGGGACCAATGAAAGAGAAGCACGAGGCTTTGCGCGTGCGTGGTGCGACTCAATGGGCGTGTTCCGTGATGCTCTGGGATTCCGGGAAGCAACATGACTAAAAAGAAGCGGGAGAATCTGGGTGTCGCTCTAGAGGTGAGGGGAGCGCGGAAGTTGGACATTTTGTTAGTTGCCTTCAGCCGGCTGCAGGGTAATGGGGCTGCAAGGTTGGAGGAAGGGTCAAGAGAGGAGGCGAGGGCGACGCGGGTTTGGGAGAGGGACGTGAGGAGGTTGGGGGAGCCGGAAGTGAGGGTCACAACGGGACCCAGAAGTTAGGAAGCCCGGGGATGGGGTGACCCCCAGAGGGAGGGGACGTGGCACGCAAGTGAGGGGACCCTACTGCGAGGGACACGGAAACTAGGAGGACCCTGAGAGAGACTTGGAAGTGGATCCGACACCATAGAGACAGGTGGCTGACGGAGGGGTGGGGACCTCCAAGGTGACAGGGCCAGTGTCGCCCTGCGTGTTTCTGGTGGCCTAAGTAGCCCCCAGAATGAGGATGTTTTCCTCTGTGGTCCCAGAGCTTGAGGAAGGGTGGCGTCTTTGAGAATCGTTGGGCGCCTATAAAGAGAATCCTAGAGCTGGTGCTGCTGAGGAATTTGAGTAATTCACTGCCTGTGGAAAAGAGACAGCTGAACCACACTGAGTAACTACTGCCTGCGACTTGGCTCGTGTTCCCTGTTACTCCTCCCTGCAAGCCGGAGTGATTTGTATAGATGAGAAACAGGTTTCCAATTGAGCCCAGGTTGAAGCAGTCAAAGGATGGACCCGAGAGTAGCGCCCATGTGGTCTTCCGTGAATTGCGCCTGCATTCCTTCCCTTTGTGCCTCCTCCCAGAGGTTGGGTGCAGGGTAATGGGCTTCTTCCGGCCTGTTCTCCAGTTCAGTGATTCTCAAATTTATGATTGCTTAGAATCACCCGCAGAGCCTGTTAAAAAGGGAGAGTTGAACTCTTCCCAACCCAAGTAATGCAGTAAGATGTGGTAACATTTTAACAAGGACTCTGCATTTTAAATAAGCCACATGTGTGCTGGTAGGAGCGGTTTTAGTAGTGCCTTTTGGGAAATATCGGTGCCCATGGTAGGTGAAAGTTGTTGGAAATCTCTGAAAAGACAGTAGAGTATAAATGATAAGAGGTAGCACTGGGTAATGCAAAAGGCACAGACTTTACAGTCTGTGTTAGGGCACAGTAAGGTGCTACAACAGAGAAACCCCAATACTCAAGTGTCATCAAGAACTTGAAAATGCTAGTGAAAGAACTTGAAAGTGTAGCTGGTGTACACCTGTAATCCCAGCACTGGGAAGTTCCCAGCATTTGGCAGGAGTTTGAGGCCAGCCTGAACTATATAGCGAGACCTTCTCTCAAAAAACAAAATAAAAAAGAACATGAAAGTTTGCCTGGCATGGTGGTCCATGCCTGTAATCTCATGGAGCCTCTAGGAGGCTGAGGCAGGAGGATTGCAGATTTGAACCCAGCCTGGGTAACTTAGCAAGACTGTCTCAAAATAAAATGAAGGGCTGAAGTTGTAGCTCAGTGTAAGCACCCTTGGTTGAATCCCCATATTGAAACCAAAAAAAAAAAAAAAAAAAAAAAGGAAAGTTTGTTGTTCTCTCTGACAAGCTGGGGCAGGGTCCAGCAGACCTATCTGAAAAGGGTCAAATGATAAAAGTATTTTAGGCTTTGTCGGCTGTATGATCTCTGACGCACCTATAGTTGTTCCTTCCTGTTCACAGATATTCTATTTACCAATATGCCTACTGGTGAAAATAAATTTGAGGTCCCAGATTGGGATCTGCATTGCTTTTGCAGTCATCCATGGGCTAAACAAAACAGCAGGAAAAAATTGAGTCACCCAGGATCCATATTTCCAGCTAAAGTTGAACAAGCAGTTCTCTCCCTTTTTGTTTAAGCTGTTATACTATAAACAGATGCCTGTTTTATGGTTTGTTTCGTGCTGTTTTCGGCATTTTTGTGTGCTTTTTATTGATGATTCTGGTGTTTCAAGTGGCCCCCAAGAGTAGTGTGAAAGTGTTTAGTATTGCTAAGAACAAGAATGCTTTGATATGGCTTAGAGAAGAAAAAGGTTTTTTAGATGACTGTGTGTGTGTGTGTGTGTGTGTGTGTGTGTTACTAGGGATTGAACCCAGGTCCTTTGCACTGAGCTCGAACTCACGTGATCCTCCTGCCTCAGCCTCCGGAGTGCTTGGATTACGGGCGTGCACCACCACGCCCGGCTATTTCTGTTTTATTTTGAAACGGTCTTGCAAAGTCATGAAGTTTCCCAGGTTGAGTTTAAACTTATCTTTCTGCCTCAGCCTTCCAGGGTGGGAATGTAAGCAAGCACCACTATGTCTCGCTAGATAAACTTTTTTTCAGGTATGGCATAGCTCTGGACTGTAAGACTGTCGGCCATGAGTTCAGTTTTAAAGAACCAACTAGAGATAAGACCTCTTTAAAGAAACACATGTCAAACAAGGTTTTGTGTGGATCAGTTCATATTTTTTTCTGACTGTTAAAGATTTTTGAGCTGGAAAAGGCATGTTTTATCCTGGGTCAGATTCACCCTTTAAAAAACATGTTTATCTCACCATATACCTTTGCACAGATATTTTAAAATGTGTGCAAGTGTGTAGGTTTATAAATCCAGCTACTTGGCTGTGTGCCGTCCTGGTGTCTGTGGCACCTCCTGCTTGATAGCCACAGCTTTGAGAGTTGGGAAGCAGCCTGGCACCGGGTGTCCCCTGCCTTGCTCTCCTGTCACCCTGGAGGTCTGAGTAGTGAATGTGCACTGGTGCTCAGTAGCAGCAGATATTGTCCTTTTATTAAAAGTCGTGTGCTCAGAGCCAGTGAAGTGGTGATTTCATCAAAACTGTTAATCTGACAAGTGCAGTAAAACCCTGCAAGTGAGCAATCACTTGCAAGCAGTCTGCACTTGCGATGCAGCAATTGCCCTGCAGGCGGCGCTTCCCCCATGGTTGGCCCAAGGCCCACTGAGGCCCCTTCCAGCCTTTTCCACCATCTTCCTTCTTTTTGAGGCCTTTTCTCCTCTTTGCCACCTTGTAACATCTCAGAGTTGGAAAACGCCGCTGTGAATTTTAGCTTCTGAGAGCTTATTTTGAATAACAAGAGAAAATTATAGTTCAGATGAGAAGTTACTGGCCCTCATACTGATTTTAATGTTGTGCAGGAGGAAGGATAGGTTATATTTTAGCCTAAACTGCTAAGAAGATTTGAGCTGATGTAAACCTTGTTTTTTAAATCTCTGATAGTCGTAACTTGACTTGGTCACTATTTCATTTGCTGTGGTACTTAGACTGTCTGACCTAGAACCATTAGATGTTTCATTGCCTGGTCTGTCTCAAGATTCACAGTGTCTCGCCTGATGTCTCTGAGGGGATAACTTCATTGGATCTGGTCCCCAGTACAAAAATCTATTGGTTTGGAAAGCTTTTGGCTACAAGTTACGGGAAACTGGCCTCAGTGACTTAAGCGAAAAGGACTGTACTGTTTTTTAGGCATAGAAATTTTTAGGTGGGTGGCTGCTGGCATTGGTTCAAAAGTTTGGCCCTGTCGGCTAGTACTTCTTCATTCTGTCAGCTCTTCTCATAGTCACAAGACAGCTGCCACAGCTCCAGTCGTCATGTTCAACTTTTAAGTCAGGAAGGAGAAAAGAAAGGCAACGATTGTTTGTCCCTTTTGTCAGCAAAGCTTAAGATCTCTCAGGAGCCTGGAAGCTGACTTCTGGAACATCTCATTGGCCAGAACTGACTCATGTCCCACCCTAGCTGCAAGGAGACTGGGAAATAGCATCTGCTGTTCTTTTCTGGTCTCCATGGTGGAGGGAGGAGAGGAGGGTAGGCTGGGAGTTGGCATTGGTTGGTAAACGAACAGCATCTGCTGTAGGAATAAAAGTTAATGGGAGTCATTTAAAATTGAAGGGAGTCCCCACCGGACAGGGAGTAGGGGGTGTGGACAGTTAGGGTGGTTGTGGGCTGTGGGGAGAAAGTGGCCTAGGCCAGGAGGAACGACACCCTGACACTTGTCGTTGTTTGTGTAAAGCCATTAGGGCGCGATAGGTCACAGTTGTTCAAGGAACCACCCAGCTTTCTGACGCAAGTGGCCGCGGTGGCCGGCAGTCAGCAGCTGTGGAAGTTGCCGCAGAGGCCGGAGAGGGTGTTTGAACTGACACCCTGCTGCCTGGGCGCAGCTGTGTGAGGCCGGGTGGCAGCCAGCCGAGGCCGTTCAGGGCCCACTGCCCATTAAATGAGCCTCACTTGCTGCGGGGCAGAGCGACAGGTCGCCACTGGGCAGGTGATTTCTCCGGGCGGCCTGTGCCTGGCTCCGCTCCACTCAGGGTCAGGAGACTAGAACCTCATTACCTCACGCGGCTGGGTGGCAGCGTGTGTGGAGTGGCTGTTTGCCAGCATCTTAATTAATGAATTCATAAGGCACGGGGCGGATGCCAGTTCTTGAGAAGTGCTTTGAGCCTTTCAGCAATGAAGAAGCTTTTGCTGATTTATCCAAAAATATATATTGGGGAAAGAAGAGAAAACAGACCCCAAACATTTCAGGCCAGGGACAGACAGCCCCCAACGCTGGGCAAGCACACTGCCGCAGAGCCACGTGGCCTCGTCTCCCGCCAGGCCTTGGAGCTTGCGTGGGCCCCTCGGCTGGTTCTGCTGCCCTGAGACTGGTCACTGACTGGAAACTGGTGAGGCCCGCTGTGTGCAGCCGCCCCGCCTGGAGCTCTGTTTCCCGTCCCCACGGAGCCCGTGGGGTCTGCAGTGGCAGGGGTTCAGCCCTGTGGAGTTTGAGGCTCCTTACCTGGAGAATTCAGGCCGTGACCCCCGCGTGTCTTGGCTGTGTGACCTGAGGCCCCAGATGGAAGGCCCAGGCTACTGCCAGGGACCATCTGGGCAGGCGCTCTGGCTCCTGTGCCCATTATAATAAATGCCCTGCGGCCTCCTGACATGTGAAAATGAGCGGATTTCTAAAATCCCAGTTCCCGGGCTGCTGGGGCTGGTGGGGTAACAGCTGATGCCACTCCAGACCGTGACTTAGCAGGGATAGGACAGCTCTGTTGCCCTTGGGGATGGAAGGGCTCTGAGGACTGGCTGGCCCACCTTCTCCTGCCCAGCCAGGTGCTTTCTCAGGGTTAGGACAGACAGGCAGATGCTGGCTTCTGGCCCCTGGGTCCAAGCAGGGCCTTGCCACCCACCCCCCCACCCACTGCGTCTGTTGTGTGGAGAGAGCAAGCAGAACCCTGCACAAGGTCATTCGGGTGCTGAAGCCACGCAAGCCAGGGCATAGCCGGCTGTTCCCCAGAAGCCTTCTTTGTCACACGTTGTCATCAGGGATGTTGAAGGGGTTTGATGCGGTGGGAGGAGCGTGAGCTCAGAGGCCCGGAGCTGCTCCTGTAGAGTGGGGACAGTCCCTTCCTGCAGGGACAGCCCGATGAGCTGCCCAGAGTTTACAGTGTGCAGGCTACGCCCAGGGGCCAGGAGTGCTCAAAATGGGCGTTCCTGTGCTTTCTAGATATGAGCAGTGGCGAGGGACACAGACCCAGACCGCCCTGTGCCCCCAGTTACAGCCCATGTGGCCCTGGACAGAGTTGATTCTGTGGGTCTGAGTCTCCTGTCTCTAAGGCACGACGGCCGGTGACAGGACCCGGCTTTCATGGGTTCATGGGTCTGAAGCCCGAGAGCGTGCCTGGCGCAGAGGCGGCTGCTGTGCTGTGGCTGTGTTGCACGGGCTTTTGGTTTCGGGCTGCTCCGACTCTTGCTGTGTCATCCAGCTTGTTCAGGACCCAGACACCATGCTCTTTATTAGCCCTCGTGCCCAGTAGGGCTCTGGCTAGGCCGGTGCAGGGTGGGCCTGTGAGAAACCCAGCAGCCTCTGCAACTCGCTGGCCGGAAGCTCCTGGGAGGAAGGCCCCGTGTGACAGGAAAGGACTTCTCCCTAGACTGGAAAACTGGGCCGTGTGGCCCCCTGCCGTGGCTCCTGGGGACCAGGCAGAGCCCCCTCCTAACTGTCTAAGTGCCCGGTGTGAGCTCTGCTCAGACAACTTCAGGGGAGAGTGGAGCCCGTGCCAGCCTGTGACTCGAGCTTGTGGACAGAGTAGAAGCCACACTTGAGCCTCCAGAGCTGGTGCCCAGGCCACCTGACCTCTGCCCGACTGCAGTTGTCCGCTACCCGTGGTGCCTGAGGTTCTGTCTGCATCCAGACTTCCTTTGGGCTTTGATTCCTAGAGGCTCCACACTCCTGAAAAGACTCCTCTCGGGGATTTCAGACGAATTTTGCAGTTTCTCTTAACACAGCAGCTTTATGGTGTATAGGACCCCAGGGAGACTTCCCTAAAGCTCGGGAGCAAGGTGATGTTCCCCAGGCAGGCGGCTGGAGCTTCAGAGCCCCAGGGCAGGAAGGGCTCACAGGAGCCACAGGCCCAGCCCTGCGGCTGAAGGAGACCTCTCTTCCCTGGCACCTGCCCGCAGCAGTGACGACCCTGCTCACTGGCACCCACACACCTCGTGCAGGGCCCTCCTCGGTGGGGGCGTCCGGACTCACACCTCTCCGCACCTCGGCTTCGCTGTCACAGCGCAGCCTGCCCTCTCCCTCCTCGAGGGACGTGCCTTCCCGCGCCCCGGTCTGCCTCGCTTTCCCTGCCTTCCCCGCTCCCCTGCCCTGCCGACCCACAGCAGGCCCCAGCAGCCCCGTCTCTGGGCCGAGATCGCGTCCACCCACCTTCGTGGAGGTTTACACAACACCCACAGAGCCTTCCGTCTGCAGGCGCAGAGGCACCACATGCTCACAGAGGGAGCCCACACCACGCCGGTTTCCTGGGCTTGTGTGTCCCCCGGGACTGCAGTCCTGCCTCCCCTGCTGGCTCGTCTGGGCGGCTTGGACACGGCGCTCTGCTTCTCTCGAGATGACTGCCCTTGGGCTTTGCGTGTGCTGCCTTAGAGTTGCTGCCCCGCACCACCCGAACTGGCCCCCCCTGGGCTGTGTCCACTTCATCACGCCCCCCTCGGCTCGGCTTCAGGCCCGCTGTGGGCCGCTGTGCAGCCTGCCGGACAGAAGTCCCAGGAGGCGCCTCGGCCTTCAGTGTCCCCTCCCTGGCCTCAGCCCGCCCGACGCCTGTGCTTTCCGTGGCAGTGCCTGGCCCTGCTCACCATCTCGCATTTCCTCTGCCCTCCGTGGAGCCTGTTCCGCCCCGGACACCGCTCAGTCCTTCGGCCCCGGAGCCCACCCCGCTCCTTCCCCAGGCGGGACCTTCCCAGTGTGTCGTGTCCCACGTGGCTGCTGTCCCTCAGGCCCCAGAGAGCAGAGCAACAGCCAGGTGCAGGCCTCTGCCGCCTCGCGTCTTTGCTTTGCACCTTCTCTCCCTCTTGCCACCATTTACTCAGCCTTTTTATTCCCCAAAGATCCAGCAAAAACCATTCTCTGGGAACAACAGGAAACACTTACTGAACTCCTGTGTGAGGCACCGTTCCAAGCATCTGTATTGTGTCACATCGTCCTTGTGACAACTCTGTGAGACGTGAAACACAATTATCTTTATTGTACAAGCGTCTGCTCAGGAGCAGGACAAGGAACTCACCAGTCACATGCAAGCGAGTGACAGCTGGGGCACCTAGTCCAGTCCGTGAGCCCCACCACTGTTGAGGCTTCAGGGCAGTCTGGCTCCCAACTGCTTGGCAGCTCTGATCGTTGTGTTTCTAGAAGCTTTGGGACATCTTCCTCTAGTCCTAACCCTCGTGTCTTCCAGTCCTGGCATCTCTGGTGCCTTCAACCTGGTGACAGGGAGGACCCGAACCTGGGACCACAAAGTGCATAACCCATGTGCAGAGTTGAGAGCTGACCAGAGAGCTGTCTGGGGCTCCTCTAAGGCCTGTATTCTGGGTGCTCTCCCCCTTTCTGTACCTGCCCTGCTAGGTCAGCCCTCTGTACTCACTACTCCTGACCCTGCCTCCCGCCTCCGCAGCCAGGTGCCCCCGAGTCTCTGCCCAGGCTGGCCGCAGTGCTGTACTCGCCAGGTGTGAGCCGGCTTCCTAAGCCACACCCGAGGCTGGGGACCCTGCCGAGCCGCCCTTGGGATGAGTCTGTGGCCTTCTTCACCAGACCCGCCTCGGGCAGCCAGGCGGGTGGGTTGTAAAGAAGGGGGACTTGTATTTAGAAGGGAATCTGAGAATGTCAGCAGGACATAAATATTCACAGAGGGAGGTTAGAATTTGAATTCCTAAAACCTTGATTTGTATTTGCCCATTTAAGCCTCATTAAAAAGTGGCAAATGAAAGTGGAGCTATTCAGTGGAACTGCAGATGAATTGGTCTTGTTCAGATAAAGGACCCCAACCACCAGCTCCTCAGGCCCTGTCCAGAGCATGATGGCAGACTGGTGTGGCTACTTATGGTTTGCCAGCCTCCGTTTTAAGATTTTGCTTAGCATGCGTGCCTGGCCTTGGTCTGGAGCAATTGCCATGAGTTTGTGCACCTGATAGCCTTCCCGGGGCGCATCTTAGGGGTAGAACCCCCAACCTGCTCCCCTCCCCAGAATGACTTGCCAACCAGGCCCTGGCCCAAGAGACAGCAGGAAGGACCCTGGCCTAGGACTAATTGTAGTGTGGAGCTTGCCAAGTGCCTGGGTTCCGTGCCTATCGCTTCTAGACTCTGGGCACAGGAGGGTTTCGCGCTCCACTAGTCACGAGACCTCAGCTATTTGTCCCCAGTCCCTCAGGGCCATCCGTGCTTTCCTGAGCAGGCCATGGTGGTGGGCACAGGGAGATGGGGGGCTGTAGTGGCATCTCAGGAGCTACAAACTCTGACATCCTCAGTGGCCAGGTGCGCCTGTGGGCAAGACGTGACCTGTGGGATGCCAGGTGCCACCACTGGGGGTTCCCAGAATTTGGGAAGATACGATCTGGACCCAAACAGGAGGGCAGTGTCTACTAGGCCTCCTGAGAGGACTGGTGGCTTTGCCAGGGGGACGAATGTGGGCCCCTCCAGCCAGGGGCAGCAGGGATGGCCTCACAGAGCAGGTAGAATGTCGTGAATTTTTATTTGGACCCGGCATGGAATTTGGTGCCCTGCTTGTGGTTTCGTTGTCATAGAATGGAAGCCGCAGGTCTCAGTCTTGAGCTGGGCCGGGTGTTGGAGACCACTCCACGAGGGACTGAGCATGGTGGCCCGAGCCCTGGCCTGGGCTGTGGCTCTCTCCTCCCCAAGCCTGGGCACCCACTGGCAGGAGAGTGGCACAGTTAACAGGCAGTTAAGGCCAGGCTCTGGGGTTGCGTCTGCCACAGGCCCTGGCTGAGCTGGGGCTGCAGAGCAGGGGAGCGGGGTGAAATGGGGGCCGAGTCTCTGGCACCCAGCAGGGAGCAGTATGCTTGCCTGCAGGGGGCGCCGCTCCAGAAGAGACAGAGGACTAGCCCGGACCGCGAGGGAGGGTGTGCTGTTCTGTCCTCAGCCGTCACCAGCTAGGCAGCCTGGTTCTCCCATGTGTGGTGGGAGGTGGTTTTCGCTCCGGCAACAAGGTTGGGGTGGGGATGGGGCATCACAGGGCTCCAGAGCATCCCTGATACCCAATTTAGGCACGTGGACCCCTGGGGCCCAAGTGAGACAGGCAGTGGGGAGGTGGCGCCAGTGCCCTCGCCTGACACCAAGCCCAGGCTCAGACACCCTGGCCCGTGCTTTACACAGCGCTTTCCCTCTACTCAAACATTTCCCTGAAAAGATAGCTCTGAAACTATAATCAAAACAAATGGAAAAAGATCTCTTTGGCAGCCATCCTTTCAGGAGCTTAGCCATTTTACCACACACATTACAGCTATCTTGATGGGCAATGTTTTCGCCCAAGAATCAAGTTAGAAATAAAAGTGGGTTTATGTTGTTTTTAAATTTTTATTGATTCTCACTGAATCTCTGTATCACAACTTAAGACTGCGCTAGTGTTTTAGTGAGAAAATTCCTGGTTTCGGTCCCGGGTGGTCACCCGCGTGGGCGCCCGTGGTCAGGCTGCTCCTGTGCCGACCTGCTCTTGCTGAGGGTGGGGACAGTTCTGAGTCCTGTTTCCAGGGGCTCAGGCTGCAGCCATGGGTGAAGGACAGCAGGTGGCACCCGGGGAGGTGATGCTGGGTGCCTGCCCAGCAGAACCAGATGTGGCTTGGGGTGCAGCGCCTTCCCAAGGAGACACCCAAGCCGGTGCCATGGCCGTGACCGTGTTTTCCAGATCGACGGGCTGGAGGAGAAGCTGACCCGGTGCCAGCGGGACCTGGAGGCTGTGAGCTGCCGGCTCCACGGGGCAGAGCTGAGCCACGAGGACAGGTAGCACCTCTGCCCCACAATGTCCTGGGTCCCCAAGTGGACGTCCCTGCCTGTCCCTAAAAGCTGAGCCCTTGTCCCCCCCTTCCCCTCACAGGCTGTCTCTGGAGAAGGAGAAAAACAGCCTCATGAGCAGAGCTTCCAACTACGGTAAGAAAGTTCCCTGGGGCGACCAGCCGGGACTCCTGTTCCCAGGGTGGGAGCGCCACAGAGCCTGTCAGACCCGCAGGAGCAAGGCTGTTCTTTGAAGGATCCAGCAGCCTGGGAGAACTCCGAGTGCTTGTGTCCCAGGAGAGGCAGAGGGGCAGCCGCGGGGGGCTGTCTTCTCTCTGGGGTGACGGTGTGGCCGTAGCCCCATCCGCTCCACTCGGACTTCAGACATTGACACCGCTCCCCCACCACCCTGTGGGGACCCTGATAGTAGAGTGGGGGTACAGGAAAACAGCCCCCTTGGGTGGGAAGTGCCTCTGTGCATGGAGCGATGCTGCCACCTTCTGGGCACAGATAGGCAGAGCCCACGTGTCACCGGCCGAGGCCAGGGAAAAGGGTCTACAGGGGGCTCTTGGTGTTTCCCTTTCACCCCCCAAGGGGGAGGCCCAGAGGACCGCTGTGAATCACCTAGGCACCCTGGCTCCGTCCAGCCTCTCCCATGGCCCCTTGTGAGAGCAAGGCTGGGTAGGGCATCCGTTTTCACCATTTGCTTCAGTGTATGTTGTATGTCGAATGGCAGGCGTGGCAGGACAGCGGCAGGCTGGCTTTTCTAGACTTGGGAGCCACCGCCTCATGGAGCAAACTGCCACTCTTCAAACCGCTGGGCACCCATTAGGGACACGGGCCCCTGCCTAGCACACAGAGGGCCTGCTGTTGGGGAAAGAGCTTCTGGGAAGGTGGAGCACACGGGCCCCACCCGGACAGGCCCGAGGACTCCCCCAGCAATGCCACCACCTAGCTTGACTTTCGGGTGTGGCCTCAACTGCGTCTGAAGAGAATGGCATTTGGCAGCAGGACCTGGGGCCCAGACCTGGAGCTGACCGGCTGTGAGCATCTGGACAGCCTGGGGCCCTCTGCCTGCAGTGACGTGGACCTTGGGAAAGCCTGTCTGTGCCCACCCTTTTACCCCACAGAGAAGGAGCTGAAGTTGCTTCGGCAGGAGAACCGGAAGAACATGCTGCTCTCGGTGGCCATCTTCATCCTCCTGGCCCTGCTCTACGCCCACTGGACCATGTGAGTGACGCCTCCAGAGGATCTGGGCACCTCGAACACTCAGGCATTCAAGTGAGGCGGCCTCCTGGGGCCCTGCCCCGGCCTGGCCTGTGTGGGCCTGGGTGTGGGAAAGAACGGTACGATGTTGGCTCCTCTCTTGGCCCAAAAGCCAGGCAATAAAGAACACCAGGCCGCTGCTGTCTGCTGAGTAAATGTCGTGGTCTGAGTAGCTCGGGCAGCAGGGTGGGCACCAAGGGGAGAGGAGATCCCGAAGTTCCTGGCACAGTTCAGAAGGAAGGGAAGGCAAGCAGCTGCCGTGCCACCTGCCAACCCCCTACGGCACCTGGCACGAGCCTTGGCTGTGATTGTGGCAAGGAAAATGCACCCTGGGCCGTGAGGACGGCCCAGGGACTCGAAGTGGTGGTGTGCAGGTCCCCGGGGAGCACGGAGTTCATCATCTTGCCGAGCCCAGCAGGCCTGGAGAGTGTGGGCACTGAGTGCCTTGGTCATGACCACCGACGTACCGTGACAGTGGCCAGTGGGTCAGGCGGGGTCAGGGCAGAGGCTGCAGTGGTCGGTGGAGCCCTCACCCTGGCCCGACTCTGGCACGGGCCAAAAGGCGGGTACATAGGCACCAGCCATGGGGAGGAGGCCTGGGGAGGCACAGGTGGCCACCGGCCAGGTCAGCACAGCCCTCCTCTCCCTCCCTCTCAGCCCATCTGTGCCACTAATTGGTCTGACGCCTGTTATTTTAGTCCCGTAGATGATCCTGGATTGTCACAGTGCCACCGCGTGAGCTGTGTGATTTATGTAAGAGCGAAGGTCCCCCCCACCCCAAGGGTGTGGGTTCATTCACTCCCCATCCCTGCCTGTAACTGCACCCAGGAGCTCGACAGGGCCTAGGAGCTTGGGCTGAACAAACTCTGACTAGAGCCTCCTCTCCCACCTCCGGCTCAAGCCAAACCACAGAGCACCGAGCCACACAGGCATTAAAAATACGTTCACCTTTAATGAACCAAGGACGTACCGTCGAGCCCCAAGCTGGGTGGAAGTGTCCCCACCATGCCACCGCCAGCCTGGGTATCGGTGGAGGGCCCTGTGGCGTCAATTCCAACCTCCTAGGAGCCTCGGTGCCTTGGCTCCATGGAAACCAGGCTGGCACCAGGCTGGGGCCCCAGGGAGTCACAGGAGCATCTCTGAAAGGTTATTTCTGTTAAAAGCAACCTCTGCAGAGTGCCTTCCCCTGCCCAGGGCTGCTGCCCTGTTTCCTCTTCCCTCGGCTGAGATGGAGGAGCCACGGGCAGAGAAAAGCAGAAGAGGGGTGACCTCCAGCTCAACACTAACACGGCCAGGGCACAGGCGGGTGCCCACTGCTGCTCAGGGGAGAGGAAAGGCAGGTCTCCTGGGCCACGTCCTGCCCTCTTTGAGCTACTTCTGGATGAAAAACGGGGTGGCCCAGGAGAGCTCCGCAGTCACAGCCGGTACCAAAGACAACACAGCTTTGATGTCAAGTGTTGGGAGTGCCAGGCCCGTTAGGACCTCAGAGCTGGGCTGGACTCCAGGGAAGGGCTCGGGAGGAGAAGGAGACAGAGTCGTCTCCAGCTTGGCGTCAACACAGCAAACTCAAAACTAACTTGTACAACAGCTGCTCCTGGCCAGAAACCACAGCGAGCTCTACCCACCCAGGGTTGGCCCACGGCTGCCTGCAGGTGGTGCCGACTCAGAAAATTGAGATTTCAGGAGTCCCAAGAGAACAGCAGTGCCCAAAGCCCTGTGCCCTGTCCTCTGGGTGCCTCAGGAGCAGGTGCCCAAGAACATCCTCTGAAGGCCCCGCTGGCGCCCTAGGCCTTCACAGAGCGCCCTGCCCGGGAGCGCCAGCCAGCTCAGTGGCTGTGCATGTGGATGAAGGAAAGGACGTCCTCCTTGGACAGCTTGTCCAGGTCCTGCGGCTTCTGGGAGTCATGCACGCGGATGCCATCTCCCCACTCCCAGAAGAGCCGGCTGAAGTAGCAGACACTAGAGGAGAGGGACAAGAGCGGTCAGAGGGCCCGGCCTCACCTGGGGACTTGGGGTGCCGCGCCTGTGACTCCCAACAGCAGCTGCTGTGCTGATCACACCCATCTGGGTGGCAGGACCGCAACGGGTCTGCACTTCTCGTGACAGGCAACCTGGTAAGTGGGCGCTGGGTCCCTGAGTCCCTAGGGCCAGGCCAAAACCCTGCCTGGGCGGGCAGCGCTTAGGGGAGAACTACTCACTGAAATGGGGCGATGGAGTCTGTGGGGATGTTATAGGTGGAGTCCCTGGTCTTCTTGTTGTAGAAGAACTTCCTCTTGACACTTTTGCTGAAGCCCATGGTCCAAGGCTCTGATGAGAGGGAGAGGGCCGTGCTCAGGCAGGACATGGACCCGGGAGGATGAGGGCAGCCTCCACCACCATCCCCAAGGGGCTTGGTGACGAGGATGACGATGGCCGGCCGGGCACCCCTGCTGCCATCTCCGTGTGTCCACTCCCTCCGCCCAACACCAGGCCCTCAGAGACCAGAAAAGGCTCGTGGGACACGGTCCCCTGAGCTGGCTTGTGGAGCGCCCCAGCAGGGTGCACTCCGCTCTCCAGGCAGGGTGGGGCTGGTCCCTGTCACCCACCGTTCACTGTCCTGACGATGTAGAGGCCCGTGGGCACGAAGTGCCGGTCGTCCCTCCCTGTGTAGCTGAGCCTCGGGGTGCCGCTGGAGCCCTTGATGATCTTCATTTCCAGCCTGACTCCCCGAGGTAGCGCGCAGACAGAAGTGAGACAGAGCGCGCCCTCACGTTAGTCTGGGGCTGTGCCGAAGCTACCCCAACCACCTCCTCTGACACAAACGGAGGCAGAGACAGCCAGGTGCCCCAAGCCATGCGGCATGGGCTGGTGGCAGTGCTGGGTTAGGACGCAGGGGGGCGACAGCAAGGGCGAGACCTGAGCCTGGGTCAGTGGGTCCTCACTCACTCCTCGTCACCAGCTACTAGGTAAGTGGTAGGGACTGTGCCACGCCAGAAGCTGCCTGGCAGCCACGCAGCCCCTTGGGGCTCCCTCCCGGCACCAGCAGCACGGATTTATAGTGTTTCAAGCCGCTTCCTGCTCGCCCCTCACAGGGACAATTGTGACTCACAGCATCGACCAGACACACCGACGCTCCCTCCTGATGAGGTGCCAAGTCAGCTCCCAGCCACTCCCCACCCTGCTCCCCGACTCCTGAACGGCACTGGTGTTGCTCACCTGAGAAAAATCTTCTCCACCTCCTCCAGCCTGTACACCTCCTTCACCCTACAGCGATGAGGAGAGGACGTGACGTTTGGGAAGTAGCTGGCTGGCCGGCAGGAGCTCCCCATGCCAAGCCCACCATGGAGGAGGGACAGGGTGTAGCACCAATGCTTCCAGCTGCGCCTCAGGACCCCCAGCCCCCCTCAAAGGGGAGAGGAAGGGGAAGGGTGAGGCAGAAGAAGCCTCTGCCTGACCCCCACTTCTGGGGCCAATCCAGGTAAGGGGCTCAGGGACCCCACAACCAGACCAGCAGCAGCAGATGTCTTTCCAGGGCCTGGCACACAGGGCCCCTTAATGCACAGACAAGTTGCTTTTAGACAGCTTTGTGGGACATCTATAAAACGCATTCTCAACAATGGATCTCATTTTAAGTAAATACATTTACACGAAGATGATTTTGCTGAAGTACAGTCACCTCCAGCACCAAGGGGTTAAGCAGAGCCCTCTGGTGACAAGTGTTGGCCTTAAGCCTGGTCCCACTGTTGTCCCCCACTGTCTGATATGATAAACGCTGGCCGCCTCCCCCAGCCCTGAGGGCCCTACTCCCTAAACCTCATTGGCTTCGTATTCAGACTTCACCAGGCCTCGGTGCTCTTTTCTCATGGGCACAATACAATAAGGCTAAGTGACAGGCTAGTAACACCCGAGCGTGTCCACGAGGCCACCCACTTCCTGCTGTGCCAGGAAGCGCAGGGAGAAAGCCACCTCCCAGCACTCCTGAAGCATCCACTCACCAAGGGCAGTCTCCACCCACCTGGCCCTCCCTGGACAGAAGCGGTGGCAGTGGGCAGAGCAGCCACCACAGGGACGTGAACAGAGGGAGACCTCAGGCTCACCTGATGGGGTTCATGTCGGGCCGGCTGGGCTTGGAAACGGCTTTCACAAACTTCTCAGCAAGCTGAATTCTGTAATGCAGGTGGTACGTCAGAGGCCAGAGCTGTGTCCCCGGACGCCGCCCTGCCCTTCGCTGCCATCTGCGCCCACAGAGACCCTGCCTGGACTCCGTCCTCCGCTCTCACAAGCTCAGCTGCTTTTCCTGAAAGGCAGCTTCAGCTATGCTCGATCACTTCCGCTCCAACATCAGAGAGCATCTCTGTCACACACGCCTCCCTCTTCCCACAGCGGCCTGCGAGCTGCCCGGCCCGCCCGCCCTGTCCCCATCCCGGCCCCAGGCCCACCGCTGGTTAAAATGTTGGTTCCGGACATCGCTGCCATTCAGCACGAGGACATCAAGGATGTGGATGGCGCTGATCTTCCGCTGGGCCTTCCCCTGCAAGGACAGGAACATGTGGCATGCAGCCTCCGTTCCTCCTGCGCGGGGAAGGGGTGCGCACACAGGCAGTTCTCAGCCCCAGCGTGATCCTGATGTTTGAGCAGGGAAGGACCCAGTCGCTCGACCTGAGCCCCAACAAACCTCAAGCCTCAACTCGCCCCGTGGCTGTTCAGAGTCACCTCTATGGCCACAACACTCAAGCTCCAAGGAGGGGACAGCCTCTTCCTTCCCTGGGGTGCTGGTCACTCAATGGGCCACTGAAACCCACCCGACAGGCTCACCACTCAGGGTCCTCTCTGACACACACAGGACCGCGCCCCTTCCTACCTGGATCCCCAAGTCCAGTCACTGCCCGGCCCTGCCCAGCCCTCCAGCCAAGGCCCAGCACGCAGAGAGCCGCTCTGACCTCCCCTTTCAGCTCGTGCACGATCTCCACAGACAGCAGCGTGTCCCGGGGCAGCTCCGTCTTCAGGTCCAGCCTGACCCAGCGGTCGGACTGGCGGCCGTCCCACGTGTAGATCTGGGACTTCTACAGGGCAGGAGGAGGAGAGAGGCGCGGTTCTCAGGGGGGCCTGTGGCTGGCAGTTAAAGGCTGACGGAAGAAGTCAGGAGGGCTTAGGCCTGCTGCCTGGGAACGGGCTCAGGGCGCCTCTCAGATGACCTGAGCGTGTGACAGGGTCTGCACAAATGGGCCAGCATGACGGGGAGCAGGTGAAGGAAGAGAAAGTAAAGGAGAAAAGTCAGGGTGCATGAGGACACTTAACCAAGTGACAGAACAAGAGCCCAAGTTATGTGGAAGCAGCTGGCAGCAAAAGCAGAACCCGCACCACATGAGCACCACGTCAGCCTCCAAGGGCCCAGGGGAGGGGAGTGGAGGGGTCTTCGCCAGACAGAAGTGGGTGGCATGGGCTGCGGGCAGCGCTGCACATCCAGCCCACACCCCAGGAAAAGCTGCATGTTCCCGTCAGCAACACAGGTGAAGAAACAAAGACTACATCGCACTCAGGAGCCCCGAAGGAGAAGAAAAAGTCTCAAGAAATACCTGTGCAGAGTGAAAGCCCCAGCTCCCTGGCACGGCACTGCGCGGCAGCCCCAGACCTACCCCCATGCCGAGGAGGAACTTCTGCTGGCTGCCGGACACCATGCAGCGGTAGTCAAACACAGGCCGGATCTTCTCCAGGGTTTTGGCAGTGAGCAGCGTAGGCTTATAGCTGAAGATGTCGATCTCCGTGCCCTGCAGCCGTGAGCAGAAGACATGCTGCTGGGCTGGGGAGGCACCGAGGACAGCACTTGCGCCTGGACCCCTCTACCTAACCGTGCACTGAAGGGGACCGATTCCAGCTGCTCGAGTATTCCTTCAGGACCCCTTGGGACAGGCTGGGAAAGGAAAGAACCGCACTCGCCAGGGCAGAGCATGCGCGGTGCTGTGAGATGTCACCAGAGCGCAAGAGCTGCCCCTCAACACCGTGGCAAGAAAGGTTCTCCAGCAGCGGGCGGGAGTGGCCAGGTGACCTCGCTGCCCCGTTCAGAAAACAATATGTTATTTTCTGCCAGATCTCCATCCTCATTTCCCAGTCCCTGACCCCCACAAGACCAGCAGTGGCCCTGCGATCCAGGCCAGACTGGAATGAAGACCAGGAAGAGCCTGAGTTTAGGTAGCAGGGAGGGATGGAGCTCTGCGAGCCAGCTGTCACACAGCAGCGGGTCCTGCCTGTGACGTCCCGGACAGACTCCTGCATCAGACTGTGGGTGCAGGTGCATCTCTCAGGACGAGCGCCCGGCACCCCACAGTCCACACCTAGATCAAGGCTCCAGCTTTCACGTCCACCCCAGACCCCACGTCTACCTGGATCAGCTCAAAGAACTTAGACTTCGGGTCCGAAGAAGAAGGAGCAACTCGAGCCTGGTCCGGAATCTGAAATGAGGTAACAAAGGGCTATGATTTTCGAGCACCCTGTGGCCTGAGGCTGTGGAGAAAGGAAGGAGATGGCGGAGGAGAGGAGGCTGGAGGTGAGTACTTCACTGCACCCTGAAGGTAGGGTAACGTCCTTTCGATCTGGGCTCTCTGATCAGTGTGGCTACACAGGGCCAGCAGCGATGGAAGGAAACCGCCACTCACCACCCCTGTCCTTCCAGACCCAGCTTCAGAGGGAGATGGGAGGACCCCAAGGGGTCCATCTCACTCCTGCGGCTCCTGCCCGGAGTGACAGGGCTGGGAAGGGAAGCTCACCTCCCAGAGCCCAAGGCACTCTTTCCGGATCTCCGCCTGCCGAGGCTCACTCAGGGTCCTGGAGAGACAAAGCCCTCAGTGATTCACACCTCTGAGAGGCAGAGCCGTCGGCCCTGTACCCCTCCCCTGCTGGAAAGGACACCAGCAGCCCACGTCACCTGCCTGTGCCACAGGCAGCCCATCGGCACCATCTCCAGCCCAGAACTAGCCCTCTCCCCGCAGCCTCGGAGCCGCTGTCCCTAACTTCCCTGCACCATGCCCCTGGGTTACTCTTAATCCTCCCCACAACATCAAGTCTTGGGGACAAGGCCCCATCCCAGGCTGCTCCAGCACCCCTGAGAGCCAGACTGGCTGTAAAGACTAGATAGACACACAAAGGGCGGTGGGGTGTGAACAAGACCTTCCCCTGAAACCAGTGAACTTACGTGTCCTGAACAAAGGCATGGATTTTGGCCAAAGCTTTGATCTGCAGGCTACAGTGGCTAGGAGAAAAAGAAAGTATTTGTTCTTGGAAGGATTCCCCACAGCACACAGCCCAAGGCCATCACAGCAGCCCTCAGCTGCCCTCACATGGCCCCCAAGTCAAACCCTCAAATCCAAGTCCTGCCGAAAGGGAGGTGCTCACAGCACCCCAAGGAAATGGGAAGTAGTGGTAAGCCGATCCTAAATAAAGCAACAACAGGGCTGGGGATTGAACTCAGTGGCACCACACCTGCTTGGCAAGCTCAAGGTCCTGAGTTTGATTCTTGGTATCCAAAAAGAAGGTAAGTTAAAGCAACAATAAAACACAGGCCCAGTTCAAGCGGGCCACACCAACAACCCATCTACACAGCCAGCTGCCCTCAGCCGCTGTTCTACACATGACATCCAGCGTGTTGGTAACAACCCATCACGTATGTAATGCAGCAAGACCCAGAGACGGCCTGAATGCTAATTCTCAGACAAGACCTTTTGAATGGCTGCGACAAACATGTTAAACCGCCTAGTGGAGCCAGGCAAGGTGGCGCACCCCTGCAGTCTCATTCTCTGAAGCAGGAGGATCTCAAGTTTGAGCTCAGCCTGGGCAACTCAGTGAGACCCTACCTCAAAATTAAACATTTTAAAAAATAACTAAGCAAGGGATATAGCTCTGAGAGAAGGCCTTTGGGTTCAAGCTCCAGAAATAACCCCACCCCCCACACACACAAAGAACTTAGTGGAAAGGCAGGCAGCACACATACAGGGATGGAAAATTTCAAAGGCACAAAAACTTTTTAAAAGGCAAATAAAAATTCTAGACATGAAAAAATCTTAGGTACAACTGTTTTTATGAACTAATCAGAAGTAACATAGTAAGGGAAAGAATCTGAACTTGAGGACAGACAGATCAATACTTCTTTTAAAAAGAAGGAAAAAAACTATCTGAGGTCTGTGGGACAAAAACAGACTTTAGTATAAATGTGACTGAAGTCTCAGAAATAGAGGGAAGAAACAGGCAAAAAAATATTGACAGGACATGCCTGAGCAATTTTCCAAAACTGAAGAACACAATCAATATGCAGATCCAAGGTCAGTGAACTCCAAGTAGAAAAACACGGGACAGTACCCTTAAAGTGCTGAAGAAAACAAGCAGCCTCCAGTCCACACCCAGGGAACACAGCCTGTGGAAATCTGAGGGAGATGAATGAACACCTTTGCCAACAGCTGCAAACTGGAAGAATCGGTCTCCAGCGGATTTGCACTGCGATAGGCAGAAAGAAACTCTTCAGGCTGGAAAGAAATGATTGCAAACAGAAACCTGTTTCTCCAGGAAGAAATGAAGCACACCAGAAAGAGTAAATATGTCAGAAAATAGCAAGAACACTTTTTGAAAATTATGTGTATCTTTCAATCTCTTAAAAAGCAAAAACTGTCTAAAGTAAAAACGATACAGAGAATTCATGTAAAAACAAGAACACAAAAGCAGAACAGTAACTGCACAGACGCTGCCCAGGCATAGTCTTGGTTGTCTATAGTAAATGAAACACAGATTCTAATCTAATCTCTACTAACATGAAAATTTTTAAAAGAAAAGGGAGTACTAAAAGTTACTAAATTATTCTCTCCAAAGAAAGGAAGAAAAGGGTCAGAGGAACAAAGAACACACAGGATAAACAAAAGATGAAGGATTTAAACCCAAACATTAGCAATTACACTCAAACTTAAAGGTATCAGGAGCTAAAAAGCAGAGATGTTTATCTAGGGCAGAATGGACTAAAAGGTAAGCCCCAACCACAGGCTGTTCACAGTGAGTACATTTAATAAAAGAGACAGAGTGAAAACAAGAGGACAGAAAAAGACACCCACAAACACTAAGCTAACAGCAAGACAGTATTACTAGGGATAAGTAAGCTGTTTCATTATGACAAAAGCTCAATCAGGAAGACAAAATCTGCAGTCCACATATGGAGGGAGATCCCAACCAAATGCAGTAAATATTGACGGAACCAAAGGAGAAACACAAACCAACATTCATAGTTCAAGACTTTTCCTGGGGAGGGGTACAATACTGGGGACTGAACCCGGGGAGCTCTAAGTTACAACCCCGTCCCTTTTACATTTTTGAGACAGAGTCTTGCTAAATCGCCTGGGCTGTCCTCAAACTTGCAATCCTCCTGTCCCAGGTCCTGGTTAACTGGGACTACAAGCATGAGCCACCTATCCAGACCTTAACAGGCCGCTCCCAGCAACTGACAAAATAAGTAGCCAAAGTGTATCAGTAAGTTACAGAAGATTTGAAAAACATTATAAACAAATCTGACTAAATTAACATTTGAAGATCATTACAATGAATAATAATAATTAAAATATCAAGAGATTTTGATGAACCATAAAGCCTCAAAATTGTATAGAGTATGTTCTCAGAGTATGATAGAACTGGGTCTAACAGATGCTATATCTTAAAAATCCCAAATTATCTGGGGGTTTTGTTTAGTTTTTAAGGAGAGTTTAATTTTGTTCCTGGTTTCAGAGGGTTTCACCTGGATATTTGATAGCACACATATATACGTAATCCTTGATGCAAATAACAAAACATGAAAAGAATTTAAAATGTCAGCCATATAATGATGTGTTTTATACATGTCATACACATTTGTATATTTTAATTTCAGATCTAATATATGAAATATGAAAAAACCTATAAAATATAACCAAGTAAAAAGGTGGTTCTTGAAAAGATTAATGAAACCGATAAACTGGTAGTAAAAAGTCAAGAATAAAAGAGAAAGCAGTGTCAGTATGAATTATATAAGTATTCTTAGATATCCTACAGACTCTGAAGGACAGGATGACATTATTATAAATAATTTTATGCCAATAAATTCAACACTTTGGATGAAAGACAATAAACTGAAAAGCACAAACTTACTGAAAACACAATCTGAAACTGATAATCTCAAAAGCCCTATATCTATTTAAGAAACTGAATTTTAAAACTTCCCATAAAGTGAACTCTAGACTCAAATGACTCCACTGGTAAATTATATTAAAAATTTAAGAGATAAAAATGATCAATCTTGGGCCAGGGATTTAGCTCAGTGGCTCCAAGTCTGCCTGGCAAGCACAAGGTCCTGAGTTCGATCCCTAGTTAAAAAAAAAAAAAAAAAAGCCAATCTTACATAAATATTTCAGAAAATACAAGAGGAAACATTTCCCAGGTCATTTTATAAAACTACCATAATCCTGATACTACATCTGGGCGAGGACTTCCAAAGAATACACAATTAGAGACTAATTTCTCTCATGAATAGACAAAAATCCCCAATAAAATATTAATGCATAAAATATACCAATGTATAGAGATATTACAACAAGATCAACTGGAGTTTTTCCAGAAATGCAAGATTACCACTTTAAAAAAAAAAATCACTCAATATAATTCCTGTAATATTAAAATAAAGGAGAAAAATCAGAAAGTACTTGCTGTAGATACAGAAAAAGTATTTAACAAAATTAAACATTCATCCATGATGAAAACACTCAGCAAACTAGGGAGAGAAGAGAGCTGTGTCAACCTAATAAAGGATATCTATAAAAACATACACCTCACACCACACTTCAGGGCTAAACACTGTGACTGTGCCCAGGTATCTGTTTCACTCAGCATCCTGGGCAAACTAGTCAGTGCAGTGATGCAAGAGAAAGACACAAAAAGCATACAAACTATAAAGGAAATAAAACTACCTGAAGAGGTGACTTTGTATGCAAAAAAATCTTAAGGAATCTACTAATACCTGCTAGCATCCCTACCCACTGTAGTTAATATACAAAAATAATTTGTTTTTTGAGGCAGGATCTCACTATGTAGTACAGGCTGGACTTGAACTCCTGACCCACAGGCCTCAGCCTCCTGAGTGCTGGGATTGTAGGTGTACATCCCTGCATCCGGCTCTGCTGTCATGTACTAGCAGTCAACAACCACAAAATGGAATTTTTAAAATACCACTTATAACTGCATCTAAACCTGTAAAATCCTTAGGAATAAACGTGACAAAAGATATGTACAATCTACACCAAAAACTATAAGACTTTGCTGAGTAAAAAGTAAATAAATGATAGGTATTTCTCATTCATGAATGGAAAATTCAATGTTGCTGTCAGGTCTCCCCAAAACGTTGAGAACTTTCTTTTTTTTTTTGTACAGGGATCAAACTCAGGTCCTTGCACTTGCAAGGCAGGAGGCGGCACCACTGAGCTAAATCCCTGGCCCTGGTCTCCCCAAAATGATTGATAAATTCAATGTAATCTCCATCAAAATTCTAGAAGGCTTTTGGGAAAACTGAAAAGCTGGCTCTAAAATTTGTACATAAATGACTGGGTGTGGCGGTATATGCCTGTAATCCCAGAACTTGAGAGGCTGAGGCAGGAGGGTCACCATGAGTTGAAGTCCAGGCTGGGCTATATACTGAGTTCAAGACCCACCTGGACTATATACAATGAGACCTTGTCTCAAAATAAAAATAAAATTTGTACATAAATGAAAAATTTAAAAAACTACCCAATCTTGAAAAAGAACAAAGTTAAAAAACACACAACAGGGCCGGGGATTTAGCTCAGTGGTGCCGCCACCTACCTCACAAGCGCAAGGACCCCAAATTCAATCCCTGGTACCAAAAAACAACACACAACATAGGGCTGGGATTCAGCTCAGTGGTCCCACCGGCCACTGTGCAAGTGTAAAGTACCAAATTCAATCCCCAGTACCCCCCAAAAAACACACAACACTGACTCCGAGGCTTTTGTCAAGAAATAGTCCTCAAGATAGTATGGTACTAGCAAAAGCAAAGGACCCCAAATTCAATCCCTGGTACCAAAAAACAACACACAACATAGGGCTGGGATTCAGCTCAGTGGTCCCACCGGCCACTGTGCAAGTGTAAAGTACCAAATTCAATCCCCAGTACCCCCCAAAAAACACACAACACTGACTCCGAGGCTTTTGTCAAGAAATAGTCCTCAAGATAGTATGGTACTAGCAAAAGCACAGGTGGGTAAACAGAGCTGAGAGCCCTGGGACAGTCAGTCACACATACACATCACTGCGTAGTCAGTCACACATACATACATCACTGCGAAAGTGTCACGGGAATTTAAGGAAGTGTTCTCTTTTGTTTGTTTTTTGTTTTTGTTTTTGTGTTTTTGAGACAGGGTCTCACTATGTAGTTGAAACTGACCTGGAACTCACTATGTAGCCCAGGCTGGTCTCAACTCACAGTGATCCTCCTGCCTCAGCCTCCCGAGTGCTGGGATTACAGGCGTGCGCCACCACGCCCATCTTAAGCAAGTGTTTTCAACAGAGATACTAGACATAGATATCAGTAATAAATAAAAGACCCTTGACTCCATGTCACTCAATACATGAAAATTTCAGATATACTATAGACCAAAACATAAAAGCTAAAAGTGTACAACTTAGGTATGAAAATAGGGTTACAATTTCATGCATCATATGGGCAAAGACTCATTAACCAAAATAAAAACTGAAAAACTGGAGTCACCACTAATATGTGAAACTTTTAGGGTATCTAAGCTGGAAATGAAAAAGTAAAATTTCATTTCACAGATGACGATCTTACAATTGAAAACCCTAAAGAGTCCACATACACATAAAAGAACTGCTATAACCAATAAATGAGTCAGGCAACTTGCGGGATATATATAACAAACACACAAAAATCAGTCACATTTCTATACACTAACAATAACCCCCAAAGAAAAATTTTAAAACAACTCAATATATACAGTATCAAAAAGAATAAAAATATTCAGGAATAAACTAACCAAGAATGTAGAGACTTATATAAAAAACTACAAAGTACTAATAAAAAATTTAAAAGGGAAGATGCCAATCAAAACCACACTGAGATCCCATCTCTCTCTGGTCAGATCAAGAACATGGAGACAACGGCTGCGGCAGGGAGGCCACGTGAATTAGTAGGGCCACTCTGGAAAGCTGCATGGAAGCTCCGCAAAAACTGAAAAACAGCTACCGCTGATCCAGCTGTACCACGCCTTCGAGGCAGCGCACTGTAGACGCCTGCGTACCCAGGGTTAGGCAGCACAATTCGACATCCAGGGTGTGGGACCAGTCTAGACGCCATCAACAGATGCATACAGGAAATGTGATAAACATGCACAACGCCTACGACTTGGCCTCAGGAAAGATGAAATTCTGTCATTTGCAAAAAAATGGATGGATCTGAATACCACCGAGTTGAACAAAATAAAGCCAACCCAGACACACATAAGCTGGGCGTGGCGGCGCACCCCTGTCATCTCAGCACTTGGGAAGCTGAGGCAGGAGGACCACTGTGAGTGCATGGACAGCCTGAACTGCACAGTGAGATCCTGTCTCAAAGAAAGAAAAAGGTGCATTACTGCATGTTCTAATAGTACGTGGACTCTCAAAAAGAATGATAAGAAAGTAAAAGGGAGATTATTACTGTACCAGAGGTAGGAAATGAGGAGGGAAGGGTGTGTAAGGCAGGTAATGGGGAGGTGGATAAAAGCATAATACTGCCAGGCACAGTGGTGTACACCTGTGATCCCAGCACTTAGGAGGCTGAGGCAGGAGGATTGCTGAGTTTGAAGCCAGCCTGGGCTGGGCTACATGGTGAATTTAAAGCCAGCCTGAACTACACAGCAAGACCCTGTCTCAAAAAAAAAAAAAAGCAAACAAATTGCCTGAACTACACAGCAAGACCCTGTCAAAAAAAAAAAAAAAAAGGCAAAATATTATTACACTGAATCCCCTCAATGTGAGACTAGGGTAGGGAACAGGGCAAAGACAGCAATGGAGGGAGTGAAAATGAGCAAAGTATATATGTGCATGTACAAAATGCCAAACTGAAACCTGTATAACTAATAAGGGGGGGGTAAAAATAAAGGGAAAATCTCATGTGCATAGATTGGAAAACACCACTACGAAGCTGACAACACTCCCCAAAATAACTGACAGATTCAAGGCAATCCCTAGCAAGATCCCAATGGCAGCTTTTGCAGAAATAGAACATCTGCTCCGTACGGGCCCATAGTCCCAGTCACTAGGGAGCCTGGCGGCAGGGAGTGTCCTACACTGTAGATCTAAATTGTCCCCCAGAGGTCTCACGGGCCCACAGGTGGGGCTTTCAGAATGGGGCAGACCTGGGGCCTCTCACTTCATCAATGATTACTTGGCTGCGCTCCTGGGAAGCAAGAGCCATGGAGGAGGTGGGGCATGACCCTGGGGACTGCATCTCGTCCCTGGCCCTTCCTCTCTGGCTCTTTCCCTCATTCAACTCCCAGCTCCACAAGTGGCTCTGCTCCACCACGATGGCCGTCACCTCGCCCCCACAGCAGTGGACCCCACTGACCACGGACACTAACCTGAAACTGCGAGCCAAATAAACCCTTCCTTTGAGTTGTTTTTCTAGGTATTTTGTCACAGTAATGAAAAGCTAACAGCTGGCAACATCGCACAACAGAAATGGGGCAGAGAACCGGGGAGGTGACTCAGTGGCAGACTGCACGCACTCTCTCGGCTCAGTCCCCAGAGCCACACACACAGAAGGACTTTTAAGATACTCCGGGTCGCTAAAACAACCTTGAAAATGACAGACGAAGTTAGAGGACTCGCCTTTCCTGCTTTCAAAGCTTAGGACAGAGCTACAATAATCAATACGGAGTGACACTGACATAAAGACAAACACTTAAACTGGTGTAACAGAGCAGAGAGCCCTGAAATTCACTCTCACATACGTGGGCAAAAGATTTTTAAAAGGTGTGCCAGGCCCATGCAATGGAGAGGACCATCTGGTCAAACCAGTGGTGCTGGGAAAACAACATCTACATTCAAAAGAATGAAGCTGGACCCTCACCTAACACTCAATAAAAAATTAATCTAAGCATATGGGCTGTAACTATAAAACCCTTCAAAGGAAGTAAGAGAAAAGCTTCACAACTTTGGATGTAGCTATGATTTCCTGGATAGGACAACAAAAGCTCTGGCGATACAAGACAAAATAGGTGAACCAGGCTACCCCAGTAGTAAAAACGGCATCAAAGGTTACAATCAGCAGAATGAGGAAAAAACCCCACAGAACAGGAGATTGAAAATACCACATGACAGGACTGGGGATTTAGCTCAGCGGTTTGGTGGCCTGCCTTGCAAGCGCAAGGACCTGAGTTCAATCCCTGGTACCAAAAAAAAAAAAGAAAAAGAAAATACCACATGACAAGGATGGAGAACACTCGGAACGTCAAACTTCTCTATAACCATGTTAGAAACGGAATGGTATTTTCAAATGGTTAGATAGGTATCTACCCTATGACTCAGAATTCCCAGTCTTGGGTATTTAGCTAAGAGAAATGAACGCATGTCCTCCAACAGCTTTGTACAGAATGTAGCCGCTTTGTTACGGCTCGTATCTAGACGTCCCCCCAACACCTCATGTGGTCATGGGCAGGGCTTTTCAGAGGAGGCTGGATCTCGAGTGTGTACTGCTTGGACTGATTCACAGTGCGATACCAGGACTAAAGGCTGTGAGTGCTACCCTCCTAGGTAAGACAGAAGGGACAGAAAGCTGTGCTTGTGGCTTGTGGCTTGTGGCTTGTAGCTCTCTGCCTCCTGCCTTGTCCGCCATGGACTGCTTCTCCCCTGCAATGCCCCTCTGCCATGCCACCCTGCCTCAGAACCAGCTGCCTATGGAATGAAACCTCTCCAAACTGTGAACTAAATAAACTTTTTCTCCTTTAACTTTGAGTGTTGGGTATTTTGTCTCAGCACCAGAAAAACTAAGACGAACCTCAAACAGGAAATACCCAAAGTAGCCATCAACAGAAGAATAAATTACAGAGGCCAAGGATTTAGCTCAGTGGTTCTGCTGCATGACTTGCAAGTGCAAAGACCCGAGTTCGAGCCCCAGTACCAAAAATAAATAAATAAAAATAAAAGAATAAATTACAGTGTACATCCATATAGTCAACTACTACTCCACAATAAAAAGGTACAATCTAACACAATACAAATCAATCTCAAAAATATGGCGAGGAAAAAGCCAGACATGAATGTGCATGTGCGCGGAGCCCATTTCTTCAAAGTTCTAGAGCAGACGGAAGAGACCTGTAACAATAAAAGGGAGCAGCAACTCTGGGATCAGCTGGCTAGGGGCACAAAGAAATCTGAGGGATGCAGGTTACGTGTATGCATCTGTCAGACCTGAACAGTGTACACTTCAGATCTGCATTTCACTTACAAAATCCTACCTCAAACTTTTTTTTAAAAGAAAGGAAGGTGGTTTGTTAAAGGGCTGTTTTAACACTGCTGTTGAAAGCATTGCAAAGTAGTCCCTTTCCGCCGCGTCCACACTCACTGGTAGTGTTACAGAGCCCAGTAACACTAGTGTTAGCAAAACGAAAACAACCCTACTTGCCGCCTCGAACTAGAGATGGCAGGGTTTCTGCACAATGCTGTGGAAAGATAAATACAGTGTGAAGCTGGGAAAATGAGACACAGCAGGGTAAACATTTCTACCCCTCTGCAGCTCTCCGGGGCCACATCCACCTTCAGATTTCCATGGACAACTTGGTGTCGGCCACTTAGATAAGGTCTTTCCACACCTCTCTGGCCCCAGGAGAGCACTTGGTAATGAATCAAGGCCACTATCCAAGGCTCCACACTGCCTCAACAGACCTTTCTTCACGGCCTGTCCACTGAGAGCAGAGCCAACCATCACTGCTTTACCTGACCGCTCTGACAGGGCAGGGCGATTAAAGACGGGAAGAGGGGCTCACGGACTGGCCAGCTTGGGGACGTCCAAGCTCAGGGCACACTGCTTTCTGCCCACCTCCCACCTCCACACGGGGGCATCGCCAGCCCACAGCCATGACGGGCTTCTGCAAAGAGCAGCAAGTGACTCCTGCTAGGTTTCCCTACGACACAGGCTCCTGCCACCTGGGGGATGGGACACGGAGACAGGACAAGGGTCCCAGAGTAACCCAAGGCTTAGAGGACACTGATACCAAGAGCCAGTCACTCTGCTTCATCCTCTGGTTTCCACAGCCTGGGGCACCACGCAGCAGCCGGGCGGCTTACCCCTCGTTAGAGCGGACCATGTAGTCAGTAAACTCCTGGTCGTCCTTGATCACCTTCAGGGGGACCACAAGGTTGACGTCGGCATCAGTGTTCCGCAGCTGGTTGAGTTTCATGTTCACCGAGAAGAGGTACTCACGCACGTCGTCCGTGCCCACCTTCAGGCCCTTGCACACCACGTACCTGCAGGAAACGTCCTGTCACTGCGGGGGCAAAGGCTTCCTCCCCACGACTTCTTTCCCCTCAACCCCTTGGAGAGCTACAAGCTAGACAGTCTGTTCAGGCAATCTTAGGTTTCCATTCCAAGAACAGCAGAGTCAGCTGCAAACGCTCCCCTCAATCCCGCCTCTGTAGGTGAGGCTGCATCTCCACCTGTGTGCTGCTTCCCCGCGGTCCGCGTTGGACTGCGCCTCACTCACACCCGGGAGTCTGTCCAGCTATAGACCTAGCAGACAGACGCCAGACAGCCCAGAAGCGTGTTTCCCTGGCAGTTCTGATGGGCGGTGCCCTCCCCCCTCACGTGAGCACTGTGCACCCCCCGGGGTGCCAGCAGTGCCTCTGGATGGCAACCTCAACTCTGCCCAGGCTGTGTCCCTGCAAGTATCCCTGTTATTGGTCATCTTTCCCAGACGACGCCCCAAATTCCCCACAGAAGCACAGAGAAAAAGGCAAAGGCTGGCGCAGTTCAGGCCCAGACCCAAGGATCCTGGCTCTCGTGGCTGTGATCCAGTGACAGCAAACTTTTTAGAGCTTTCAAAGACACAACAGACTGCCGCGGCACACAAGCTGTAGGCTCGCCTCTCTCGTTCTAATCCCACCTTCAACGTCTAGGCCCTTAGCGTGGACTGAGAAGCCGCTCCAGGAAGAGGCGCGGATTTACCGCTGCTGTGCAGCCCGCTGCTAGCAGCGCTGGGGGACAGCCTCACCTCTCGGAGTTGGCAGGCCGGCTGGTGACAGGCTTGAAGAGACACACACGTTCGAAGCAGCAGTAGAGCAAGTAGATGAGCCCCACGCTGAAGGGTGTGAAGAGGTCGAAGGTTTTACAGATGAAGTGGCCTCCTGGATCAGAGAGAAAACAGCTGCAGCGTCAGGGAAAGGCACGCCCGCTGCGGAGTGGTTGAGAATTAGGAACCAGTGCCTGACCACTGAACACCAGAGACGGTGTACGGGACAATCAGCTCTGGGGGGGACCTTGGAGAGGCCACCGTCCGTTCTTCCCCAGATTCTTCATTTAGCCACCTGACAACTGACAGCAGCTGTCTCTTGGGTTTTGCTCTTTTTAGCCTCCCAGCCAACTACTGTGCAGGTGCTTATCCCACAGGGCCTCCAGGAGGCCTGAGGTGAGGAAACAGCCAAAGAAGTGTCACCTGTGCGGACGACTGACAGCGCCATGAGGAACTGGCACAGCAGCAGCTGCTTGCTGAGGATCTCCTGCAGGTTCTCCTGCCCCTCCACGGAGAAGCCCTGGAACCAGAGCAAAGGGTCAGGGTGAAGAGGGCAGGACCGAGAACAGAACCCCTGCCCACGTTCACGCTGCTCCCACCAGCCTGCTGACAGACCCAAGGTCACTGGGTGGCTGGGGTGGTGACCTGGGGCCATGGCTGACTGCAGAAGAGGGGCTTTCCTGCATTATCACACCCAAGGGATAAGACAGCCTGCTCTTCCAAGGAGGCACTAGAGAGGCTGGGGAGCAGAAAGACCGTCACCAGTCCAAAGACATCCACAATGGTAGTCAGCAGTAAGCCACTGTGCTCACCACCAGGAGGACCTAGGCCCAGGGATCCTTCTGTTGTCCAAGGATTTACTTATAGTCCTCCCCAACCTCTCCAAGACCGTGGCGCCTCTTCCTGCCATTTGGAGGATTCCTTGCCAGGGTGTCTGCTCAAAGAACGCGTGCTCCCACCCCAAAAGTGGTTCCCTCCCAGGAGTCCAGCGGAGAGCAGAGCGCTGAGGTCAAAACTCACACTGAAGTAAAGGAGGCCACGCCGGGAGAGGGGAGCTGGGGAGTTATTGTTTTGGGGGGAGGGTACCAGGGATCGAACTCGGGACCTTGCGCTTGCAAGGAAGTTGTTTTTTAATGTCTAGCAACGTCTTCCAGACATAGATACTTCTCAAAATTCATGCCTGCTTATAGGGTCAATTAGAAAACAAACCAAAAAGAAAAAAAAGGCCCAAGCCAGCCATCCCACTGCCAGAGCCAAGACAGTCCTTGGGTTTGTCAGCAACACTGCCACACCACGCCACCTCCTCGCCAGCAGCTGTGCAGTGGGGCCCCCTTCCTCCTCAGCATCCCCCAGCAGCCGGCCCTCTGCTGTTCCCTGCCGTGACGATGCTCTGAGAGCCAGGCATCTTCAGACCTTGCTGACACCCCACTTGTCGGTGCCCAAAGTACTCCCACAGCTCCTCCCGTCTCTGGCCGAGTGTCCCTGGATCAACCACCACACAGATGAGTGATGGCTCACTCCAGAAAGTGCTCCTCCCTACCCTGCAGTGGTAGTCACTAGGTGTAAAGCAGTGCTGTGTTCCCAAATGCACCTCAAGCAGCTCCCCACAAAGCCCCTAAATATTCACTGCAACCTCCCTGGGTTCCTGAGCTGTTGCCTGGTTACATGGCCACCTGCTGGCCACAAGAAGCTCAGGTGGGGCCCTGCCAACAGTCCCCCAAGGAGCAACACCAAGGTGCCAAATGACAATACGTGTCCCGCTCAGTTTTGCCTACGATACGCTCCATATCTCAGGTGGGCTCATACCCAACCAATGCCCTTAACAAGTGAGCTAAGCAGTTCCACACTGCTCCAATGAGAGGGTCCCACAACACTAGTTTTTACGAAATTACAAAAACTCTGCTGGCCTGGTAGTGCACATCTATAATACCAGCACTCAGAAGGCTGAGGCAGGAGGATCACTTCCAGTTCAAGGCCAGCCTGGGCTACAATATGAGAGCCAGTCTCAAAAAAAAAAAAAAAGGAATTAACAAATGCCTAATGCGCCACAATACGGAGAAAAGGTCACCTACCCCATCAGCCATTAGAAAGTGGACACCTTTGCGATCTGTGTTATCCAGGACAAAGTTCCGGAATGCAGCGATGTTGTCTGGGCGGGTGATATCTCCATCTCCATCAACCCCACCCTCACCTGGCAGGACACAGGTTCACAGTGAGCTCACCCACCCAGAACACCCAGGAGCCAGCATGGGGACACAGGCCAGGTGACTGGAGACCCAGGGCTCCCCTGGACGATGGACCAGGAGAATCCAGGGGAGCTGACCAGCCAGGAGCCAAAACGGAAGCAGAGGTGTCTCAAGCACCTATGCTTAGAAACCAGTTCCAACTTTTTTTTTTTAATTTCTTTTTTTT
>NW_022900932.1:4791384-4814778 GCF_012274545.1 Fukomys damarensis | reverse complement strand
ATTTCTTTTTTTTTTTTTTTTTTGGTACCGGGGATCAAACTCAGGACCGTGTACTTGTGAGGCAGGTGGCAAAACCACTGAGCTAAGTCCCTGGCCCAACTTTCTACTATGCACCCTTAAGAAAGGACTTAGCATTTGCTACCAGATCACAAGAATGAGACGGGGCAGAGGGGCCACTGTGGGGCAGCTCGGCTATCTGCCTCCCCGCACATTACTCACTGGGCACACAGGGCTACATATGGGTGCAGTTGGCCTGTAATAGCCCTGCCAGCTCTAAGCTGGAGACCGGGCAGTTTCACTATCTTCTGTCACAGGAAAGAGCGCTCCAGCAAGGAGAATTAATAGGGCTTTGAAGAGAGTTTACCTAGCCAAGTGTTTCACGTGTGGCTACAGGCCTGAAGTCAAAAGGGACAGTCCAGAGCAGTGGTGGCCAACCTAGGGCATATACGTCCCAGCAGGCCGTTCCTATCACTGAACACTCTGAACAATTCGCCACCTCTGGTCGGGGGAACCAAGATCCTGAGGACAGGGACCATGAGCCCCAGGCTACACGACCTAAGGCTGTGCCACAGCTCCTAGCACCCTCCCTGCCCAGGTCCCTACCATAGTACGGCTCGAAGAGCTCACTGGAGGCCGAGTAGAAGTCCTCCAGCTTGAAGTCATTGGGGCCCTTCAGAGTCATCCCAAACCCCTTCGCGTGCCATTTCTTCCTCCACAGCACATACTCGGAGAAGCCGCCAGGGCCCGAGCACACGTCAGCAAAGTACAAAAGCTCAGCGCTCCGGTCTTTCACCAGGGGCAACTGCAAGAGCAAGTGGAGGACCGGAGGACAGGGAAGATGGCTCGATGAGGGACAGGAGAACACAAGGGAGCTAAGCAAGCCTTTCTGTAGGCACAGCCCAGAGCTCCCGCCAGGGCCACAACACCCAGAACATGACCCTCTGTGACCACCGCCCTCAGGAGCTGCCCGGCTGTTTCGCCCTCCCTTCCTTCCACTCGTGTCTCTGCCTGGTGCTAGCTGGGCACACAAAGGAGACGCTTGGGTGCAGGAACAACCATCAGCACCCTCGCCTACCACAGGAATGAATCCACCAAAAGAATCATTTGAATTTTGATTTGATTTCACTCTGGGCCCCTCAAGTAGCTCTATCTCCTAACCCCAAACTGATGCTGAACCAGAACTAGCTGTATACCCTCCACAGCGGAGAGGACGGGCTAGGGGCATGGTGACGATAGGAGTGGGTGAGCACGCAGGACTACAGTTGGCTCGGGGCCATGACAAACGTTCCTCAGGAAGGACTAGGGACTTTAGCCTCCATAGGCTGGGCATACAGAGTTCTACCACTGCTAAACCATGAGCAGAAAGCTTCAGGAGAAAGCTACGAGAGACTATTAATGTTCTGCAGGGTCCTTGCCTCTGACGATAGCTATCTAGCTTTATCAAAACAGCAGAAACGTTTCCTGAGAAAGTGACTTCAGCTAAAAATAACCTTCATCACCCTGTGATGAGCCTGCCTGAGGCATGCTGGAACATACCAGCTCTTTCCCTGCTCCCTCACTACTCCACCCCAGCTCTTTGTTCCTGAGCCATTACTTCTTCTTATTTTTGGATTATAAAGACCTAATGGCATTTACCAGGAACATCAGGCAGCACTCCCCAGTCATCACAGTGATGAGGTGGCGGTCACACACTTAGCCTTGCACACACTGTGAAGATGGGAAACAACACCCCTCACACTGAGGGCGACGGCCTGGCTCTGGCTGCTCAGGGCTAAAGGCAGTCTAGGGACAGGCAGGTGAATTAATGGGGGCATCTCCCTGTCTGTAAGGTGATCTAGGTATGATTTTGTGCTGTTGAGTTCCGGACCTATGGCCCACGAGCCATGGCCAAGAGTCTGTTACAGAAGGGACGAGTGGAATGCTTGGCTCTACCATGCGCTGGCTGTGTGGTCTCTGGCAGGCACACAACTTCAACTAGTCGCTCAAGCTTCCTTAGCTGTGGATCGGGACTAAATGGGTACTGCTCAAGGCTCTTGTAGGATTAAGGCATCCTAGAGCAAAGATCTTTCTCAACTGTAAAGTACTCAACAACCGTATTATATGCAACTAGAACAACCGCCTCAGACTCGAAACTCTTTTCCCTATTTTTTTCTTTCCTATGCCTGTAAATACTAATTCCCTCAGTAACAGGACTGAAACCCAAAAATGGACATTCAGTTTGTCTTCTGTTACAGTATTTCACAATGTTTTCTTCACAACTCCCCAGGCACACAAATCCCTCAATGTGACAGCCCCACAGATCTAAATTCCCCTTCCTCCTTGTTTCTTCCAATTCTTGCATATAATTTTTTTTCTCTACCCCAGTCTCTTCCTCCTTTACCATAGCGCGCAGCACCAGAGACCCCTTTAAAGAACCCCAGAACACCCCACCGCCCACCCTGTCCATGTGCCCCTCCACTTCAAGTTCTCTGTCTCTCAGTCTGATCTGAGACCCAGCGAGCCTGGTGCCAGCCTTCCCACGTCTGCTGGGAGCTGCTCTGGAGTCTCTGCTGGCTTGGAAAAAACACCAGGCCTGCTGAGCTTGGCTGTCACTCCAGTCCTCAGGGGAAAACAGAGATGAAAAGAGAGAAGAAAACACTGGGGGCTTGGGAGAAATCACTTTTTATAGTGAAGTGCAGAGAAACACCTCTGAAAGGGTGATTCTCTGTGGCCACTAACAATCAATTCAGGTCAAGAAGCTGCCTGGGGCGCCAGAAACACGGCCACTCTTCCCCAGTAACTAACATCCCCACCCTCGACCTGAATGGTACAGTCCTGGTGCCTACTTCATTTTCATGACAGCAGAAGACAATAACCAGATACCAGCTGCTGGAGGCGTTTACGTTCCAAAGCCCAAAACGATGCTGTGACTTCCCATCAGCTTAACAGGCTCCTCTGCCAGGCAGGGGTTTAAAGGAAATCATTGGGAGCTCAGAAAATTAAATCAACATTATATCAACCTCATTTTCTCAAGATGCTAATTCCAAGAGCCCTTTTGTGCTGCCCGCTGATCCTAGAAAATGGGGAGGGAGCCCTGGGAAGGAAAAATGAGCAAAGGAGGGGCCGGCATGCGGCTGTGCCAGCACAGAGGCAGCGGTTCAGCACGGGGAGCTGAAACAGTAAAGAACGTGGAAAGAAGTTTCTTTAGCCTGTGGGAAACTGGGGGCCTATCGCATGAGGGTGAGTGAAGCAGAAAGAGGTTGGGGGCATCTGGCTCCTGGCCCTTTCACTGTCAAAGAAAACTAACTTTCCAGGCCTGGATAAAAATGCTTTCAAAGCCGGAAGGAAATTCAATGAAGTTTCCTTTTTCTTTCTTTCCCTGTCATTATGGAGTGTCGGAGTTCAGAGGAATGAGATGTAGCAGAGAAGAAAATCATTTCGCTCCCCCACTTCCTCAGAAAGGCCAAAACCTCGTATTTATAATCTCGAACAAAGCTTGTTCAGAGAGACAGAAAGGGAAAGCAGCACCTTGGAAATCACAGGTCTCAGAGCTGGAGTGGATCTTTGGCCTGTTGGCCACTCCTGGGACCACAGCAGCACTGTGGGACTCTGGGGAGCTGAAAGCAGAACACCTCTGGACCACAGTGCAGGGCTCGCTCCTTGCACTGAGCAAATGGCCACCTCGGAGCCACTGAAGCTTCAGCCCCTCACCCCACGAATCCTCACCCCATCAGAGTCCCGGGGATTTGTGAACATGCGATCAAACACAAAATCCATGTTAGCCATCTTCATTGCTGCCCTGCAACAAAGCAAGACAGAGAAGCGCGACTCAGTTCCAGGTGTACAGAGAGCTGAGGTTCACAGAGAGGCGTGGTGCGTGGGGGGGCAGCAGACCTGTTGAGGAAGAAGACTCCTCGGATCATCTCATAGGGATTGGCCCGGGTCCGAGCTCGCCGCATCTCCTCCCCATCGAGGACATCAAACACGCTCTGCTCAAAGAGATCAGAAGCCCAGGTGAACATCGTCCCGGCCCCTCTGGACAGGCCAGGGGTCTTCATCGCGGGCAGTGCCCAACTCACAGCCCTCCAGAAGCTGGGCTCCTGCTCCACTAAGCTCTAAAATGACCTGTGCAACCCAGGACAAGCTGCTCAATCACTGTGACCTTCGCCACCCTCACCTGTAAAGTGGTAAAAGACCAAAGAGAGGCGCCTGCTGCTGCACACGAAGCTGCCTCTTGGTATCGCTAATCCTCACAGCAAATCACTTCCCAGACCAGCAGCAACTGGCTGGAAACCCAAGCTCTGACGCTCAGGCTCATCTGACAGGGCATGCCTGGGAGAGGTCACGAGCCAAGGCTGGGCTTTTCTGTGGCTCCTCCCACACACCTGAGGGCCCTCATCCCCCTCCCGTTTCCTCACTTCCCCTGAGCCCTGGTCACCTTTTAGATATTCACACATCTGCCAAAAAATAAGCTCCGCAAGGCTGGTATGAAGCCTCATTTCTCCATCCATTTCCTCCCCAGTTTCCCTAGCTCATTCTGCCCCATGCACAAGTTTCCTGACCCTCAGTCAGGCCAAGAAGTGTCCCAGGAAGGCCACACTTACCAGTGCTACACACCCACTATTTCATTTAACTCCCAGAGCATTCAGTGAAGTATTTTCTCCCCACTTTGTGGATGAGGAAACTAAAACTCAGAGAAGCTGAGGCACCTGGCCCAAGGTCATACAGCAAAACAGCTGCAGATAAACCTAGGGTTTGAATGCAGGTTCATGTGATGGTAAAAATACACCAGGCTCCCTGAGGATTGCAATAAACTGATTACTGAGACTAAGGGACAACACAACACTTCACAGCGAGGCAGTCACCAGGGGAAAGGATGCCTCACAGGCGTCGTCAGGACACAGCCTGGCGTCGGCACCCCCACAGCCGACAGCAGAGAAGAGTGGAAGGGCCCAGCAGGCCTCACCTTGCACTGCAGCATGCTGTGCAGCAGCTCCACCCCACAGAACTGTGTCTCATCTTCAACAGCCATCTTTCTCTAAAGGAAGAAGAAACCATAAATAATGACTGAGAGTGCTTGGGACGGGATGACTGGAGAGATCAGGGTTCCGAGTGAGCAGAGGAGGAGGGCGCTGGAACCCTTCCCAAGAAGTCTCAGTCCCTAATTCTCCAGCTGTACTCCACATGGCTCGGAGACGAAGGGGCCCTGGGGATCGCTGAGGAGCACACCATGTGGACACCAGCCTCGGGGAGCTACGGCTGGGACAAGCAGACAGGGAGGAGACACAAGCAGCCTGCGCCTGGAGCTCGGGAGGCCCTGGCCTTCAACCAGGAAGCTCCCTCCGTAAGACAGCAAGGGGCACTAGAGAAAACCGAAGCCCTTCATGAGGATCAAGGCGGCCCCAGACTGAGACGAGCTCCACACCGATGGTGCCAAGCGCTGCACTCTCACATTGTATGCACCTCACAAGTCACTGCAGGGACTGGCAGAGAACCCACCTCAAGTGCGCAAGGCCCTGGGTTCTATCCTCAGTGCTGCAAACAACCCACTAAAGGACTCCAAAGTTTTTGTGTCTGAGTTAGGCACTGTTTATTAGAATTAAAATATTATTGATATTTCAGCTTAAAAAGCAATATGCTATGTTAATATAAATATTTGTGTCCAAAAGCCCTACTTCAAAAAGAAAATCAAATTTGCTGAGAGTAGTTCTGTTCTGTTTTGTAACTGTCATCCATATCTGGCTAGACAGAATAAGGCTAGAGTCTCTCCCCTGCTTTCACCTTTAAGTCAGTTGGATGCCACACGTCACAGCCCTCTGGGAAACTCCGCCGGACACTTGCGGAACAATGGGAGTGAAAATGGCAAGCAGCCTCTCGGCTTTGTCCTTGCAGACAGGGCCGTGGATACTGCCCGAGCCGCTCTACTCTGAGAGCAGCTCCTCAGACGACCCTCATTTTAGCAGCCACCTACTTTAGTCATACATTTTCCAGAATGAGGTTAAACAGGTTCCCTCTGTAACAATCCCCTTACATTCTGAGGACATGGACAGTATCTTTCCATCTACCTGGAACTGTGCCCAGCATATAGACAGACACATAACAAACCACTCCAAAAAGCATCCACAAGGAAGGGACAGAGGATATGTCTCATCTGTCTTGCAGGTTAAATGAGTATGAAGGAAACCCTGCCTGCCACATCTCCCCAGCACTGGACAAATGGAAATATTTGTAAAGCTCTTGACATTCTGTCAACACAGCTTCATTCCTATTGGAATGATCCGATTCACTTTTTTTCTTTTTAGAAATGAGGGACTGAACCCAGGGCCTTCACACCAAGCTACATTCCCAGCCCTTTTTTGAGACAGGATCTCAATGAATCACTAAGTTTCCCAGGCTGGGCTTGAACTTGGCAATCCTCCTGCCTCAGCCTCCCAGGCTGCTGGGATTCCAGGCATGCACCATCATGCCTGGCCACACTTTTTTATTCTGCAGGTATATTTACACATTGCAATTAAGGAGGAAAATAGTCAGCCGCAAACCAAGAGGTTGGGACACATTTTCCTGAAATCCTACCTTTCCCACAACCATCCAATCACTCATTTCCTGAGTGTCAGGAATTTCCGTAGTACATTCTGGGAACCATGACACCTGCTCACAGGCACTGGGCTACAAATAAAAGAAAGGAAAGGCAATCAGGTAAGTCAAATCTTTGGATCTTTGCTCTAACTCACCAGGACTCCCCCAAAACAACCCGGAGAAACTCAGCCTGAGGAGCATCCAACCACTCTGCTGAAGCCAAGCGCAGTGATCAGCCATGAAAGTGAGAACCAGAATTCTGAAATCCGACTCCCAAAGGGCAGCTCCAATTCAGCTCCAAGTCCTTAAGAACGTCCAGATCCTCACCTCTTCTTCCGTTCGTTCTAATATTATTGGATGCATAGCTAACATGTGCTAAGCACTTGGAAGGTAGAGTTAACAAGACAGATCCCATTACAGCTTCTACCTAGTTTCCCCCAGAGCCTCACAGCAGGCCTTTTGGGAGGTGACTGGATGTGGATGTGCGATACTGGGCCAGTCCACTGATGGGTGTACAGCTGGGTATGATGCTAGGTGAAGCCAGGTGGGAGGAGGTGGGTCACTGTGGCATGGCCCGAAGCTGGATAAAGAGTATATATCTACACTTATCCCTCTTGCCTTGAGCACTCGCTGCTTTTCTCCACCCTGCCATGCACTGTTTCTCCTCTGCCATGTCCCTCTGACACACCGCCTGCCTTAGAACCAGCCAACTAGAGTCGGAAACGTCTACAAACTGTGAGCTAAAAAATAAACCTTTACTCCTTTAACTTGTTGGTGTTGGATATTTTATCCCAGCAACGAGAAAATAACTAAGACGATCCTTAGCCCAAAGGGTTAAAATGAGAAGAATGAGGACACAGAAGTAAGCAGGTTGCTGTCACATACCATGGAAGTCTATAAAAAGGGAAGGACATCAGGAAGATTTAAAGTCCTTGAGTCTTACCTCCTGACGCCTTTCAAACTATCCCAGAAACTTAAACGGTATTCCTCCTCCATCAATTCCCAAACAGGCTAGAAAGTGGGATTGCAATGACTGCTTCCTCTAGATTTTTCCATTACTTTCCCTGATAGGCAAACACAGAAGCTCGCTGCATGTTAGAAAGGTCCTGATGCCTGGGCCCCACCTCCAGAGTGAGGATTCTGCTGCACCAAGATGGGGAGAGGGTACATGTTTTTAAAGTTCTAGGGGATTCTACTGCATATCCAGGACGAAGTACCCTGGGCTGGAGAGACGTGCGTTACAAAGCTTAACCAGGTGTCTCCCTACACGGCAGCATCACAGATTGCCTCCCAAGTGTGGAGAAGAGAGTCACCATTGCAAACTGCGGCGACGTAATTAAAGGTAATACCGCATGCTCTGAAAGGCATAAAACAGTACCACAGTGCAAGGTCTAGAGGGCAGGCCAACCGCCATCAACTGAGGAAAGTTGAAAGGAAAAATGACTGAAGCCTTTTGTCCATGAATCTGGTAGTAAATCATGGTTTCTCCTGGTTAAATCCATCACCTTTAAGCATAAGTGTGAATTATAAACTATAGAAAAAAGGAATGCATATACACTTTATCTACTGCATATACACTCGGCCTCCCAACGGAAGTCTGCACATTAAGGCTTCCTGCAACGTCAACTTTGAAGGTCGAACCTCGAACTCCACAGTCCTGGGCTGTGCATAGAGAGCCCTCTCCCTGCAGTAACCCCAGGAGTGGACACTCACCCTCACCTCAGGACACCCAGACTCATATGCCCTGAAAAGTGGTTACCAACTGATCATGGAGCCAAAACACTTGCTCATCAGGCATCCTTAAGAGAAAAACTGAATTATGGTAAATGGTAACCGGGACAGCCTTAGCCTGGTCTACTGCCATTAAAAACAGGGACTGTATGAGCAAACTTCAGATTTAGGTTCAACGAAGTTCATGCAAATTCGGCCCCACCGAAAGACACTGCATCCTTGTCTTCACATGGCCAAGGACGAGGCAAGCACTAAGTACAGTATTTCCAAGGCAAAAGCCTATATCTAGCAACAAATTCCAAGTCCTCAGGTACTCTGCAGTCTCATCTGCTCCTCTGCCGGTCTCATCTCCTCACAGCCACAGCAGCCAGCAAGACCACCGCAGACCCACAAGCTCCAAATTGTCAGAATCTCACTCTAAAGCCTCAATAGGCTTTCATCACGCAAACTTTTCTCCCGAACTGGAACACCGGGGAGACAAATAACAGCCATTTTCCGGTGTTCAAGCCACATCTCAAATTCAGCTACAGCAACAACGCACAAGCCTTAATATTTGTATTCTACCTTCCGTAGCCCTGACTCTGTAATGGGGATACTGCAACATTATTCTTAGGTGTTTTTATTATTACCTACATCAATTCCTTTGTGAAATAAAGTTAAGATATACATAAGTGAATAAAAATAAAATCTCAACATATCTATGGTATGAAAAGGGGCAGTTAATAGTCTCTCCTTTTTGGACAATAAACGGGCAGATAAATAACCTAAACCCCCAGCAGAGAAGCCAGACGGTGCCAGCAGCAGCACCTGCTTGCGGCCTGGGACGCCTTTACTCGTGGGACGGAAGGACCTCAGAAGGCCCCAATCCAGTCAGCCCCACTGCAGGCAGTGGATGCTCATCGGCCGCTTGGATTCTCCCAGCCAAGGGCACTCACCGCCTCCTGAGGTTTCTCATCCAGTGCAGAACTGTGCCTATACCTCAAGTGCTCTCAACAGCCAAACTGCCTTCCATATCTTTCACTACTGGTCTTAGGCAGACAGAGAAAACAGCAGGAAAAAACTGATATCCCACTCTACCCCCAGCCTTCTGTTTCCCACTCGGACACCCTCATTGCCCTCCTTGTAAGAAACTCGCTCCACCCACCTCAGCACCCTGCTCAGATTGTGTCCCTAGGGTCCTAGTGTGTTACAGGGTCTCGGAAAGCCACACTTCCAAAAGCACAAGTGGCTTCCAGCTCCCTGCACCAGTTCTTACCTCTGGCTCATCTCGCCAGTCCACATTCAACTCCTGATCAAAGCCCTGCAGAGTCAAGCCCAGGCCTCTTCGACCCTTCTGATTAGAGGCTTCAACAATGTCCTTCCGACCCTGGCTGAATTTGCCCAATCCTTCCCCTTCCTTGAAGCCCATCTTGGCCTGAAAAAGACAAGAGAGCAAAATTAATTTAGTGCAACAGACACTTCTTTAGCCTGTCGCCTGCCAGACACAGCGCTAAGTCTGAGAAATACAGATGGTGGCTAAGGCCTAAGTTTGTGTCCTTGCCTAATGAAGGCAGGAGCATAAATAACTGCAGTGTAATCGTGGGCCCAAGTGACTGTCTACTCTGGGGGTCAAAGTCTGGGACAATCAAAAGCTGAATAAATGAGAAGGGACCACATACTGGAGCTGTAATTAAAAGCAGCAGAAGTACTTAATGAATCTCGTTGGACATTTGCACAACTCACCCTTCCAGCTAATTTGTCTGATTAACTGAAAAGCAGATCCAGAGTACAGCTGATAGAATGTAATTTAAAAGGGAACAGCTTCAAGCAGTAACTTCTACCTTATCCTCAGCTAGTCAAACAGCTTCACTATGTGAGGACAATGAGGCTTGCAGGACCCACTTAATCAAGAGATTAACTGAAAACTTTGCTTCCTATTAAACTTGGGTATCTGTAAGATCCTAGGGCAGAAACACTATGTTAGATGTCACTACTCTGCCAGTAATCCCAGTGCTCTGGAAGACTGAGGCAGGAAGATAACAAGCTCAAGCCCAATCTGAGGAAACTCAGTGACTTGGTGAAACCCTGCCCCCACCACCCAAAAAAACAGCTGGGGATATAGCTCAGTGAGAAAGTCCTGGGTTCAATTCCCAGTAGGGGGAAAAAAGTCACAACTTTCAATAAGCTCAACCTGGAGTGTAGAGTGACCCTAAGCTCACGCAGATACTCCAAAGAGCAAAGACCCAGTCTCAAACCAGACTCTGATCTCATGAAACAAGTGCAATCCAAGTAAGAGACAGTGCCCTCTGAAGGGGCTGTGCCAGCTCAAGCTGGATGGAGCCCTTCCCCCAGGCCAAAGAGGCTGAGCCCCTGAATCCAGTGGTCCCCAAACTAGAATTCTGACCAGTGACTTCGGCACTGGCAATTCTCAGTCTTTGTTTTTTTTGAGACAGGGTCTCACTATGTAGTTGAGACTGACCTGGAACTCACTATGTAGCCCAGGCTGGTCTCGAACTCACAGTGATCCTCCTGCCTCAGCCTCCTGAGTGCTGGGATTACAGGCGTGCGCCACCACACACAGCAGCAGTTCTCAGTCTTAAACAAGTCCCACAGGAAACAAAGCCATCACTGGGACATTTCTGAGGGCAGGGAGACGGAAGCTGAGAGCTTCGCTGACCCCTGCTCACACACTGAGTTCTGATGAGCACACCAGGGCTTCCTGTCCAGCCCCTGCTGACACAACAGTGGGGAGAACACTGGGAAAGAGAATCGGGCCAGCCTACTCCTTTATTTTAGGCACCTAAGTGTGAAAAGGAGGTGAGCTGCTAGTTTTGAGATTACTCGCTGACACAGCCATGTTTAGGGCAGTAGATTCAGAAGGCTCACCAAAGTGACCCATCAATGGGGATCCCTAAGGGTGAGCCGCCAAATCTCAGGAGCTGGAAAACAGAGGAAACACTGCCCTATCTCTTGTTTTTCTCATCACGATACAGACTGCCCTCTCTCACTCCATGGGGGCAGCCATGGAAATCGGGTCTGAGCGGTGACATACCATGAGCTTCTGGGAGACACTGTTATACATGGAGTAGCGAGAAGACGTCCCCTCCACAAGCGAGTCTGCTTTGAATGCATCGTCGAAAGAGTCAGAGCTGCGTGGCTTCCCTTCATTCTCACTGTCAGACTCACTAAGGCTTGTCACAGAAACTGGAAAGGAAGAGAGGGAAACGTGTGGGTGAGGTCCTGGCACAGAAGAGCCTCTAGGAGTCAATGAGTGTTCCGTACAGGCGCTGCCCACGTACGTTCATTAAACAACTTGGGGTCAAATCTACTCTCTACCTACACCTGACTCTGTAATCTTGGGCACCGAAAGTTTCAGAAAGCACCTGACACAATGGGAGCTCTCTGTCCTTTCAATTTCTCCCACAAAAGAGTGGGCTGCTAATGCCCACTATTGCACAGGGTTTTTTAAAGATTAAATGAAATCATGTTTTGAAACTACTGTATACTGTCAAACACAAAGTGTATTTATAGAAGCTACGTTGTTATTTCTGCCACTACTGTTTATTACTTAAGTGATTTCCAAACACTGACACCAAGCATTTTCAATGATACAATCAGCAGAGTACCCACTTCTGACTGTTTAATCCTTTAGCTAGTTCTCTTTGCTTTCAAAGTCGTTCAAACTTAGAGGTAACATAGTGGTCTACACTGCAGCCCCAGAGAAAGTGGGCTCAAAGGAAAGAAGTGGAAGAAGACTAAGAGGAAAGAGAAGGTGGGCGTGGTAATACATTTGTAATCCCAGCACTTGGGAGGCTGAGGCAGGAGGATCTCTGCCAAGATCAAGGCCAGTATGGGCTATATAGTGAGTGGAAGGCTAGCCTAAATTACAAAGCAAGGTTCTGTCTCAAAACCAAAATAATAAACACACACACAGTGGAAAGAGAACTGGGGAGGGACAGAACATGGGAAAGGGAAAGGAAAAAAAAAAAAGAACAAGGATGTTAGTAGAACTCTAAGACAATCACCATGTGAAGCAGAAAAGATGCAGTAAGCACCAGGACAGAGCAGTCACACTGAGTAACTTAAAACTGTCACCTTCACTATCGATGACCTGTCAAAGGGCTGCTAGTGAGAATAACTGAGCAGCTTTAGAAGGGGTAGTGTCTCAGTTACTTTTGTTGTTGCTGAGACAAAATAAATACCCGACACCTAAAGTTAAGGAAGAAAAGGTCCATTTAGCTCACAGTCAGTAGAGGATTCGGTCCCTAATCAGCTGGCTCCAAGGCAGAGCGGTACACAGCAGAGGGGAATCAGGGAGAAGAAACAGTTCACAGTGGGCAAAGACAGCAAAAGCAACAAGGGAGGGACCTTAACAGTGTCTTTCTACCCCTTATCTTGTCCAGACTAGTTAGGGCAGGCAGCACTCACATCCTTAATCCAGTCCCTTGGGCCTAGACTGCGCCATGAATCAATACCAGAGTCACACACTCTAGATCCAGCCACATCTGAAAAAGCCCCACCTATGACAGGATGAGGCTTTGGGGGCATCTAGGCACTGCCAGAACAGGTCGGCACCTGTCCCAATGTCAAAGTGAGATATTCCTCCGTCTGGACAGTCGCTGTGACCAGCTCTTTCTCTCTCTCTCGTGTAGCTCTATCAACCTATTACCTGACAGCAACTGCAACCCGGGATAATTTCATTCAGGGACTTTCCTGAACAAATCCACCTGAAATTAGAAACAGGCAATCTCAAAAGTTTGGGCAACAATGCATTGTATCCACATGGAAAATAGTATAAATTGCAAAACAGGAATGCAGAACAGGAAATGGTGGGGATATTGAATCAGAGCACCAAAACACGCTATCAAAAAATCATAAAAGAAGCCAAGCATGATGGCTCACACTTGTGATCCCAGCTCTCAGGAGGCTGAGACAGGGGGTGGTTAAGAGTTCAAGGCCAATATGGGCTATGTGGGAGTTCGCCTGGACTACACAGAGAAATCCTGTCTCAAAAAAAAATAATTAGCCGGGGATTTAGCTCAGTGGTTCTGCCGCCTGCCTCATAAGCACAAAGACCTGAGTTCGATCCCCTGTACTCCCCGAAAAAAAAAAAAAAAAAAAAAAATCATAGGCCCTGGGATGTAGCTCAACAGTACAGCACCTGCCTGGCAAGTGTGAGGTCCTGAGTTCGATCCCAACACACAAAAAAACTAAAATCATAAAATAGCAGAGCCATATGTACCATATGAGCCTGGTATCTTGACACCTGTGTAGTAAAGAGGAAAAATAATAGATATTTTTTATTTTTGAAATTGCTTTATGATTGAGCTTTGAAAGGAAAGATATACAAAACCAATTAAAAGGGTTCTGTGCACAGGCAATGGCTGGAGCATGAAGACAGAATACCAAAATGATTACTTGGAACAAGTGAAAGAACCGAAATCTGATTTGTAATTTTATATCACAAGCTAGTATAAGGGCTATCTTTTCATATTTTTAAATTATAAGCCATGTAAATATACTATTAAAATTTAAAATATATATGAAGAAAAAGTGAATTCGCAATCTGGTGCAATTCCTTAAGGGAAGAAGCGAAGCTACTGAGAAAAGACAATGATTCAAACCGGCTGCTGCAGGAGCAGGACAGAAAGGTGCAGAGGGCAGCCGTGGAACAGCTCTTCCGGTACCAAGGCGGTCCCTCCAGCCCCACCCTGCAGCCTGAGTGCACAGATCCATCCACCTCCCTGCTAGAACACTAACTGCTGGGGACTGACAGCAGGAGAAAGCCTGCCCGAGGCTCCCCCACTGTGCCCAGGAGGACCAGCAGGCGCACCATCAGCAGAGCACTCAGCGCACTGCCTTCCAGCCAGGTATCTCTGCCTGCACAAGGTTGCTCCCAGAGAGCAGGGACTGTCACAGTCAACTCTACAGCACCAACAGCTAGCCTGTGCTTTCTACTTAACAGAAAGCAAGTGCCTTTCATAGGTGCTTTAAAGATCTGTCAGCCAAGTGCCACCTTTCTAAAGACCTACTGTGGTATTCAGCTCCTTAAGATTTCCTCTTAACAAACCCCTCTACACTGCTGGTGGGAATGGAAACTAGGACAACCACTCTGGGAATCAGTACGGAGATTCCTCAAAACACTAAAACAAGACATTCCATTCAATCCGGCTAGTCCCCTTCTAGGCATCTTCCCAAAAGGAGTTAAAAAGACATCATATTTCAGTGATACATGCACACCCATGTTTATGGCAGCACAATTCAAAACTGCTAAATCCTGGAAGCAGCCTGTGTGTCTATGAACAGAAGAATGGATAAAGAAAATGCGGTATTTCCACATAATGGAGTACTACTGTCATAAAGAATGATAAATGAGTCATTTGTAGAAAAATGGATGTACCCTGAGACTACAATGTTAAATGAAATAAATCACACAAGCTTAAAAAGCGTTAAATCAGACACACAAGCTTAAGTGATTTTTCTGAAAAACCCAAAATATAAATAAAAAGCAAAATAAAAGAAAATAAATGGGAAGAAAATCTTTGGGGGGAGGTACCGGAAATTGAACTCAGGACCTTGAGCTTGCCAAGCAGGTGCAGCACCACTGAGCTACCAGCCCAGGAGATCGTTTGCAACAGGAAAGGGGATCAAGAGATGGAAAGAGGAGACAGAGTGAAAAGCGCAAGGAGATAAAGAACTGAGACATGTTCAGTACGTGTACCAACTCCCCACAAGGAATGTGATTATTATGTACTATAGCATATACTAATAAAAAATAAAAATTGGAAAAAAAAAAGTCCTCACATAGCCAGGCCTCTAATTCCACTGCTCTGGGAGCCTGAAACAGGAAGATCATAAGTTCAAGGCCAGCCTAGGCAACTTAGCAGCTTAACAAGATTCTGTTTCAAAAAAAAAAAAATTTTTTTTTTTTTTTTTTTGCTTTTCTGAGACAGGATCTCACTATGTAGTTCAGGCTGGCCTCAAACTCACAGCAATCCTCCTGCCTCAGCCTCCTGAGTGCTAGGATTACAGGACTGTACCACTGCACCCAGCTTCAAAATAAAATAATCATAAATGGGCTGGGGATGTAGCTCAGTGCAAAAGCCTGGGCCCGGGTCTAAAAAAAAAAGAATTTTTTTTCCTCATAAAAATAGTACAAGATGTTCAGGCCTCAAAAGTTTAAGGATTGGGGCCAGGGATTTTACTCAGTGGTTCCACCACCTACCCTGCAAACACAAAGTCCCGAATTCAATCCCTGGTACCAAAAAAAAAAAAGTTTAAGGATCAAGCTGATCATGATGGCACACACATGTGATCACCACGTGGGAAGTTTAGGCAAGAGGACTGCTGTGAGTTTGAGGCCAGCTTGGACTATATGGCAAGTTCAAGGCCAGCCTGAGCAAGACACCATCTCAATCCTCCCTCCCCGCAAAATGTAAAGAGCTACTGCCCCCCCTAACAGAGGACTAGGCCCACCTTGAGCTATGATTTAACCCCATCTTGGCCCCGGTAGGCTGAAACATGCTATGTTAGACCACGGAATGCTGATACTGCATAACAGCTCAACTGCTTTGGCTCAGGACCTGTTCTAGAAAAAGTCATTGCAATATACCACAAGAGATAATATGCAAAAGTAACAACTATCACAGAGCTTAGCAATCTAATAGATACGGTAAATATGCTTTTTCATTTCAGTATTTGAGATCAAACACAGAGCCTCCTGCACATTAGGCAAGAACTCTACCACTGGGCCACAACTCCAGTCCTCAATATGCATTTTTTTAAGAATGTAAGATTTGGGGCAAAAAAAAAAAGCAAGCGAACATGTGTGGGGAAAAAAATCAGAATAAATCAAACTCCTGCCTTCTAATGAGTTAGTGAGAAAGAACTATGGTTGAGAACGTCCCCGCACAGAGGCAGGAAACCTGTCCCTGCATGAGAAGGTGCTGTCCATTCCCTTAACAAGGAGCTGCCTTGCTTACATGAACCACTGCAGCCCACGTCACAGAATGCAGGAGACTGCTTCTCAGGAGGAAAGACCCAGGCTGTTAACAATGAGTAACCATGGAAACCAGGAGGCGAGGTGATACTCATTTTCTGTTTTGCACTTTTCTGCATTTGTGAAAAAGAAATATATCAGCTTGAAAATTAGGGTAAAAAATAAAACTATGAAGAATTACCATTTCTAGCCTTGGGAAGACCGGTGCCTTTTCAGAGAAATCAGGAAGCAGATCTGAGGGCAAGACCTCCCGAATGGCTCAAGGCAACCCCCAGGCCTCTCACCTCTTCCCTCCAGTTAAAGGACAGAGGTGCATGTGCTCTGCACGCTGTCTCCTCTCAATAGTTCCCATGCCTTCAACCTGTACTGCTTGGTACAGGAAGAGGTGGTCCCAGGAAAGTGGGCAGCTCCAGCACGGCACTTAAAATTCTTCTGGGCACCCAGGGACTCAGGTTCCTGGCTAAACAGAAGCCGCAATGTAAAAGCACCACTATTCCTTTCACCCAATGAACATTCACATTTTTAACCTAGGAAAAGGTTAAAAGCCTGGTATCCAGCCAGGCACAGTGGGTCACACCTGTAATCTCAGGACTCTGGCAGGCCGAGGCAGGAGGAACACAAGTTTAAGCCCCACCAGAAAAATGTAGTGAGATCCTATCTCAAAATAAAAGAGGGCCAGGGATGGAGCTCAGGGCAAAGGCTCTGGGGTTCAATCGCCAATACCAGGGGCAGCTGGCAGCCTCAAAGCAGAGTGTGCACTTGTCCAGCTCCAGGTCTCAAACCTGCCGAGCTGTGAAGATTTGCTCCAGGATCCGACAGTGAGTACTAGAATGGCATGAATTCCATTCCTGGGTGCACAAGAGTTCCTGCTGCTTTTGGTCTCAGAGAGGGAGATTTAATTTCCTTTGTCTTAACACCTTTGGGCAAAAACGAAAGAATGAAATTTGGGTGTAAGGCTCATAGGCAAATCAGTGGTGACTCCAACGCAAAATTTCATCACTAGAACGTGACACTAGAATGTGACACAGAGATCTTTCCACTCCTTTCTTCCTCCCGAGTCATTAGTCACTGCACGCTGCCCTTTCCAGGTTTGAAGCAGGAGGGTAATGGGAGCTAAAATATCCCCTACTGGGTAATAGGGTGCCAGGGAAGCAAGCAACCCTTATTTCTCTTTCATTCACCTAACATATGAAGCCAGTTGCTAGCTTGCCAGGATTTAAGAGAAAGTTCCACAGGTTAGTCCTAACGACCACAGAATGCCAGGGCCACTACTTATTTTTGCCCCTGGACCTTTGGGGCCACTCTTTTCAGATGAGGAGGAGACAACTGTCACACTGCAACAGGAACTAAAGAGGAGGTTTTGCGTCCTGAGACCAGTAAGAATTTAGCAAACAGTGAGCAGACAATTTTGTAATGAGGACATAAATTAACAGGAGTAATAAGGTCAGTCTATTAAAATCATTAGTTTCATTAAGAACTTGCCAAAGCTGGGTGACAGCCCCATTTACCTTCCCTGGGGTTCCCTTCTTCAATCTACCACAGAGCCAAAACAATATTTAGGGTTTTCATTTAAGACTTCTTCTCCACCTGATAGAAATCATTATCCAGTCATTCTGAAGAAGATTTCACTTAACAGGCAAACCAAAGATTTCCTAGTTGTTGGCAAAATTGTTCACATGGTGATAGAACAGCAGGGCAAACACACCAAGATTAAAAATGACAGTGACAACACATAAGGAGGGCGGCTCCAACCACTAATGGCCAAGGTGAGCAGCATGAAAGAATAAATTATGAATGTTAATAAACATCACATCCTGCCTAACCACTGCTTAGGAACACACTCATTCCTGTTTAAAAACGCAATTTCTCCTTCATGCCAGACAAATGGTAACTCATTAGAGCAATTTAAACAGATACCGATAAAGGAAGTTTTTGATTAAGGTCATGAATCTGGGCTGGCAGGAAAGCGATGATTTCAAGGCAAACATCCTACTTAGGAAGGAATTAGACCTGCTGGAGGGAAGATACTCTTCTGTGGTGTTAGCGAAAGAGGTCTGCAACTTCCAAAGATACAAGACGGCCAGGAGCCCACATGGCTAATGAGAGAGGGGAATTTCCCTATGAGAAAGGACCCCCACGCCCCAAAACCTCCATCTGCTTCTCATTACTTTAAAAGATTACGGATAGCAGATTTTCAAGAGCTTATTTACACTCAGAAATGTCTTCCACATCCCTGAGAATACTCAAAAGAAAAGGATGTAACAACGCCTAGGGAAACAGCATTTTTCCCCTTTACTCTGGCCAAATGTCAAGTCACTGCTCACAACAAAGCTACTGTGTGAATAATGTAAAATAAACAAACTGATTGACTACATCTACTAATGAGTCAGCACATTGGTCTAGCAGAGGAAGAAAAAGCAAGGTCCAGGCAGAAATAGTTTTTTTGTTTTTCTAACTGTCCTTGGTAAAAAAGTATTTTTCAATCACAAATCACCTATTTATTTGTATGTGCAGATGGAAGCGGTTAGAGCAAACAGAAACACCCCTGCTTTGCTGCAATGACTTCAGTAAGGAGTTGCGTTTACATCTCAGGGACACGAAGTTTCCGGCAAGACAGCAAAAACAACCAGGCACACTGTCCAGGGCCTGCCTAGAAGCCCACACAGAACACAGACGCACAAAGGCTAAGATAAGAAAATGATCTGCAGTCTGGAGGAGTCATAGGCAAAACAAAAGGTTTGTAAGGCACCCTAAACTTCGTGGAAGACTATCCATTTATCAACTCTCTCCAGTAAATATTTAGCGAGCATTTACCCCACAGTTGGGAGGGAGGGAAGGAGGGGGCGCAGGCAGCAGTTTTGCCTCAATGTGGAGTAGCCTCTTCCTAAACAAAGTCAACCCAGAGAAGTGTAGCCATGCGGGTCTGCCTCGGCCTCATTTTCTGCAAATGAAAGAGACCCACTGGCCCACCATCAGACATACACAAGAGACCCGGCCCCTCTGAATTTCTGTTCTAGGCACACGACAGCAACCGTCAGTCCGGAGTCACATGGGTGCTCCTTCCAGACAAGGCTAAAACTATTCAGTAAAATTAAAGGGAATATGTGTATTATGCATACAAAGAGCAGGGTCAATCTCAGTTCACAGTCACATTTTTAAAATCTTGAAACGGAAATCAGACTGGTTTCCTTAAACGATACTTAAATTTTATATACAGTGCTACATACTACACTTGCAGTTCAGCTGTAACCAGAATCCTGGAACAAATTTGACCAGAATCACAGAAAGAATTAAGTATGTGAACTAAGGTACCATCGTACTGACTGTCCTTTTCCTGGGAGTTGTTTTCTCCTTACTCCCAAGAGATGTTACTGGAGAGCAACTGTCCCCAAACTCCACTTAGAACTAGATCCCTCCAAGCCCAGGCCTCCCTTTCTGCAGAGAGACTTCCCCTTTTCCCCTGTGAGCTTCTCTCCGCATCCTGAACTCTCCCCTAGGAGATGCTACTCAACTCCCAGGCAGGAGGCCAAACCCCCTTTCCTTAACAGTCCATAAAACCAATGTACCCAGGGTATTCTCGTTTTCCCATCTGGGCACCCCAACCGCACCTTTTCCACCCACCCTGGAATCCACCATGACTCTTCTTTCCTTTTGGACGGGGCCTCGCTTTGTGGCCCACGGTAGTCCCAAACTCGAGGGCTTAAACCGTCCCCCCACCTCAGTCTGCAGGACCAGCACGCGTGCGCCACCACAGCAGGCTCCACCACGACTTTAAAGGCACGGGCATCTCCACACACCAGGTTTTAAGAGCACCGCTTGTCCAGCCCTGACCACAGCTGCACCAAATACTCCATTAGCGGGACCACCTGTCAAGCCTTTCTCTGGCCAGCTTCCCACTAAGAGATGAGTAACTGCCCAGCAATGAGCCTCCTGCTTGTGAATAAACTGTATTTCCTACCACACTCAGAGGAAGCTTTGCACCCTTTCGGTCACCAATCTGTTACCAAGTTTCATTCCAGTTTACCAGTGATGCCACAGAGCGTGCAAATGCAAGCCTGCCTGGTGTGCTGGGTTGAACACAGCCTCCTTCCAAAATCATGTCGCCTAGAGCCAGTGAGTGCGGCCTAATCCGAAAATGGGGTCTTTTCAGATGTAACTGAGTTAAGATGAGCCAATATGGTAGTAGATGAGGGTGGGCCCTAATCCAACGAGTAGTGTCCTTACTAGAGGGGGATCTGGACACAGATACAGAGGGAAGGTGACAGCAGATTGGGGTCAGGCTGCCCCCCAAGCCAAGGAATCCCCCAGACTGCCAGCAATCACAGAAGGTCACGAAGGTCTTCCCAAGGGCCTTCCAAGTGACCTCATGGCCCTGCTGACACTCTGATTTCTAGTCTCCAGAACCGTGAGTCAACGAATTTCTGTTGTTAAAGGGACCAACGTGCGGTAAGCTGTTACAGCAGCCCCTGTAAATGAACACAGTTGGCGAGTCACAGTGCAAATACAGCTACTTCTACTTACAATTTCTCAGACAGCACCTGCGGAAACTGTGTCTATAACCCTAAAAAACAGGCACAGTAAAATGCTATTTTCAACCAAACCAGTGAAATCCTTTGAGCTTTACACACACAGCAAACACAGTGATGCTCCCCTACTAGTGGGTGTTTCTGAAGGAACTGAGAACATGGCATGCAAAAATCTGAGAACGAGGCCAGACAGCTGCACCAAGAGCCCCTCCTCTATAGAAGAGCCCCATACCATTAACAGCAATTAAAACACAGAGCTCAGTGCTATCCACTTCTTTCACTAATTTAAGACAGCAAGAGTTCCACCTACTGAAGGGCCAACAGAACGAAGACAATTCTGGAAAAATAGCAATTTTTTTTTTGTTTTTTTTTTTTTTTTTGTTTTGTTTTGTTTTGTTTTTTTGGTTTTTTGAGACAGGGTCTCACTATGTAGTTGAGTCTGACCTGGAACTCACTATGTAGCCCAGGCTGGTCTCGAACTCACAGCGACCCTCCTGCCTCAGCCTCCCTGAGTACTGGGATTACAGGCATGCGCCACCACGCCCGGCTTAGCAATGTTTTATTTAAACAAGTTTCCCCACTCTGTAGGACAAGCACCAGGGATTCAAATAAGCAGATGGCCAAGGGCCTCAGGCCACACAGACGAACATACGAACATACCTTTCGCTGGAAGACTGACAGGGGTGGGAGGCTCATCATCCGATGTGGAGCTGAGGCTCAGCGCAAGTTCTGCAACTCTTTTTTTTTGCTTCTTGATGGGAGCAGTGCATTCTGGGTCTGTCCTCCTCTTCATTGTTAACTGCAACCATAAATCCAGACAATCAGCTGCCCTTGGCTTTGAGCCACTGTGATCACAGCAAGGGTTCTAAAATATAAATCATCAACGAGATGAGATTTGGCAATTCCAAGTATCTTCCAGTGCCAGCACTTGAACAGCTCCTCCTCAGAATGTGGTCTAGGAAGACCGCTAGCCAGGCCCTGGTTTTTAATAACAGCTGCTAGCTTTACTAAAAAAGATGGAAGCCACAGATCCAGAAGCCTCTGGGTTACTGCTACAAGAAGTATGAAGTTACATAATATACAAATATGAGGTTTTGATTTATTGCATGATATTTGAAAATATGAACAAACTGGAAATGTTTACCTACCATAAGGAATGAGAGCAATAGATGGCTTAGGGTTGAAAAGTGGGAAAGATATTAGGACTGCAGACAGCTAGATCATTAGACTGAGGTATACAAACAATACTTTTTTTTCCCCCAAGTACTGGGGATCGAACTCAGGAACTTTCGCTTACAAAGCAGGCACGCTGCCAGAGCTAAATCCCTGGCCCCTAAAAACAATACTTTTAAGAACAGAGCTAAATATGGTAGCACATGCCTGTAATCCCTGCGCTGTGCGAGGCTGAAGCAGGAGAATCACAAGTTCAAGCACAGCCAGGGCAACTTAGACCCTGGCTCAAAATTGAAATAGAAAAGGGAGGGGCTGTGTGCCCCTCTGAGTGTGAAGGTCCTGGATTCAATCCCCAGGACCAACAGGAAAAAGAAATAGGAACCTATCTCCACAAAATACAATGGAAAGCCGCAAGCAACAAGCACCATGTTGCTTCCCCGTCCATACCCACATCTACAACAGCTAAGTATGAGGGGGGAAATGGGATGGAATGATTGAGAACCTGACAAGTAGTGAATACAGCACGGTTTATACATAACTGATCGGCTAGAGAACATAGACAAAAACAAAAACAAGAAACAGGTGCAAAGGAGGCGGGTGACCACATGGGCTGCAATCCATAGGTGTCTGAAAGGTTACAGCATGGGTCTCTGCAGCCACAAAAAGGAAGCAAAGAACGTCAAAGGTGCCAAGGGTCCTCAAAGCCTCACAAAAGCCTGGGTAACGTTTCCCTGCTCTAGAGCTCGAGGAGCCAGTCAACCCCACCGCACAATCACGTCCTTCCTAAGGATGCAGTCTTTGAACTGATGGAGTTCATTTTATACCACAGTCTCGGATCTCCCCCCAAAAACCTGCAGGGTGAGATGTAGGAAAGCCCATCACAGAGCCTGTTTCCAGCCACAACAAATGCAAAGGAGCTCCCCTGATAATCAAGCCACTCTGGGAGAAAGCCACAAGCACGGAAAACTCAATGTGGACTGTGTTTGGGTGTGTGCAAATAAAGGAGAGAAAACAGCTATGAAAGGGGAAGCAGGTGCTGACCCTCCTAAATCACACCACCTTCGATGTGGGCCTAATAAGTCACCTAACCCAACCTCTCATTTTCCAAAGGAAAAGACGGAGGCCCAAAAGGAAGACGTAGCTAGCTAGTGCCTAGTTCCAGTGACCAACACATGCCAGAAGAATGTGCTCTGGCTAAGAACCTCGTGAAGGGGAGGCCCGGGTCCCCACGGAAGGGCGCAGAACCCCGTGCGGGGTCGTCGCACTAGGCCTGCGTTTCGCACAGCCATCCCTCCGCACACACGAAAGAGAGGCGCTCCCGGATGCCCTGGCCGCTCGTTGCCGCTGAAAATTAGGCTGAGCACGCCAACGTGTGCGCAAGACGAGTGTCAGCCGCAGCTCCGGCTCCAGGAGGCTGCGGGGGCGAGGTGG
>NW_022900932.1:4739250-4791180 GCF_012274545.1 Fukomys damarensis | reverse complement strand
ACCGCCCCCCCCCCCCCTCAGTTCCGTTCCCCCCCCCCAGCCAGTCGCCGCTCACCTGCAGCGCCGCCGCGCAGTCTAATGACGTCACTTAGCGACGCCCCGCCCCCAGGCAGCCCCGGGGTCCAGGGAAAGGCCGCTCGGACTCTGGCCCCACCCACCGCCGCCTCCAACGCGTGGGGCTGAGTGCAGGGCGCCTGCGCCGGAGGTCCAGCGGGGGAAAGGGTACAAAACCGAAAGTAACCAAGCATCTTCTCTTCCGGCTGGGGGCGGGGAGGCGGAGGCGAGTTCAAAATTAAAGTGGGCGTTGGGCTGTCATTCCAGCCCTGGAAGGCTGAGTCAGGAGGATCGCAAATTCGAGCCCAGCCCACGCAATTTAGCAACTTAGCGAGACCCTTGTTTCAAAACAATAAAAAAGGGTTGGGGGTCTAGCTCAGTAAGGAGGCCTAGGTTCAGTCCCCATTACTGTAAATGGTCAGGTGCCCTCCCTTTACCTTCATCTCGTTATTACCTTCATTTCACAAATTAAGAAAGTTACGGAGATAGATTGTGAACTGGTCAAAGGCCGAATCCCGTGCTCCTGTTTGCTTCTGTGTCCCCAATACCCAGCACAGTGGACCCATTGAGAGGTGCATGAGGGACAGTGGGCCGGCCTGCAGCTGAGGGGTGGAGCCCCTGTCTGGAGAGCATAAGGCCCTGCTTCCATCCCCAGCACCTCAACTGAAAGAATGAATAGGCAAGAGGAAAGAGGACTCTTTCTGTATGGACACTGCATCCAAATCTTCTTTTCTGGCTTTCAGACTAGATAGTCGGAAGTCTGTTGGACATTCTGAGTCATCTCAGCCATTTTAAACCCGCTTGCCTGTAAATCTGCTTATCCCCAGTGAATGGCACTACCACCCGTCCTGCTGATCCAACCAGGAATCTAAGGAGTCCCCTTCTTCCTGATTGCCTAGAGCCTTTGGCATTTAAGGTAGTTTGCCTCCTGTCTCTCAAATCTTTTTTGTTGTGGTTTTGGCTTGCTGAGGCAGGGTCTCCCTATGTAGTTCAGGCTGGCCTAGAATTTACTATTCCTCCCAGGCTGGCCTCTAACTCCCAGGGATCCTCTTGCCTCAGCCTCCTGAATGCTGGGATTATAGGCGCACACCACCATGCCAGCTCAGACGTCTTGTTCATCTTGCTTTGGCCACAATTCATGCAAGTTCTCTCAGCAGGACTTGTCCAGCAATTTCCAAATTATTGTGCCTCTAATGCATTCTCCACCCAATAAAAAAAAAGTGATTTTTAAAAAATTATTTGCTCCTGTCTTAACCCATTAATATTTAAACCTACAGTGACTTCGCACTGTTACTAAGATATTGCTGATGTCCTCATGATGGCCTATAGAACCCTGCAACCTTGACCCTTCTACACTTGTACCTTGATCGTGGGTTTCTCAAACCCATGATGTCTCTGAAGGGTTCGGGTTCTCGTCCCCTCATTGCCTGGCCAGTGTCCATTCATCACGGAGGTATCAACTTAGTGTCCTCATCTCTGGAAAGCTTTTGTGAGCCCACAAAAGTTAGGGGGCAGCACCTTTGCAATCCCTTTGCACTCTGTTCTTCCCCCTCAAGAGAAGGTGCTTCCCACGGTGCTGTCCAGTGTCGACTCCCCGCCATCCCTGCCTACTTCTGCATAGCAAAGGCTATGTCTGTCTTTCTGCGTTCAATTCACGGGGCTGACGCGGTGGCTGATGGGAAGTTTAACAGACGTTTAGCGAATCTGTGAAAGTTGATCGCTGGTTGAGGTAAGTGCCCAAGGTCATACAGTGACAGAAGGACACAGCAGTTGAGCCTTTACCTCGGGTCTCCTTGCACTCATGGTGATCCTGCCTCAGCCTCCTGAGTGCTGGGATTATAAATGTGTATCACTGTGCCTGGCTAAGAATATTAAAAATGAAGTAAAAATTATCTTTTCTCCAAAAAAAGAAAGAACCAAGTAAGGCTGAGTTGCGCTTCCCCCAAACTCCTATGTGGAAGCCCTAACCCTCAAATGATTGTATTTGGAGACAGCTTTTAGGAGGGGAAGGTCGAATGAGGTCACAGGGATGATGTCCTGGTCTGACGGCACTGATGCACTCAGTGGTTAGGGTGCTTACCTGGCATGCATGAGGTCCCAGGTTTGAGCCCCAGCAATGCAAAAAAGAAAAAGAAACTAAAAATAATAAAGCTTATAAAAGGAAATATGATGGGCTGAGGATTTGGCTCAGTGGCACTGCACCTGCCTCACAAGTGCAAGGTCCTGAGCTCAATCCCTAATGGGGGCGGGGTATGGGAAAATACCTTTGAAAACTTAGGACAAAGATTGTTTTTATACCAGACCTAGAGGGCATCCATCAATCAGAAAGAAAAATAATAAAATAGACTTCATCAAAATTAAAATCATCATGCCTATCATCCTAGCCCTCTGGGAGGCTGAGGCAAAAAGAATGCAAGTTCAAGCCGAGCCTAGGCAACTTAGCCACTTAGCAAGACCATGACATGAATAGGCCTGGGGATGGCTGGCTGTCAGTGTGAAGATCCTGGCCCAATCCCCAGTACTGAAGAAAAAAAAAAGAGTTTTCTGCTCATCAAAAGACACTGATAATAAATTAAATAGCACTGAGGCCAGCCTGGGCTGCATAGTGAGTTCAAAGCAGCCTAAACTACATAGTGAGACCGTGACTAAAGGGGGGGGGGTTAAATAGCAAACTATAAGTTGAGATAAACACATTGGCAACACCTATATCTGATAAATGACTTACATCCAAAAATACATGTAATGCCCATGAATAAGGAGAGAAATAGAAATTTCCAATTGCAGTCAAGTGGAGAAAGCACATTGTATTCTGTTTCTCTTACTGAATGTAATTTAAAACCTTGGAGAGAGTGAACCCAGGAACCATCTGAGAGTTTTTTGTTTTTTGTTTTTGTTTTTGTTTTTGAGAAAGGGTTAGTTGCTTTATAGCTCAGGCTGGCCTTGAACTCACTGTGAAACCCAGGTTGCCCTCAAACTCACAGGGATCTTTCTGCCTCAGCTTGCCAAGTGCTGGGATTACAGTTGTGCACCACCACACCCAACCTCTAAGGATTCTGAAAAGTAAATGGCAGCAAGATTATAGGAAAAAGAAATCAACAGTTGCTAAGAACCACAAACTCAAGGATGAGTTTCCCACCCTCTATTGTCTCTTAGCCTGGACTGAAAAGTAGCTTGTGCATTTTGCCCAGTGCTATAAATATGGTTGATACTACTAAACTGCACCCTTAAAATGGGCTGGGGTTGGAGCTCAGTAGTACAGCACTCTCCTAGCATGTGCAAAGCCCTGAGTAATAGATCAAATAATTACTACAGTAGACTTTGTAATTTTTGTTTTATTTTTGTGGTACTGATGCCAGGTGCCCTGGGCAAGCCCAGCAAGTGCTCTAACCCTGAGCTATAACCACAGCTTTGATATTTTATTTTGACATGGGGTCTCACTAAATTATCTAGTTTGGCCTTAAACTCGTGATCCTCCTGCCTCAGCCCCAGAGTAGCTAGGATTACAGGTGTGTAGCACCACAACTGGCTTTATGGCTTTGTTTTGTAAGTAAAGGAACAGCATATATTATAACCATGACCTAAGGGGGAGAAGGAGACATAAAATGAATAAAAAGAGAGTTTCAGCAGAGAAGTACAAGTTATAAAAAAGAACCAAATGGGGATTTTACAGTTGAAAAATAGAGTAAGAAGAGCAAAAATGTCACTAGATAGGCTCAGTAGCAGAATAGAAAGCACACAGAGTCGCAAAACAAAAATCTGAGATGAGTTAAATTTAGCAAAGTGAGAATATAGAATTCTAGGAGAAGCACTGCAGACCACAGATGGCTCAGAAGGCCTCCACCAGTTTGGGAAGCTGTATTCATAATAATAAAAAAACAAAACAAAACAGGAAGTGACACACAGCCCTAATGCTACAGCTCTACATTGTATCACACAGCATGTTTTGACAGCCTTTAGCCTGTGATTGGCTGAGGGTTTGGCTACTGTGATTGGCTGAGAGTCAGTTGCTTGGTTACCATGTATACTCTCAGGTTTAGTTTTTTTACACATCAAGACAGGTTACAGTTTACAATGCTCAGAGGCAGTACTAGGTCAAACAGTATGACACAAGTAAAGAGACAAGTTTGGGCTAAACTGCATTCTACTTAATGGTATCCAATCTGAACAAGAAAAAAAAATGGGGGAAAAAAAAAGAAACAGCATCAAGGACCCAGGGAACAATATCAAATGATCTTACACTCATGTCATCAGAATTTCACAAGGAAAGGAGAAAAGATACTTGGCACAGAAAAAAAATTTTGATAAAATAATGGCTGAAAATGTCCAAATATGGCAAAACACATACATTTACAGAACCAAGAAGCTCATCAATCGCCAAACAGTAAACAGAAAGAACTCTACTCCAATGTATTATAAACTACTGAGAACTAAATGAAACAGAACCTTGAAAACAGCCAGAGAAAAACCATGCACTACCTATTAGAGAAAAACAATTAGAATAACTGAGGGTTTCCCATCAAAAACCATGGAGGGCAGCAAGGTAATGAATCAAAAATTTTTAAAGTCATGAAAGAAAAGAAGAGAGAACCTGGAATTCCATATGCAGTGAAAAAAATCCTTCAGGAATGAGAGTGAGCTAAAGGCATTCGTAGAGGAGGGAACCCTAAGAATATTTATTATCAGCACACATGTTGTAAATACTAGAGGAAGTTATCCAGGCAGAAAGGAAATTGTAACATAGGAAAATTAGAAATATCAAGAATGAGGGGAGCTGGGTGTGATGGCGCACGCCTGTCATCCCAGCACTCGGGAGGCTGAGGCAGGAGGATCTCTGTGAGCTAGAGACCATCCTGGGCTATGTAGTGAGTTCCAGGTCAGTTTCGTTTACATAGTGAGACCCTGTGTCAAAAAAACCAATAAATAAATAAATAAATACCCAATCCAAAAATGGGCATCTGAAATGAATAGATATTTCTCAGATGAAGTAGAAACAGCAAATAAATATATGAAAATGTTTAACCTTGCTGGTCATTCAAGACATGCAAATTAAAACACTGAGATTCCATCTCACTCCAGAAAGAATGGCTGTTTTGGGGCTGGGGATTTAGCTCAGTGGTGCCACTGCCTGCCTCATAAGTGCGAGGTCCTGGGTTCAATTCCCAGGACCAAAAATAAAAACAAATGAAAAATAAAAAAGAATGGAAGGAAAACAATAGAAACAAAGTTTTGTAAAGGGAGAGGGAAAAAGGATTGAAGGGGAGGGAGGGGAATGGAGAAAAAATTAAGATCTATATATTTTTTTCCTTTTGCGGGAGACCAGGGATCGAACTCAGGACCTTGTGCTTACAAGGTAGGCACATTGGCACTGAGCCAAATCCCTGCCCCCCCCAAGATACATTATGTACAGGTACAAATTCCCTATGATCAATGTGATCATTATGTATGTCAAAAGTGTACCAATAAAATTAATTTTTAATTGATTTTATTGGCACATTTTAGGTATACAGTACAGTTAGTTACATTCATTGTTGGGATCCTGCATCTTTACATGGCAGGTCTTGGTTCTCATTTTTTCCCCCGTCCCTGCCCTCCCTTCAAAATTAATTTTTAAAAAGTAAACAACTAGGTAAATATATAATGGACTGTTTTTCTCCTTTTATGTTCTTAAAAATATAGGTGATAGTTGAAAGCACATTCAATACTGTCTGGGGTTCGAGTTTGTTTATTTTCCTGTACTAGGGATTGATCCCAGGGCCTTGTGCGTGTTGGGTACACGCCCCACTGCTGGGTTCTGTCTGCATCCTGAGGGCTTCCGAGCACCAAGACCCAACACAGGAGGCAACCACCAAGCAACCAGGGAGCAGCAGCGGCACAGGGCGGAGAGGTTTCTGCGTCCACCGAAGCTGGGAAAATGTTAACTCTGAATACAGGGTGAGAAGTTAAGCAGGACGTTGTGATCCCCAGGGCGAGCTCTCCAAAAGCTACTCTGGAATCACAGTTCTTGAAGCGGGCGGAGGAAGCACCCCTGATAACACTCGTGCAGCCCTCCAGAAAAGCGAGGAGAACAGGAGCGGAGCGGACTCCGCAGAGGCGAGAGGAGCAAGGATTCCTCTCCCCTTCTGGACCCCACTGAACAGGCCCAGGGCACTCTGCTGGGAAGCAGGAGTCCTGCTGAGTCTGGTGAGCGCCTGCAGCACCCTGGGGTAACTGGGTCCACTTTGGTCCATTTTAACTTTTAGTGAAGTAACAGCTACTGTAGTAACCCCAACACCAACACCACCCCGCGGCCACTGGCAGTTGGCGGTGCCCGTGTTCCTGGGCAGCTCGACTGAGGGCAAACAAGAGGGACCTTGTCCTCCTAACACAGGGCGTCCACACGCTGCTTCTGGTCACAGAGGATTGGGTGAGGAACGCGTGGCCTTTCTTGTTTATTCCAAGCTTCTCCCACTCTACCTGAAGTGATTTCCAGGGCATTCAAAGGGCTAATATACTTTTTAAAAAATTCCCCTTAATTTGCCGGGCGTGGTGGCACACACCTGTAATCCCAGCACTTGGGGAGGCTGAGGCAGGAGGATCGCTGTGAGTTCGAGACCAGCCTGGGCTACATAGTGAGTTCCAGGTCAGTCTCAACTACATAGTGAGACCCTGTCTCAAAAAACCAAAAAAAAAAAATTCCCCTTAATTTTTCAGTTTTAGCCAGGCAGGCGCTGTGCTGCTGAGCTACATCCCTGGCCCAAGGCTAGGAATTTAGGAAACAATTGTTAACATGGAGAGAATTTGGAAATAATCACACACACCCATGAAGTGGCTCAAAAAAGACCCAGTAAGACCTTCATTTTACAATCCAAACTGATGTGCTTACCATACAGGCAGCAATAATTGGGGCCGGGGGTGATTTACCAAGAAAACAGCAAACCCTGGGAAGGGGAGAATCTGTTTTCCAGAGTTCAAATGTCCAATTTTCAACAAAAATTCATACAAAAGAACCAGAAAGTATGACATCTTCAAAGGGCGTAAACAAATGACCACAAAGTATGCCTGAGAGAGAACTGATTACAGATGCACCAGGCAAAGACTTTAAAACAACCATCTTAAAGACGCTCAAAGAACTAAAGGGAGATGTGGAAAATGTCCAGAAAATGACATATGAACAAAATGGAAATACCAATAATGAGACTGGAAATCTAAAAAGAAACCAAAGAGATTCTGGAGCTGAAGAATATAACTGAAATTTAAAAAAAACCAAAAACCCACCAGTGGAATTCACAAGCAGATCCGAAAAGGCAGAGGAAGAACCAGTGAACTGTTAGATAGAACGACGGAAATTATTGAGTCTAAGGAATAGAAAGGAAAAGAATGAGGAACAGTGGACGCAGCCTCGGGGACCTGCGGGACACCCGTGTGCAGAGATTCGTGGCCATACTGTGGGAGTAACAGAGGACAAGAAGAAGAAGAAGACCCTCTTTTTTTTTTTTTTTTGGTACCAGGGATCGAATTTGGGACCTTGCGCTTTCGAGGCAGGCAGCGGCACCACCGAGCTAAATCCCCGGCCCGAGGACGCTCTTTAATGACCAAGTTCCTTTCCTGCTGCCAGGGTGTTAAATGAATTAGTCGCTAAATGAGAATTGTATATACTGTGTATGTACATTATAATCTTCAGAACAAAGAAATGGTCAGAGGAAACTCCGACTTGACGACTTGGCTTTTATTTGCTTAACTCACACGGAGTACTGTAACGTGTAACAGAACACAAAACTATAGTATTGTGTGGTACAGTACAATCAAGAAAAATTACAGTCCTGTATAAACGAGGTATACTGTACAAAAAAGATACTGAGGCTCTATAAACACAATGCTCAGAACGGTACAAAAATAAAAAAAGATGGGTCATAAGTCTGAGATAGGTCATAAATCCAAAAGTCATTAAACAGGTGGGCCACTAAACAAGGAATATCTGTATTAAACATATATCAAAAGAGCTCAATAAAAATGATTTGTTTTTCTTAAGAACACCTGCTGTCCAATAACCTTTAAAATAAAATACACTAGGGGCCAGGGATTTAGCTCAGTTGAGCCCACTGTCGGCTTCACAAGTCCAAGGTCCTGAGTTTGAGCCCCGGTGCCAAAAAAAAAAACAGCAGCCACCAACAAATCATCACATCAGCTGGGCTCTAGCAATATTGATCTCTCCCGTGTCAGAGAAGGCAGGGATGAAAATTACTTAGGCCAGGTGTGGCGATGGTACACGCCTGTCGTCCCAGCACTCAGGAAGCAGAGGGAGGAGCATCACCGTGAGTTTGAGGCCAGCCTGAACTACATAGCAAGACCCTGTCTCAAAAAAAAAAAAAAAAATCACTCAGAAAATCCAGGATATTATATGATGCAGTGATGATGTACTAAGTGCCCATCAATAATCATGACTGCAAAACAGAAGCCATCAAGATATGATCTTTAGTAGATCGGTAAAGCGTCTGTTCCTGTGTTTCCTCATACGCCCTCTGTGGCATTTTAGCAGCTTCCTCAAGTTTGTCACGGTTACACTGAGCACACAGTTGAGACTCCCGGAAGCTGTGTTTTGAATGTGCAATTCTGGCTCGTTAATGAAGGGGCTTCTGCAGGGCACTGCAAGGTTATTGCAAGGGCCCAATGAAACCAAAATACTACTAATAAAATATAGGGGCCCAGGATGTAGCTCAGTGGTGCCGCCCCTGCCTCACAAGCACAAGGTCCTGAGTTCGATCCCCTGTACTGAAAAAAATAAAAAAGATGTCACAGAACCATGAACTTGCTTGAGTCTAAAAATCATCATAAATGCCAAATACCCTTGACAGTGAAATTAACACTCATGGAGCCACTGCTCTGTCCATGGTAAAGATCTTGGAGGCGAGAAAGACATATAAAGTACATAGAAAAGGAGCCAGGACTGTAAGACAAAAACTAAACGCATAAAATGATCACAGAGTCAAAAATAACAGGGATAATGAATTGTTTGATTGTCACCTGCAGTTCAGAGGTGTATATATATCTCTTGAGAAAATATGTGCATCCCAACTGAAACGAGGCATTCCTGCATATCAAAAAGCCTCCCCGCAAAAGTCTGAAAGGTAACATCACTTCTCAAGAGTTTGTTTCTATCTAAGCATTTATTTAACTCCAGATGAATCCGTTTATTGTCACCCGAGGAACTGTTGGAAACAGTCCTCAGCAGTGAGCTCAATAAAAAGAGAGCACTGATAGCTTTTTCGGGCCCTTTGGCCCAGCTGTTCTGCCGGTATCATATGTGATCAACAGGTCCCGTAGGACCGGCCACCGAATCACTCCTTTCTGCGTCAAAACAGCCAAACCATACATTTTTTGGATATTGAGGCAAAGAAAGCAACCTCGCATATCCAGTAAAAGGGTCTCAATATCCAAAAAGTGTCAGGTAGCTTATTTTCCCCAGTATTAGACGTTACAGAAATAATGCACATTTTGAAGACATTTGTCTGTTCTGAATGCCACGTTTACTTGCACACATGCTTAGTGAAGGTGCCTAAAATACAACAGGCTACAGGGCCGGGGATTTAGCTCAATGGTTCTGCTGCCTGCCTCACAAGCACAAAGACCTGAGTTTGCTCCCTGGTGCAAAACAACAACAACAACAACAACAACAAAAACAGGCTACACTCAGTCCTCTTTTATCAACTGAGTTAAAGTCCTGTGCCCCAGATGGTAAATGAATTGCTTGCCCAATGAGGAACTGTGTGTAGCATGTTACATCACAATGTTCACAACAAAGAAACGGTCAGGGGAAACTCCAGCTGGTGCCTTTGTTCTTATTTTCATAACTCTTAGGTACAGTGATGTATAACAGAATATAAACCTACAGTAATGTACAGTACAATCAGTCCTGCATAAACAAGGGGTACTGTACCAACAAAGACATTGAGGCTCTATCATCAGGATGTACAGAGATGTACAAAAAAAAAAAGGCGGGTTGTAAGTCAGAGCGACCAGTTTCAGTTTGAACAGTTTGCCTAAATCTGGAAAGTCATCAGACAGGTGGGTCATTAAACATGGATGATCTGTATTTGAAGAAATAAAGATGAAAAAGTTTCCGAATTGATAAACATCCAAGAAGTTCACCAAGTAAGGTGAACCTGGAGACCCACCCTTGAGACACCTTACAATCAAACTTCGGAATGACGAAAATGTCGGTGAGACCTGACCCTGGGCTTTCCCTCTGACAGCCAGGGGCGCCGCTGCCCTCCCCGCGATGCTGTAGGCTGAGCTACAGGAGCCCAGCGCGGGGACAGCCCGCCTCTCCTGCGGTCCCTGATGACGCCCTGTGACCCCCTCGGATCCCTGCCGCTGACCCCTGTGCTGCAGCGCAGGTCCAAAGAAAGCCTCGCTCCGGTGGCCCTGGAAGTGGCCCTCCTCTCAGGCAGTGTGGGCACAGCAGGTCGCATTAAAAAGAGCTGTGAACGACGGGCTGGGGGCCTTGAGTTCCAGGAACCAGCTGCAACCAGTGGCGGCCACCAGGGGCCACACTTAGCCTAGACCTGCAGGGAATCCCAGGAGGCCGCCTGAGCTGAGTGCGGAGAAGACAGCCCGGCCAAAGGACCTGTAAGAGCTGTAGCCCAGAGCCAAGGCCCCCTGGAGCTCAGATCCCGGGCCATTAACACAGCTGCACTTTGCCAGTTTGTGATTTCCATCTGAACTGAGCAAATGAAAAAAAAAAATTTGAGATGGGGGTCTCACTACTCCTGCCTCAAATGAACCTCCTGCCTCAGCCTCCTTAGCATCTGGAATTACAGGAATGCAGCACTTCATCTGTCCTTCTTCTTTTAAAGTGCTGGGGATTGAACCCAGGGCCTTGTGCATGCTGCGCAAGTGGTGGGCCACTGAGCTTCCTCCTCTGCTCCAGAAAGAGAATCTTGAAAACAGCAAGAAAGAAATGACTCATCACACACAAAGGACAAGTTAAACTCATTCTCAATAACAGATTTCTCATAGAAAACTTTGGAGACCAGAAAGCTGTAGGCCAATATATTCAAAATGCTAGAAGAAAAAAGAAACTGTCAACAAAGATAAATTAAGGTGTAAAAATAAGGGATGAATAAGATGTTCCCAGGTGAATAACAGCTGAAGGCTTTGTTACCACCAGACCTGTCCTTCATTGCCCAAGAGAGGCTACAGGTGCGCCAGAGTGGAACTCCCTTCCCCGCCCCCTTTTTTTTTTTGGTACCAGGATCAAACTCAGGACCTTACCCTTATACAGCAGGCGCAGTGCCACTGGGCTAAATCCCCGGCCGCTAACTTCCCTTTTTGTTCACTATGTGACTTAAGAGACTAATAATACATTAAACAATTATTATAAGAGCTACTGTTATTGTACCTTGAACTTACAAGGCCATGTTTTGTTTTCTGTGTAATTTAAGTGACTAATGCAATGAAAAGAATTATTAGTTTATGTTTAGGGGTGAGATGAAGTTGTAACGGAGCAGGGAGTTTTGCATGTTACTGAAATAAAGCTCATAAATAATTAAAACTCAACTTAGGATATTAGAATTTCAGGATGCTAAATGTAATCCCTATCGCAACCACAAAAAAAAAAACAACATGAAAACAAATAAGATAGGAACTTAAACATTTCGCTATTTAAAATTTTTAAAGTACAATAATGCAAAAAGTAAAGACAAAAAGGCATAAGGAAACCAGGAATCATGGCACAGGCTTGTAATTCCAGTACTCTGGAAGGCTGAGGCAGGAGGATTTCTCCAAGTTTGAGGTCAGCCCAGGCCAGCTTGAACTATACAGGGAGACCTTTCTAAGGAAATTTATGGCCTATGCAGTAAGCACCTGAGTTATGGACATTCAAGTTGTGGACAGACGTGAATAGAGCTTGCCTTATGAACACATAGATGGGAATAAATCTCAGAAGTAGCTCACAAGTCACCGGACGCTGTCACAGCTGTGCTGCTGTATCTCATTGTACAGTGGGACGGTGCTCAGTCAAAGCCCAGGACGTCCGGAAGCAAAAGGAAAGCAGCGGGGACATGGAGGGGACAGGTGGGAAGTGCAAGGCAACATACATTGTATGTTTGTGCCAAAGGTGTGTAAGACTCACTTTGTCCAACTTACCAACAAATCTGACGTATAAGCATTCTCCTGTTCTCCTGGGGCAGGACTCCTTTGCAAGTTAGAGACTTACTGTAAACAGTTATTTTTTCTTTTTGATAAGCACTTAGATTTAAAATAGGAAAGATTAGGGCTGGGACTGTAGCTTAGTGGTAGAGCACTTTCCTGGCACACACAAGGCCCTGGGATTTGATGCCCGGGATCAGACAAAACAAAAGAACAATAAAATATGAAAGCTCTAAACTTGGCAACCTAGCTTTACAATTGAAAGCACTATATGTAAAAAGAAAAACAAAACCCAAAGCTAGCAGAAGGAATAAACTATAAGATCAGTGCAGAAACAAAACAAAGAGTAGAGGAAAAAAAAAATCAATGAAACCAAAGGTTATTTTGTAAATTTTATTTTGTTTTGTTTTTCTTTTTGTAGTGCTAGGGATCAATCCCAGTGCCTTAGGTATTAGCACTGAGCTACCTCCCATCTCCAAAAGTGAAAAAAAAAATCAACAAAATTGACAAACCTTCAGCTAGATAGACTATCAAGAAGATTCAAATTGCTAAAATCAGAAATGAAAAGGAGGTATAACTCAGTGGTAGAGCACTTGCTTAGCATTCACAAAGCCCTGAGTTCAATCCTGAACGCTGGTGGGGGTAAGTAAAATTGCAGGTTCTCTCTGCCTCCTGGCTGCCGTGAGGTGAGCAGCTTTTCCTCCGCCACACCCTTCCCACCGGGATGTTCTGCCTCACCTCGGGCCTAAAAGTGCTGGAGTCAGCTGACCCTGGGCTCAAACCTCTGAAGTTGTTTTTAGTGGAGTTCTGAGATAAGAAAAAAAGAAAAGGTGCTAGCTGACATTCTGTGTCTTGGTTCTGTTAGTAGGTTCTGAAATATATGTAAGGTCACAGATAAGAAGTATTTCCCATACTATGGTTTTTTTTTTTATGATTTCTGTACTCCAATAAAGCTGTAACCTCACATTTGCAATTAAAATGCTTTTTTAGATTCAAGAAAGAGAGGTTATTTTTCTTCAACTTTTTAAAAACTGCATTTTAAATAATTGTGTTTCATACAAAATGCTAAGAACTTTTGGGTTAAATAATAGAATTCAGTTGTTTAGTAGTTTCATAACTGCTTTGCTTATTAGCAATAAAATCAGAGTGCTTAACAAAAAAAAGGAAAAGAAGAAATAAAACTGCAGGCATTATTACCAATTTGAGAAAAATAAATACGATTATAAAAGAGTACTATGAATAATTGTGCACCAACAAATTGAATAAATTCGATGAAATGTAGAAGTTCATAGAAACACAAAACCTACCTAGACTAAATTGCAAAGAAATAGGAAATCAAATAGATCTGCAAGTTAGGAGACTGCGTCAGTAATCATAAATCTCCTGATGGGCTGTGGATGTAGCTCAGTGGTAGAGCGCTTGCCTAGCACGCACAAGGCCCTGGGCTCAATCCCCAGTACCAGACCAAAACAAACACTCCTGACAGAAAACTCCTGTATCTGATTGCCTCGGGAGTGAATTCTACTAAACATTTAAAGAAAAACTCATACCAGTAACCCGATACCAAAACCGGACAAAGACACTACAAAAAAACTACAGGCACAAGCTTGTAATCCCAGCACTCTGGGAGGCTGAGGCAGGAGAATCACAAATTCTAGCTCAGCGTGGGTGATTAGCAATTTAGCAAGAGTCTATCTCAAAAATGGGGGGAAAAAATAAAAGAAATAAAAAGTGATGTAGCTCAGAATGAAGGCCCTGAGTTTGATCCCCGGTATCGCAAAAGAAACTTAAAAAGACATAGGAAATGAACGGTAGGGGCTCCAAAAAGCCCCAGCGATTCCTAGGCATCTAAAGGGCAACGGGCATGTGCATGGCTAAGCATGTGCCAAGGGAGGGCCTGAGAGGCCTCCAGTCTCCAAACTGTAACCCGCCTTGGGACTCGATAAAGCAGGAAGTGAAGGATAAGGCTCTGCAGACCCCTGAACCTGCGTCCCAACACACACTGGCAGATAGTTCCTTTAGGAGCGGCTTGCCGTGAGACAAGTCAAAAACAGTGCTAACAGTTCATTTTGCAATGGAAAGCAACAAAGGACAAAGCAGAGGCTTAATGGTCTCAAAGCTGGACAGACGGAGCCTCAAGGCTGACGGGTCTCAGGCCTTGCCCCTCCTGCTAGACCCATGAGGGTCACTGTGCCTGGAAGATAACGGCCGAGGACACCTGCCTCTACCTCCCAATCTCCTTATGTCTTAAACTGTAAAAAAGCAACATTACCTCCACCTCCCCACTCTTTGCTAAGTTCTGCTTCTGTAAAATTCTGCTTGCTCCCCCACCCTGGCTAAAGAACAGATAAATATGAGAACAAACTTAGAAACAGGGCTCAGACTCTAGAAGGTGACATCCTCTGGGCCCACTAGCTAGTGAACAAACTTGCCTATCCCTTCAATTTTCTGAGTGCCACTCTCTTCCTTGGTCTGCTGCCCTCTGAGTGCCATTTCAATTTGAAAATGAAGGGTGAAGAGGGTTAAGCAAAGAACTGGCTCTGTAGGGTGGACTAGGGCCAAACAGGAAAGGACAAGATGAAAGCAAAAATAAAAGTCCTAAAAGTGTAGGAGACACAGTGGGCTATCGTGAGGAGTCAAGATCACGACACTTTTACGCCCTCCACATCTCCTGGAAGCCCACGAGAAGTTCCACATACGGGGTCCTGAGAATTATTTGACGGTGTCTTGGAATCTTGTCATTGACAAGTCTCACTTATTTTTCCCAGTCAGCTTTGCCTCACCCTACCTCCTGTATTACACACACAGAGACCCTCAAAAGAGGCTGGGAGATTAGGAGTTCAAAGCATCTAAGGATATCTGCCCAGCCATTAAGTCTACCAAGCAGAGATTCAGTGGCTGTGTGACAAAGAATGCAGACAAAAGAATTAATGTGTCTGTAATCCCAATACTCCAGGAGGCTGAGGCAGGAGGATCAAGTTGAAGCCTAGTCTGGGCAATTTAGCAAGTTAGAAAGAACTTGTCTCAAAATTAATTTAAAGATAGGGGAGAAGGGAGAGCTGGATGTGTAGCTCAGCCTTGGGTTCAACCTCAATGCTGAAAAGAAAAAACCCAGGAAAATAGCTTTTAACAAAACCCAGAAAACCTTGGAGGGATCTGATTTCCAGAGCTTCCACATTATTTTAAACGTTTGGTTTTCAAGTCAGACTTGGTGGTACTTGCTTGTAATTCTAGCACCCAGGAGGCTGAGGCAGGCAGATTGCCACAAGTTCCGGGCCAGCCAAGGCTACATAGTGAGTTCAAGGCCAGCCTGAACTCATAGTGAAACACTGTCTCAAAAAAGAAGAAAAAATAGTTCAGTTTACAACAAAACTAAGAACACGTAAAAAAGATGGTAAAGTGTGCCCCATACAGGGGAGGTAGAAGCAGTCAATAGAAACTATACCTGAGGGAGCTGGGGATTTAGGTCAGTGGTGCCTCACCTGCCTCGGAAGTGCAAGGTCCTGAGTTCGATTCCTCGCACTGGAAAGAAAGAAAGAAAAGAGAGAGAGAGAAAACCATACCTGAGGAAGCTCAGATAATGAACCTGCTAGTCAAAGGTTGTATTATCAGCTGCTATATAGTCAAAGAATGAAAGGAAACTATACGTAGAGAATTAAAAGAAAGTATGAAGACAAGTTGTCACCAAATAGAAAAAAAAATTTTTTTTGAGACAGGGTCTGTGTAGCCCAGGCTGGCCTTGTACTCATGGTGATCCTGCCTCAGCCTCCTGAGTGCTGGGATTATAAATGTGTATCACTGTGCCTGGCTAAGAATATTAAAAACGAAGTAAAAATTATCTTTTCTCCAAAAAAAGAAAGAACCAAGTAAGGCTGAGTTGCGCTTCCCCCAAACTCCTATGTGGAAGCCCTAACCCTCAAATGATTGTATTTGGAGACAGCTTTTAGGAGGGGAAGTCGAATGAGGTCACAGGGATGATGTCCTGGTCTGACGGCACTGATGGGTTCACAGGAGAGGAGGAGGTCTCTGCCTTTCTCCAGGTATACAACAGAGAAAGGCCCTGTGGGAACACGGAGTGAAGGCAGCCATCTGCAAGTCACGGAGAACGCCTGCACCAGAACCTGACCATGCTGGCTCTGGGACTGTGGGAAAATAGATTCCTGTTGTTGAATTGCTTAGCTCTTGGTATCTTGGTGTGGAAGCCCTAGTGACTGAACAGAACATGGGAATTGCTGTAACAAAGACTCCTCAGAGCAGGGCATAGTGGTGCATGTCTGTAATCCCAGCACTCAGGAGGCTGAGGCAGGAGGATGTCCATTACAAGGCCAGTTTTTGGACATAGTGAATCCTTGACCAGCCTGGACTATGCAATGAGACCCTATATCCAAAAAAAAAAAAAATCGTCAAACTTGAATACAGCTCAAACAATATTATCCAGTCTAATGAACCGAAAGAAAAAAATGAGGAAAAATGAACAGAATCTCACATCTATGAAACATTATTAAGGGTACCAAAATACACATAATGTGAATCTCAACTGCACAGGAAAAGGGCAGAAGTAGTATCCGAAGAAATACGGACCAAAAAGTCATCAAATTTGCTGACAAGCATTAATCTGTACATCCAAGATGCTCAATGAACACCGAGAGGGATAAACTAAGGAGATAGATACAATACCTAGATATATCACAATCAAAAGGCCAAACGACAAAGAGACGTCAGGTACCATGGCAACACCTGTGATCCCTCCATTCTGGGAGGCTGAGGCAGGAGGATCGCAAATTGGGCAACTTAGAAAGACCTTGTTTCAAAATAAAAACTAAAAAAGGCTGGGAAGTGAAGTTTCTTGCCAAGGGCCTGGGTTCAATTCCCAGGACAACCAAAAATAAAAACAAAGACAAAGTCCGAACTGTGAGGAGTTGTTCATGATGATGGGAACTGTGTTTGCGCCGATGCCTTCGGTGTCACTGCACACATCTGGACACGTTCAGAGGCTTAGGACGACACACCAGAGGCAGGTTCACTACATGCTATAGGTTATCAAGAAAATACAAACAAGAACCACAATGAAATACCACTCACACCCCCTGGGATAGCTAAAAATCAAATAAAAAGACAAAAATCCAAATGCCAACAACTTGTGGGGCAGATCTAACTTCCACTCGCTGTGGGCTACAAGATGGCGCAAGCATTTCCGACACCAGTGTGGCAGTTTCCCAGGAAGTGACTACAAAAGCCTCCTCTGAGACTGAGTAATTTCACCTCCAGGCATTTACAAGAGCATGAACACACGTGCACAAAACGAGAATTGCAAAGGAACGCTCAGAACCGCTTTGTACATCATTGTCTCAAAAATATTCTGCTGTGTGTTATGGTTTAGATCTGAAACATCCCCCCAAATTCTCCTGTGCCTGGAAAGTGATCAGACCCTGAGACCACTGTACTGACCAGCGGATCAGGTCACTGATGAGCTCATAGCCGACTGCCGTCCGGAGGCGGGGCCTGGGGTGTGACCTGAAGCTGTGTTCTAGTTTGTCTTCCTCCTTTCTCTCCCTCTCGTGGCAATGAGTGGCTTCTCTCCACCTGGCCCCTCACCGGTGCATATCTACCTGCCTTGAACCACCGGACTCACCCACCTTTAGAGTGAACCCACTGAAACCGTGAACCAAACAAGCCTCTCCTCCTTTAAGTTGTGGGCGCTCCCAATAGCTTAACTTTGTTTCGGTTTATATGAGAGAGAAGTGGTCTGGGTCGCGAAGGGAGAGGGACTTAGAAAAGAGAGACATAAAACAGCAAGGCACAGGGGTCAGAGCTTCAAGGAGCTAAGACAAACTTTGGGGTTTTTTTTTTAGCCAGCTTTTAAGCAATTAGAAACAGGGAGTATGTGCATTCGCCTACAAGTCACAACAGTGCATTTTGAAACTATGTAACAGAGTTCTCATGGGGACAGCAAGAAATCACCTACCATCAAGGACCGTAAACATCCGGGATCCCACAGGGGCAAGTCTGGGAGGTTATCTTTAACCTCGTGTTACTAGGTCTTCCTAAGGACACCGAGTAACGCAACTGCACAGGTTCAACCAGCGTTCACGTGTCCAGAGACACCTCCTTCATCTCCCCCACTTTTTTTTAAAAAAATTTAAATGCAGTGCAAGCAAAACGTGAGCTGACTGTTTAGGCGAGTTAATTTTTAATTTTTTTGCAGGCAGAAGTATCTTATAAAAACGAGAATACAAATAATCATCAATACCACAAGTGAACTCTCAATACTATCTGTTAAACTCTGAACAAAGCCTCTGTGGTCGAGGTCTTATAGCTCTTCAGCTCTCTCTTCTGTCAATCTCTCTGAAGCTAGAGGGCAGTTTTTCATCCAATGTGTCAAAATCTCTGTCTGGAGAGTATTTCTATCTAAGCTACTTTGGGAAGGATGAAATTTCACGTATATGGCGTCTCACTATATTTATGCGGTGTTATATAATAACTGGTAATATTTCAATCACATTTTAACATGAGTTGTTTTTGGAGACTGACCAGTCGATCTCTCCGCCATTTAACGGCCTGTTGTAAACTTTTAACTTCAGCGTTTAAGTTTTGGTCGATTTGAGCTTGTGTTGCCCACAATTCGTGAGAATTTTTGGTCTAATTGCGTGCATAGCCATGTGTTTGGGCGGCGGTTCAAAGCACGACACCTGCTGTAGCCACCATTGTGGGAACAGCAAAGAAGTCTTACGGTAAGCAGCAACAATCTATTTAATAAATTGCTTTCTTTTTAACAATTTTTGCATAACTTTAATCATTCATCTGGACATAGGACTTTTTTCTCGTGGCGGAGTGAAATTTATGGGCAACCAAGTGTGGTTTTTAGCTTTTAAAATCAAAACACTGCTCTTGTCGCCTTTGCCTTTGCTGCCTCGTGTGTGCACCACGCTGTTTCTGTCCCGCGGTGCTTGTTTGCCATCCCAGCCTTGGAGCCAGCCAACTGTGGACTGAAACCTCCAAGAAGCCTCCTCCCTTGTGCCTGGGCCCTGCTCCCTGCAGCCTTCTTGTGGCTGAGACACAAAGCCTGGCCCCTGCAGCTGAAAGGAAAAGAGGCTTATTCTGGTGCACAGTGACAGTCACGGTCTGCTGGTTCCCGGGCAGAATCCTGGGTCAGAGGAAAAGCTGCTCGTGGCTGGCATGGTGGACAGAAAGGACAGGAAGGAGCCGCTCAGGGAGAGAAACCTTCCAGGCCACACCGCCGGGGACCGCCGCTTCCCACCAGACCCTGTCTCCTAACAGCAAGTCGGCTGTGAGCCCCGTAATCCCGTCACCTTCTGGAGGTCCTCCAGGTCTAAACCGTAACAACAAGCAAACCTGCGGGGGAGAAAGTCGTGACTCAGGGGTAGAAAGTCAGAATCGAGCATCAGTTTGGAAGCAGCGTGAGTTTCCTCATTGTTTGCCCCAGGGAAGGCTTGTGGCCAACACAATTGTCAGGAGAGAGACGGGAAGCCCTGGATTGTCACCGTCCCGTTGATTCCGTGGGAGAAGGTTGCACTCAGTCTAAAGGTACTGGAGGGCCCTTGTGTCTGCACGTGTGGCTCCGGCTCATTGCGATGATTTTCTTCTCGGAGACGCTGCAGTCTTCCGTCTTTCTCTCAGCCTGAAGCCCCAGCCTCGCCCCAGCTCGCTGACGCCGCACACAGTCACCACGACAGGATTGTACTGTGTGCCCAGCCCCGGGCTCCAGGAGGCCAGCGGCGGATGGGGCAGAGTCCCTGACCTCCCGGAGCCTCTGGCAGGGGACAGTCACGGCAGACCGACACCGTGTGACAAACATGAGAGGAGACTTCCAGTTGGACACCATGAGTGCCAGAAGTAGGGGCTCGTCACCCAGGCTGCAGGGCAGCTGAGGGACAGTGTCCCCGAGCAAGTCACGTTGGACCTGAGGATGTTTTCAGTTTACAATGCAGGCAGGCCGGGTGTGGTGGCGCACGCCTGCAATCCCAGCATTCAGGAGGTAGAGGCAGGAAGATTGCAGCAAGTTCGAGGCCAGCCTGAGCTACATAATGAGTTCAGGCCCAGCCTGAAGTACAAAGTGAGATCCTGTCTCAAAAAAAAAAAGACTGCAGGCAAAGGGAGGCACAGCCGGCTATGCAAGATTGTATAATCTGTGCAAGATTTTTATCCTTCATAGTTGTGGGCCCACCTTCCTGTTCTTCGGGAACCCTTCTGTGACTGCAACAGCCCACGAGGATGCATGTGTCCCCTGAGCTCCTCCAGTCCTGAGAACTTAAATCACACTTTGTAGTGCACAGTAACGGCACTCCAGACAGCTCACTGATGAGGTTCCAGGTGTCAATACATATTTGAGAAAAATTCCAGCCTCCCAATAGGCAGAAAGACAAATGAAGACAACACATTTTCACCAAAGTCTCCAACATGAAAAGATAAACATGTAGCATAAGGCTTGGATGTGGGGAACGGGGACCTCACAGAGTGCTGACGGCTGGTACCTTGGTACAGCACCTGGAAAGGCACCCAAGGTGGCTCTAAAGAGCCTGAATAATTTCTTTTTCTTCTTTTTCTTTCTTTCTTTTTTTCTTTCTTTTTTTTTTTTTTTTTTTTTTTTAAGAGCCTGAATAATTTCTTTTTCTTCTTTTTCTTTCTTTCTTTTTTTCTTTCTTTTTTTTTTTTTTAATGAGGCAGAGTCTCACTATATAGTTCAGGCTGGCCTTGAACTCACCGTGTAGCCCAGGCTGGCTTGGAACTCAGGGCGATCCTCCTGCCTCAGCCTCCCGAGTGCTGGGATTACAGGCGTTTCCATTCTTAATTTAACTAGTAGTGGCAGTTGCACTGCTGAGAGATAATCCCAGGAGTGAGCAGAGGCATGGGGACTTTTTCACGAAATCATATTAAGCAACAAATTAGGGTATGCAGATTATGCACTACACAGTTCATTTCTATGAGTTATACATTTGTACATCTGTTTTTCTTTCATTTTCTAAGGGAATTTTTAAATGAATGATTTTGGCCTCACACATTTTGAATTTATCATATTCCTTACAAGGAGCATTAAACAATCAAGGAAAAAGCCCTTGTGACACATGAAATGATGGAACCAAGTAAATCCACAAATAAACTTTGGGAGTCAAAGGGTCAAAAAAAAAAAGTCAAAATACTCTTTTGGGTCAAATTAATATTTAGACTGGTATTTAAACATGTGTGTAGTTTGCACCCACTACATTTAATACTTTTTAAAGTCTCATTAAATTGTAACTCACCCACAGCGAGAACAAAGGGTAACTTAACACATCCTGTTAAATAAATGGAACTATTATAAGTAAGCTAGTAATCAAACATGGAATATTTTGATCTTGAAAAATTGCCTTTTCAGGTTGTCATTTTTTTGAGTCCCTACTGGCAATTTCCACAGTTTTCATTGTTCCGGATCTCGTGGAACTCTTTCTTTATTGAGCAATCTTGGCCGTGAGGTGCCAGCCCTCTCGTGCCTAGCCATTAGTCTTTGATGTGTAGTAAACACAGAAAGTCATTTACCCACCATGTATTATTTTAGACTACCTCAGCAATATAATCACACACAATCTTACTGACATCATCAGAGCAATTGTTAAGAAATTTATCATGGGGTCTCTAATCAACCACAGTATGATTAATTAAGTATATGATTTTTTTATGAGGTCTGTGACCCCTGGTCTACTGTACAGGTGAGAAAGCATAATGTTTATATGAAATCGTTGGACATTTTGGTTTCTGTCCCTTTCTCTCAAGAGTCAGTAATATTTTGTTTTTTGTTATTATTGTTTTGGTTTGGTTTGGTTTTTTGAGGCAGGGTCTCACTATGTAGATGAGACTGACCTGGAACTCATTATGTAGCCCAGGCTGGTCTCGAACTCACAGCGATCCTCCTGCCTCAGCCTCCCCAGTGCTGGAATTACAGGAGTGCACCACCACACACGGTTTAGTGGTGTTTTTCTGTTTTTTTTTCTTTTTTTTAGTGAACACTAGTCCTGAAATCGGTCCCATCAAAGTCCTTGTTTTTTATTTGCCAGAAGGCTGTATGCCCAGACCTGCTTCTGCATTTTTTGTTTTTGTTGGTGGTGGGGTTTTTTGTTTTGTTTTGTTTTTGATACCTGGGATGGAATTCGGGTCCCTGCAAAGCAGGTGGCGGAACCACTGAGCTAAATCCCCGGCCCCCTCGCTTATGTGTTTTTAAACACGCAGCGCCAGCCCCCACACACGAGGGCAGAGTGTCATGCCCCAAAGACAAATTTAGTTCTCAGCCTTCCTCATCCGGGCGTTCTGAAAGTCGGTTTCCGCATGGAGCTGGGGCCCGATTAGAATCATTAATATAAACCAGTGGGGCATCTTCAGCCCAATCGACAGCCTGCGGCATGAGTGGGTGAGGAATGAAAGCCCAACAAACAAAAGAATGATTGCTCGGGCACTCACCGCTGAAGGCGTCACAGCCGAGAACACATTTGCTGGAGTATGGGCAGATTTTGTTGTTTGTAATACGCGCAAGGCTCGCTGCGTCAGATGTTTTATCTGCCTCCAGGTCGGAAGGGTTGTACTTGCCCTTTGCTTTTTCTTTCTCTTTCTCTTATTTTTTAACCGCAAGGCAGCCATCTCCTGCCCCAGTGGTCTGTGACTGGTCGTAGGAGGAGCTGTCACCAATCTGGATGGTTTTGGAATCCGATCCCAGGTACCTCCGGGTTTGATTTTTTCAGGAGGAAGTCACAATTGCTCACTGGATCTGTAACGACACAACCATTACCCCTACCGACTTCAGTGTGCCTGATTTCCATTGATCATCTACATATTTATAAAGGACAGGGCTTTGTTCCTCTTGTGTTGGTGGGGAGAAATGTTTTTCCCCTCTGGTGAGAATATGACCCTGGGGCAAATTTTTAAAATTAAGGGTAAATGTGCAGTTGCTTAATGAGTTCTAGGTGTTGCTCCCCCCCCCATTTTTTTTTTTATAGTTATAATTTTAGTGTCTGGTGAGCTCGTTTAACCATATCCTGTCCCTGAGGGTTACAGGGTCTACCAGTAACATGATCTATATTCCAATCAAAAAAGAAAAGCTGAAGCCTTTGGTTAACGTAAGATGGAGCGTTATCTGTTTTATCTTGGAAGGGACACCCATCCCCAGGAAACATTTTAGCAGGTGTTGAATAATGTCAGAACCCTTTTTACCAGAACATGGAGTGGCCCAGATAAAGCTTGAATAAGCATGCGCACAAGATGGGAAGCGAGTAGTGTCTATTTGTGAAAGATCATCTGAGGGAAGTCTCCAGGCGTTTACACCTGGTGGGCCCTCTACTGTATGTAAAGGTTTACGCACAGGACAATTTCTAACTATTTTATGTGCTTGGTTCATGGGAAGAGCCCACAGTTGGTGTAAACTAGAAACATGATTATGGAACTGTGCAAGCTCTTGTCCTGGAGAATCAATCCATAACACCCTTGTCAGTTTATCTGCTTGAGCATTTCCATGAACTGAGGGGCCAGGCAGGTTAGAATTTGCTCTGATACAGTTATAAAAAATAGGATTAGCTCGGCGTGGTGGCGCACGCCTGTAATTGCAGCACTCGGGAGGCTGAGGCAGGAGGATCGCTGTGAGTTCGAGACCAGCCTGGGCTACATCGTGAGTTCCAGGTCAGTCTCAACTACATAGTCAGACCCTGTCTCAAAAAAAAAAAAAAAAAAGAGAGAGAGAGAAGAGAGCATATTAGACCTAAATACAGAGATAGAGATTTTGAAGGATTATGTCAAAGGTGAACCCATTCAACAGGAGAATCTTTCTGTGTAATAATATCTGTGGTCAAATAGAGAATAGCAAAGGTAAGCAGTGATACAGGTAAAGAAAGATCAGTGCAGGAGACAAAAGCATCTTTAAGGCGTTGGTCTCTGAATTGAAGCTGTCTCGGCTTCAGAAGATGCTCGTCGTGGACCCCCTAAGGCAGAGTCTCCCTGCAGAGTGCTAAAGAAATTATGTTAGCGAGTAGGAGGGGATGCGAGAGTTGGATGGACCCAATTTATGTCCCCCAGGAGTTTCTGAGAATCATTTACCGTTTTAAGAGCATCGCTTCTAATTTGGACACTCTGAGGTTTTACCAAGGAATATCTTATATAATATACAGGTTTAGCTAAGGAATATCCCAAGTATTTACAAGCAGGAACAGTTTGGATCTTATCTGGTACAACAGGCAAACCATACTCAGAAAGCTGTGGTTGCCTTAAAAGCACTCTCCAATGCCTGTGGCGGAGCTGCTGAAAAAGTACCATCCCTACAGCGAATGACCTAAGCAGGAGAAAGTCGTTCACGAACGGGAGGTAGAACTTTTTCAACACAGCACTGACACACGGTGGGTGAATTCAACGTCCCTGGAGGGAGAACCTTCCACGGGCCTCTGAGCAGGAGCAACCTGGTGAACAGTGGGAACAGTAACAGCAAGGCGTTCACCCTCTGTAGAATGTAAGGGAACAGCATGAGAACAATCCTGGAGCTCTATAATGATTGTATCGCATTCCTTGGGTATCATGGTCGGCGGTGGGAGGCCAGGTTGTAAGGCCCCCATTGGGTGGGTCTTTTTATTTACTTCCCAAAGACCAGTAAGCACCTTCTATTTACTAGAGTTTTTCTGTATTACAAACACAGGAGAACTCTAAGGGGAAAAAGAAGTCTCAGTACGTCCCAGTTTTAATTGTTCTTGTGCTAAAGAGTGAAGAGCCTCCGATCTGGATTTTTCAGGGGCCTCTGCTCCATCCAGACAGGCTCATCAGAAATCCACTGCAGAGGAACTGGTTTCATCTGAGCAGTGGCCCCTCCTAACATGCGCACCCAGAGCTTTTCTATCGTTTTTATGACAAACAGCAATAGGCTGTGTAATACCGTCTTCACTTTTTCCCAAGCCTTTCCCTGGTGTGCATCCCGTACGGTGCAGAATTTGTTTGCTTGAACAGATTCGAGGGGATGATCGAACCGGCACCCCATTGTTGAAGAATTGTCTCCGCCCCACAAATTAACGGGGACAGAACTCACCAGCGGTTCTACTGTGCCGTGCTGTCCACCAGGGCCCACGCATCTGCGGATTTTAGAGCTCTGAAAAACTTCCCTTGGTTGAAACCCGACCGACTCCCTCTAATGGAGAGTCGGGAAATTCAAGAGCCCGGGCCTCAGGCCACTGCCGTTTAGGAGAGCAGTGGTCACAGCTGCTCCTGAACTGACCATTCCCGTGAATTCCTTTCCTTCCCGTGAATTCCTTTCCTTGCTTCAAAATGTCCGTAAGAGGCCGATCATTGCGTTGCGTTGGAGCAGCCCAGGCAACCACTTTTTTTTTTTTTTTAATCTGTACTGCTGAACCCTCCCCTCCTTTCTACAGGAGCGAATCCTATAGGACAAAAAGGGAGTAGGAGAAACCGAGCAATTTTGTCCCCAGGATGAAACGTCCGAGGCACAGGGGTTTCCGCCACTCCTGGAATCTCACCGGTATGATCTGAATCTGCCACGCCAGGAACAACTGGAATCCCTTTCATATTTAAGCTGGACCGCCCCAAAATGAGTCCCAACGTTGACTCTGGCTGAGGGGCCCAAAACCCCCACAGGGACTCGTACCCTACCTTGCCCGGGATTGACACTGATAACGTGTGCAAACCCTTTCATCTGCTGCTGCCCTCCGGGGGCGGGGGGCTGAGTGATCAAACTGGGGGCGGTGGCTCCGCTCTGTGTTGACTGAGGGGCATCGATCTGCACGGCCCGGTCCCCTTCGTTCACTGGGGCCCAAGGCCGGCCCGCATCCCGTTTCCCTGGTTTGATCCAAGTGAGGTCCCCTGTGCAGCAAACTTAGAGAGACACTCTTTTGCCCGTGATGTCCTTTTGTGCAGTGGGGACACAGACCAGGCTTACGTGTTTCTTTTGGCTTAGGGGACACTGGGCTGTCTCTTAGGGCCACGGCTGTCCTTGTGATGATCACCAGGCTTTCCTGACAGTCTGCGTTTGCGTTTTCGAAAGCAAGTTGTCCTAATAAAGCCTCGGCCGTGCCGAGTGACTCTCTCGTCTATCTGTAGGCTGTTGTTAATTTTGCAAGAAATAAGGTTCGGGAGGTCCCTGAAATCTTTTCACATAACTCTGACCTTGCTCACCTGAGGGCATCCATTTCTCCCAAGCTTCTGCTTCAGCTGTCAGATGGCCCCTTGGGGTATTTGGCACCGTGTATCTACATCCTGAGATCCTCCCGTGCCCAGCAACATATCAAAAGTAATCACTGCCAGCTGCATTCATACAAGTTTCAGTGCGAGCGCTCTCAACCAACTACCTGTGAAACGCAAATAGACCTTTGCCAGACAAACAGGAGAGACCGGGTTCGGATCAGGTGGGACCCAGTCTGCTCGGCCGGCCCAAGCCCGAGCAAGGAGGCCCTTAGGCAGATGCAACCTCTTTCAATCCCTCAACCACCTGATAATTGAGTCTCACATGCGGGGGCTGGTTGGTTCCACAGTCTAGGAAGAGCCAGCCCTATCTCCGGGTCAGTTCGCTTTTGGAAAGCCCTCTCCACAGGCAACAGAGCCAGAGGTCTTTGGGGCTGCGATTCCTCCACCTTCATCCTCCAAGGGTAAAGCACGAGGCCCTCCCGGGGAAGGATCTTTGGCCCTTCCAAGTGAGCCTTCTTTAAAGTACCAGCACCTAACTCATATTCACGAGCCGAGCCTCAGCGACTCGATTTCTGTCCTGTTTTGTTTTACTCTCACTTTCTTGCAGTGGCTCCAAGATGACTCCTTCCATGGGTCTGCGGTTCCACTTAGCAGCCATCCTGATGGAAATAACTTTGGGAGGATCTCTGAAGTGTTTCAGAAATTTACAGAGTTTCTTCTTCAAAGAAAATGACAGGGAAGTTTTGTATAACTCCATAAAAAGCATATCCTGCAGCTCCTCCGTCGACTGCCGAGCCAAGGATGTTTCATTTTTCTCAGTAGCATCTAAAATGTTGACTTCATAACATTGAACTGAAAGGTTAGACTCATTTACACGGCAGAAAGTACCTGCCAGATAGCAGCACATCAATAAAACTCTCTCTCTGATAATGTCCTGAGCGGATTTTCCTTTCTTTTGTTCTTTTTTATTTCAGTTAAAGTAAAATGTCTGCCCATAGTTTGAAAAAGCGCCTCGAGGCCTCGCATCCAGAGAGCCAGCCAAGTTCTGTGTGGTAGAAAAGCAGTACGCATTTTGCTCTTATATCTTGATGAAAATACTTTCAAATGTGTTTAACTCCAAGACCTGGCTCCTTGATGACATTTATGGCTGTTGACAAAAGTTCTTCTTCAGGAGGACTCTTTGTTGTCAGTGCATGTCTGTAAAAACAACAAGAAAAAAACAATGACGATGCTAACGTGCAAAGTTTGCCCTCTCTTTAGAGTAGCAGAGCCCCCGTCAGGCTTAGCAGGAGGCCCATCTGTGCAGGGAAGGAAGGCTTTCTTTCCAATGTTGTGTTTGGCCAGGAATCTCTTTGCTATTTCCAAAATCTTCACAGCCTTTGTACCTCAAGGAAGGGCTCACAAAATAAATTTCTTCAGGAAAAAAAAGTCGGGGAGCAGGCTACACGGAGAGAGAACTGTCAGAAGACCAATCTCACTCAGGTGCCTCTCAGGCTGGATTCTCTCCTCTTCCAATTCAGCCGATATCATACGTAAGTTCTTAGCCATTTTCTCACCCCCCCCACCCCACATAGCACTTGGGCTTTTGCGTCCTATAATATCCAATAATAGAATTGAAAGGATGTAATACACAATTTTAGTGTTCATCTTTTCCTTTCACGCGCTATTTTAAATATTTTGTAAAAACCATAAAAATGAAGCTAAAATAAAACATGCAATTTAACGATTTGTTTTAACTTTTTAATTTTGGAATCAGTCCAAATTTAGAGAACAGTCCCAAGAATAACAAAGAACTTCCATATACCCTTAACCTAGATTCCCCTAATTGCTAACATTTTATATTTACTTTTTTTTTTTCCTCATTGAGTTTATTGGTACGTTTTAGGTGTACGGTACAGTTACATTCATCATTGGGATCTTGTACCTTTCGGGACAGGTCTTGCTTCTCATTTTTTCCCCTTGTTACATTTACTTTATTATTTTCTCTGTCGCTCTGTCTCTCGCTCTGTCTCTCTCTCTACACACACACACATACACACACACACAAACACACACAATTTATCTATATATATTGTACATAGATTTATCATCATTTTAACTACACAGTTACCTCTCTATACAATGCATATTGTTTCATGAGTCATTTGAAAGTAAATCACACAATTTAAATGCCGCTTCATCCCTAAGGACTGTTTAGGTAATGAAAACAGTTTCTATTTCACCAGATGTCCAATAGGGCAATGTCTTCTGTAGAAAACCCTCTCTTCGGGGCTGGCACGTGGCTCAGTGGTACTGTCGGCCCGTCACAGGCAGGGGCTGGGTTCCACTTCCCGGTGCCACTGCGACGCTAATCCTGACCGTCAGCTTCATCGGGTGAGGAGACACCTGGCAGATGATAGCACACACGCTCTGGGTGGGTCCTGGTGGTGCAGTCCCTCACTTCTTTCCATGATTCTGGACACAAACCAGACTGGACGAGAACCAAGTCGAATGCAATGGTTAGGTTCACTGTTGACCTTATGGGGGAGTTTGATTCAGTTCTTGTGCGGTTCACTTTGCAACCAGAATTGTGGAAAGAATTAAATTCATGAACCGAAGTGCCACCTGTGTATAGACTCACTCTGTCTCCCTGGTGCTACTTCCCCACCCTGCTTCCCCCTACCATGAACTAAGGAGATTTGGTCCTCCACACCCCTCCGCCACGACTTCCTGTCTTGGACCCAACCGACCATGGACTGAACCTCCTCAAACCGCGAGCTAAATCAAACCTGTCCTGTAAGTTGTGCCAGATGTTGTGTCCAGCAACACGAAAGCTGACAAAAATACAATCACAAAAATAGTATTTTTCATTGTCTTCCAACAGCTAAGACTATGATGCGTTTGGATGTAGATCTTTGTATTAACCCTTCTTGAGGTTTTCCACACCCCTGGATGTATAGATTGCTGTTTTCAGACACTGGGAAGCTGTTGGTCCTTTTTTAAAAGTCTGCTCTCTTCTGTCCTCTCCTCTCCTCTCCTTTGGGTAATCCCATTAGACACAGGTGCTTACGTCGATGGTGTCCTACAGGTCTTTGAGCACCATTTATTTTTCTTTTTTTTTTTTTTTTTTGGTACCGGGGATCGAACTCAGGTCCTTGCACTTGCAAGGCAGGCGGTGGAACCACTGAGCTAAATCCCCGGCCCTGTTTATTTTTCTTAATGTATTTCCTTTATATTCTTCAGATTGATTTCTATTAATCTATAAAGTTCACTGATTCTTTCTCCTGCCGTCTAGAATCTGCTAACTTCTGATAATGAATTGTCCATCATTAAAAATCTTTTCTTGGTGCTGAAGATGGAACCCAGGACCTCACACGCACTGTGTATTCTACACAAACATGTGGACACAGATATCTGTCCTTGCGTTAAATTCTTTTTGCCAGATTCCAGAAGAGGATTTACGCCTATACTGTCTTACGTTCCCAACTACAATGCAGAAGGGTCCCAATTTCTCTATATCCTTGCCAATACTTATTTTCTGTCATTTTGCTTAATTTGGTTTTTGCAGTACGGCGGGGGGGGGTTGTGGAAACCCAGGGTCAGTCTACCACAACTACATTGTTATTTTGAGGCGGAGTCTTGTTAAATTGCCCAGGCTGACCTTGAACTTGCAGTCCTCCTGCTTCAGCCTCCCAGACAGCTAGGACCACAGGCGTGTGTCACCACGTCAGGCTAAAAGCTTTAAATTTTTGTTTGTTTGGTTTTTTGAGACAGGGTCTCACTATGTAGTCCAGACTGCTCTGGAACTCACTGTGTAGCCCAGGCTGATCTTGAACTCGCAGCGATCCTCCTGCCTCAGCCTCCCAAGTGCTGGGATTACAGGCCTGCGCCACCAAGCCCAGTTTAAAAGCTTTTAATTTTGATGTAGTCCTACTTATCTATTTTATATTCTGTTTGTGCTTGTGGTCTGCGTGTCAGACCCAAGAAATCATTGCTAACTCCAATATCGTATTCGTTCCCCTCTTCTACTTTCTGGTAGAACTGTGTGGTTTGCAAAGACTTGAGCCAGCAGCGGAAACAACTCACACACAATTTTTGATAGAAATTCCCGGAAAACAACAAAGACATTTGGATTCTCCAAATGGGAAACACACCATCATTTGGTGGCTCTGTAATTACTACACTCAAGAGGTGCCCGAGGGCCGCATCACAAAAACATAAGTAGATGGAAGATTGTAATCATGGACTTTTTCCTGGTAGATCTAGTAATATCGTAGCTCTGGGGTAATGATAAGTAGAAATAGTATTTTGAAATAAGCACAGCTTTAATATGATATGAAAATAGCTATCATTTCTGTTGATGAAATCACAGCTACTACTACTGTTGCTGGTGTTTATTGCCTACTGTGGTAGTCATCCATTGCAGCATAAAACTGCCCCAGAACTCAGCAGCTTAAAACAACATTTATTTTTTTACTTTTTTTTTTTTCTGGTACCAGGGATTGAAATCAGGACCTTGTGCTTGCCAGACAGGTGTGGTGCCACTGAGCTAACACCCCCAGCCCCCCCCTTTTTTTTTTTCTTTTTGTTCATTTTGAGACAACATCTCGCTATGTAGTTCAGACTGACCTTGAACTTGCTACATAGTCCAGCCTGGCCTAGAATTTGCGATTCTCCTGCCTCAGCCTCCCAAATGTTACGTTTATTGGTGAGCACACCTAGCTCCCACCTGACTTCTGAGGGTCAGGAATACAGAACGGTTTTCACTTGTCAGCACTGGCTGAGGAGACCTTAGGAGGTTTAAATCAAGCTGGTGGCTGGGACTCAGCCATCTTAAGGTTTTGCAGGACTGAAGGATCCACTTCCAAGCTCATTCCTGTGTCTGCTGGCAGAAGCTTCCACTCCTCACTGAAACCTGTTTCATTCCAGGTGGCAATTTGTAATCCCAGCCTCCTTTGCTACTAAGTGTGGCCGACCATGTGACTATGTTCTGGCCAATGACATACACGTAGGTGTTGGATTATTGGAACTGGGAAGTCTCTCTCTCTTTTTTAGCGGTACTGGAGATAGAACTCAGGGCTTCATGCATGCTAGAAGTGCTCTACCTCTAAGCTACATTCCCAGCCCTTTTTATTTTTTCTCAGGATCTCATTAAGTTGCCCAGATGGCCTTGCACTTGGGATCCTCCTGCCTCAGCCTCCCCAAAAGCTAGGGTTACAATTTTATGCCATCACATCAGGCTTGGGAAGTCTTTTTTTGAAAGGCAGACAGTTGCTTAGGCTATGAGATAACCACTATGACACAGTATTTGTTTTGTTTTTTGGTACCGGGAATTGAACTTGGGTCCTTGTGCTTGCGAGGCAGGCGATGGAACCACTGAGCTAAAACCCGGGCATGACACAGTGTTAAATAATAGCAGAGCTTCCCTTCTGCTTCTTTTACATAGGGGAAATGGTTTAAGGGTATTAGCCTAAACTGATTCTGATATGCTTACATTATCTTGCTGCAACCTCAAAAAAAAAAAAAAAAAAAAACAGGAGGAAAGATTTTATCACCCTCAGTCCATAGAAAGGCAATCAGAAGACAGATGAGCAGACAGAAGAACTGATGCTCATGGGACTAGCAAAGGTATTTCCCTCCCAGCCAGTGCACACGCCATAGACTGCAAGGTTGTTTTTTAACACCAGCGATCTATGTTCCCTGCGATAGCAGAAATGGTAATAACAGCAATAGCTCCCTGGGCGTGGTGGTGCACACGTGAGATCCAGCACTCAGGAGGATGAGGCAGGAGGATTGCTGAGAATTTGAGACCAGCCTGGGCTATGTAGTGAGTTCAAGGCCAGCCTGAACCACATAGTGAGACCCTAACTCCAAAGTAATAAAATAATAATAGTAATAGCAGCAATAGCTAACAGTGAGCTCCTATGCCAACAGGTTACATTACCTACATTTACAGCTGAAGGATCTAGGGCTTAGGAAATTTAAATCATTTGCCTGTGACTCAAGCAGAGCTATAGATGACCAAGGCATGAAATTTAATTTTTTTTTCTTTTGGTGGCAATGGGAATTGAACCCAGGGAACACTGAGCTACATTCTGAGCTCTTTTTGTATTTTATTTTGAGATAGGACTAAGTTGTCTAGGAGGCTGGCCTCAAACTTGTGATCCTCCTGCCTCAGCCTCCTGGGTAGCTGGGATTACAGGCATGAGGCAATGACTGGCTGACAGGACCTCAAGTATACTTCAGAAAGCGCCCCAGGAGCTGGGGATGTAGCTCAGTGAAGCCATGACCAAGGCCCTGGGTTCTTCAGTTCCGAATACCATAGACACACACACACAGAGGCAAGCGCGCACAGTGATGTCTGGGTGGGATTGGGCGGGAAAAGAGCAAAGACCAGGTGCTGCTAGGGAGCCTCCGAAAGATTGTGAGGAGGAGGAGGAGGAGGGAGGCCTACGCTTTTGCTCCCTAACAGCTGACTTCGGGCTGTGTCATACGTGGCTCCATCTTGCAGGACGGACCCTTCAAGGCTTGGGGGCACCGCCCATGCTTCCCTCGCATGTAGGAGGGCCCAGGTTCGACCCCGGGACTGGAAAACAGATACGGGTCCTCAGCAGAGGTAAGGGTGCGAGGGTACATTTGCCTGTCCTTAGGGTTAGAGCGATCCCTCCAGGCTCCTCCCACACCGCCTCAGCCTCTCTGATGACCAGAGAAGCTCCCGGTGGTCCCAGACTTACAGAGAATCCCTGGTGGGAGATGGGAACTGCGGGCTCCCCAGGGCAAGAGGTAAGAGGCTGCCCCCCTTCCTCAGCGCTGAGCGTCGAGGGCTCACCCACATTCCACAGCAGGGCAGCCTTCCATCTCCTCGGGGAGACTGAGGCCCACAGAGGCTGGGGAAGAGGCTGGAGGTCACGGAGTAAGAGACTCAAAGCTCGTACTTTTTTTTTTTCATCACCGTATTTGCCGCCCACACAAGCAACGGTGGCTAAGTGCTGCTAACTTAGACCAAAAGAAGATATTTTGGAGGAAGAGAGTCAAAGTCACAGAATCGAGGCAAAACTGGACCAGGCTATGCCAGTCACAGAAATGGATTTTGTAGACGTCAATTAGACAAGGAAGATATTGAGAAGACTAAAAGGATGCATTTAAGGGAGTGGAAGAGGCCTGGCAGCTACATGGCCTGGAATTACGCCCCAAATCCTACACGGAACCAGTCTGTGGCAAGCGCAGCCCCAGCATCTGGCGCACGCCTAAACTCGCACAGCTCTTACCCTGGATCCTGGCAACACCACGAGGCCCACAACCATGAACACCTCTGGAAACCGGCCTAGAAACCGACTGCGCTGGTCCTGGAGTCTCTCCTCGCCAGCTTCCAGTTCCCAGTGTGGGTCTAATAAACGGACCCCAGCGATGCAGACAGCTCCAGCTGCAAGGCATGCTGGGAGCGCACGCATCTGGCTCCTGTGGGCGACGGGCCGGGCTTTGCCTGGTGAGGAGAGGGCTGACTGAACGTGCAAAAGTCGTTTCGGTGGTGGTTTGGGTGCTGGAGGCCCAAGAAGGGCAGATATAGGCGGGACGGTTGCAGGAAAAGGGTAAAAACCAGAGATTTAAAAAAAAATTATTAAAAAAATATACTTTAATAACAAAAAAAGCATTTATAAGAATGATTAATTTGTTTTTGCTGTTGCAGCTGAAAACCAAGGGGGAAAGAAATAAATTAAGGGGTATAATATGAATATATTACTCAAAGTGAAGACTTCCTATGAATTTATTAATATATTCTTATTTTAACATCTATATAGCCTTAAGCAGTGTAGCTACACACACACACACACACACACACACACACACACACACACACTTCACTGACCCTGCAGGAACCTTGTCCAGGCCCTGGGATCCCCTACTTTTGATTTATCAGCTTCCTCCTGTCTTCATTTCCCATCATAACCAATCCATTTTTTTTAATGGTACCAAGGATTGAACCCAGGGGCACTGTACCACTAACCTGCATCCTCAGCCGTGTGTGCTCATGAACCAAGGTGTGTATACACACACACACACACACACATTTTTTGAGACAAGGTCTCAAACTCGCAATCCTCCTGCCTCAGCCTCCAGAGTGCTGGGATGACAGGTGTGCACCACCAACCGTTTAGCTTCTCTCTCCTGCCACAGTGAGGACTCAGGTAACTGAAGGAGGAAGTGCAGGTACAGTGGGCAGCACGGCATCCATCCTCTCCCCGGCCGGGGATGAGGTCTGAGCCTCCGTCACCAGCAGCTAACAGTCAGCAGATATTTCATCAAGAAAACGGGGAATTCTGAAAGCGCTGGTGACTGCAAAGGTGCCAAAGTGTGGCCTCCCTTCATGGAAGGGATGGTTCTATTTGGTGACACCACCAGCATCCTGCAGATTCAGAGCTGCACAGAGGCTTTCTCACAGGGCCAGGACGGCCTGTGGGAGAAACGCTTTGGTAAGTGCCTGGCTCCCTGCGGGCCTGGAGGAAGCCAGATCCTTGTGTGAATGCAGCCACCACAGCTTACTTCCCTGAACGCAGGGCCAGAGAGCGAGTGCCCCGGGAGAGGCCCAGTGAGGAGCTGAGACTGAACACAAGAGAGGGTCAGCATGAATCCCCACAGGCCCAGGCTCCAGCCCTGCTGCCACCAAGTGAGGCCGGCTGTGAACACGCAGGGCCGCCACTTCCGCTGTGGCTCCCGAGGATGAAGTCAGAGTCCTCCTCGGTCTCGGGGCCCCTACTGTACAGGGTGGCAGTGCACAGTGCTGTGGGGTCTCGTCCTCAGCCTGAGGGCCCAGTCCCACCGCAGAGGTGACCCCGAAGCTACAGCCGGTGGAGGAGCTGGTCCCCGCCTCCTGAGGGGAGATAAAGCAGCAGCCTGAAAGGTTTGGGCTCTGGGGATCCCGTGATTGGAAATGCAGGCTTTGGGTCTGGGGTGGGCCCGGAGCAGCTGGCAGAATCTGCTACCCGTCCTGCCTGAACATGGTGTAGCAGGCAGCCACTGCTTCTGAGGAAGCTTTGCTGAGCCGCCTTTAACCTTCGCACTCCCGGGACATGGCCAAAGCAGCTTTTGTTTGTTTGATGCCACACCAAACACCTAGAGCAGCGTCTAGTTTTTTCAAAGGGGACATTCAGTAACCATTACTGAGCCGAATTTGCTGCAAGGCCGCCATAAGACAGAAAAGGCAGACCAGATCAAAGTCCTCACAGGACTGGGGGCAGAGGACAGTGGGGAGAGCGGGTCTGGAAACTGATCTGGGCCAGAATCGGGCAGCAAGCAGGCAAACTGGAGCGTAAGCGAGCTGAGTGCGGCTGTGAGGACGCGGCTCGGGGTGCTCCGGTTACGGCACCGAGCATTTGCTGAGCTCCCGGTCCGCACCCGACCTGTCTAGACCGGTGGGCTTTTCCTCAACGCCACAGCTCGTTATTTTCACCACCGCAGGCCCTCTTCTTCTGAGGAGCTGCCCATTCCTCCTGGCTCTACTCCATTTGCAAAACAGCCAAAGCAGGTGCGAGGTTTTCCTCTGAGTGAAGCTAAAATGTTCAGAACGGGCCTCGGCCCCTCTACCCAGGGCAGCACCGTGCACGGCTCAGGCCCTGCACGCCGAGGAGACCGTGCCGCTGGACAAGGGACAGGGCGACTGAGGTTCCCGTGGTCTTCTGAGGTGCTTTTAGATTAGGACCACAGAGCAAGTCAGAGTCGCCTCTCAATTTCAAACACAGCTGATCAGTTTCACCAGAGCCCAGCGTGGGCGTCAGATAAACACCCCGGAGGCACCCTTCGATGTGGGGTGGAGTGCAGCTAGAGGAAGGCAAGACTGAAACGCAAACAGGCAGTGCAGAGGCGTCCGTCCCACACATTCCTGTAGCTGCGGCTGCCTCAGAGGAGAAAGTGTGGGGAGAGAAGGGCTGGGGATAATGAGGAGATTCGGATCTCTATAAAAACAGAAGCTTCCAATCAGAGGCACAGATGACAGGGATCCAACCGTCCAGCCCACAGCGGGCAAAGTGCCTCCCCTGGGCAGTCTGACGCCTGGGACGAAGGAGGCCTAGCGGACCTGGAGTCCTTTCCAGGCTACCGTAACCAAGACGGATGCGGACGCCTGCGCTCAGCTGCCTAATAAAGCCAGAATGTGAATCAGCCCTCAGCCAGGCTTCTCCGGGCCCTGTTGGATAGGATGAGCCTTTAATTAGAGGCGGGCTGCACAGCAGTGGGCTCAGCTATGCTGTTGTGTGGTGCTTGCTGCAAGGCAGAAAAGTTACCGAGTATTTTATCTAGGCAAGCAAAATGCAGACGATGTTTAAGACCAGATATCTCTCCAGGGAAACAACATTCTGTAGCTCGGAGAAATAATGGAAGTTTGGGTGAATTTTTGGTTTGTCTTAAAAAAACAACACTCTGGCTTTTGTTTGCAAGCAGTATAGTAATCGGCTATATTTAGGCCTCACTCGGTAAGAATTTAGAGATGGAGATACATTTAGGGAGGAAGAAACCAAGTCCCAGAGAAGTGAGTAACCTACCCGTGGCCATGCAGCTAAAGAGCAGGGCTGGGACTAAAAGCCTTCTAGGCTGGCTTTTAAATTCCATGTGTTTATTATTCTTCATAGTAGTATGTCTTAGAGAGCTCACTCCTTTGAGCTGCAGGCTCTGTCGTTTTGTTTTTCGGTACTGAGGATCGAACTCAGGACCTTGCGCTTGGGAAGCAGGCAGCGGTACCACTGAGCTAAATCCCTGAAGAGCTGCAGGCTCTGAACAGAGCGGATGCAGCTGGCAGTGGTCAGTGCATGAGGTCGGCCACTCTCTGAGGAGTGTCCTCTGTCGGTATCCGTGCATGCTGTGCACTGCGCCGTTGTTTTACGAGATCTGGAGTGAGCTGGACTCCCACTGACAGTGGGCTGGAGAGCTGTGGCTGCAGCCTGGGCAGAATGGACAGGTGGCATGTGCGAGGGCCTGGGTTCAATCCCCAGCACAGGCGGCGGGAGTGAAAAGCAGGGTGGGGAAGGAAGTCACAGTGCAAACATACAGTGAGTAACAGGAGCTGCAAGAAAGAGAGAGGAAGTTCCCTGTGTCCTGACACGGCTCAAGCATAGGCCACATCTGAAAGAAAAGCAAGGTACAGAGCAGCAGTTTGGCATTTGTGCAAAAGAAGGGCAAAGCCACGCACGTTTTTGCTTGGGCATCAGAGAAAGTCTCTGGTGGGCACGAGGGGAATTGTAACAGCTGCTGCCTCTGTGGAATGGAGCAGTCACAAAGGAGAAGAGAGAGATCTCACTCTGTGTCCCTTGATGTCCTTTGATTTCAAACCACCAGAACATACTATTACCTGCTCATAAGTATCTATACTTTTAAAATTAATTCAGTGTGTGAACTTAAGACAGATAACATATGAAAACTTCTATATACCCATCCAATCATGTAAATCAGACACATGTGGGGGAACAGGAAGACCTAGCAAGTAGGTAGCAATCATTTTTTCCTACACAAATTATCATATTTGAGCTTTTTTAAATGCTCACAATTTAAATGTACTTCAAAATTATAAATAGTCCCAGCCAGCTGTGGTGGCACATGTCTGTCATCTCAGCACTTGGGAAGCCGAGGCAGGAGGATCCCTGTGAGTTTGAAGGCAGCCTAAGCTCCATGAGTGGGTCCAAAGTGAGCCTGACTCCACAGCGAGACCCTGTCTCAAAAATAAGTAAGTAAATAAATAAAAGTCCCTTGTGCCATTGCCTCATCGCTTAAACTCCCAAAGTTCAAAATAATCATAGGTTGAACAGATTCAACTTGAGAAAATGCACTGGGAATCAAAGTAGTTTCCCAAAGAAGGTGGCTGGCTTGTCATTTCTACTATGTACACTACTGCATTACGATCTTATAACAAGCTGGCTTTTGTTGCTTAAAACTTTCTACAGGATAGTAGTATAATACAGAAAAAAACAGTGTGGAATGAATCATAAATCCATCCTGATGAAGAAGATCAGAATAGAGAGAGAGCTACATTACATGCCACCATGAACTAAATCTGATAAGCGACCTGCACCTCTTAAGGGGGAAAATGAGAAACTAATTCAGCGGGAACAGATCAATGATATTTTTGCATGAGTTTCAAAAGTTCTAAACACCTTAACTATTCTAACATGTTGTAAGTCATTTGGAGTCTTAAATACTGTATTCAGCATTTCTTTTTTAACTTGCCATGAACTTGCAAGCCACAAAAAAGAAAAAATTAAAAAAACAACTTTTTTCCAATTCCATGTTCTGATTTAGGCGTATGAGAGAAGGTAAGTCAAAAGACAGTAAGAATCTCTATAGGCATGAAAGTTTCAATGAGGCCAAAGATTATAAGCACAGTAAGTCCCCAACTTACGAACATTTGAGTTGAAAACTTCCAGACAGATACAAGCAGACCTCGTATTGCAAACATTCGCAGGTACGACCACATCTCAGAAGTAGCTCACGAGTCTGCTGGACGCTGTCAGAGCTGTGCTGCTGTGTCTCACTATACAGTGGGACGGTGCTCAGTCAGAACCCAGGACGTCCGGAAGCAAAAGGAAAGCAGTGGTGATGTCGAGGGGGCTTCAGGAAGCACAAAGCAATAACCAGGGAAACAAAAGTGAAAATACTGACTGTACTATACCATCATTCAAGGTAAATAAAAGGAAAAATAGTTTACTGATAGTATTCTCATGTTTGGCATTTTTATGCTTTACACTGTATATCTGCATTAAAGGCATATAAGACTCACTTTATCAGAATTACAAACAAATCTGATTTACAAATGTTCCCTCGTTCATAAGCCGGGGACTTACTGAAATCTGTCACATTTTTATTACCAGGTTAAGTCTGAGATGACCCACTCTGGCTCAGAAATGTTAACTTTCAATGAGATTCATGATCTGATTCACTCACTCACTAGTTACTTCTGCTTGACTCATGTTTTCAACTTGGTTTTAACTGAGTCCTATGCTGTTTGAAGTGGCAGCATTGTATGCTGTCATACAGAGAACAAGCAACAACAGACCCAACCTCTGACAGCGCTCCTCCGGCCTCCTGCGAATACCAAGGCCCCTCGCCAACGATGAATGCCTCCGACAGGTCTGGCCCGGGAAGGTAGGGATGGGCCTGCCCACAAGCTACACCTGGAATCTTCCTACCACAGCAAGGACCTGAAGGCCAGCAGGCAAGAGGAAAATGGACCCCTCTGTCCTCTACAGCAAGGCGGTGAGAGGCCAGTGCCACCGGCAGTCCCCAGGCCCTGTGAGAACCCAACAGCGCCTGCTTTACCTGCCTGTCACGGGTCAGGCTCTCCCAGCAACTAGGAATGTAACAGAACTCAGGACCCAAGGACTTCCTTAACTCAGAAGGGTAGGAGACCGCTATCATACAAAGCAACGACGTTGAGAAAGACTGTCACGGTAACAACAATGTGCTCCATCCAATTTCCTGTGAACATTTCTAGGGCGGCCTAGCTGAGTTAAAAACCACCCTATGTCAGCTTACATGCTAGTTGAAACATTTCTAGAGCAGGTGTTTACTATAACAGATAAATAGCAGACAATACATCTGGACCTGTGCCTAAACATGAAAATGAGTCCACCAGCACGCTTTTTTTTTCTACTGCGGGGAACTAGGATTTCTCAGAAGGGGTGCAAATCAGTCTCCACTGAAGTAGTTCGGTTAAGGGACCCCACGGTCTTCAGGGAGCTCCTGAGCTCCCGGTGGAGGAGCCTTTCCACACAGAAGCCAATCAAATCTTCCCTGCCTATAGTTCTGCAGTTTTTAACCCAAGCCGACACATCTTTATCGCATCGCCAACAGCCAATTTGAATCCCAGTATCAAAACTTCGCAGTCCGTGCCTTCTCCGCAGAGGCTGGCGACAGGCGACTGCATCTTGGAAGGGAACTCAGAGGAAGGCCTGGGCGCGGACACAGGAGCTGGGCCTGCGGTGGCCACGCTCCGAGGGTGGCGGGAGCAGCTGCTTGTCCTGCTCGGCCTTGGCCAGGCACTGCAGCCGCCGGACCTCTGCCTCACTCTCCTCCTTTTTCCAAATCTTCTCAGGCGGTGGGTCTGGACATTCGCTGTCCATCAGCCCAGACTCCCGCACTCCACCCACGGCCCATGGCCCTGCCGCCTCCCCTGTACCCTGCCGCCCAGCCTGTGCCTGTGAGCCCACCCCAAGGACTCCAATCTTTTCCTTCTGTTCTGTTCCACAATTTTTATAAAGTGATTATAATAATATTTGTAAAATAATTTTTCTGTTTAACTTTACTTCCTCCTCCCCTACAGTATTTTTTTTTTCAGTGCTGGGGATTTAACACACAAGTGCTCTACCACTGAGCTGTATGCCCTCTACCAGTATTTCAATCAGTAATTATGGAGAGAAGACAGAAAAGACGACTAGGGACTCCAGAATTAGTAGCCAGAGCATATTCAGAACAGAAAACTCCTGCCATCTCTTACAGGTTGCCAAGTTAGTAGTTTCCAACTCTATATGAAAACACATGGGGTATAAGAACCCCACACACAAGGCTGAGGCAGGACAGTTACAGGTTCGAGGACACCCTGGGCAACTTAGCGAATCTGTCTTAAAAGGAAATAAAAAGGACATTGCTCAGTGGTAGAGTGTGATCCTTGCAAGAGGGAGGCCCTAGGTTCAATCCCCAGTAAGACACACACACACACACGCACGCACACACACGCACACACACGCACACGCAGGTAGGTAGACAATAAAAAGGGAGAGGAACAATCCTAATTAGGGGCTCTGTGTCTCAAATGACCGCTCTTCAGACCTGTTTTCCCTCATTCTCATCCCTGGTAACCAAGGATACCACAGATTGTCCTAAGCTTCTATCTCCCAAACATCAACCTTTTCTTTTTATTTAAAAAGGGGAAATGGATTCCAGAGAGATAATTTTTAATTAAAAAAAAAAAAAAAGAAAGAAAAAAAGAAAAAAAGCCAGCACACAGAGCTCTCAAAAAATCACTGTCCACGCGCCGAGGACACCATGGTGGAGACCTGGGCAGTCTTCACACACCGGCTGCAGGACGGACGGGGCTGAGCCCAGCCCACAGCAGGTGAGGCCAGTCCGAGGATGCGCAGCCCCCACCTGGTGAGGCTGTGACCTTGGCTTGACTTCTCCGCTGGCACACTCTGAAGTCTATCATCCGATCCACTTTCTTGGCTGTAATCTATGAGCTGCCTGTGTTTGCTTGTGAGAGCGTCTGGGAGCTGGAAGGGAAGGCAGGTAAATAACGCCAAAGCCCAGCTGAGGAACCAATAGGTTCTACATTTTATTCTCAAGAAATGACATCTTCCTTTCACAAAAAAAGAGGTGAGCCAGCCTCAAAATACAGGCTGCCTTCAGGGGCAGCCATGAGTCACACCCTAGTGTCCAAAACAAAGGTCAACAGCGGCGTTTCTGAGGTATCAAAAACAGTAACGACAAATGAAAAAACAAACAACTCAACAGCTCATTCAGTGTGCAGTGAAGCAGTCTGGTAAGTACCCTGAAGCAGCAGGTGCCGAGACCTGCGGGGGCTCCAACAGTGAGGACAGTGGGCCACCAAGGAAAACACACGATGCTGCGCCTCCTGCGGCAGGCTCTGTCCCACGTGGCCTCTCAGATGACGTCCACAGGGCCGGGTCGCCCGGACAGCCTCCTCCAGCCCACCTCGAGCTCCCGTGCTGGGAGCCTCTCCGACACCACAGCAGTCTTCATGACAGCCTCTTGGCTTTGGAAAGGAACACAAGGAGAAATGAGGAGGCTGCAACCTCCCTGGCCGCCCTGCTCCCACGCCTGCCGCCTGATAGAAGGGAGAAAGGAGAAGTCAGAACACATCTCCCGGCTCAGTCTGCTCCCACCGGGCGAGCTGAGCTGGTGGCTGTGGCCACTGCCCTACCAGCCTCCGGCAGCAACTGCACCCCAGCGGGCCAGCCAGCGCGGATCTTCACCTCCGGACAAGGGAGGTGCGGGTCACGGCCTCCCTGCACTGCTGTCTCGAGGGAGCAGGAGTCCAGGTGAGCCCCGACCATCCCCTCTGGCACGGCCTGGTTCCCTCACACCCAACTCTCCAGGCCCTGGGGAGGCAGGAAGGAGGCCCCCCTGAACTGTGGGCGTGAACGGAAAGTGCTCCTGCTGACGGGGAGAAGACCTCCCACCACTGAACACTGACGTCAGGGAACAGCTTTCTACCTCGGATGGGAAAGCACAAGGACTACAGCCAACTAGGAACTCGAGCTCCTAGGCCTTTCTGGGCGGTCGCTGCCCATAGTCTGATCCATCCCACAGCTGACCTCCAGGAGGGGTCACCCCTCCTGGGGTGGGGGCAGTTCCCGGGATGCCCTTATTTCAAATTGTGTATTCTGAAGTGTCAGTTAAGGGTGACAGGGACACAAATTAAGCAGAGGAAAACCCTATTCAAACGACAAGGACAACAGGAGACAAAAAAAAGCGGGGGGGACTGGTAACAGAGAAGAAAAATCTAAAATAATTTTGTTAATTTTCCATCCCTTGATACTCTGTAAAGCCTTTTTTTTTTTTTTTTTTTTTTTTTTTTGGTACTGGGGATTGAACTTGGGCCCTTGCACTTGCAAGGAAGGCATCAGAACCACTAAGCTAAATCCCCAGCCCTAGCATAAATTTTTAAAAGTCAAAATAGGGCCGGGGATTCAGTTCAGTGGTTCTGCCACCTGCCTTGCAAGCGCAAGGTCCTGAGTTTGGTCCCAAGTTTAATCCCCGGTACCCAAAAATGAAATAAAATAAATACAAGTCAAAATATTAAGACAGTGTTAGACACATACTACGTAAGTGCAAGCGCGTGGACACCCTCACCCACCCCACCCCTGCTGAGAGCCGCTTTCCCTTAGGCACGATGTCCTGCCTTTCACGGGGGTCCTCGGGGTGCGTTAAAAGCCCCTGCAGACCCCGAACTCTTTCCTTCAGCCACTCTTGCGAGCATCCCCGTGCGGGGCTGTCTTCCTGCAAAAGATGGCCAGAAAGGGAAAAGGCTTCCAGGGAGACTCCGCCAGCTGCCCCTCCTTTCAAGCCACAGGAGCTAGTGGTGTAGCAGGGACCCCCCAGGCTCTCAGCACACAAACCACAGAAGCTGTGGCTCAGCCCCTTTCCCACAGCGCACCGGCGTGCTCGTTGCAGCAGCAGGCAGCAAGGGAAATCACTGTTCTAAAGGACCAATGTCTCATTTCAATGGTCTTGTTTCTAGATTTTTTGCCTTTTGGTTTGCTAAATAGAACCCACAGAAACTACTAGAGAAAGCCAAACTGCTAGAGGGTGGCACTGGGGATGTAACTCAGGGGTAGAGCACTTGCCTGACATGCGCAAGGCCTTGGGTCTGATCCCCAGGACTGGAAAAAAAGAAAGGGACAGTGTTAACACGCTTGTGGAGCAACCACCTACTGCCCACAGGACAGCGGAAGCAGGGGAGGGGCCTCTACCCCGTCCCTTCTGTTTGTTTGTTTTTCTGGTACCGGGGATCGAACTCGGGTCCTTGCACTTGCAAAGCAGGCACCAGAACCACGCAGCTAAATCCCGGCCCATACCCGCTCCCTTCTGAAGGAATCCCAGGGCCACATTCCAGAAAGCCACGGTTAACCGTGGGCCCAAACTCTGGAAGTCTGGGATGGACCCCAGCTCCTGAGAATCTGTTCTCCAACTGGGGACCAGGCACACTCACACATCACTCTTCTGGTCCCCAGAGTCATGTGACCGCAAGGGACAGTCACGAGGCTCCCCTCCTCCATCTGGAACTTCCCAGGGGCGGCTGGGGGTGACACGGGAGCACACGGCCCCTTTGAGTGCAGGGAAGAGCAGTTCCTGCTCAGGGCCTGGCCGCAGTGTCAAAGCCAGCACATATACCCTTGCCAGTCCTAGTTTCCGGTTTCTATATTGGTCCTTTTTAAACGTGCACTCTCTAACACGCAAGCAGGGCTGCTTCTGCACGGAGGCTTTCCTCTAACCCCACACCGAAGCCCAGCTCAGCCGATGAGGGCATGGATGCGCCCTTCCCTATCTCGGGCACGGCAGCCCTGTCCACACCGAGCAAACCTCCCAGAGCATTCCCTCACTGCTAACTGCACACGTGGAGACGGCTGCGGAGCTGCTGTCGCGGCCGCCCGCGTGTCCTGTGCAACCCTGCACTGACAGGGCCGGGAGCGGCCCCTCACCCTGGGAGGGAGCGGCGAGTCTGTTCCCTCTGCACAACCAACTGCGTAAGGGGTGCAGAGGTGAACGGGGACTCGGGCTCGTCCTTCCCTCCCGGTGTCGTGAAGTCACCCTCGCGTGCAGACCTGGGAGAGGAGCCCAGGCAGGGAGCTGGGCAGGCTGCAGCAGCGTCACCATCCCGACTCAGACCGTGCGCTGCAGCTCAAAGGCCACTACCGGGTCCTGTGCAAACCTGGATCCCCTAGGACAGGAAAGGGAAGGAAAAGCAAGCACCACCAGGGCCCGGGGAGCGCTTCCCAAGCCGTGGCCTTCTCCTCCACGTCTTATACCACGCAAGCGCCGGGTCTCACACAGGCGGCAGCGCAGGAGTGGGCCGGTCACTGCTTTCGCGTCCCTCTGTGCTTTCCTTACACAGTTTCTTCTGCTCGGAAAGCTCCCGCTAGGGAAGCTTTAAGGCTCAGTTGCATCCACCTCCTCCGCAGATCTCTGCACCTCTCCACCTACCCAGGTCACAGTAAGGGGCCCAGCTGGAGAGCGCATCACACCGCCCACTCGCCTGTCTGTCTCCTCCGCCAGACAGCCGTGCTCAGCCCTTGTCCCGCTGCCTGGTGCAGCGCCCTGTGGTGAGGGGAGGTGGATGGAAGCGATGGATTCTGCCGGAGCACAAGCCCCTTGGAGTGGAACTCTGTGGTGACTGAAAACCGGCCACAGTAGAGCACAGAGGCCACCACACCCTCCCTCCGGCCCCAGGCTCAAGCACACTTCCTGTTCTGTGAGGAGCTCGCAGTCCCCACTCTGCTCAGCACCCGAGGCAGCTTTTGCACCATAGTGCCGCAGATCAGCGCCAGGACCCGGGCCTCCTCAGTGGCTGGCACCTGCTGAGGGGCTGGGAAAAGCAGCAGTCAACAGGGATCCCACTCTTCCTGGTTTGGCCTTTACGGTCTTCTAGCTCCTCTGGATGTGAGAAAGGTACAACCTGAGACCCAGAACAAGGTGTCCGGCGGCCAGGGGGCACCTGGAGGGCAGGCAGCGAGCTGCCCCTTCCTTCCTGATGGGCCCATGACGTGCAGCCAGCTCACGAAGCCTCGCACGTGGGGCCGGACTACGTAAGGGGCCGATCAGGTAATGTATCCGCCCGCCCTGCTTTCCTGCACCGTGCACCCTACCCAACAACTTTCCCATCCATCAGCTTCCTTGGGCTCTGCTCCAAAACACACCGCAATGTTTTGCTGCCAAGACCTTCAGGTCTCAAGCAGAGTAACTGCAGCCCTTCACACAGGCCCGACTGAGCAGACACCTCCAAGGAAGCACAGTCCATTTCGGGGATCACCCACCTCTCCCCAGCCGATCTACTGAAGCTCCGATGAGAGACTTTTAGTAAAGCCGTTAGGATCCTCAAAGACAGCAGGATTACATTTATAACTCTTTAGCTTAATATGTCACCAATTTGTAGACTTCAGCTATGACTCTTATAAATAGGACTTGACTTGTACGTGTTTTCTTTGGGCATTCTCCACGTGTGAGTCTTTGACTTGTACACATTTTATTTATAATTATCTACTCAACTCCAGATTCATTTTTTGGTTTGAGACAAGATCTTGGTATGTAGTTCTGGCTGGGCATGAATTTGTGGCAATTCTCCTGCCTCAGCCACCCAGATGCTGGAATTACAGGTAGGCGCCACCATACCTGGCTCCAACTCAAAAGTTTTTATAAATCCCACACAGCAACTAAACTGTCTTGAGCAACAGCACCATCTAAAGGTCAATACAGTGGCCAGCTCTGAATTCCCGCTGAGCCTCCCAGTTAGCCAGGATTACAGCTGTGCACCAGCACGCCCAGCCAGGGGCCACAGTGCCACAAAGGGTAATAGCTGTTATTATTTATTTGACTTTCTCACTCCCCAATCAAAAAAATAAACAAACACATACAACCTGTTGAAGTCCGAAAGGAAGTTCTTCGCTGGGGGTAGAGATTCTCACACCCACTCACCTTTTCTTTCCCTCATGAGGTCAATCCGCCGTTCCTTCACTTCTGAGCTCAGACTGTCCACCATCTTATCAATGCAGTTGTCCAGAACGAGGGAGTGAGTTTTGGACTTGATGTCCTTCCGACAAATGGGACACTCTATCTTCCGCTTCATCCACTCACTGATACAATAGGAGCAGAAGCTGTGGGCGCAGTTCAAGGTGACAGCCTACAAGGCAAGCGGGACACGTCCTCAAGCTGCAGCAGGAGGTACTTCCAGGGGCACAGCGGAGTCGCTGCAGCCTCACCTGTGGACTCACAAGGGGACCCCGGCCATTCCTGGAGCTGGGAAATGTGAAGCTTCACGGTCATGACTCATTTCCTCCTTTCTCAGGGGTCTTAAGCTCAAGTGAGGCCACAGACTCAGTCAGTCACAGAGTCACGCCCCAGGTAGCTGATTTGCCTGTTTTATTCCACCAGCCGCCAACTGTGCCTTAATCACTTTAAAAAAATGACACGGGATGTGAGTGCTAAGTGTGCGAATGCTGTGCTACAAATACTGAATATCCCTAATTCTCTTATTAAAATTCATTCATGTCCTGCTAATGCTGAACCAGCACCTCAGTTTTAATAGATCATGGGAAGCTTATACTGAATATTCAGAGTAACAGAGTTACCATCCCTAAAGAGACTTAAAAAGTGAAGTAATATAAAAAGGCTGGGTGAGGTGCTGGGGATTAGCACAGCTGTAGAGTGTTTACTTAGCACGCGTGAGGTCCCGGGTTCTGGGTGAAAAGGAACTGAAAGCTGTAACGGGCTGGCTAAACCTATTCTATCTAGTTCAGTGACGGGATCCGTGGGTAAATGGTAAATACACCTTTGAAGAGAGAACTTGTCCTTGAGGGGGCTCTTCTGCAGAATCCTTAGATTTGGCCAGATTTCTGCCAGTGCTCTTTTCACGCCCAAGAATATAAACTATTCTCTTATACTCGTGTTCATGTGTGTCTTCTATGATACAAGTTTTTCTGAGGTTCACAAGTCCTCACTCCCGCCTTTGGGATGGGTGACCTTTGAGAAGGTGGGCAGCAGAGCAGGTCAGGCAGCACGATTAACCCCACACGGGGAAGCCGTGTGTCTCTTCCAGCTGAGCGGACACTCTGAGGCGGCTGGCGTGCCACCCTCTCCAACCTTCCTTTCCTCAACTTCCTCTGCTGGCGTCCTATCTAAGCCCTGTCAGAACAACAGTGGGCTTGGAATCACCTGACCGGAACTGCTGGAGAAATTACAACGTGAAGTCGAAATGGACTCGGAGCAAAAGAAGCAGGTCGGCCCAAGAGAGGACGCAGACTTTCACTTGGTGAAGAGGTACAGCCTCCCTACAGCTGCCTAAGAGGAAGAGTGTGTGTGTTTTCCTCTGTAAAGCAGTTTAAGAACTGCTACTCTCCAACCTCAGCTTAACACTTGTATTTAAGTCAAACTGGTCACAAATGGTAGAAATTTATGAAAACTAAAACAGCTAGTGGGAAAATACGACAGGATAACAACTAGCAGCCTAGGAGAGAAAGGTTTCATTTTCAAAAGGAGTCTCAGAGCCTGTGAAATATATTCAACTTAGCCCCTGAATTCCCCAAGTGACCACGCATTGGCGACATGCACTGCCCAGTTTAAAGGTGGCACTGCAAGCCTTATGCCCACTCAGGGTAAAGAAAGAAAAGCTATCCTGGGCAGCTTCTGTCTCATACTTCAAAATTCAAACGCTGGCCACACGTTTCCCCCTAACAGCAGTTAAAGGCTTTATCGCAGCTAAGATGTCAACCGCACTACACACATATTCAAGAGTAAGTACGGGAAAAGGACAGCAGCGGGCAAGAGCTGCACATAACCTCAGGAGGGGCATCTCTGGAGGTGACTCTGATAGCCCACAGCCGTAAGAAGCTCCTGGAAGTGTCTTCGGGAGGCTTCCCTTCAGCAGAAGCAGCCTGGAGAGCTCACAGGCCCTCGGGCTGGAGCACGGAAGGAGAGGCCTTTCTTGATTACCTCGATGAAGTACTCCGAGCAGATAATGCACTGCAGCTCATTCTCTAGCACGTCATTCATGTGGCTCAGAACCTCTTCCTTCTGTGCTTGTACCTTGTCCTTTTCTTCCTGCAAAGACACACACTGTGCTCGAGCAGGCTGCCGTGAAGGCAGCACAGGACAAGGCAAGGCCGACGGTTTACCGCGGGGTTCAGGAGGGGTCAGGTTAACACCCTTTCTTGTGCAGCAACAGAAGGAGAAAGCACTTTCCCCATGAATTCAGAATTCCGCTTTCTAGCCAGGCGCGGTGAGCACACCTACAATCCGGGTCCTCTGGAGGCTGAGCAGGAAGATAAGAGAATTCAAGGCCTGCCTCGGCTAGCAGCCCAGCTACACAGGATGGGATCCTGCCTCAAAATAAAAAAGGCTGGGTGTGGTGGCGGCTCACGCTTGTGATCCCAGCACTTGGCTAGCTGAGGCAGGACTGCCGAGTTCGAGGCCAGCCTGAACTACATAGCAAGAATTGCCTTTTTTTAATGGTACCAGAGTTCGAACTCGGGACCTTGCACTTGCAAGACAGGCGGCGCAACCACTGAGCTAAATACCCGGCCAAGAATTGCTTTCTAATACACAACACTAGCTTCCTTTTTTTCCTTCGCTTTTTAGCTTTTATAGCACGCTTGCGGTGCGATTACGCGCCTCGTTCAGAGTTGGTCATGCACACAGCACAACTCCGTTCATTTTTCATCCCCTTCCCTCCCTCCCTCTCCCTCCCTCCATCTCCTGACCCCTTTCTCATCCTCCCTCTCCCTACGTCCTCTGATCCACCTTTCACTTTCCCGAGCACGAATTCCTTTCTTTCCTCTCCCCGTGCTCTATGGCCCTCACAACTCATGCTGAAACCTAACCACAATGTGACAGTGGTAAGACGCGGGGCCTTGGGAGGTGACTGGGTGGGCTGGTGGGAAAGGATTGCTGGGCTTATGAAAGACAAGAGGCCAAGGAGCTCGTTCCCTCTCGCACCCCGTGAGGACGCATGGCACGCAGGAGCCTCTGTGGGCCGACTCCAAGCTGCCAGCACCCTAAATGAACTAAGACACGGCTTTTCCAGAATCTGCAGTGTAGTTCCTGTCTCCTTCCTCAAAATTAACCAAAGGGAAAAGAAATGAAAGTGATTACTAAAGTAGTCTATAGCACTCTGCAGCTCAGTGGTAATAGCACACCATCTCAAACAACGGAAACCTCCCTGCACAAGGCAGACAGAGAGGCCAGAACTGGCTTGTGTTCCTGCAGCTGCCTCTTCCCTGGCGAACACCGGGTCCCCAACGGGAAGCGGGAGCTCGGCTCCCTCAGCACCCAGCTCTGCGCTGCTCTCCACTTCCCACCCTGCCCTCCAGTGCCTGTGCTTCCCCCATGGTTGTGCTTTTCAGGGAGGACCTCAGGGGCCATTCTTTTCTGTTGCTGCTTTTGTCTTTTTTTCCCTTTCTTTCTGAGATAGGGTCTCACTCTGTACATCATGAATTTACTACCTAGGCCAGGCTGGCCCTCGACTTAGAACCCTGCCTCGGCCTCCCGAATGCTGGGATTACAGGTGTGCACCACCCTGCTCGGCTTTAGTTCTGCTCACCTGAAGAGCTGCTAGTGTCTCATTCTCCAACACAAAGCAACGAGAGCCCTTGAGAGGAGCGGAAACTCCTTTCTAGGTTACATTCAAGAGGCCGGTTCATTTTTCATCGTTTACTTTCTCTTCTAACGACCCAAACACTGTCAGTCTGTTTGGGGCTGTAGGAGTCAGGCCTCCTTCCCATAGTAGGGTCAGTGTTCCCTGAAAACTTACGGTTCTGAACGTTTCTGGGTTTAAAAAGATGTGGTGGGCCTGAAGGTGTAGTGCACATGCGTGGTGTGCACCAAAACACAGGGTTTGACTCCCAGCACTGGAAAAATAAGTTGTGGTTTCTTGGCAATTAAGGAAGAAGGTACCAAGGACTGAACGTGAAGAAAAGGCAAGAGAAAAAGAAACAAGCCTCTTCCTCCTGTCTGTTCTCAGCTGTGGGGCTGAAGGTGGTGTAGGCTGCGATGAGAGAAGCAGATAGACTCAGGTCTTCACTTCAGGTCAGAGCTTACAAACCACTGATCCAGCCTGCAGACTTGTTTACCTGCCCTTTCTGGTGTTAAAAGACACATACAGGGGCCAGGGACTTAGCTCAGGGGTTCCTTCGCCTGCCTCGCAAGTGCAAGGTCCCAAGTTCGATCCCAGGTACCAAAAAAACAAACCCCACACAAAAACTGAACTTACACATGTGTTGAAACATCACATGCCACACCATAAATACACAAGCTGTTTATGTACTATGTAGCACTTGGATTTTTTTTTTTTTTTTTTTAAACTGAGCTTGCCAGTATTTGAAAACCAGGATATTTCACAACATCAGGATTTCCATGTGCTATGGAAAAATCCTAAGACTTGACAGCACTGGCCCACATTTCTGACCAAGCAGAGAAGACCTAGGGGTGGGGCCACACTGCTCCTCCCTCCACCAGCCCCATCACCCCTTTTATTACTGGTCTGACCCTGGCAGGCAGTCAGATGTATAAGGGTTCCCCTGGTGTGCCAGGGGAAAGAATTACATAAACACATTAAGAGGAACTGTTTCTGTTTCGACTGCAATACTCGTTAGTCTGCAGGAGCGTCCACCACAGACAAAGGGCTGGAGTGCAGGCCACAGGTGTCTCATTCCCAGGACTCAAGATTCTGAACGGGGGAAGGAAATAAGATGTTGCTCACAGGCAGAACCTTCTCTGGACTTGAGTAATTGTACAGGTTATTTCCCCTGAGGCAAGGAGCAGCCACGGTCTCGCTCTCTGTTCACCATAGCAACCTCGCACTGTTGAAGATGCTGAGTTACACATACTAACCAAAGCCTAAACCTCCATCTTCTTTCCAGTACCTTGGTCTGCTCCAGCTCTTTGTTCTTCGCTTGGATGATTGTTTCAAAGTCCTTCTTGCTGCGATTTAGCTCTTCCATCAGGGCCTGATGCTGCAGAAACACAGCAGAGACATACTCAGCATGGGCCGCACGCCAGCCTCCTCTCAGCCACACAAGCTTGCCTTTAACCAGTGACTCTGGTTCAGGGATCAATGAGTGGACAATTTCAAAATAAAGCCTCCTTTCATTGAGGACATCCTACCTCCCTGCTGCTTTCTACATGGAAATGCACAGACAGGAAAGAGGCTATGAAGTCCACTGGTCCCTCTGGAACTAACCCAACCTCGGTACCAAAGCAAATCAACTCAAGAACTTGCACCGCCTTCCAGAGTCCAACTCTGTATGCTTGGGCCCTGGAAAGTGCATTAAAGGCTGGAGATGAGGCTTGGCGGTAGAACCCCTGCCTCGCACGTGCAAAGCTATGGGTTCGACCCCACGTACCACATGT
>NW_022900932.1:4720943-4739122 GCF_012274545.1 Fukomys damarensis | reverse complement strand
TACACACACACACACACACACACACACACACACACACACACACACACACACACACACCAGCCACCTAAGTGACTCTGGGAAGCAGTGCTTAAAAACTAGTAACCACAAGACTACTCTCATTTACTTTTAAGCAAAGGAAACGGGATTCAAGAGAACTGGACATCTTTAACCTACTCACTCTAACACGCCACTACATGCAATTATGGCAGCACGGCCTGGACCCTGCCAGTGACCTCTGTAGGCTGGCAAGTCCAGGAGCTAACAGGTCACTGATTGTGGCTATCAGCCTGCACGGAACGCCAAGAGGCCATCTATGAGACACAGTTACAGGCTGGTACAGCTCAGTGGCAGGGAGCTCACAAGTCATAACCAAAACTCTCCCAGCCTCACAAAACAAGACAACAGAAAAAGAAAACAAACCGGGCATGCTGCACACCATAATCCTAGCACAGGAGGCTGGGACAGGAGCATCAAAGTTCAAGCTCAACCTGGGTGACTTAGCAATTTAGTGAGATCCTGTCTCAAAATAAAGAACAAAAAGACCTGGGGATGCAGCTCAGTTGGAAAGCCCTGGGTTCATTCCCTAATATTGCAACAACAACAAAGGAAAACACACTGTATGAGTTCCTCCATGCCTAAGCATAGCAAGTATAGCTTATACTTAAAATCTTACCTCAAATCCTTTTTAAGAGAAGACAGAATAAAGGTAAATTTTTCTGAAGTCATTACTCAAGAAGCAAAATTTAAAATGTGTAGTTATGTCAAAAGGCCTGGGTCTTCACCCTATCCATTCACTAGATGTGTGTGACTTAACTTTGCTTATAAAATGAAAAAACAAGTGCCCCCCAACCTTAGAATGGGTAGTACAGACATGAAAAGTATTCAGAAATGTTCTTAAAGTTCTATGTAAGTACAGCTGTTGTATCAGCTGAGTACAGGGAACTTCGGAGGGACCAGCATGGTACAACAAAAAACTACCAACGCAGCCAGGTGCAGTGGTTCACGTCTATAATCCCTGCTACTCAGGAGGTTGAAGCAGGAGGATCGTGAGTTCAAAGCCAGCATGGGCAATTTAGTGTCTCAAAATAACAAATGAAAGTAGCTGGGGATGTAGCTCAGTGGTAGAGCACCCCCAGTTTCAATCTCCAGTACTGCAAAAACCAAACCAAACAATCAAAATCCCACTTGCTTCAGTTTAGAGTGTCCCGTAGGCATCATGGCACAGAAACAAGGCCTAAAAGCATCTTATTTTAGGGTAGTGTATGGGTGGCCAAAATCCCCATGCTAAATGATAGTGCGTCTTCCTGTCTCAGGACAGGAGGAGGTACTGTGGTGCCGGAAACTCAGTGATCTTTCAGGGACTTCCAAGGTACCAAACATCACTCTCTTCCACTCAATTAATATCAAAATAGTAATTTTAAAAAGCTCCAAGTGGGAACTATGCTTACTTTCCTTCCCTATAAAATAAACAAATTCAGAAAATAAAATTCTAAAATGACTGAATTATCATTTAATTCATTCCAAAGTCGCTGAGATCAAAATAAGCTCCCTGCCACAGTTAGCATGTAACTGTTAGTACCGTAAATTGAGACAGGCATGCAATGAGTGAATATAAAGGTGAATTCCCCCGAACACATCCCACCCCACTTTTCTTGCCGTACTGAGGGCTGCACCTAGGGCCACGCACACGCTGGGCAACCCCGGCCCCGCATTCATTCACTCGTTCACTGTGATGCTGGGGACTGAAGCCAGAGAGACGCCTACCAGTGAGCTGCATCGTCAGCCTTTTCATGTTCATTTATTTATGTTTGGTACCGGGGATCAAACTCCGGACCTTGAGCTTGCGAGGCAGGCACAGCCCCACTGAGGTAAATCCCCGGCCCTCTTCAACATCTAATTTTGTGACAGGGTCTCACTGTGTTGCCCAGGCTGGCCCTGAACCTGTGACCCTCCTGCTCCTGCTCCTGAGCAGATGAGGTCACAGGCTGTGAACCACCCCAGCCAACCTTGTCTGAATGCATCTAACGCAACTTGTTTACTTTGCTCCAAGAGATCTGAGCCATCCCACTGACTTCCCGAGTAAACTTGTATCAAACTGTTAATCATAACACAGAAAGGACAGAAGAGCACATAAAAAACAATCAAATATTCTAGAAGCTGAACGAGATGGCACACTCCTGTAATCCCAGCACTCTGGGAGGCTGATGCAGGATTAAAAATTCAAGTCTAGCCTGAGTGACTTAATGAGACCCCGTCTCAAAAGAAAAAAATTAAAAAAGGTCCGGGGCCATAGTTCAGTGCAGTAACCCTGGAATCAACCCCCAGTACTACAAATTTTAAAAAGGAAGGAAAACAGAAGGGGAAGGGAGGGAAGAACAGGCCGGGCCAAGCCAGGACAAATCATCAAACAAAAGTTAAATGAAATAAATTACAGGAAGTCTTTCGGGAGAATTTCATTCCCGGGGCCTCACTGCTGTGTGAAATGGATCTGCTCTGCTGGCTGCAGCACCCTCCCCATCTGACCGGAAATGCCAACTGGAGCTCTCAGTGGTTCCCGGACAGCCACAGCTCAGGGATGGTGAGGCTCAGAGGCCCTCACAGGCCCTGCTGGCCCAGCCACAGCTCACACTCCCCTCTATCGCCCTCAACTCCTGGAAGCACAGCTGCTTCCTCAGAGATCCCCCCTAATGGCTACAGGCTGTGTTCCATCATCACCAGAGCAAACTCTACTCAGATGATGAAGACGTAAGTTCTCACGCTGAGATCTGGCACATCCGTGAGGCTCCAAATCTCCAGCCTGATGGTGCGAGCAGCTGCCACCTGCTCTGTGTGAGACTGGGGATGCTGCAGAGGTGTGGGCTACGGAGCAGAGGCAGTGAGGAGCTGTGTGAAGCCCGGCTGCTTCCCACCTGCAAACAACCATAGTCTCCCAGTTACCTCCTGCAGGGCCTGGGCCAGCTGTTGCTTCAGGGCCTCTACTTGCTCTTTCTCCAAACCCTGTAAAACCAAAACAAGATAGAAGGTTTACTTTCAGGGAAAAGGGATAAAATGCAGCAATGAGCAGAGCAAACTAGCTACTGTGACCATCGGGAGACAACAGGCAACAGGTAACAGGTGGTAAATCTCAGATTTCCCCTCACGCTCCTGGAGGTGACTCAGGGCCATCAGTTCTGGGAAAAACCGCGTGCTGACAGTCCAAGCCTCCTTCTCCACTAATGCTACGACACCCAAGGGGACATAAACAGAGAACTCCTGAGCCCCCAAACAGCCCACCACCACATTCAGATCTGATCTTCCACGCTGGCACTCACGAGTCCTCCACGTCCCCCCATCAGTTCTGGCCACCCTGTCTGCATTCTGAGGCAGTACTGTGTTCAGCCTATAAAGCACTCTGCTGTATTTCCCACGGGGGACCCTCCCGTATCATCACCAACCTATGCCCAGCACCTTCCACAAGAACCTCTGGGCTCTTGCTTCCGTAAGAATTACCCACCCACCCAGATGTGCACAATACATCTCGTCTCAACAGATAAAACATGTAATGGTAAAAACCATCTGAGTAGTTTTATATCCAGCAAAACTCCTTAGTGTCGGGCAAAATAGGCAACCCCCCCAAAAAAAAAAGAAAAAGAAAAACCAAGGATTAGATGAGTTTCTGAACAAACAGCAAGAGCAGGATAAATCTCTAGGGCTACAAGGGCAGACAGATGCAGCTAATACAAAGAACTAGACACACTCTTCACTCGGCAATTTGTGCGTGACCAGCAGAGACCCTCTAAACCAGTCCTTTTCTCATTTAAGTTTGCTACAGCAGAGGAGTTAGCAGCTATGCCCTGCAGCACAGAGTAGCCACACATATCAATTAGCAACTACTCTTGCTCGTGAACACATCGTCCTTACCGACAGTTCTGCTCCAGTGAAGGTGTTGTACACTAAACACATGGACATAAACCACCCTCTATTAATTTCAAGAACCAGTCTAGGCAGGCTAAGGAAAGCAAAAAGGCGCACATGTGCAACCAGTGTATACCCTTGAAAGACTACTTAACCCATAGCCTCTGCTAACGCTGCCAGCTCAAGTGGACGGCAGAGATTAGAATGAAATTTATACACTGCTCAGAAATAAACCACAGCTACCCTTGGCTGTTCCTTGCCCTGAGCAACTCAAGCAAAAGATAAAAGCTTATTCCCTTCCCTTGTGATTGGCCCCTCTTAGTCCTGAATCAACAGTGGGGAATTCTTGACATTCAACATCACCTGAGCAAGTGGGTGGGAGCCACGTCTGGCTCCTGCCTTAGGGGAACTGACATTTTGAGCAGGGACAGGAGCAGCTCCAGAATGAAGCTCATGCAAGAACTTGTCATGTAGGCAAATGACTCGGGGAAGGGACACATTTGGTGTGAGCTTGGCACTATTAAGAGAGCTGTCATTTTACCTCCTGAAGGTAGCTTATTTCTGAACCCAACAGTAGAGTAATGTTACACCTGTCCCTATGCATCCCGGCTGTTTAAGACAGAAACTGAAAAGACATTTTCTACTCTGCTAGCCTCTCCCCGCTAGGCGAGATACAGAGCTAACTGAGGCAGCTAACAAAAGGTCAGGTACAAGGGCAGTGACTAGATGATGTACATGTGTTTTGGGGCACAGTGATTTGGCTCTGACCACAGAGCAGAGATGGGTGAGGACAGCCCCTAGCTTAAGAGGCACGCGGTGTGGTTCTGTGGCACCCTGCCCTTCATCCAACTTCTTCCTGAATGTGCCTGGGTCCAGGGTGCCTCGGCGCTGAGCCCTGATACAGGTGGCGCCCTTGCTGGCTCTTCTAGTCACCTTAGCCTATCTTGGTGTCCCAGTTTGGCCCCTGGACCCCAAACAGACAGCCCTGGCCACAGGTTTCCAAAGTGCTCCCCACCCAGGGGAGGCAGCTGTGCTCACTCCTGGCGGTACCTGGAGGTGCTGCTCCTCTTCCTGGAAAGTCCTCTCCAGTTGCTCTACTCTCGCCTGCTGCTGAGCCTGCTCTGCACACAGCTCGGACTGCAGCTCCTGCAGCTCCTGCTCCATCTTCACGATGTTCTTTGTGCTCCCCTTCTGGGTTTGCTTTTTCACATTCATAACAGCGACTTGCTTTTCTTGCAGCTGTTTTTTCAGCTTCACGATTTTGTTCATGGTCACCTTAAACAGCTCTAAGCTGCTCTGAGATGCTGAAGGCTTTGAGGCTTTCTTCTTCTTAGGACAAAGCTCGGTGACCCTCGCGGGCCCAGGGCAGGCCCAAGCCCTTGTCATCTTCTCGCTTGCCTTGAGCGAAGTCAACCCAGGACCCAAACATTCGGAGGGCTCCCCGGCCACCTCACTGCTCCCACATAACTTCGCTGGCTGGCCTGCTTCACAAGACCCTTCACTTACTCCGGGTTCCAAATGTGAGGGGCCTTCACATCCAAGACCCTCTACTTCATCTAGGCTGCTTTTCCTTTTAGTTCTCAAGCCCTTATTTCTTTCCACCGTCTGGTTACTCCTTTGGGCAAGACAAGGGAACACCCTCTCCCAGTCTTCCTCAGTAACTTCATACTCATACTCCGCACGCTCCTTATTCTGCAGAGGCACCCCAAGCTGGATGTGGTCTCCGTTGTGGATGAAGTAAAACTTCAACGGCTCCAGACGCTCTTGGTTCAGCCAGACACCATTCAGACTCTGGGAAAAGGGGAAGAACGGCAAAGTTTGTTTCACAGTTTTCCTCCTTAGGGATGAGGATTTAGCTCAGTGGTTCCGCTGCCTGCCTCGCAAACGCAAGGTCCCGAGTTCAATCCCCAGTACAAAGAACAAAAAGCAAAAAAACCCAAAAAAACAAACAAGAAAAACAAACGCTGGCTGGCACAATTCTCCTCCTCTGTGTTTCCCCCACCCCCAAAATTAGGGGTTTGAACTCAGGACCTTCACACTGAGCTACATTCCGGCTTTTTTTTGAGAATGGGTCTGGATAAATTGCCCAGGCGGAGACTGAATTTGAAATCCTCCTGTCTCAGCCTCCCAGAGGGCTGAGATTACAGGCGTGTGCCCCCATACCTGGCTGATTTTCCTCCTCTTAATGGAACTTCCCTCCTGCTGCTGCAAAAGCACCTGCCTTTTCAGAAGGAAAACCATTGAGAATAGAAAAATTCACATACCACCAACCTTAAAAACAGTACTCTTCAACAAGGATTCGGCTTTTTACCTGTATGTTACATCCATGCCTCCACAGAGAATGCCTGCTAACAGGCAAGAATCATCTGTTACTGGTGGGTGAATCACTCAAACTCATACAATAGCATTAAAGGAAACTGAAACTGAATTGCTGCTATTGACCTAAACTGGAGGCAGTGGCCCAAGGCTAGAAAAATTGCTGTTAACAAAGGAGGCGGCATGAAATGGTGAAGCCCATGAGGAAGGCTTGGCCTGGAAAGTCACCCAGATACATCTCTGAAGAGGCCCTTCACTACGGTGAGCAAGCAAAGCACTTCCCAGGATGCGTAAGTCACAGAGACAGAGAGACAAAGACAGACCCAACACCACGTACTGGGGTCAAACTGTAGGTGGCACCTGACCCAATTAATACTAATAGAGGTCCAGGGGCATCACCAATCATTATTCAGAGCTGGAGCTCATGGCCCAAACAGAACACCTTTCTAGCTGCACGTCTTCCCTTCAGTGATTTGTTTAACCTCTCTAGGCCTCAGTTTTGACGGCAAGACTTACACTGATCCTGTAAAGAATGAAACGGCAGTGTACTTACAACACGGAACACAGTGACTGATGTACGATGAATGTGTCGCTTACAGCTGTGTGACTTTGGGCAGATCTCTTTACAGACCAGTCACAGCACCAATAGTAATCTCGCTCATAATGTTTTGGGTGAATTTAATGAGATAATATGTAATGTACTTTGAGCAGTGCTTGGCACATGGCATTTATAACTGTTCACTTCTATCAAGTCTGAGCTCAACCGATTCATTTCAATTCTATGCTCTGCAAAGATGCAAGGTAAACAGATCACGTGCAAAATGTGAAGATATGAAAACAACTCTTAGCAGCTGACTGCAGAAAGGACAACACACGGGCACAAGTAAGTGTGGGATTATGAGGCACAGCCTGTAAATGTAAAGAAATATCACGTGGAGCAGGGTATCTAAGGGTGCTAAATGGAGACGCTAGGTCTAACAATGGACAAGTGCAGGCTTAGAGCTAACAGATACTGGGCATTTTAACCCATACCAAGAGAGGACAGGCCAGTGATGAAACTCACTTCGGGACTAAGACTTAGGTTTGGAGGTAGAGAGTAGCTCAGTGCTTGCCTCATATGGGGTGAGGCCTTGGGGTTGATCCCCAGCACTGAGGAAAGAAAATCACTGTTTATACTGACAACTATAGCTACCTACTTTAAGGCACAACAGATAGGTAGGTGACAGACAAATGGATGGATGGATGGACAGTCAGCTGGATATCCCTGGTCAAGCCAAACACAGGTGACACACAGAGGACAAGGGAGGTCGACTGATCTCAGCTCTGATTTGGATCAGGCTTTTGTTTGTTTTATTTTTATTATTTGACTTGAAAGACGTGTATTCACACAGAAAGACTGCAGCCCTGACTTGGGCCTAACATGGCTCAGAGAGGCAACCTTCTCCCATTCTTTCTGTTCAGCCTGACAAACTATAGGGATGATCAGTTTCACTAACTGAAACACGGCATGGGAAAGTAACAGAGGGTGGGTTGGAGCCAGAGCCGTCTACGTGAGAACAATTTTAGCACAGAACAGTCAATTTTAGATTATACACAGGAAAAAGGTCTCAGGCAAAGTAATGTGACACAAGAGGTCACCTAATACCAATGTGTAAGAACTGAAAAAAGCTATCAAAGGCAGAGATAAGGTAACATAAATAAGGTCACAGAAGAAGCCCCAGGCAAGAGAAACTAAGCAATCCCTAAGAAACTGGGGCAAACTTTCAGGTAAGTCAGTTTTCCCTCACTAGACCCTCAGCATTGACCTACCTCCTGGAGAGTTCTTCTGGTCTACAAAATAAGCTCTAAAATTTTCCCCAGCACATTTCATCTTTGCATCCCTCCAAGTTTAGCCATTCACCATGTTTTGGTGACACCTAGTGGTATAATCTGAGCCACAGCTCTATGTCTATTACAAAGCGACTGCAGAAAACAACAGAAATCACGGCAGTATGACCAGGGTACGGCCGCATTGAAAGGGTTTAAATAATCATCATGAATGGTTACACAGATCTGCTCTTTTCAAAGCCTTCCCGAGGTTGGTTCTCATAATCACCAGCTTGAACAAAGTCAACAAACAGCAAAGCGACAGCCAGAGAATGGATAAACCCGCCTAGTCCCAGCCATCGATGGCCAAAACGGGTGGGATGATCCCATCTCCTGGCTTCTCACTATTTCACCTGACACTCAATCTCTGTCCGTTTATTTTAAAACAGCTGTTGAAGAAGAGGGGACACCAAAGTCCAAAGGCAATGTTTTCTGAGGAGTCTTCTAGATTACTGATGCGGCTCAGTGGTGACGGAGCAGTAAGCCACCTGGGAAAGTGTGCACAGTCTCACCTCTGACTGCAGGAACTGGTCTGACCTGGGGACTAGAGGTCAGGACGCCTCAGGTTACATTTATGCACTGGCACACACAGCTGTGTGGCTGCGTCCAGCTATAGCCAGCAGTCAGCAGCTTCCCCTTCCCAGGCCATCCAGGCTGGCCCTGCCACAATGTATCAGTGCTTTCTACTGCTGAGTTCCACAGAAGGTACAGGTAAAACAGAATTTATCCTTTCCCTAGCTGGTTTTTTTTCTTCCCATTTTTAGTGATTATGAATAAAGCTACTACAACATTCACATACAAGCTGCTAATGAGAACTGGGTTGTATCTTTTTAAAAAAACTGGATTTGGGCCAGGCGTGGTGGCACATGCCTATAATCCCAGCACTGGGGAGGCTGAAGCAGGAAGATGTTGTGAGTTCGAGATCTGTATGGGCTACAGTTAGTTCAAGGTCATGCTAAACTACATAGCAAGACTCTGTCTCAAAAAAAAAAAAACAAACTTGACTTGGGGTTCTATACATATGTGAGTACAGGCCCTTCATCAGTTATACAGACATACAGCAAATCTTCCACTCTGAGTTTACTTTTTCTTCATGATGCCTTTTGAAGAATGGAAGTTTATGTTTTGTGTTTTGCTTTGCTTTGTTTTGTTTGAAGTACTAGGGGTTGAACTCAGGGACATTCTACCACTGAGCCACATCCCTGGCCCTTTTCATTTTTATTTTTTATTCTGAGGTAGGGTCTCATTAAGTTGCCCAGGCAGGATTTGAGTTTGTGACCCTTCTGCCTCAGCTTCCTTGAATGCTGGGATCACAGGCATTTGGAAGTTCTTGACTTTATTGTATTTCCATCAGTTTTTTGGCTTTGTTTTTTCTGGTACCAGGGATCGAACCTGGGACCTTGTGTAAGAGAGGCAGGCAGTGGCACCACTGAGCTGGATCCCCAGCCCAACTCCATCAGTATTTATAAAAAGTATGCCAGGTAAAGGTAAAAACTGGAAACAGCGTTGCAGACCATGCTCAAAATGCTGGAAGGCCTGAAGCTGAACTATCCTGAGCAGCGAAATTTGTTCATATAGAGCATATTCTCAGAATCTGGAGTGGGAAGGTGAGAATCACCAGGTAGCAAGTGAATAGCAACAGGAGTTCAGGGGAAGAACAGAAGAGCTCGAATAAGACAGGGCTCAGCCAAGAAGGCATTTCAGACTCCAACTCTGGAAGGACAGACTTTCTGAAAGAGCTGATGCCAATAGGAGAGGCAGGACACCTGAAGAGCTTCGCAGCCGACAGAAGCCTGCACATGCGCAACCAGAGCCATCTTCATGTTTTGTGCGGAGTTCGCTGTCCTCCAAGCGTCTGCGTGTGGACATGTGTGTGTTTTAAGCCAATTTTAAACCAAAACTGCGTTTGTTTCCATTCTTAAGTGAACTTAAATCCATTTTTTGGCCACTTCAACAAATGAAAGTGACCATTTCATGAAAAGAGAACACGACTCTCAATTTTTAATACATCTATCTCTTGAAAGATTTGACAAATGACTTCAAGCACAACCACAGCAATCACATCCTGCAGCTCAGATTCATCCGCAGAAGAGGGTAGCCATGGCATCAGGCCAGGAAAAGGGACCATCTGTTAAGCTGAAAATAATAAAAAAGTAACGGAGTAGAGGGGAGTTTTACTTTTAAGAATTAGTCTGCTAAAACACCACCACAGCTTCTCCAAAAACTCAGTTCTCTCAAAATAAAATCAAAGCCAAGAAGTTTAAACCAACTTCAGAAAAGATCTGGAAGAATCAGAACCTACGTACATTACATGAGACCTAAGAAGAGCTACAATGATGGTTATGACAGCCGAGAAGAAAGGGTTCAAAGCAAACACCAGAACAGCCTGCATCCCTGCAGCGACATTCCAGGAACACTAAGATCAGATGTAACTTCCCAACTGAGCAAAACCTGCTATCAAACAGCACGTGGTGGGACACACCTGCGATCCCAGGACTCGGGACGCTGAAGCAGGAGGATCACGAACTTGAGGCCGGCCTAGGCTACACTGCAAGAGCCTATCTCAAAAAAAGAAAGAAAGAGGAGGGGAGAGGAGGAGAAAGGGCACAGGGGAGGGGGACGGGAGGAAGAAGGGGAGGGGGAGGGGAGAGGGAGCTGTTTATCCCATAGGTGGACTGCACCCCATAATGATCCGGGAAAGCAGCAGCGGGGAACTCACCCCCGTAACACTGCAATCCCACTGCAATCCCAGCCAGCTCTGAGAGGAAACACCTTTTCCCAGTGTGATTTTTTGGTTTTTGTTTTTTTTGAGATGAGGGGTCTCATACATGGCCCAGGCTGGCCTCCTGGGCTCAAGAAATCCTCCTGCTTCAGCCTCCTGAGTACTAGGACTACAGGCACATGCCACATGTTAGGCTTCTGAGGTGTTTTCAAGTAAACTGCTACAGGATTTAAAACCTCATAGCTATATCTAAAATTTGCATTATTTAAAAAAACGTGAAACCAGTACAGCAAACTGCATGTCCTGTATTGGTCTCTGACAGCCGGGCCCAATAGAGAGATTCATTTCACTCACTCAGCAGTTACACAAAGACTTTGGGCAACAGTCTATTTCACTAAGACTCAGGTGCACCTGTGTCTTCAAGGGGTTAGACTGCAGAACCTTCGCAGCAGATTCTAACCTGCTTATGGTGTCTCAAAGGAAGGGCTGAGCCTATTCACTCAGCATCTGTACTAACCCTCGCCCCACTGCTAATTCAAATGAATTCTACACCAGGAAGGCACTTTCTCAATGGCTTAGAACTAGAGGTTTTATACGTACAGATGAGGCTGTGAGCAGGCCTGTGGGCTACTCTCCCTCCTAACAGGTATCTTTAAATCCCTTCCAACCAGAGCAGTGAAGAGTAGAAAATGGTGTCTAACGAAATTTACATTTTGTACTTTTTCTGTCTTACTGGGGATTGAACACAGAGGCACTCTACCACCAAGCCCTTTCCACTGTTTTTGAGACCGTGTCTTGAAGCTTCTCTGGCTGGCCTTGAACTTACAGATCTTCCCACCTCAGCCTCCCAAGTACTTGGGATTATAGGTGTGTGTCACTACACCCAGCTGACATTTCATACTTCCGAAACTTGACTGTGTTAGAATTTCTCTCATCTCACTGTCAACATTATCACTACATTCCTGGGTGCTGTAGATCTCCATATTAGGTAATTGCTGGGCTTTATATCCTATTTCACTTAAGTAATTTCACATGACCAGTGATTTTCAAATAGGTTTAAAGCAGAAAAATCCTTTATTCAAAGGAGATCTTCCTCTGAACATCAGTATGGGAAACAAAATGGCTGTTTTAAAAAAGCAGCTCAGTGGTGGAGTACGTGCCTCGCATGCTCAAGGCCCTGGGTTCTATCCCAACACCAAAAAATAAAATAAAATGAAAAAAGGGCAGAGGGGTTCCTGACTGAAGAGTGAGGCATGCTCAGCTCATTTTCTCCGCCCCACCTGAGCCACTGGTGTTCTCCCGAAGTGCAGGCAGGCAGTCAGGGCTCCTGGGCCTGCACCTTGAGAAGGCCAATCCCCTCCCTGAGTCTGGATTTGGGGCCAATCCAGATGTTCCACTCCAGGTCACAAACCTCACCCCAGAAACTCTCTGGGCACTGCCAAACCTCCCAGCACACAGAACGGTTCCATCCAGGAAGAGAACGGGGTGGCAAGGGGAGAAAATAAACTTTTCAATTTTATACCATGAATGGTTTGTGAAAAAAAAAAAAAAGTAATTAAAAAAAAAAAAAAGAAAATTCCAGCCACACCTGCCTTGCAAATGCAAGGTCCTGAGTTCGATTCCTGGTACTGAAAAAAATGTTTTTCCATAAAAGTAGATGTTTGTGAATTCCTATACCTTGTTGTCCATAATTGTCCACTGGCCTTCAGGATTCTGCTTCAAAACACAGTGGTTTCGAGAAATCATCAGAGGGCATATTTTTGATACCAGCTGGTATGTGACGCCAACTCCTCGTCCTATGGACACCTAGAAAGGACACAATGGAGAGTCAGTCGGTCGCGTGCTGGGAAAGCAAGGTCCTCCGCAAGCAGTCTGAGCAGTCGGCAGTGTACGAGGGACGTAACTGACGAAACCGGGCTCCTGCGGCAGCCAAACGGTCTGTCTGCCACCTCCTCTTCAGCTGCCACGGGACAACAGGAAGCTGCAAGGAGCTAAGCCCGGACCCTGAAAGCCATGGAGGAGCTCTTAGGACCGTCAGTGCGTGTCAGGACCCAGAGCGGCGGCCTGCTCTGGCGAATCCGGACGTGCACAGGACACACGCTGGTCACTCACCCCCACTGTCGCCCCGGCCCGACCCCTCCTCTGCTCTAAGTGTCCCTTCTACTTCTGCCTCATCTGTCTCTTCTCTCTCATCCTTTTTAGATGAGAGGGAGGGATTCTTTCACTGTAAACGCTGCCAAGAACTGCAGCCTTTACGTAAGGCAGACCTTTGGATTTTTTCCATGGCTCCAATTTGGCATCTTTTTCCCACTCGTCGGCCCTGGTTCTGCCCTTGGCACCACCAAAAAATCTCCAATCCCCCTTCCACACCACAGCTGAAAAACGTTTTTCAAGTCTTCTCTTTTCCTAGCTGTGTTGCTGGTTACTTTGACCTAACTCCTAGGGCATGGGCTATCATCTTAGTAAGTCTATGAAAGGAATCCTGGTTTATATTCTTTTTTTTTTTTTTTTTGTACCGGGAATTGAACCCAGGACCTTGCGCTTGCAAGGCAGGTGGTGGCACCGGTGAGCTAACTCCCTGGCCCTACCTATATTTAGTCTTGAATGCCACATCAAGAAGATAAACTTAACGTCTATGACACAGTCAAAATCAAGTTATCACTGCCCAATTCTAGCTGTGATCACTGCAACGTACATAAATTACATGAGTTCTCACCGCATATCTCGTGCACTGCCTGTGTGTCCTCAGGCTTTAATAAGTCTGGCTCCTCCCTCCCCCGAGAACTGCCACTGGGTCCTATGTCTTCCATTCCATACTTAACCAGTTGGAAAAGCCTGGATTCAAGCGCAGGACCTTACATTTACAGTGTGTCCATTAAATCTCATCTTGTTAATTCAGCCTATCACACTAGCTTGCAAGACTCTTCTGAAGTTTTAATCTGTTGTAAAATCAGACATAGTCAATATTCCTTCAAGCTTTAGTACCTAATCAAACTGATATGGCAGTTGTTGACTCGAAACATGGATAAGAATATTTATTACAGGAGTTCGAACTCAGGACTTGCGAGACAGGTGCATTGGCACTAAGCTAAATCCCTGGCCCAGATAAGGACATTTAAATGGGAAGTAGCCAGGAGTGAAGCTCTCAAAAAAGCCTTCTAAACATTTTACCACAACCTGGTTATACTTTTAACCAATCCTAAGTCAACCAGAAGTCTTTTCACTGAGTCTGTTCCCTTCCTCTTACCACGGGGCCACCATGGGAGCCTCTAGGAAAGGCTGAAGAAGCCCAAATTCACATCTGTCATACTTTCCTAATACACCTGTCAAGTTCACAATAACCCTGGGAAGGAAAAATGAAATTCTTCTGGAGGCCGGGTCCTAGAAGTCTGTGCTTATTATTTTCAGTGACTAACACCACAAACTTAGCTGGAAACGTTAAAGTTTGTGCACTTTTTCTAAAAACTGCCCTTTGTTCCTTTTAAAAATGTGTCAGAACCATGCCTGTCTTCAGTCCCTGCAAGACTACATGTCTCTTTGTGACTATTCATTCCTCACAGCTCTCTCACCTCAGTACCTGACACGGCCACCCAACCAGGCGGCCTAAGATCTTCTGCCCCTCAATCCCACGTTTACATCACAGCAGCTCTACTGGCTGTGATTCATACATGAACTAACCCTAAATCCTACTCCATCACTACAGACAACAGCTCAGACAAACCTCCTGGTCTCCTGCAATCTGCGCTCCTGTTCTAGACCCTCTATACTTCTTCTTCGTGCAGCAGCGGGAGTAGCAATGTAAAATCTCTGAATCAGATCATTTCCCCCCTTTCTTTAAAACTTCCCAACAATCCAAACTTCCCGTGGCCTAGAAGACCCTGAATATCCTGACCCCTCCACCTCCTTAGTCTTCTGTCAACAGAAGCTGTTCCAGCCACACAAGCTTTTTGTTCCTTAGCCTCCTCCACTCAAGTTCCAGCAATCTGTTCCTTCTGCTTAAAACGCTCCTCTCCTCAGAGGCCTACACTGACCACCCGGACCGGAAGCTGCCCCTCCCGCCCCCATTTCTCCATGTTACTACAGCGCACCCTTATCACAATCCAAATGTATCTTGCTTGGCTTGGGATTGTAGCTCAGGGGCAGAGCGCCAAGCATGTGCAAAGCCTCTGGCTCAATTCCTAGCACTGGGAAGGGAGGGAGGGCAAAAATTATCTCACTTATTTTACTTATTCTGACCTTACTAAAATATAAACTTCACAAGCAAGGACTTTTTCCCTCTTTTCTTCTCCTTTGCTTTTTTTTTGAGGGTTTCATTAAGTAGTTCAGGCTGACCTTGAACTCACTGTAGAGTCCAGGCTGGCCTCCAACTCATGGTGATCCTCCTGCCTCAGCCTCCTGAGAGCTGGGATCACAGGTGTGTGCCACTGTGCCCAGCTGGCCCTCTTTTTTTACCACTGTATTTCTGTACCTGGCAAAGTGCTCAGAAAGTATCTGTGAATGAATGGAAGAACAAAAGAATCTTGACACCAGGTCCTTCCAGATTCTAGATGGATGTTGGGTTTTCTCTTTGTGTGTTTTGTTAAAAGTTGGAAACTGGATTATTAATTACCACTGGAAAATAGAGAAAAACAGGAACTCTTACAGTCCCACTTGTTTCCCTTTAAAATGTAGTAACCATCTCCACCAAAATTCTTGAGTCTTTAGTCTTTCAATGATTTGACAGTTATCAGAAATTCCATTAATTACAGAAGTTCCTCTAAATTAATACATGCAACCTTTAAAAATGGAATGTTGGGCCAGGGATTTAGCTCAGTGGTGCCACCTCCTGCTTCGCAAGCACAAGGACCTGAGTTCAATCCCTGGTACCAAAAAAAAAAAAAGAAAAGAAAAAAGAAAAAAAAAGTAATATTTATGGCTTAGGGTATAAAGCTAAATAGTGAAATTCTTGCAGAGCATAGGTGAGTCCCTGGGTTAGATCCCCAGCACAGGGATGGGGTTAAGGATTCTGTCATCCATATTCAGTAAGAATCTCCAATTTGGGAGTTTTGTTTTGTTTTTGTCTGTTGAGACAGGGTCTCATTACATAGTCCAGGCTAGCCCTGAACTCATATGGAGCTCAGGCTGGCCTCCAACTCAAGGCAATTCCACGTTAGGCTCCAAAGTGCTGGGGTTATACACACTGCACAACTAGCTTGGTAGTTTTTCTTCTAAAAGCAAAGTAGAGAATTCTATATTGCACTTTAATTCTTGAGGAGACAGCCACACTGCCATTAGGGATAAGAGCACAGAGGAGGTATTAGACTGCCTTTTCCGAAATTGCCTCTCTGGACTGTGAATGAAGAAAAAGAAAAAAACATTATTCTTCATTCTTCCCTGTCTGGACCTAGATTTTTACCTTGATATTACTGACATTTGAATGCACGACAGTTTAAGAGTATAATGTGTTCCTTATTGGAACTCTTGGCACTACTTTTAACAAAAATCTTAATTTCCCATGGGAGCCGAATAGCCAACTCACACCAAGCCACACAGAAGGAGTTGTTTCCATTTACAACAGTTCTTCAAGCCTTTGAGGCACGGAAGTTATCCATCTAGAAGACCATCTTGTCCTTGTTCATCTTAGCCAATGCTATACCCATCCTCCTGGAACAACTCCTACTATTTCCCAGATGGCCAGTAAATACCCTGGAACCATCCTTTCCCTATTTCCAATCCCTTAGGGCAGAAAGCTTCAAGGAAACCAAACACAAGCTGGGGATTTAGCTCAGTAGTTCCACCACCTGCCTAGCAAGCGCAAGGACCTGAGTTTGATCCCCAGTACGCCCCAAATTTTATACACACACACACACACACACACACACACACACACACACACACGAGAAGAAAACAAAGACAAGAAGATTTTGCCCCAAAAGCCTAGACACTTGCAAGGTGTGGGAACGAGCTAATTTGTACCACTCATGTGTTCTTTATACAAAACTATCTGGCCATGTTTAAGAAGTTTAAAGACACCCACTCAGACAGGTTACTACAGTATTCCCTTCAATGAAATAAGAGAAACTATGGTTTACTTTATCTGCAAAATCTGAGACTTTGAAGGGAACAGGAAAGACAGGGAACTGACTTGGCATTGCCGCCATCATTAAATGCTATCAGCGCACCTCCTAACACCTTGTGCAAATCCAGTAGTGCTGTGGTTTGAGAATCATTACAATAAGAACCATCTTGGCTCTTGAGTCCCACTCTTCAGGCCCACTGCAGACTGTGCCCCCTTCTGCCTAAGTCTGACCTTGCAGACCGCCAGGCCCGGCAGGCTTCTCCGCACAAGTCCTGAGGCAGAGCCAGTCTTTACGTCACCTCCCACACACGCGTCTCACACAAATCTATCAAATAATTTAAAGCATTTCTAGTTGTGCCCTTGCTACAGGTGCTTTAATTATTTCTCAACAGCCTCTCCTTTCCCCAGTTTTTCAAGAGAATTAAGTTAATGCATAGGAAGGAGTCTAAAAGAGTAAGGTAATACTTGACTAAGTGGCCACAAGCATTGTGTGAGTAGTAACACACCTGCAGATATATTAAGTAACACTACTTAAAGTACGTTATACAAGAAAATAAGTAACCTTGTATAATCTAACTTAGCAACATTTATGGCTGGACCCGAATCCCTCACTGCTCTAAATACTCAATAATTCACATCTTAGCACCTGATCACTCAGTGCAACGCAGATGGCCTGACTGGTTCACTGCATAAGTGCTCTTTCCTCATTCAAGCTATCAACTCTTGGAATGCAGAAGTTACTGTTTGCCCCTCCCACAAGTACAGCAAACAACCGAACCACTCAAACGGGGCACCACGTTAAGGCTGCACGGTAAGAAAAATCTAACTAAAAATACATAAAAAAATCAAAATACTCTTAACACGTGCAACACAGTAACAACCACTCAGCATTACAGCAACGTGTGAACTTTTCGTACAAATCCAAAACCCAAATGGTCAGCGCCACAAGCTCGTGCCAGGCTGACAGCCGTCGCCGTCACCGGCTGCGCCGTCACCGGCTGCCCCCTCCCCAGCCCTAGGGTTCTGGCCGCCCCCTCTCCGCCAGAGAACCAGGCCTCGCTCGTCCTACTTTTTCCTTGAAATTTGCGTGTGGCTCCCTTAGCACACAGGCAGGCAGCCTCCGGGGAGCACCCTGAATCGCACCCCAAGGCGCCACTGCCCCTCCTCTAGACGCCGGAGAGGGCCGGGCGTCTGGACGTCAAAGTCCGCATACGCCAAGGGCCAGGACCCTAGACGAGCCATCGCTCTCAAGGGGCTGCAGACCCTCGGCGCCGGCCAGGGCGGCGCTGCCTCAGTTTCCCCGCGGGGCTGGGCTCGCAGGGT
>NW_022900932.1:4700201-4720539 GCF_012274545.1 Fukomys damarensis | reverse complement strand
GAAAACCGTGACGAGCGGGGCGGGGGGAAGGAGAGGCGGTGGGCGTGGCCTCGAAGTCTAGCTCCGGGGCCGCCCCTTACCCGCCGAGCCGCGGCGCGTACCCTGTCCCAGTCCCCCCCGCCCCGTGAAAGCTTGACTTTTCCTCTTCTTCTTTTCTTTCTTTCCGTCTCTCCTTCCTTCCTTTATTTCTTGATACCGGTAACTGACCCAGGGCCTTCACGCAGAGCGACATCCACAGCTCTTTTTGGGTTTGGCATTTTTTTGGCACCGGGGATCGAACTCAGGACCTTACGCTTGTGGGGCAGGCAGGGCGCCACTGAGCTAAATCCCCGCCCCAACTCTTTGTTTTTTATTGCGCGGAGTCCTTAAGTGGCCCAGGCTGGGCTCGAACTTGCAATCCTGCCTCAGCCTCCTACAGAGCTGGAATTACAGTTCTGTGCCACCACGCCCAGGCTCAGCCTACTTTTAAATAACTTTTAACTTGTGATAATTCTAAAGTCTGTTTACTTAGTTCATAGTTGACATCTGTGTTGCACAAACTTTTTTGTAGTTAAATGTTAAGTTATAGTAGCCAAATCGACAGAGACAGAAAGCGCAGTTACCTGGGGCTAAGGATGGGAGTGGGGACTGAATGCCAGCTGGCTTGGAGGAATTTGGGGGAGGGCGACAGAAATGTTCTGAAAGTGGATTGTGGTGACGATGGCCCAGCTATGTAAACTCACTAAAAGTCATCGAAGTGTACACTTCCAAAAGTGAATTTTGTAGTACCTAAATGATCCTCAGTAAAGCTGTTATTATTTTTTAACGTTGGGCCAGGAATAGAGAGCTCAGTGGTGCGCCTTCCTGCTGATGAATGCAAGGTCCTGAGTTTTATTCCGGGCACTGAAAAAAAATAAAAAATAAACCTCTTTGGATTCTTCTACATGCAATGATTATCTCTGATACCTCAATGCTGACTTTTGTCTTTTTCAGTTTTTCTATACCTGATGAACAATTTTCTGAAACTAAATTCTGTCAAGAAAAAATATATCAATAATAAATCATCTGATGTTAAATAATAAATGGCTATCATTTATTGAAAGCTAAGCGCTAAATACTAGGCCAAGCACTTTACTTACACGATTTTATGTGCTCTTCATGAACAACAGGATGAGGGCTAGAATGACACTTCCTGCTGTAGGGCTTGCATCTAGGTGTCACCCCCCAAAGCCTCAGGGGCTCACAGGTGGCTGATTTAGGGTATGTGGTACTGGGATTAAGGGAGTGTGGTATTGGATTAATCCACTAATCGGTTTAGCATAGTTCGGGGTGTGTATAATAGGCCTTGCCCTGGGTGTGGTGTAGCCTGAATGGAATAGAAAGGGAAGCTTCCTGCTGTTCCAACAGGCACTGCTTCCTGCCTTCCATACCCTGGACTGTTTCTCCCTGCCACACCCCTCCGCCACACTGCCCTCCCTTGGAGTCGGCCAACTGCGGACCGAATCCTCTACAAACCGAACCAAAATAAACATTTCCTCCTTTACTTTGGATGTTGGGTATTTTGTCTCCGCAACGAGAAAAGGAACTAGAACAATGATAAAAGAGGCACCAAGAACCTTTCCAAAGTTAACACGGCGCCAATTTGGGTCTATTTCCAAAGCCTGATTTCCTAACGTTGGCTGTGACCCCAGCCTGGAATGTCTAACCTGTGTGACAGGCCTTGTTGGACAAAGAACAGCAGCCTGAGACCTCACAGAGGGTCAGGAAAATTGGTGGCGCCAGAGTGGCAGTCAGGGTGATGCTTTCCTAAGCCGTGCGTGGCTCTCACCTCAGCTTCCGTCCCGGGAACCACTGATGCACCCAGGAGTCATTTTATGTGTAGTATATGTGCTGCCCGAGCGAGCACATCCAGGCCACACACCTGTGCAGTGTCCTCAGGCTTTCCCTCTGCTGTGACAGATTCCACCGAGGTAAATGCAGTTCTCAACACGTCGTGCAGAGGGTACCTGCTACCAGCACAACAGTCACTGCGGATGCTAAACTGGGTCCCTGGATGAAGTGGTGCTCGGCAGGTTTCCCCACTATAAACTTTCTCTTTTTCTCCTTTTCCATAACGTACGCTTCGGAAGAAGTCAGTACTGGGAACTTGTGCTTAAAGAGTGGGGTAAGCTGGGGGTTTAGCTCAGTGGTCCTGCCGCCTGCCTCACAAGAACAAGGACCTGAGTTTGATCCCCAGTACCAAAAAAAAAAAAAAAAAAACGGGGTAAAAGCAGGGTGTCTACATAAACTATTTAGAATTTTCTGCACAAGAGGTTCATTTCTTTTTCAGCCTTTGTTAATTCAATCATTTATATCAGTGGAGACCCAAGGGTATTTGTTTTATACAGATACGTGGGAGGGCTCTCTCTCACCACTGCTGTCGCAAGTAGCCCGCCAGGAATGAGCGGTGTCACTTCGGGTACTGATGCTACGCTTACTGTGAGATGAGGAAGCTGAGACTCCGGGGTTCCCAGTCTGGCTGCAGTGGGCCCCTTGAGGGCTGTGTCGTTTTCCATCCATGAACTAGTGAAAGGCAACACCAGGAGCTGAGGCCAGGCCGTGAGCCTGGTCTTCCAGCCTGTGGACTGCACTTCTTACAGTCCAGCAGGAGGAAGGAGCCCCGTCTGTTTGTGGAAAGCACATATCAGCCTGTTTCGTTAGATTTGTATCCTGTCTTTCAAGTAGCTCAGGGCAATCTTCAGTATCTACCGCCAAAAAGTCCGCTTTTGTGAATATTTTATAACATATAAGAGAACACCGCAGAGGACATTTCTATTTTATATGAATAAGTAAGTGCACATATATCGGACTGTGTGCTCAAACCTGGCTGTAAGACCGTATGCTCTGAACAGTTTGAAGACCCCTGCCTGCTAAGATTTGGGGATTTTATTAACCACATCTCCTGTATGTATTCCCTAAGAGCCGTGGTTTTCAAGAGGCGATTTGCACCCTAAAGGTCATGGGGCAATGATGTGTGATTGTCATGACCGGGGTAGGGGCACCACTGGCATCCAAGGAGTAGAAGCCAGGGGAGCTGCTAAGGATCCCACAAATCACAATCAGCCCCACATCAATGGTTATCTAGTCCAAAACGGCAATAACGTTGAGAGGTTGAGAAATCCTGTCACATTCCTGTCTCAAAAGGCGGGAAAAAAGCTGGGTGCAATGATGCCTGTCTGTAATCGAAGGAGGCTGAGGCAAGAGGATCTCAAGTTCAAGGCCAGTTTGAGCCACACAGTGAGACCCCGTCTCAAAACAAAAACAAAAAAGCAGGGCCGGGGATTTAGCTCAGTGGTTCCACCGCCTGACACCGCCTCATCCCATACGGGAATCTTCCCAGCTGAGGAAGGAGCACAGGACCTCCGACAGAATCCAGTGGCTGTGAGGCAATGAGGAGCCGGAACAGGAAGTAGGTGGTAACACACTGGGGGCTCTGGGTTGTGGCCGGGTGCATCCTTCCATATAGTCTGGGCTGCTTGACACACAAAACGCTGATTTCAGCGGTGCGAGACAATAGTTTGCCTCCTACACTGAGTGGTCCGTTGGTGTTTGGGGGCCGATTCAGGACCCCCAGGGATATGACTAACCATCCAAGTCCGCTCAAGGCCTCGGTACACAGGCGTAGAGAAGCTGCCACCCTCTGAAATCACCTCCGGGTTATGCACAAAGCCCAGTGCGACGTGAGGTCCGCGTGCACAGTTGTTACACCGACCGTTCAGGATAATGAGGAGGAGCACATTGCACCGGCCCAAGGGCCGCGCACAGTCGCGGTTTGTTTCGAGAATTTTCAGTCCGCGGCTGGAGGATTCCGCGGCGGGCTGGCTGGATTCGCGGGTGGAGCTGGCGCTGGTTGGTGCGAAACCTTCGTCCAGCCTTCGCTGTTCTGGGGCCCACGGGAGCGCAGCAGGAGCCTCCGACGCTAGAGCAGGTGTAGGGATTAGGATGGTGGTGCCGAGGCTGCCTCTCTCTCTCCCGTCTCCTCTCTTTCTGCCTCCACCGAGGAGAGGCGGGGGTAGATGCGGCCAAAGCGTGACACTTTGCGCACTGAACTCCAGGGTGAACCCCTGGCTCCTGCAGGGCAGGGCGGTGGCATGGGCTCCGGGGCTCGGCCTTTCGCTAGATGGGAGCCTGCGCAGGCGCCTGGACCGCTCCAAACCTTGGCTCCTCAACTCTCGCAGGACAGCGGTGCTGTTGCACAGCAAGTACCCAGCCTCCCGTGCAGCTCTGTGGTCCGAGAGACTAAGACGCCTTCCCCTCTGTGGTGCTGCTATGAAATGGAAACGCCGCCAGCCAGTTTCAGCCTTTTCATAACCCCTGTCCGAGCAGCTCTGACTCTGCAAACACCAAGCCCAACAGGGCCCCGAGAGCAAGGGTCGGGCGCAGCTCTGCCCACTGATGTGCCCAACAGGAAGATGGGCAGAAAGGAAGGGGCTGGAGGCTGCTTCTTGGGCGAAACCCTCTGTTTCTCCTCAGGACTCTCTCACCTCAGGCCCCACACATTTTGGCTTCCGGGGCTAGGTAAGGAGACAGAGCCCGGGCCTGGGGGTGCAGAAAGGCTGGATGGCACAACCCGGCCTGCGTGTGCTGGGGGGCTGGGGCTGAGGTGCCATTCTAGGGACCAAACCCTCCACAGAGCTCCATCCCCGGCCTCTTAGTTTTCTGAGACAGGGTCTCACTGAGTTGCCCAGGCTGGCCTCAAACTTGCCACCCTCCTGCTTCAGCCTCCTGCATAGCTGGGATTACAGCTATTTTTTTAAACTTCTTCATTCTATTAATGACTCTTCCTCCCCACCCCCACAGTGTAAGCCCCTATGTTGGAAAGGATCAGGGAAAGATGTCTTTATTTTTAAGATGAAAATGTTTTAGAAAACCAGAACTGGACGAGCAGGGAAAAAGGGACCATCTGTTTTGGATAGCTTGTGTATTAAATGCTGTTTTATGTAAACACAGGGCTTGGGGCGTAGAGTTGCAAGGTATTTGTGATGCATTTAATCAAGTTTATTGCATTGTGGAAGTACTTCTGGAGTCATCAAGTTTATTATGTTCTGGAGGTGTCTGTGATTTGTAATTAAGGGGGACATTCGGGAAGCACTTAACACCAGAATTACAGGCTGCTGCCTCGCTCCCTCTCAGTCTCAAGCACGAACACCCTTTAGCTTGCGTGGATGAGCGTCCGGCTCAGATATTTATTACCCATCTGATTTTATTAAGGAGGGAGAAGTGGGGAGAGGAAAGGAAGGAGCAAGCAGAGGGAGTGAACAGCAGCAGCGGGGCTGGACTCAGTACCCACTGCCTGGCCTCCCGGCAGAGCCGGCTTTCGCTTATCTCCCTCGCGGTACACAGGATCCAGCGCTTAACAGAAAACGGAGGCACGAGTTGACTCATAGCTGAATCTTGTCACTCGAGTTGGCTATTACTGGACTATTAAAAACCCACCAAGGCCGGGAGTGATGGCACACTCCTGTCATCCCAGCACTCGGGAGGCTGAGGCAGGAGGATCGCTGTGAGTTCGAGACCAGCCTGGGCTACACCGTGAGTTCCAGGTCAGTCTCAACTACACAGTGAGACCCTGTCTCAAAAAACCAAAACCAAAACCAAACCAAACAAAAAACACCAACCTCCCTAATTCTACCAGCTCTTGTCCAGAGCTGGGGAAGAAGGGGAGAGAGGGTGGGGGTGGCTCTCACCTGGGGACCCTGACTCTGACAGCCACGGCTGTGCAGTGAGTCCCTGTTCCCAGCGGGACAGGAACCTGGGGCTCCTTCCACTGGGCCGAATCCTCAGCCTCACGCTCTCCCCATTCATTAGCGCTGACACGGTATCTGTTATTCAGGACTTGTCGAAATGTGCTTAAGTTATTACAGCTGGGAATGGCCTCACCTCCACTTCAAACTCAGGTTAACTCTCAGTAATGAGTTTTAACTAACATTTAAAAAGCAAAGGAATGCAAGTTTACATGCGTGTATGTGTGTACTGGAGTCCCAGGGAAGGGGCAAGAGATTGATGCAGTTTAATAATATTTTCAAAAATTGGGCATGGTGGCACACACCTGTAATCCCAGCACTCAGGAGGCTGAGGCAGGAGGATTGCTGTGGGTTCGAGACCAGCTTGAGCTACACATTGAGTTCCAGGTCAGTCACAACTATATAGTGAGACCCTGTCTCAAACAAACAAAACAAACAAACAAAACTTCAAAATTGGCGAAAGACAAAAATATTCCAGATTTAAGAACCTCAGTGAGGGCGGGTATGGTGGCACGTGTCCGTAAGCCCAGCTCTTGGGAGGCTGAGGCAGGAGGATTGCCTCAAATTCAAGGCCAGTCTGCATGACATGGCAAGACCCTGTCTCAATAAAACAAAACATAGAAAAGAAGCTCAGTGAGGACTGGGGATACAGCTCAGTAGTGCAGTAATGGCATGTAAGAGGCCCTGGGTTCAATCCTCAGAGTGAGAGAAAGAGACAGACAGACAGAACGTCAAACTGTTGAATGTATCTATACAGGAAAAAATTGAACAAACAAAAAAACACCAACTGTTTCTCTGAAACTCTCACCAGACATCAACACAGATAATTTTCCTTTTTTTGTTTTTGTGAGACAGAGTCTCACTATGCAGTCCAGACCAGCCGTGAACTCACTATGCAACCTCAAACTTTGGCCTCCAACTGGCAGCTAACCTCCTGCCTCAGCCTCCTGAGAGCTGGGATTACAGGTACACTCCACCACGCCCAGCCTCAACACATCATTTCGGATGCTAGATGTGTATGGGGTTTTCCCCACACCAAGCCAGCAAGACAGTGGGCACCAGCTGGCGTCCTCTAACCCCACTCATTGCTGATGCCATAAGAACATGGAGGTAACGTCAGATCCCCAGTAGAGAGAGAGAGCTCGGCCGTCTGTCACGCCTACCTCCACGTGGACACCCCTCACAGCCCTTCACTTCAGGCGGAGTGACCATCAGCTGAGCTTCCCGATCCTCTCCTTGGGTTCCACCCATCTGCCTGAGTGACTCCCGGGAGCCAGGGCAAGGCCACTTATATTTGCCACGTGCATCCTAAGGACTTCTCCTACCACAGAAAAGTCATCGCAGCCTCTGTCAGAGTGGGGCAGCGGCTTCAATCTGCCTCTGAGGCAGGCACGCTGCCCCTCTCCGGGAAATCAGCTCGGTTCCGAAGATCCTGTCCTCCTGGCCCTGGACTCCAGGCTCTGATTCTGAGTTTCTTGTCTTTTTCACCCTGGCCATGCACTCACCTCCTTGTTTTGGTTTTTTGAGACAGGGTCTCACTATGTAGTTGAGACTGACCTAGAACTCACTATGTAGCCCAGGCAGGGCTTGAACTCACAGCATCCTCCTACCTCAGCCTCCCAAGTGCTGGGATTACGGGTGTGCACCACCACTCCCGGCTACCTCCTGGTGTACCAGGAAGTGCTGGAGGCCCCAGAGGGGCAGGGAGGGCTCAGTTCCGGCTGGAAGTGCAGAGCCCAAGCCAAGCTGTGTGCCAGAGACTGCGGGAAGCTCTTTCTTCTGGACACAAAGCAGGTCACTGCTCCTCTGCGCCGCTGTCCCTGCAGAGCTGAGTAAACACAGAGGCAGGACCTAAGGAGGACTAGAGGTTTAGATGGCAGGAACACTCGACAAACTGCAAGTCAGGGCGTACCAGGGTCAGCTTGGAAAGTTCCATCAATTTTCTAGTCACACGCGGACATATTTCAGAAGATGCCTGATGTTCTACATAAATGAAAAACAGCATTTTCTTTCTTTTTTCTTTTTCCCTTCAATTCCTTTGCATTTACTTAAACATGTTCTATGAGCTAGCATGTGGTCTATTTTGGAGAATGACCCATGTGCAGCCGAAAAGAATGCATACTCTGATTTTTGTGGGGTGGAACACTCTGTAGACATCCACTAAGTCCATTTGTTCTAAGACTTGGTTCAGTTCTGTTATTTCATTGTTGATTTTTTGGTCTAGATGATCTGTCTACTTGTGTCAGTGGAGTATTGAGGTCCCCCACTACAATTGTATTAGTGCTTATTTTATTTTTCATATCCATTAATATTTGTTTTGTATGTTGGGGCATTACTATTTGGTGCATATATATTAATGACTGTCATCTCTTCTGCTTGGATTGTTCCCTTTACAAGGATGAAGTGGCCTTCTTTGTCTCTCTTGATTAGTTTTGGTTTGAAATCTACTCTGTCTGCAAGTAATATAGCTACCCTGGCTTTTTTCTGGGCTCCTGTCGCATGGAGAACAGTTTTCCACCCTTTTACTCTCAGTCTATGAAATTCTTTGTGGGTTAAGTGGGTTTCTTATATACAGAACATTGTTGGATTTTGCTTCTTAATCCATTCTGCCAGCCTGTTTCTTTTGATTGGTAAATTGAGGCCATTAACGTTGATGGTTATAACTGTTATGTATTAACTTTTCATTGTTATTTTCCTCTTGTTGGTTCTTTTGTTTTTTATTTTTCCCTTTCTCCCTTTAATTTCTTGCCTAGCCTGGTATATTTGCTCTGCTGGACCTTACAGAGTTGTAGTCTTCATTTTCTTTTTCCAGGATATTGTTTAGAAGTGTTTGGAGGGCCAGTTTGGTGTACATGAAATTTCTCAGGTGTTCTTTGTCATGGAAGTATCGTATTTCCCCATCAATTGTGAAAGATAGTTTTGCAGGATACATCAGTCTAGGTTGGAGGTTTTCTTTCGGACTTGAAATACCTCACTCCAGGCTCTCCTTGAGCTGAGGGTTTGTGATTTAAAGTCTCCTGTGATTCTGATGGGCTTTCCTTTCCATGTGACTTGCAGTATTTTGTTCTTCTGTTGGGTTTCCAGGATCTTGACTATTATATGACTGGGTGTGTAGTTTGGGTTTTTTGTTTTGTTTTGTTTGTTTGTTTGTTTGTTTTAAGCATGGCTAGTTGGAGTCCTATATGCCTCACTTATCTGTATGTCAAATTCTTTGCCTCTGTTTGAGAAGTTTTCTGTCATTAATTCTGTGAACAGTTTTATTTTTTAATGTCATTTGACATTCTCCTGCTACTTCATGGATTCCTATCAGTCTTATATTATTCTTCTTTGCCTCATCTAAGAGTTGTTGGACTGATTTCTCATGATCCCTTACTGTTTTTAAGAGATCTCTCTTTTCATGGTCACTGACTGCAATCCTATCTTCTGTATCTGAAATTCTATCTTCATATTCATATATCCTGCTGCGAATGCTTTCGATAGTTTTAATTTCCTGGATATCTGTTTGAATCTGTTTCATGGTTTGCATTTCTTTCCTATTCTGGGCATTCATGGTTTCCATCATGGTCCTGAGCTCATCTATTTTTAAAAATCTGTTTCTGTTCTAGAGTCTCTAATCATGTCTTTCATTTTTCTCACCATCTCTGTGGTTATCTGGGAAATTATTTCTGTTTTGAATTTTTCTAGAGCCTCATTCATCTGTTTTGTTACTTCCTGCACCATCAGTTCAGGGTGTCCAGGTGGTTGAGTCAGACTTTTCCACCTCGTTTCCCCCAGAGTTTATCTTTGGTGATGTGGAAGTCTGTGTTTGTGCCTTGTTTAAATGTTTTCTTGTTTCTATCTTTGTTGTTGTTCATGTCCTTGTTTTTATTCCTGGGTTAATAGTGCAATCTTCCAGATACAGCTGGACGTTAGGTTTTGAGTTTCTGATGACTCTGAGGCAATCTCATTTTCATTGTACCAGGGAGGACAAATGATTAGATCAATCACAGCAGTTTAACCCAAGTGATACAGTCAGCAACACAATAGCATCAAGTACAGCTTAGAAATTAACAATTTGTGGTAGTTATGAATCCATCACTTCAATCAAAATTGAGGACCAGCCCAAAATACGTTTATAGTGAAAAAACTCTTCAGTATAGCAACTTTACCCTTCAGGATGGGGATTTAGAAGGAGTTGGGGAGCCAGGGATAGGTAGGATAGAGAAAGGTTAGAAACGAGGTCAGAGGACACAGGAAGATCACACAAACTCTAGGGAGCTGTTGAAGAAAAGAGGGGAAGAGAGAACAAAATATACCCAAGAACAGAACAACTAACAGCAACAGGGAGGCAGCTTTCTTTTAAAGCTAATGGCAACTGAGAGAAGGAAAAAGACAAGAAAATGAAAGAAAATAAATTCAAATTAGGATAGGAACAGGAACAAAAAGGGAGAGTAATGGAGATCAAGGTGGGAGAGAGTGTGAGAGAAAGAAAAGAAGATACAAAAAGGAAGATTTTTAAAAAGGAAAAAATTAAGAAAAAGATTTAAAAAATGATTGAATATGAGAAAAATACTACTTTGAAAATAAAAAATACAAATAGAAATAGAGGGCCTCCTTCAGGTTATGCCTCTGTTGACACAACAGACAGTGTGGGCAGGAGTGTGCAGTCTAAGCTAATTAGTCTCAGCAAGCCAGCAGCTGTCCCGAGGTTCAGGCTGATTTCTGGCTGCAAGGCCAAGTTGAGATCTCTGACCTCCTGCTGGGTTGAACTCTGCAAGGCTCGACCACAGGTTCCCAATACCCTTGCCACGAAGTTAGACCAGGTTCCCATGTGAGGTGCTGGTCCCTCCGACTTACCAACAATGGTGGTGTGTTGTGCCTTTATCACAGATTTTCTTCACTTTTCCAGTGGGCTTTGATTTTCATACGGAGCCTCAGAGAGGTCTTCCTTTTCTTGTTTGTAGGGAATGAGGTGGTGAGACACGAACACCTCTGTGTTGGCCCCTGCGCAGCTGGGCTCCTCTGGTGCTCTGGGCTGAAGGGTCTTCCTGCCAGACGTTTAGGAAGCAGTGCCTCTGGTGTGTGTGCTGGGTTGAAGAGTACGGCATTTTCAAATAAAGACTAGCTCAGTTATTTTCAGCCTGAGGAAGATTTAATGACCTGGGTCGTGTTTGACTGTGGCTCAGTGGAAAAACCAGAGCCTAGCGTGCAAGAAGCCATAGATTCCAACACAGCACCAAAAAAACTGAAATTACAGAAGCATACAAGCCTCCACCTTGACCCTGAAGGCCTCAGAAAGAGCCTCAAATCCCTCAGACTCTGAAACCAAGTCGCTGCCTACTGTCCAGCGTTCCTGTGAGGGAGAAGCATTTCCCATCCTGTATGACCACTGACTTTTGTTTCGGTTACAGGTAGCTGAATTCAATCCAGATCAAACCCCAGAGACATTCTCAAATGAAGCCCAGGAGAAACAACTCTACCCAAACGGAAACACAGTCACTGTTCTTCCTGAGACAGCACGGTCAGGAGAAAAACCAATAGCCAACAGCCCTGAAGGCTTAATGGGGATGCTCAAAGGTGGGCCAGTGTCACAAGTTCTCAGTCATTAAGCTGCCCAGGCTGGGCTCAAACACGATTCTCCCGCCTTGGCCTCCCAGAGTGCTGGGCTCACCTTCAGTCTTGGTTCTGCACACCTTAGTTCTTCAGGGTTTTGTGGCAAACACAAACAGGTAAGCTGTGGGGAGGCCTGCATGCCGCCTGCCCCAGCAGCCATCCTTGGCCTAGGGTTGGGATTCTTCTCTGAACAGGGAGGGTGTGAAAGTTTCTGGGCTTTGGCCCAGCTCTGAAACACTAGCCCATCTCCTAGCCTCCTTGGAGGCATCTGCCTTTGAACATGGGGTAGGAGCCAGGAACAAACCTGTCACCCCACTCCAGATGCATCAGGGTGCTGTCAGCCACTACGAACCACGCGTGGACCTGGTTCTGTGGTCTCCACACTTCTTTCCACAGAGCTCAGTGCTCACTGCCAACTTCCCCAACCTTTGGTCTTCAGCCGAAGTCTGGCTCGTCTTGCAGGAGGCCCACACCCACGAGAGTTAGAAAGCAAACCCAACCCGGCCCAAGAAGAGGAGACACCGTCCATTCAGGACATGCAGGTCCATGGCCACTAGAGAAAAATCAGCAGGTGGAGGAGGAAATACACTTTTTATTTACAGTTCGTTCACATCATCCACAATTCCCCATACAAACATAGAAACTAAAAAAATAAAATGCCACTTGGGAGCACAAGTGTCTGTCTCTGGGGACTGGCGGGAGGCCCGGCTGCGCTCTGTGGAGGGGAAGGCGCAGGGGATGGGAGCCCTGGCGCACACGGGCGGGGCTCAGGGTGTCGCCCATGGGGCACCGCTGGGCTCCCTAGAGGGTGACAATGCGAGCCTCCACCCCCCCACTTCGCCACCAAACACCAAAACTCGGACGGGGTCGCGGTGTGAGCTGCGTGGAGTGTGACAGGGACAGCAGAGGGCACTTAATGCCACTGTCTGAGGAGCCGCAGGCCGCAGGACACAGGGGAGCCCTTCCCTTGGCACTGACGAATTGGCCACAGCTTTGGGGAGAGGCGGGGGCTCTGCCACGAGGGGACGGTGGGGTGTGCGGGGCCGAGGCCGGCCCTGGGACCCTGACCTGGGGCCTGCTCAGCCGTCCTCCCTCCAGGGGACTCAGGCCGGGAGGGCGCCCAGAAATCGCCCCAGCAGCTGCGTGTTTGCCGGGGACCTAGGCTGCGTTCACACGCGGATGCACGTTATAAATATAAACTCATATCTGCTACAAAGAGGACGGATATTTGTACAACTTTACCCATATACATAGTAACACAATTTACACATAACATCCTGGAGTGGGTCCTGGTGGAAAAAGGGTTGCAGAGGTGAAAAGTCCCTTCTCCCTCCCTCCCCGACCGTTTCACGGGACCCTTGCGCTCGGGTCCCACGGGGGCCGGGCCCGGCTGGCAGAGACCGCGCATGCGCACGGGGACCTGTGGAGAACGCGAGGGAACCCGCAGCCCTTGGGCGCAGGCCCCTTCCCAGAGCTGGGAGCTCCTGCGCAGCCGGTCAGCGGGACGGCCCGGGCCTTCGGAGAACAGGACGCATACCGACCTGGGCTCAGACAGAACACTAACGCTCCCACGCCTGGGGCATGTAAGAAATGTAGGTTTTTCTTATTTAAAAAAGAAAAAAAAAATGCGACAGTATCAGTGGAGGCCTGGAGGTAAGAGGGACCCTAGGCGCCATCCGGTTTCCTGTCGACCCTGTGCCACCTTTCTGTCCTCTCCCAGGCCTGGCCGGGCACGCGGCGTGGAATACTGGCGGTGGCCGAGACACAGCCGTGGACACGGCGGTGGACGGCGACGAGGAGACCCGCTCGCGGCGGGCTGAGCGGTTCCCGCGGAGTCCTCGGCTCAGGGCCACAGTGCAGCGGAGCCGGCGGCCGGCGGGGAGGCAGCACCTACCGGCGGTAGTGATTGGGGGCGTCCGCAAACATGTACTTGAGTCTGTACGCCTCCGCCAGCAGCAGCCCGATCTCCTCGTTGCCCCAGTGGATCGTGGGCAGGTTCTGCAGCAGCATCAGGAGCCCCTGGAACGCGAGAGAGGGCGGGTGCGGCTCCCAGGCTGCAGGCAGCGCCCGGCCCCACGGCCCCTGCCCCCTCCCCACAGGGAGCTCCGGAAGCTCTGCCATTCTGCACTAGCTCCCGTCTCCAACAATGGTATGGACAATGACAGATCTGCAGGAGAGGGCAGCGGTCACCATGCAGCTACACCTCTCTCAATCTCTGTCTTCCGTGAGGCAGGGTCACACCACAGAGCCCAGGCTGTGCTGGGACCCACCACCCTCCTGAGAGTGGGGATTACAGCACCGAGCCTTCTCACTCTTACGCATGCTTTTCAATCTTTTCCCGTGTGTTGAAGTAACTGCAGCCGTGATTATAATTTGACATGCATTTTACTCGCTTTGCGACACCATCGTTTTCGTGTTTACCCCAGTCTTCCAACTTACTCCAGAAGCCCAGTCCGTAGGTGGCTCTAACCGTCGGCCTTTGGTTCTACACCAGGCCTGGACTGCTTCTTCCTCAGCCTTTACTGAAGGGGCCGCAGTGTGCGGCCTGCGACACCTTCTCCTGCTCTTGTCATTCGCCTGCTGTAGCTGTGTCTGCCCTCGGCCCCCGTCCCCAACCCACCCGGGCCACGCTTAACTGCATGCACCTCTGGGCATGAACCTACACTGAACACTTTCCTCTCCACCTCACTAAATCCTATTTAGCTTTCAAAGTCTAGGTCCGTCAAAAACACCCTGGAGCCGGGTGTGGTGGTGCACACCTCTCATCCCAGCACTCAGGAGGCTGAGGCCGGAGGGGCTGCATGAATTTGAGGCTGGCCTGGGCTACATAGTGAGTTCAAGTCCAGCCTGAACTGCACTGCCGGACCTTGTCTCAACAAAAATGGGGCTCAGTGGTTCTGCTGCCTGCCTTGCCAATGTAGGGTCCAGACTTTGAGCCCCAGTACCAAAACAAACCAAAACAAACAAACGAAAAACAGAACAAAAATAAATGTGACATAATAATGAATAAAAATGAATGGGCTTGGTGGTGAGTTCGAGACCAGCCTGGGCTACATAGTGAGTGGTCAGTCTCAACTACACAATAAGACCCAGTCTCAGAAAAAAAGAATGAAAGTTCAGGTTCTCCCTGGAGCTTAGTTTCCCCTGCTGATGCTGCTGCCTATGTTGCCTTCTCTCTGTCTTTCAAAGTGAGCATTCTTATAACAGTAACAACTGTAAGACCCAAACCCCAGAAGCCGTGAAGAAACGGAAGGTTTGGATTATGCATAATTTTGTACATTGGGAATCACCATCAACAAAGTTAAAATATAAGAAACTGACTACGAGGAAGTACTTAGCCACCCGTGAAAAATCGAAGGTGAGAGACCATCCCCAAGGCACTGAGGAAAGCAGCCGGGCCGCCTGGGCAGACAGGACCGGGCGGGCACTCGCACCGCCCTGGAGCCCTGCTTCTGGCTGCTCTGCAGTTTTCAGGGCAGCCTTGTGCATCCTGCGAGGTTCCGCTGGGTGCGCAGCTGCCCTCCTGTCACTGCTGTCTGTGGCCAGGCAGTCACGTCCTGTTGAGTCTGGGCCATGGCAGAAAGGACGCATGGGACTTCTAAGCCTCTCCCGCATCCTCCCTAGAAGATGGCCCTGGCCTGAGTTGTGCTCCCTCGCAGGGCCAAAGCCAGGAGAAGAGGCCGAGCAGTAGGAGAGACACGAGTCCCCGTCACCTCGGTCCTGGCCGCTCCACTCATTCCCTCAGTGCTGGGGAAGCAGACAGCGATTTTATTTTACACCATTATCACTTTGGGGCCTTGGTCACTGCAGATAATTTCAGATTCTCTTAACAAATGCACCCTGTATCTATCAAAATTAGAAATGCACGGGGCCGGGGATTTAGCTCAGTGGTTCTGCTGCCTGCCTCACAAGTGCAAGGAACCGAGTTCGATCCAAAGAACAAAAAAAAATTTAGAAATGCACGGCTGGACTCTGGCAGGGTGCTGGCTTCGCATGCACAAGGCCAGGGACTTGATCCCCAGCTCAGCAGAAGGTAAAGGAGAGGGGAAGAAACGCACATGGTCCTCAGGCCAGCCGCACTGCTCCTTGCCCCTAGGCTGAGGAACACACATGCCCCGCTCCTGTCCACCTGTGCCCCACATGGGGAGGGGAGGCCCCTGGGGATGGAGCTGCCAGGGCAGGGCCCTGCCCTGAGACAGACGGGGCAGGACCTCCAGGCAGGTCTGAATGAACCTACCTCAGGTCCTTGCGCTTATATGAGAACCACTGAGCTAAATCCCTGGCCCTCAAAGATGTGTTAAAATGGATAAAAGAGAAGGTTGCACTAGCCGGGCATGGGGGCGCACACCTGTAATCCCAGCACTCGGGAGGCTGAGGCAGGAGGATCGCTGTGAGTTCGAGACCAGCCTGGGCTACATAGTGAGTTCTGGGTCAGTCTCAACTACACGGTGAGACCCTGTCTCAAAAAACAAACAAAAAAACCGAAAAACAAAAAACAAAAAAAAAAAAGAGAAGGTTGCAGAGAAAATATTTATAGTGTGATCTTAGATAAAAGAAAATGCACATAACTATACATGCATATGTATGTAATTCAGAACAACAGAGTGAGAAGCTGTTAACAGTGGTTAAATCACGTCTCTCTCTCTTTTGGTACTGGAGATTGAACTCAGGGCAGGGCAGGCGCGGTGCCAATGAGCTAAATCCCTGGCCCTCTTTATCTTTTTTTTGTTTGGTTCTTTGAGACAGAGTCTCACTGTGTAGTTGAAACTGAACTGGAACTCACTATATAGCCCAGGCTGGTCTTGAACTCACAGTGATCCTCCTGCCTCAGCCTCCTGAGTGCTGGGATTACAGGCATGGGCCACCGTGCCCAGCCCTCTTTATCTTTTGAAGTCTTCACTCTACTGAACTAAAGTGTGATAGAGTAGTTTTTTTTTAGTAACACATACTCTGTAAGTTTTGTGTAATAAAAATTAGAGCAGGGCCAGGGATTTAGCTCAGTGGTTCCACCGCCTGCCTACAAAGTGCAAGGTCCAGAGTTCGATCCCTGGTACCAAAAAAAAAAAAAAAACAAAAAACAAAAAACAAAAAAATAGAGCAGAAAATTATTCACAGTATCACGATCAACAGGAAGCCATGTTTTTTCCTTCCAGGTCTTTCCTGCATCTGTTACACAGTTAATACAAAAAAAATTTTTTTTGGTACCAGTGATCAAACTCTGGTCCTTGCACTTGTGAGGCAGGCGGTGGAACCACTGAGCCAAATCCCCAGCCCCAGTTAATGTAAAATTTATCTAGCATTTATCATAAGCACATTTTTTAATATTATAAGCTCCTGCAGACATTGCCAATGGCCAAAGACTTTTCTGTGATATAAGGTGTACAATTTATATTCTCTTGTTTTGAGCATTTTATTACTTCTGATTTTTTAGTATAATAAAATTATAGGGCCTAGGATTTAGCTCAGCGGTTCAGTGGCCTGCCTTGCAAGCGCAAGGACCCGAGTTCAATCCCCAGTACCAAAAAAAAAAAAAAAAAACCCCGAAACATCTTTGTTTTTGTTTTGTCTTTTTTGGTACCGGAGCCAGACCCTGGTCCTTGCACTTGTGAGGCAGGCACCAGAACCACTGAGCTAAATCCCCAGCAATAAGGAACATCTCTGTGAATAAAGTCATACCTCCGATTACTTCTGATTACTGGGCTAAATTCCTAAAAAGGGAGTGGCATCATTATGCCCTGCAAACGTGTACTAATAGAAATAAAAAAAAATAGTTCCTAAAAATGAAATTTTTACATCCTAACGGTACTTAACGTTCATCCAGGAAATATATTCCACATCCTAGGTTCGCACCGGACTCATGGGATCAGACAAACCCCGTGGGCAGCCTTCGCTCCCTCCACGCCCATGGAAAGGGCGGCGCCCGCCGGGGCCAAGTCAGTGGGGGAGGAGTTCGCGTCCCGCACCGGGCTCCGCCTCCTCGGTTGTTTCCCGGCTTCCATCGCGGGTCTGCCTCGAAGCCTTCCAACCACTTACATGAGAAACCCAAAGTATAAACAATTAAAGGGCAAAACAGACAAGAAATAATAGGGACCACAGTTTGCCAATGGGAAGGGGACCGAAAGATGGAGGGGCAGAGGGGAAGGGAACCTAAAAAGAATTCAGATGGGTTCGGTAGACGTGTTGACTCCGCGATCAGTGTGATCACTACCAACTACAAACGTGTTAATCAAAATCAAGATTAAAAAAAAAAAAGACAACCAGGCTTCAAACCAGTGCTACCAAAAGAAGAGTAAATAAAAGAGGGCGAGAGCATGTGAGAGACAATACATCTTGTTTTTTGTTTGGTTGGATTTTTTTCGGGAGGGTGGTACCAGGAATCGAACTTGGGACCTTGCGCTTGCCAGGCAGGTGAGGCACCACTGAGTTACATCCCTGGCCCCAGGGTGGTTTTTTTGAGATGGGTTTTGCTACAGTATTTTTATGGTCTGGGTCTCAACGTCCCCCCAAAGCCTCACGAGGGCAGGTGATGCGGGATTATGGGCCAGTGACTATTACACCAGTCCACTGGTTGGCTTGGCACTGCCCCAATCCCGGGAGTCTGCATAAGATGCTATTAAGGTCCCTTGTGGCTTCTGCTACCATGCAAGCACCATGAGCCATTTTTCCTCTGCCACGTCCTCTGCCATGTGCCACTCTGCCTTGGAGCCAGCTATGGACCTACATCTCTAAAAACTGAGCTAAATAACTGTTTCCCCTTTAACTTCAGGTGTCAGGTACTTTGTCTCAGCAATGAGAGAAAAGTAACTAACACAGGTATGTAGCCCAGGCTGGCCTCAAATTTGAGATCCTCCCGCCTCAGCCTCCTAAGTGCTGGAATTACAGGAACGAAACACCATGCCCGACTGAGAACCATTACTTCTATCTCAATATAATTTTAAACACAGTTTTGTTGGTGAAGTTCTTTTTTTTGTTTTTGAGCAGCGTCTCTCTACATTGCCCAGGCTGGTCTTGAATTCCAGGGCTCAGGTGATCCTCCTGTCTCAGCTTCCAGGTAGCTAGGACGGCAGGGACCCCACTGCACCTGCCTCGGAACACGGTACACCCCGTGAGCCCCTGCCTGTGCCCCTCGGCCTGCCCTCTCCTGCTTCTCCCCTCAAACTTCCTCCTTGGCGGACTCTGCTTTTCTGTGACCGGGGAGCCTTGAGGGCAGAGGTCTCGACCTTCTCTGTACCTCACACCACTGTCTAGAGGAGTCTAGAGAGCCACTCTCAGAAAAATGGTTTGAAAAATATAAATACATAGTATATTGATAAAAAAAAATTTGTTTTTGTACCGGGGATGTAACTCATGACACCTGTGCTTGTGAGGCAGGCGGCGGCACCACTGAGCTAAACGCCTGGCCCCGTGACCAAAATGTTTTGAAGACAAATGGTTAATATTTACCTCTTCATGACAATATTTCAGATATCCAGGGTTCTTCAGTTGAAATTTTCTCATTTTTCTATGATGGTTACATGCATTTGTATAATTGATAAAAACAACCAACGACGGGCTGTGCTCTCTGGGACAGGATATGCTTTGCTGGGATGGAAGCCACCGTAACTCGCCTCCTCTACCCTTACTAGAAGCTTCCAAGAAACTCCCAAATAATGCCGCGGCGGAACAAGCGAATCTCCCGCTCCAGGCCCAGCCGTGGAACTGAGCCGTAAGGAGCCACTCTGCCACCTAGCGGCGACGGTGGGGATCTGCGACGCCACACCGCCGGCGCGGCCCATCGCAAGGCTCAAAAAGCCGGAGCTGGGGCAGTAGCGGGAGCCGGCCTGCTGAGAACCCAGAAATCCGAAGGAAAAGGCCGCATGAGGAGTCTGGGGCCGGGGAGGACTGGAAGCTCCCACCCAGGCAGGAGGCCAGAGGAGGCGGAGCGGTGCTGGCACAGAGGCTCCGCCAAGGGCGGACGCAGGGAGACCAGGGGGAGGCCGAACGGAAGAGGGGAGGAGGGACCTGCTACACCTCAGGGGCTCTGCCTTCTGTCCTCGGTCACAACTGGCTTCACCCTCGGTCAACTCTGGGAGACGCCCTTGCCCGAGGCCGTGGAGAAGCCGAGGCTGGGATCGGAGCCCAGCCGGGGCCAGCGTGGCTCAAGAGGACTGTGGACAGGAACCAGACGAAAGGGAGTCAGAGCAGAGGACTCTTAGTGCCTGCAGCAAATCTTAGTGTCGATTAACTCGCCTCCGCAGTACGGCCGGCACCAGTTAGGACTTCCGGGGGGACCGGGCATGCTGTGAATTCGGATTCTGTGTGCGGTCCGCCCGACCGCCGCCTTCCACAGATGTGCGGAGCACTGTCCTGCTCAGGCGGCGGCTGCTGTCTCCCCGGCCACCGCAACTTCTCAGAACCGCGTCCCTGCCTGCAAACTTTCTGAGTCTGACCCGAGGCCCCTAGTGCACCTGCCGAGGCTCCCCCTCGGCTGCTCGCTTTTTGTTCGTGTCCAGGACTCGGGGCCTCTCTCACGCCAGCCAGCTCTGGGCAGAAGAGCTGCCGTTCCCAGGGTTTCCTCTGACCCTGTTCACCGCAGGATTCAAACTGGCGGCTCACAGACCGCGGAAGCCGTGTGCAGGGCCACTGCGCGAGGCGTCCATTTCCGGTGCGCCGGTCCCCGTGAAAGACCCCTGCGGCGTGGCAACCGCTCCAAGCCCCTCCCCCAGGCCAGCAGACGCTGGTGTGGTCAGCAGCTGCACCCCGACTTCCTGCCCACCCTCTATGTGTGGAGGACCTCTGGGGACTGGGCCACAGGCCCCCCCACATGAGAATCGCTTGGAGCCTGGAGGCCCGGGCACCGCCCCGCGTGCCTGTGGATCCCATCCCAAGCTGACTGCAGAGCGACCGGCACTTGCTGGGGCCCCCGAGCTCTGTGCTGCGCTCACCCTGGAGGTGGGAGGTTGGACTCCAGCGGGTCCCAGCTCGGGGGACACTTCCCCTCAGTG
>NW_022900932.1:4696950-4700149 GCF_012274545.1 Fukomys damarensis | reverse complement strand
CTGGGCCACAGGCCCCCCCACATGAGAATCGCTTGGAGCCTGGAGGCCCGGGCACCGCCCCGCGTGCCTGTGGATCCCATCCCAAGCTGACTGCAGAGCGACCGGCACTTGCTGGGGCCCCCGAGCTCTGTGCTGCGCTCACCCTGGAGGTGGGAGGTTGGACTCCAGCGGGTCCCAGCTCGGGGACCACTTCCACCCTGAGTGCGTTCTGCACGCCGTGTGCCCGCTGGAGCTGCCCCTCCACCTCGCCCTGTGCTGTCCGCGAGTCTGTGCGTGGGAGCTGGCCCCAGGCCTCTCCCCATCTCCTCTCCTGCTCCAGGTGTCACGGCGGCTGGGGCAGGGACAGAAAATGCACCCTTGAGCTGCCGTTCTGTTACTGAACAGCGGAGCGCACACCCGGGCCCCCTGGCTTCCTGCTGGAGGCCGCTGCCTGTGCAGCCAGACACCGCCAGGACTCATCCTCTTCGTGCTCACGGGACTTGGGGTGCTGGGGCCCTGTCCATCCGCAGTCTGTCAGCAGCCGCTGTATTTGATCTGAAGAGGAGCGACTCTCCCCGGGGCCAGTCCGCTGCGCGTGTGCCCAGGGCGACTCTGCGCTCCTGGCCAGAGGCTGCAGGTCCTGCGGGTCATCGGCTGCACGACTCGCTGAGGAGCAGCGTGGAAGCCCTCCAGGACCGGCCCGAGAAGTCCTCGGGTGGGCTGGGACCCAGCCGTCACCCTCCCCTCCTCACACCACGTGCCGGGTGGCACTGCCACGTCACATGGAGAGTCGTGGCTGATTCTGGCAACACCTACACTAGATCTAAATCAGTTAGAACTCGGAAAATTATTCAGCCTTCGCTGGCTGCCCTTTCTCCTGCTTTTAAAGGAGTATACACTCAAGCTGGGCATGGGGCACAGGCCTGTAATTCCAGCATTTGGGGAGGCTAAGGCAGGAGGATTCCAATTTGAGCCCAGCCTGGGCAACTTAACCAGACCTTGTCTCAAAACTTAAAAAAAAAGGGTTGGGACCGTGGTCCAGTGTGGGTGTGAAGGCAGGCTCTCGTTCAGTTGATCACTGGTACCACCAAAGTAATAAAAAAACCCAGATATGAGCAGGGTGTGGTGGTGCACGCCTATAATCCCAGCACTCGGGAGGCTGAGACAAGAGGATCGCTGTGAGTTCGAGACCAGCCTGGGCTACAAAGTGAGTTCCAGGTCAGTCTCTACTAAATAGTGAGACCCTGTCTTAAAAAAACCAAACAGATGTGTATCCACAAAAACAAACAAAAATGCCCTCAGCTGAGCAGTGTCTGCTGTGTAGAGACCGGCTCTCCCCTGTGACGGAGGATCGAGCCCAGGGCCTGCTGCGTGCTAAGCGAGCACTCTTGCCAGGGAGCCCAACTGCCGGGTGGGCACGAACACGTCCCCGCCCTCGCCCAGGAAAGCAGCGGCTGCACAGCCTGGCTCTGCCTGTTCCCTGCCCAAGCCTGGCTAGACAAGAGGATCGCTGTGAGTTCGAGACCAGCCTGGGCTACAAAGTGAGTTCCAGGTCAGTCTCTACTAAATAGTGAGACCCTGTCTTAAAAAAACCAAACAGATGTGTATCCACAAAAACAAACAAAAATGCCCTCAGCTGAGCAGTGTCTGCTGTGTAGAGACCGGCTCTCCCCTGTGACGGAGGATCGAGCCCAGGGCCTGCTGCGTGCTAAGCGAGCACTCTTGCCAGGGAGCCCGACTGCCGGGTGGGCACGAACACGTCCCCGCCCTCGCCCAGGAAAGCAGCGGCTGCACAGCCTGGCTCTGCCTGTTCCCTGCCCAAGCCTGGCATCCACGCCGTGCCACCCCCTCTGGGCTTGGGTCCCAGGGCCGCCCACCCCACCCCGCCCCATGATTCCCTGCCCTCACCGCTCCCTCGCTCTCCTCCAGTCCCAGCTGCAGGGACCCAAGCACCCCCACCTCAGTTCTGACCCCGCTTCTAACCCAGACCTGCCGTCCGCGTCTCCACCGGAGGGGATGGCAGTCACAGGCAATGCATACGCCGGGCCCTCCCCTCCCGCAGCCTGCTCTACACCCTACACGGTCACCCGGATCACCCGTCCGTCACAGTGTAGACCGATTCATCAGGAGCCCCTCGCTCTGCTGGCAGGACAGACCCAGAGCGGGCGCTCCCCACGCAGCCACCAGCACCGTCCCCAGCCCGGCCACACTGGGGGCCCGGGTGCTGCTTCCGGCCCCGTCCACACCTCAGGGCACAGATGCCTGTGACCCCTCTGCAGTATGGGGGCCCCTTCCACTCGGGGCAGGCACAAGCCGGGTCCCTACAGCAGCTGACGAGTCCTCCGTGACCAGGTCCCTCGCCCGGTTCCCGCCGCTCGGGGCCACAGAGTCACCAACGCGATTCCTCAAGTGGCCCTGGTGTGGCCCTGGCAGCGCTGTTCCCTGTGCTCCACACCCTGCCCCAGACTCCACATGGTCTCCCACCTGTCCTCCGACGTGGCCATCAGGGAGTTTGTCCTGACTACATCTGAAACTAGTCTGTCCCTTCTCTGCCTCCTACTCATTCCTTTACCCTATCTACCTTTAAGAAATTCCTAGCTGGCGTGGTAGTACAGCCCTGGGAAGGCTGAGGCAGGTGGGTCCCGCGAGCTCGAGGCCAGCCTGGCTACACAGTGAGTTCAAGGCGGGTCCGAACTATATAACGGACTCTGTCTCAAGCAACAACGATTTCTTGTCGGTGCCTGACATCAAGCTTTCTGTTCCCTGCCCTTGTCTGCCGGCGCCGAGCTCAGGCAGAAGCCGCGCGTGGGTCAAGCCCCCTCCCGGCTCCGGGGCTTCCTCCCCGAGTGCCCTTCCCGCCTCACCTGGAAGTCCTCCTCATCCAGGATCTCCTTCCTCCACTTCACCAGGAAGGCCGCGCACACGTACAGGTGGAAGTGGGAGAAGCCTTCGGGCTCGGCCTGGGGAGGGAGAGGACGGTTAGGCCAGGACTGGCCGGCCCCGCGCTGCCTGCCAGCCGGCCGGCTGCATACCTGGTAGGTGTCCCACAGGCGGATGGTGCAGCGCAGGGGCAGCTCCCGCATGAGCAGGTTGTTCATCCAGCGGAAGGCGAACTGCAGGTACTCCACCTCGTACCTCCTGAAGTGGCCGTGCACCTGCTCTGAAACGGGAGCTCTGGTCGGCCCCTCCCCGGGCGCAGCCAGGGCACAGGCAGCCGCGG
>NW_022900932.1:4674068-4696623 GCF_012274545.1 Fukomys damarensis | reverse complement strand
TCACCCTGCCGCTCCCCTCCGAGGGTGCGCGTACCGCCCACAGCTGACTCCGCACCCCGGACGCCTGTGTGCTGGAGCAGCACAGGAACCCTATCGCTCCTCGCCTCAAACAGTGTTTGGGAGGCTCGACTTCCTCTGGTCTTGCTTCTTCCTTGTTTTGTTTTTCCTTTTGTGATGCTGGGAACCAAACTAGCGCCTGTGCGTGCTGGGTAAGGACCTCCCAGGCCAACCATGCAGTTCTTGAAAGAACTGTTAATAATGTTTATTTCTGAGGAGCAGAATTTAAGCGAAGGGGAGGATTTCGAATTTCGTAATGGAAGTATTACTGCTATTACACAAAGAAGCAATAAAGGGTATGTAGAGCCACTGACCTAAAGTTTTAGGTGTTAGGTTTTTATTTTTCAGGTATTTGCAAGGGCAGAAAAACCAAGGACGGGCAGACACCACAGCCTCTGCACTCCGGAGCGCAAGCAATGGTCACCTCGGGGCGATGGGCACCTTGCCCAGGCCCTGCGGGTAGCACCAGGGACGCTCATGGGTCGGGTGACTCGGGAACAAGTGGGAAAGGACTGTGGGGGACAAATGAGGCCGGAGACAGAACCTCTAAGTCCTGGAAGGAAGCTGGAGCGAGTGGAACAGATCGAGGGAGGTTTCAGGACCCCACAATGGTGAAAGAGAGAAGACAGCCTGTGTGTGTGGAGGGAAGAAAAGGGCTTTGCTGGGGGAAGCAGGAAGGTCCGGGAAGGCCACGCAGGCAGCACGGCTGGTGAGACGGCGGGGCCGGGCAGGGTGCTGCAGGAGCTGCTGCCACCCCACGGTGCCGGGACCGCACCCCACACTCCTCCCTGGCCTCAGTGCCCTTGGTGGTCAACCCCAGAGCTTCCCGAATCGCCTGCAGTCCTGCCACCCCACGACTCCAGGCAGGAACCAGGGACTCCGCTCCCCCAGCTTCTGCGCCTCCAGCACACAGGTCCCAGGAAGCTGGGGATCCTGCCTGCCAGGGTCAGCCAGGCCTGAGGGAGCTGAGTTCTGTCAGCACAGGAAGAAGGTGCAGAAGGCAACAGGAGCCAAGCGCAGCGTGCACGCCTGTCACCTAGCACTCTGGAGGCCGAGGCAGGAAGGGTACAAGGTGGAGGCCAGCCAGGTGTGATGGCTCACGCCAGCCATCCCAGCACTCGGGAGGCTGAGGCAGGAGGATCACTGTGAGTTCAAGGCCAGCCTGGGCTACACAGTGAGTTCAGGTCAGCGTGGACTATATAGCTCCTGTCTCAAAAATACAAAAAGCAAAACAAAAAAGGCCACAGGAAGACACAAAGGCTCCGGAGTGAAGAAGTCATGGGTGCCGAAGGGGACAGGAGAGCTCAGTGAGAGAAGCTAAGGCACAGAGGACTTGAGGTGACCACAGCATTCACACTTCACCTTCCTGCCAACAAGTGGTTGACCTGGGAAGGGAGCTGGGGAACCCAGGACCGCGGGCCTGTGTCGCAATCGTACCGTCCACCACCAAAAGGGTCCTGCTCCTCTGAACCTACCATCGATCCGGCTGACAAGCTCTTCCAGAGCCTTGACCTTCTTCTGGATCCCCGGCTGTGCGAAGGTGTAGTTATCCTGTGAAACACACACGGCCGGTGAGCAGGGCCCAGCCGCCAAGTTCACGGAAACATTTTGGAAAGTACAGGTTCTCTCTCCAGACTCGGTGCTGACTGGAGTCTGGGGCAAGCCTGCAGTAGCCCTGCGTCTCGGGCTCTGGGCATCCCGCAGGAAGGAGGGGCCCTCCCCGAGGACAGCCAGTGTGGCCTGGGGGGACCACACACAGGGAGGGGCCGTGGCAGGGGGTGCCCTCCGCGGCCACGACAGCTGTAAGGAACCCCGCCTGTACCAGCACCCCGCGGGCGGACGCCCCACCTGGATGCCGTCCAGCAGCTTGCTCATGCACCAGAAGCTGTCGGCCTCGATGCTCCGCAGCACGTCCTGAGACAGGTTGGTCACATCGAAGTTCTCCACGTCCTCTTCTGCAAAACACAAGGCGGACAAGGTCCGGAGGTCTCGTCTAAACCAGCAGGGCGGAAGCAGGAGGCCTATCCCCCGCTCCCATGTCAGTGGACAAGCGTGTCCCCTGAGTTCCCAGGGAACTCATTGGCGCCCGGCAGGCGTTTCTCACACCAGCCCCGCTGGGCCGGGGCGCCTGCCTCTCCCTCCACACTTGTTCATCTGATTCTGAAATGGAAATCCAAGCCTCACGTTGAGCTCGCTGGAGACAGCCTGGAACCCAGCCCGCAGCCTCGCACACACATCTCGAGCCCCACTGTTCATCTCAAGGACGGAGTCCTGAACGGGCTTAGGCAGACCACAGGCCTGGCCTCAGAGCCGACGAGGGTGAGCCACGCCTGTGAATGCCAAGTGTCCCAGGATGGGCCGGCCAAACGCTGACCCTACAGAGTCCTCAAGGACAGGTGTGCAGGAGAAGCACGCATGACATCATCTCATCCCGGAGATTCACCAAGATCCCCAGCAACAAAGGGTTTGGGAGGTCATAGGCATCTGCCTTAAGTCAATCAGACTCGCATGGCTTATCCAGCATCACCCAAGCTTATTTAGCCACGGGACCTCGTGTCCTAGCTGCTCGTGGAAACCCTGCAGGAGACCTGCAGCAGGACTGAGAAGCCGTGTGTTCTGAGATCCAAGTGAGAACATAAGGAACCGGAAGAAGGGAAAGACCACGCAACGCGCCTTCCTCCCGGGTGCAGGAGCAGGCCCTCCTCGGCCTGGAAGACAGCCCACATATGCCCGCACGGGTGTGCCTTTCCCCTAGACCACGGCCCTGCTCTGACTCGGGATGGCACTGCACTCCCTGGTGCGAGGGTCACGGTGTGTTCAGATCCTGCCCCTTGGTGGACGGGAACCGTTCCTAAGACCTGTGGCCAAGCCCCTCGTGACAGCTGGGAATAACTCTTGGGACTCGTGTTCTGCTTGAAAAGCTCTTCATGTGAACCTCAAGGCTATTCAGGCAGAACCCCCAGCGGGACAGTGAGGTGCTTCATCAGCAAAGCTGCGACCCTGGGAATGTCCTTAGTCTGACTCGAAATGAATTAGCACCATGCAGTGCCGCTGCAGACCGGACACACAGTAGGTGCGCGGTGACTGCTCTGCAGGGAGGTGATCGGGAGTGCGTAATGTCGGGGCTGAGGCGCAGAATTGTTTATGGTAGACTTCCCACCACTGTACATAGAATATTTATGTGTGTTTACACAAGCACAGAGGAAAAAATATATCACAAGGTTTACAGTGCTTATTCCCCAGGTGGCAGGATGAAGTATTTTATTTTCTTTAGGCTTTACTGGACTTTTTAGAATTTCAACAATAAGCATAATTTTTATAGTCCCCTAAAATGCACATTATTTTAGGGAGAAAAAAGTCACAATTGACTGCACTTGCCTTTTATTATCAAAAAAGAATACCGAAGATTTTGTAAAACAACATAAAGCTTGCAGAAACTACAAATTTAGATAATGCATAAAGGTCCATTTCATTGCCAGGCATGGTGGCGCACGCCTATAACCCCAGCACTCCGGAGGCTGAGACAGCAGGATCGCTGTGAGTTCAGTCAGCCTGGGCTACACAGTGAGTTCAAGGTCAGCCTGAACCACATAATGAGACCATCTCCAAAAAACAAACAAACAAATAGAAATACCATTTTCCTTTCTGTCCCTATTAAACATTACCTAGTGTTTTCTGTGTGGCGATATATCCAATGGATCTAGTTAAGCAATACCAGGCTGTAAGGCCCAGCTCTAAATCTCAGTGTCCCTTTGCTTCCTGTGCCCCCCGAGGGATCCCCGCCCACTGTGCCTGCCCCTCACTCGTGTCTGCACCATGGTCTGGGCCACATTTTCCCCACCGTGCTACAAGTCTCGGAACACCGACGCTGCCTCCGGACTGCCCCAGGCCCCGCCTCGCAGCAGGACACAGGGCTCTGGCAGACTGCAGTGGAGATGCAGGCGGGGTCGGAACATGCAGGGCCCAGAGACAACGTGGGTCCCTCAGGACAGTGTTGCCCAGGCCCAGCCTGCGGTCTGTCAGACAGCTTTCGGACCTGGGCAGATGTGCAGTGACAAAATCCCAGCTCAGGCACGAGAGCTACGTGACTGTGGGCAACGAACTTCACCTCTGTGCCCCATCCGTACAGGGTCAGCGGCTGCCAAGAGGGCGAGATAAGTTCAAGTATCCAAAGGGCCTGGCGTAAAACAAGCACTGCGTAAACGTTAGCTGGCGCTGCTGTAGCATTTTCTCTTCTGAGGAACAAATACAAGTCCCTCTTGTTTAAGCCACTGACATTTTAGGTCTCTATTATTTTCAGCCAAACCTAATCTTAAATGCCAAACCTGCCGTCCCAAAATAGGCCTTAAAAACCAGTCAATTCTCCAAGCTTCCCACATCTACTTTTTGGCCTCCAGGAGAAAAAGCAGGCCGACTACAGGAGGTGCTGAGCTGGCAAGAGGCTCTTCTCAGTGGCTACACAACTTCACACTGTAGCTGCCCAGGAACCAGGAGCCCGCTGACCAGTGTGGAGAGAGCTCTGGGACCTGGAGCAAGGCGTGGGACGGTCTCCAGGAGAAAAAGCAGGCCGACTACAGGAGGTGCTGAGCTGGCAAGAGGCTCTTCTCAGTGGCTACACAACTTCACACTGTAGCTGCCCAGGAACCAGGAGCCCGCTGACCAGTGTGGAGAGAGCTCTGGGACCTGGAGCAAGGCCCGCGGGACGGAGCAGGGAGTGAGGGTCTCTGGCCTGCGGGAGGGGAAACAGACAGGCAGCCAATGCCGTGAGCTGAGTGCCACGCGGAAAGCAGCAGGGAAAGGGAGGAGCAGGTGCTCTCGGGAGGGCTCCGCGCAGCACAGGCCGCCTGCTCAAAGGCTCCCCGTCCACGGGAGCAGACTCAGCACAGGACTGCGGCTGAGGTGGGACCCGCGCCAGCCCGGCCTCTGAGCCTCCTGCCGTCGTGACGAGCAGACGGGACAGACCAGGGCCATAAGGGACATTTCACGGCCGTTTCAGGAGGCACAGCGTCAGAGAGGAGGAAACCAAAAAGCTCAAATCGCCCACTCTGAGCATGACAGGAAGGGGCCTACTGGCCAGTGAAATGCGCCTGAGTCGTGGCTCCCACCGGTGACTGGTTTTCTCCTGAGAACGCTGAGTGAGTCCCGGGCCTGAAATCAGCTTAACATCAGCCTCAGGAAGTACCAGTTTTGCCTAGGTTGACAGGTATAACTTCTCTACCCTCTTCGAGAGCCTTCTTGACCCTGGAGCAGTTTCCAGACAGCCACTCAGCCTGAGGGGTGGCCCCAGGGCTCCCAGAAGACAGCAGGTAGCTTCGTCTTGTTAGAAACTGGACTCCTCAGAATACCTTGATTATTTTCTGATTGCAAAAGTAAACTGAGGAAAAGAAAAAAAAATCCTTCTGGACATACACCGAAAGAACCTCAGAAAACAAAACCTTAAATATTTCATTCAGAAAAAGTTTTAAGAAAAGCGTCAAGGAATTCACCTGCTGGCTTCTGTGTGGCTTTCGAGTGGCCCCAGAGCTATATAAACGCACTGCTCGGCTTTGTTCTTCCAACACCATGACGCCACAGCCAGCCCTCAGCATAGCCAGAGGGGCGGAGCGGTCCTGTGGGTGGTGGAGGAAGGCTCTGTTCTGTGGCTCCTGCCGTGAAGAGACCGTGGGAGGCCCACGTCGCTGCCTGCCAGAGAAGACGTGCTGTCTGAAGATGCAGATGTCCGAAGACATGCCCGTCACTCGGGACAGAGCCCGGGACCTCAGAATGACACACGGGCCCTGGTACCCGGCAAGGGGCAACCTGCGCATGCGTGTCATGACACCTGGTTAAAATTAATTCACCTCCTGAGTCCTGTATTGCTTGCATTTTCATTTAGCAGAAGTCAGAAGCTGCTGGAAGTCCGCCTCTTGGTGTTGCTTGAGACCTCCTGAGAGAAACTCCTTTACTAGGGAAGTCTGTCCGGTCTCAGCCTTGGTCTTTGTGCAGCCAGCTAGGGAAGCACAGGGTAGGCAGGGCAGGCCCAGGCAGAGATGCGGGCAGCAGTGGCTGCTGGGAACCGTGGGCGTGGAGGAGGAAGTGTGCCCAACAGCCAGGGCAGGACACGCCACAGGCACGGCCTCCTTCTCTTCGAAAATGTGGCGTTCACTGTGAACACCGGCTCCACTTCTCCACGCTCTGCTCAGGGTCATCTCTCGTGTGGCCCTGGCTGGCCTCGCTATGTGACGTCCACCTGCTGCCCCGCACTGGACACACCCTTGTCTCTCCTGCCGAGCTGTCCTAGCGCTTGCTGCGGGTGACCTCAAGCTTGGCTCCCTGTGCTTGGGCCTCTAGGAGACGATGGATCACGGGGCAGAGAAGGCTGGTCACTGAGGCCACACCACACACTGGCTCCGTCTCGGCTGCTTCTCCTCCGCTTCCCCGCCCTACGTGCTGCATCCAGGCCCTCGCCAGACGCTGCCTCCAGGCGCTGAGAGCCAGACTGACTTCGACAGTTCTACAACACCAACCATGGCTCCTTCATCATAGCAACATGGAGGCTAAGACAGCAGTGCTCTCGATCCAGCAAACACCCTGCCGGCTTCTTCAGTTTATGACGTGCTTCTACCTCCCAGAGTCTGAGCTAAGAAGGGTTTACATATGTAAAGGGCGCGCTCCCCCACAGTTCTGAGTCCTGATGAGAATCTACAACAGCAGCGGAGAACCGAAGGCCCCAATCCACGCTGAGAGCATTTGTCACCCCAAGAGCAGTTCCTCACGGCCCCTGCCAAGGGCCTCTGACCCAGTTTCTCGTCCACAGAGCAGCCCTGCCGGGATTTGGGGTCCACGGAAATGGAATCATATGCGCGACACGTACTTTTTACGTCACCCGGCATCCTCTGCTCATCAGCTCAAAGGATCTGAGATTCTCCCGCGGGGCTGTATTGGTCGCCTAAGCCCCACCCCAAGGTGCAGACTGCGGTCGGGCTCTGGGTTGTCTCCGACTGTGTGAATCAAGATGCTAGGGATATTCTCATAAGAGCGTCTTCTGGGGGCTGTAGGTTTTCATTTTCCTTGAGTAACCGAACAGCAGGACTTATCTGCCTGCAGGCGTGAAGTGAAGCCGGTGTGGGCCCCACAGGCCGCCAGTGAGCCGTGGTCCTTGCTCTAGTGCCCCCTCAGCAGCCGCCGAAGAGGGGACTCACTGCCCTCCAGGGGCCAAGCCCAGCAGAGCCATCCCCACCCTGGAGAACAGGATCTCGAAAAACCAGCCGAGAGCGCTCTCCCATTCTTTCAGACAGGTGTGGTCGGCCCCAGTGGACGCCATGTTGTTTTTCAAAAGGTGTTAATGTAGAGTTGTGTGTTTTTTCCCTAAACTAAAACCTCCTCAGTACTCAGGTTTAATTGTAGTGTTCACACCTTGCAATAAATAAGTGGGTTTTAGGTTGCAGTTTGGATTCGCCAAGGGTTCACCCAGGAGATGAAGCGATGGTGTAGCACAAGGTTGGAGGCTTAAAGTGCCCATCTGGATGGCTGAGTTTGAGGAGCGAGGAAGGGAGCACATTACACGGGTCCTTGCACACTCGGATGAGAACGTGAACGTTTTAGTTTTACTTTCTTGAGACAAAGCCTTGTGTTTTCTAGGAGAGCCCCAAACTTCAGGGCTCATGTGATCCTCCTGCCTCAGCCTCCCAAGTAGCTGGGACTGCAGGCACAGGCCAGTGCACCCTGCTAAGTCCTCGGACATCTTAGCGAGGAGATGATGGATGTCACGGTTTCAGGCAGAGGAGCTCTGTGGAACAGCCTGTCTGATGGTACGGTGGGGTGATGAGAGTCCAGGGCTGAACCCCAGGCTCGGGATAGTGATCCGGAGCAGAGAGCCCTAGCCCTGACCCCAGCCCAGCTGGCTTACTTGCAGGAAACTCACTTTCATAGGAGAAGTTGCTTCAGCGAATAAAGCAGCAGCTTGGGGCCAAGTGAGCTTTGGACAGCTTCTCCAGGAGCTCACTTTGAAGCAAGTCGCCTGCCAGGCAGGGAGGTGCACACCTGACATCTTGGCAGGGAGAAGCCGAGGCAGGAGAATCACAAGTTCAAATCCAGCCTGGGCAATTTAGCAAGCTCTGCCTCAAAGTGAAAACTAAAAAGGACTGAGATGTGGTTTCACGGCATAGCACTCGTCTAGTACATGTGAGGCTCAGACTCGATCCCCAGGACAGCAAAAAAGTGGGGGAAGGAGTTGCTGGACCTCCCTGTTTCAGCTATTTCACAACAAAGATGACACAAAGCATAAAGCAAGCTGAGGTGCTAAGGGATGGTAGCAGAAGAGGGGACGGACGGACAGACAGACGGGAAGAGAGCTGGGTGCAGCTCCACCGGGCAGGTGCCCCAAGCTGCGGTGGGTGGGAGGGGGGGACACACGACAAGCGCCGCACTGTGCCCAGGGAGACCCCCAGCCTCCTGCAGCAGGGGTGCCCTCCAGGGTGCAGCAGAAGCCTTGCAGGGGAGCGGCTGCCTGCTGGGAGGTGGTACCGTCAGAGAGGGAAGGAAAGCGTACTGTTATCAGGACGAGAGGGCCGCTCTTGAAGCCCACAGTGCTTTATCTCTGCTCAAGAAAGGCCTCGAGGCGGGGAGAAGCCCATGATTTATGGGCTGAGGTGCAGTGGAGGAAGATGGCATGAGGCCATGACGGTTCCATCCTGTAAAATAACAAACACCCCCTTAATCCGCACCCTCAGCGATGCACAGATGTGGAACAGCAGTGCCCTTCGGTCTTGGCCACAAAGGGACTGCACTGACTCCCCTGTCACACGACGACTCTGACAAGCAGACCCGCAGAGGCGGATCAGTGGCTGCTGGGGGAGAGCGGATGGGGACGGGGACTTGGAGCGGTGGCGGAAGGACATGCTGTTTCGCTCTTTCCTCCCCCTTCTCCTCTTCCTCTCTTCCTCTCCTCGCTCCCTCCTTCCTCCTTTCCAGGGCTGAGATCAAACCTCGGGTCTGCCGTGGAGGGGCTTGACCTCCAGACCCCGGGTTTCTTCCTGAAGTGGTAAACGCCCTAACACCGACTGCGGGATGGTCGCGCAGCTCTGCAGACGCAGCTCTGACGAGGACACCCCGACGTGAATCGCACCCCAATAGAGGGATACCGAAACCCCACAAAACTTAAACATGCACTGCATGAAAATCCCTAAAGGGCGCCACCCCTGCCTGGACACAATGGTTCTCAGTTCGTCAGGCCTGAGGGCGCCACTAAAGGTAGCCGAGCTGGTGACAAAGGACAAATACTGACGCTAACCCGAGGAGGGACCCAGACGGCAGAGCTCACTGAACCCAGGAGGGCGGCGGGGACGGCTGGACTCGGGGAGGACAAAGTTCCACGCAAGACCGACCCTCGGCTCAGGGCTCTGCCGGGCGACGCCAGACCTGCAGTGGACAATTCTGCATCCGCACTCCAAGCGGGGAGGGGACCTCACGCTGAGGGTCATAACACAAAGAAAATGATAGAAATAAGTGACTACGATAGGGCGGTTTGTCTGGAGGAAGAGCCAGTTTGAAAAAAAAGAAGTGAAAGGCCACATCCGGCTATGCTACAGAGCTGTGCTACTTTTCAGACGTGATCACTGCACGGGGGTCGTACGTTTCTTAGAGCACCTGGTCACTCAGGGACACGTGCGGAGAGGTCACGACTGAAATGACTGCACGTCTGCCACTGAGATTTCATCCTAATGATTCACGGGGGAGGGGGGTGGAGAGCGGACGGGGGCACACGAACAGGACGGACGGCTGAGACGATAACAGGTGCAAGGGGCTGTACGGTATCACTTTTTAATTTGAAAAGGTATGAAATTTAGCATAAAGTTCTCATGAAAAATGAATGGGCCCGTGCTCCTGGGTGAGGAGGCCCGGAAGACCAGCAGTGAGGCCTGCCGCAGGAGCAGAGCAGACCCCGCGTCTGGCCCGGCCCGGCTGTGGGACCACAGCGGCTTCCCTGGGGGCTGCTGGGCGGATCCACCACACACGGGGTCAGGAAGCAGGCGATGGGCGAGTGGGGCGTCAAGAAAAGCTGGCTACAGCGCACAAATGGCAGTGACCATGAAATTCAACATCCAGTCAGAGCTACACTGCCGAGGGCTCCCTGTCACTGGTGTGACACTGCCACCCACGGTGACAGGCCTCAGGTGTAAACTGACGAATGGATTAATATATTCCCAGGCAAAGAAAAAAATATAAGAAAATGAAAAAATGGAAATGAAGTGTTTGTAAAGGGGGAGGGGAGGAGGAACAAGGGGGAAAAAGTGAGAACCAAAATGTAAAGGCACAAGATCCCAATGATGAATGTAACTGTACTGTCTACCTAAAATGGACCAATAAACTCAATGAGGAAAAAAATAGATTCCTAGGCTCATCTTTAATGCTTTTGAGACAGGGCCTCATGTAGCCCAGATTGGCCTCAAGCTCCTTGGCTCTAACAATCCTTTTGCTTAGCCTCGAGCTCACAGCCTTGCACACTACGTCAGAGGATGCCCGGGCAGTGGGCACAGAGGAGCGGCATGAAAAGGGAAGGGGGTCACTACTATTGCAAGAGGCTGCCCCCAAATCCCAACAGAGCAGCTCTTACAAAATTAAACAGTAGAAACGTAATGGGAAAAAAAGAAAGAAAAAAATAACGTCACGTTCATATATCAACATGGAATGTAAACATTGTATACTACAAATACGTACTGGTAAATGTAAGTAAAAAATAACATAAGGAATAAGGGAAGGGGGTCACTACTATTGCAAGAGGCTGCCCCCAAATCCCAACAGAGCAGCTCTTACAAAATTAAACAGTAGAAACGTAATGGGAAAAAAAGAAAGAAAAAAATAACGTCACGTTCATATATCAACATGGAATGTAAACATTGTATACTACAAATACGTACTGGTAAATGTAAGTAAAAAATAACATAAGGAATAAACAAAATTAAACAGTAGAGTTAAGCAGCCCCTAAAAGTTGACCGTGTATGTGTATGTGTTGGGGTGGGAAGTCCTTTAGAAAAGGCTTTCCTTGCATGCTTTTGGAAGCTAAATTTTAACCAGTCTTCCTTGCTGCTCAGGATCTCCTGACAGGGTGGGGAGGACGACCTTCTACCTTTATTCCCAATTCTACTTATACTCAACAAGGGCTGGCGCTCAGGTGCCCTTCCTCTTTGTGTCGGCCATGCGAGAGACCAAAACACCATCCCTGGGAGCGAGCCCATCAGGGAACCTGAGAGGAGGCCTACTCCTCCAGAGCCCACAGCAGCCCGCCCGTCACCCAGGGTGTAAAGAAGAGGTCCTCGCCCAGGCCCTGCTGCTCCCAACTGGTCTGGGGAGCGAGGGGCTGGCGGAACCTTCGCTGGAGTCCTGCTCGGGGTTCTTACCCCTGCATGAGCCCTCGCCCTGACTAAGTACAAAGCACTGGACCGCGACAGGTGGATTTTGCTGTGCAGCTCAAAGCACAAAGATTGAGGAAACCAAAGAGAAGAAACAGAGAGCGCTCAGCCTAACTGAAGCTGGAGGAGGAGAGACTTCACCAACACCACGAAATTAACGACTGTCCCAAACGACAAACCCAATGGGGAAGAGGTGAAGGAGGCACAAGGGGGATCAGGACCAGGACCGAGGCACATGCCGGCCCTCCCACCACCTCCAGGCACAGCCTCTCCTCCCCCACATGTCCGCATCCTGCTCCCCAGGGCAAGGCCTGGTGCACAAGCTCCAGCACCACTTTCCCGGGTGGACCCCAGCCTGTGTCCACGCCGAGCTCTGAATAACCTGATAACCTCAGATAAGCCATCTGACCACCTGTCTACGCAGAACGCAAACACAGCAGCTGGGTCGTTCACACAAGGCAGATCTTTTCAGGCGAGCTCTGATCGTCTCAAGAGAGAAATCCCAGGCTGCTGCCCCTGTTAAAAAGAGGTTTCACTGTGTGCTCCAAAGCCACGATCTGCCCGTTTTCAGCAAGACAGACCCTGGGTGCACTCTTGGGAAAAAGAGACAAACAGATGGCGGACAGGAAAGAGCAAGAGCTGTTCAGCTTGGTACTCGTGCTTCTTACCCACATATTCTGAGAGGAAGACGACAAAGAACGGAGTGACCAGGTCATTAATTCCCTGGACGTACCCACTGGCAGGGTGTCGGATGGCCCAAATAAACAGAATTCTTTCAAAGATCTGGGAAAATGAGAGAGAGAAAAGACACAACGGTTAAACTTCAGGGACACGCTCTCTCCCTCCACTTGCCTACTTCACAATTCGTTCCAGGACAGAATTTTTAGGGACATTTTAAAATACTGTGGAACAAAGGAGAAATATCAGCACAGAGTCTCTCACACTAGTTGCTCCGTGCATTTCTTGCCACTTTTATCCTTGCAGTGTCTGGTTACCGTGTCGTAAACTGGGAAAGGAAAGCGACACAAACGCCTCAGCTGAAGTTTCACCGTGGGGCCATTGATCAGTCCACACATCGGCCTGTGCACGAGGTGCGTCTCCGTTTCCAGGAGGAGCGCATCTGAGCACCCGGTTCTGCTGCCTTTTTCTAAACCTTTTCTGGTCACTGCGGGATTTACGGAGGCAATGACTTTCTCCACCACCCTCTCCTCTCGCCCTACTGAGGAGGAAGGAGATCCAGACCCAGGTCTCGCCCAGCCCGCAGGAACAAGGGACAGACTAGACACGCAGTAGTCCCTTCCTACCACAGCGTGCAGCCCAGACACCTGCGGAGGATGGAACTCAAGGAAACCAAATCCAATAGTGTCCCACAGCTGGGGCTGCGAGAGACAGAAATCACCACGGCCCCTCGGGAAAGGATCCTGGGTGAAGTGCATTTGTCACTGGATGCCAGAGGCCTAGGTCGGGGATGCAGATTGGATCTCACAGTCCCTTCGGAGAGTCACGCTCTGTCCTGTTCAACTGTACCCCTTGGTTTCCTCGGACTCCGAACTCCTCCTCCGCCCAAGGTACCCGCTGCCTGGCTTCGGCCTGGGACCGCGAGCCCTGGGGCCTCTGTCCAGTGGCCTCTCATCTCGTGAGCCACACCAGAGGGATGCAGAGCGGAGGGCAGCACTGTGTGGGGAAAGGAGACCACGGGGCCCCCACAGCACAGACTCTGCTCCCCATCAAGTTAGAGAGGCCTCCCGAGCAGGCCGTCTCCCAGGGAGACTGAGAAAGCAGATGGTTCCACAGTTTTGAAACTGTTACTTAGGTTCTGAAGGGAAGAGGTAAGCAATCTATGGACATAACAAAGGGTGTTTCTCAGCCCCTGTCGTGGTAGCGGGGGCTGCAGTCAGCTGTCAGAGCCAAGACACCCTCCGCCGGCGGTGAGGACCGGGCCTCTCTGCCTCGCTAGATGCTCCTCTTGCTCTCTGGTGGGCGAAGGACACAACCTTCGGCGTGCTGGTCCCTGCCTGCACACAGTTTCCTCTCTGACACTGGGCGGCCTCTCTCCCTTCCCTGCCTACGGATTCCTAGCTAGACCCACCGTGTTCAGAGTCTCGACAATGCCCACCCCGCTGTTTCTCCATCCTCACACAGCCTGAGTCCATCTGCAGCCTGGTGCAGAGGCCCCGGGGGCAGGGGGTGGCTCAGCGGCCGAGCAGGCATCTGCCGTGTGCGTGGCCTTGGGTCCATCCCAGCAGCGACCAACTCTCCTCCGGGTGCGTCTCTGAAGGACTTGGAAGGCTGCGTGCTGCATGCTGTCAGCCCCTGGTGACCACACGGAACCCCGGGCTGGCTCTAGCGACGGCCACCTTCAGGGGCACTGGCAGCAAGGGCTAATGGGAGGACATGGGCCCCCGAGCCAGGGGAGCCCAGAATAACCCGCCCTACAGGCAGGAGGGGTCCGACAAACCTCTTCTAACCTGGGTAATTCTGGCTTACTACAGAGGAAGTTCACGTATCTCAGGTCTCCAAGCACACCTTTCAGTATTCAGTGTCGCCCAATTCTTTGCCCCTATTTCTCTCAGTACTGGGGACTGAACCCAGGACCTCTGCGCTGAGCTACATTGCAGTCCTTTTCATTTATTTATTTTTATTTTTTAAGTAGTTGAGACAGGGTCTAAGTTGCTAATTTTCCCAGGTTGGGCTGGAACTTGCAATCCTCCTGCCTCAGCCTCCGGGAGCGCTGGGATTACAGGTGTGTGCCGCCACACCGGCTGGTGCTCTGCTCTTCTGTTGGCATTCTTACTCTGCTTAAGAGGACTACAGCCCTGCTACATAAAATACTGATTGAAGAAAAACTGGAAAGAATCAAACAACTTCCCACACTTGGATTCAGGTCCAGGTCCTGCTCCTAGAAGAAGCCTCAACAAATCATTGTCCCCGGACACAGGGAAAGGCTAAGGAGCCGGACATCAGCAAGCTCAAATGAGGACTACGCAGGGCTGAGCCACGGGAGGCCGAATGGGATGAAGAAAGGATCCCAGATGCAGTTTTAGCCTCCTAGGAGCTGAATCTTACAGGTAAAATAATGGTGTCACCCGCAAAGTCTTCCTTATGTCCCTGAGAAGTCAGGGGGGTACGGCCAGTGGGGCCATCTACAGCAGCAGCACTATGAATACTGCTCAGAGCCACATAGCCATTGGGGAGCATTTCACTGCCATCCCTCTCCGAGGAGGACTGAAAGCTCTAAGGAAAAGCACTAACACTCGGCATTGTCCTGACTGCCAGGCGCTCGCACGGAAACCCCTGATCTTCTCAAGGAGTTCGTCACAGGGGCCGGGGATTTAGCTCAGTGGTTCTGCCGCCTGCCTCGCAAGCGCAAGGACCTAAATTCAATCCCAGGCACCAAAAAAAAAAAAAAGGAGTTTGTCATAAATAACAGACAGTGCAGGTCACAAGACTAGAGTTCTCTTGAGCCCTTCACGAATGTCACTAATTCCTTAGGTCTCTAAATAGTGCCACTCACTGGGTGCCATGATGCACACCTGTAATCCCAGCACTCAGGGAGGCTGAGGTAGGAGGATCCTGTGAATTAGAAACCTGCCTAGGCTACATAGTGAGTCCAGGTCAGGTCAGTCTCAACTACATAGTGAGACCCTGTCTCAAAAAACCAAAACACCAAAAACAAAAAAATTATAATGGCTCATTAAAAATCACTCATTTCACTTCTGGATTTAACCCAGCCAGACTCTAAGAAGGGACGCAGTCAGATATGTGTGTGCACACGCTCACTGGGGGCATCCTGCACCATGGCCACAGGAGGAACCGGCGACACATCTGTGTGCTTTTGTGGAGGGGAAACCTGCCCTCCGACACAGCCTGAGTGAGCCTTGAAAATATCATGTCAGCACTTGGGAGGCTGACGCAGGATTGCTGTGAATTTGAGGCCAACCTGGGCTGAGTTCAAGGCCAGGATGAACTACATCATGAGACCCTGTCTCACTAAAAAATCATGCTAAGTAAGTTGAGCCAGTCACAGAACGACAGATACTGCATAATTCCACTAACTTAGGAGGCCTAGAGGGGTGAAATTCACAGAGACAAAGGGCAGAAGGTGGTGGGAGGGATGGGGCTTGCTGTTTATCGGGTACCAAGTTTCAGTCTGGACACAGCTGGCAACAACGACCACAATGTGAATGTACTTAATGCTACAGCATCGCACACTAAGAAATGTCTTTCAAAAACTGCCCAAGGCTTTTCTGTTGAAGGCAGAAAAAAGTCAGTGGTTAGAACGGCACATTTTATGTAGGTCACGCTTTTTTGTTTTGGTTTTGATTTTTGAGACAGGGTCTTGCTTTGTAGCCCAGGCTGGCCTCGAACTCTTGGCCACCCTCCTTCTGCAGCCTCACGGGTGCAGGCGCCACCACACCCAGCTATGCACATTTTATCACTTTTTTTTTTTTAATGAAATCAGTATTCCCAGCCCGGTAAATTAGAGCAAACTTAGGAGCAGGAACTCTAGGGTGTGGGCTCTCCAGTGTTACCAGGTAGCTTTGAGACACCGCAAGTCTTAGCCTCTAAGAGTGTGCTGGGCAGTGTGTCCGTTCTGAAGACCAAATGGGGACGAGCAGTGCCCTGTGCCCCCCCACTTATAATGTGGGCCCCGGTGACAGGGAGAAGCAGCAGAGGGTTAAGCAATTCCTCACCTCCTGCACGAGGGGCTGCTGGAACAATGGAATGAGAGGATTCGTCCTCGGAATGTCAATGTGAATCTGAAAGAGGCCGCAACAAAAGCAAAATGCAGGTGTGTTCTTTAGAGAAGTTTTTTACTTAGGGACTGGGAATCAAAGGAGCAAAAGTTAGAGCACAATCTACCTTAGAAAGAACTGACACAGAAAGAAACCAAGAGGTCCCGTTACCCTGCCTGCTTCCATGAGAGCCGTTCTCACAGCGAGGAAGCCTCCCAGGTTAACCACGTCCAGGACACAGCCCCAGGCTCCCCCACCTCTCTGCAGCCTCAGCCTCTCCGGGCTGCCCCTCACAGACCTCTTTCCAGATCCTACTCACCAACAGACTACTCCTCCCAAGACGGAGGAGCCCGCCGTGACACAAACGTGCCAGGACGGGGGACCCGCGGGAGCTGCGCGCAGCCAGGACGTGTGAGAAATGGGTCAGGGCCAGGGGCCGGATGTCAGTGCCGCTAGGTTTGGCCCTGGGGGTCCCGATGCCCAGCCCACCCGTCCTAAAGACAGCGGCTGCGGAGCAGCAGCAGCAGAGGCCACCGCAGTTCCGGGATGGCTGGAGAGCACTGCCTGCCCGCCTGCCCGCCTGCCCGCCTGCCTCCCCGGGCTCTCCCCGACCCGTGGCCTTTCTGCACTGCTGGGCGCCTGCGTTCGCTGTGCCTCTGGGCAGGGTTCCGGCAAGGCCCAGGGGGACTGGTTTGTTCAGTGAAGTCAGAGAAGCACTGCGAAAAACCTCTACCATCTAAAACCAGAGCTTCTGGATGGACAGAAGGGAAGGAGTCCTGGAAATGAACTTTGTGCGTGGCCTGAAGATTTGCAAAGCCTCCACCCAGGATGCTACCAGCAGACCCCTTACCCAGGTGACCAACAAGCTGAGGGACGGCGGGGCCGGTACCTGTCTGTACGTGTCCTGGTGATGCTCCTCGTTTCGAGAGTCGTAATACTGCTCGATGAAGCCAAAATACTCCTCCCGCTTCCGCTGCAGGGTCAGCTTCCGCCTCTCCATGTTCGCTGGGAGGTAGCCCTGTGGAGAAGCCTGCCATCAGCTGGGGACAGACCCGGCAGGGAGTCCTTCACCTCCCTCCAGCCTGAGCAGTGGCCTGGAAACCATCAAAGGAGCAGACGGAAAGCTGCCAGCAGGGCGGGTGAAGCCCTCCCGGGTTCTGGCCAGGCGACTCCCCAGGGCCCTGCGCTCCTCTGATGAGCGCCACACAGCTCACGAGGCCAGCACTGCACCGCGGAGGGCAAATGCAGCTGGCAGCAGGAGCCTGAGCGAGTCACAGCCTCTGCGAGCACATCACCCTGTCCTCCCTCGAGCAAAGGAGGCTGGGGGTCACTGCCACAGCTGCAGAGTGGGTTCCGGTGCTGAGAAAGTGAGAAAGCATGCCGCCGGGGAGAGCTGGGGTCACCCCGCCTGGCTCTGTCGTGCCTCGCGTTAAGAAGGCTGAGACCGTGACCACGAGTGCGGTGAGGAGGAGGAGGCTCTGTGCACACAGAGGTGTGGAGCAGGGCAGAGAGACGGAGCGCGAGCCCCGTCAGAGAGCGCCCACGGAGGGCAGGACTCACCGACAGCAGCCTCCAGGTCACCGGCCGAACCTCCCGGGGGACCCCTGGCCAGCTGCACTTCCTCAGTTCATCTGCAATCAAAGGACAGCCCGGTGGGACGAGATCCTCCCACAGCCCTGAACCAACCTGCCGCTCACGTAAGGGCACCGCCACCATCACCAGGCCCAGGCAGCCTCACTGCAGCCCCGAGCAGAGGAGCTGAGCCATGCCCTGCAGAGTGGGTGAGCGGAGGGCCCAGGGTGCAGACTCAGGAAGAACGACCCCGAGGCAGGAGACAGGAGCCAGAGGCGCTGCACTATGGTCTACAGGCCCCGGAAGTAAGTCCCATCTAATTTGGGCCCTGATCTCTAGCAACAGCCTCTGCCTTAATAGCTGCGCGTCACCGCCCTGGGCGCCTGATCAGGAGAGGCTAGGAGAGTAAAAGGGGGGAGGATAAAGAGCACTGGCATCCGGCCCTGAGAAGTCCAGTCCCCAAGCGCTCCTGCCTGCCCGCCTGGACTCACCTAAGTCAGTGTTGTGGCTGGAGAGAAGCTGGCGGAACTTTTCCAGGCGGGTTTTCTCCCGGACTGTCATGGGCGGTGCTCCGGAAGCATTCTGGTCAGAGATCCGGGCGACAAGGGGGATGATGGGCCGGAGAGGGAGGGACTGCTGTTTGTGGAGTGGGTTCCTCAGGCATGCATCACCTGAGATCGGTGGAAAGAGAGAGAGAAGGGCTGGAGGATACGCACAGATCGGGAGAAAGCTCAACCCGGGCTGCCCACATCTGGCTCCTGCTGCAAACTGAGCCCAGATACTGCAATGACTTCCGGGAAGCCCGTGCAACTCAAGCACACTGGGGTGTTTCCGTCATGCACCAGCGGGAACCTCTCACCGGCTAAGAGCAGGCTGCTCTCCACGAGCCCCAGGCCTGCCTGGCCGCCCCAAGGCTGAGTGACCAATGGCCCCACAAACTCTAACCTGTCCCAGGGCCCCAGAGGAGAGATCCCCCGGCAGGGACACGGCCCGCCACAAGGAACCGCCCTGACTTGGGACAAGTGACTGAAATAACAGCGACACGGGCTCGGGCAGAGGTTGGCAGGAGGACCAAGCAGTAGAGGACTAACACTGAGTGCCTGCGGCACGCAAGCACCGTGCGGATCCTCACAGCCTAAGCTGAGAACAGAGCCCTACTTCACAGCCTGCAGAAGGGAGGGGAACTCTAAGGGGCAGCGGACATGACACCTTGGGTGTGTCCACTCCGAAACCCTTATTGACGGCATCTCCACAAGGAAAATTCAGCTTGTAACCAGGCCTGTTCTTTCATGGTCATTTCCTATTCCTCGTGTATCTGGGCCTTAGAACGCAGTGGTCATGATAAAAACAGTCAACGCTAACCAGCCGCGCTACTAGAAAGCTTGCAAACGCTGCCCAGGGACACCCACTGACCGCCTGCAGTAACAACCTAGAAAGCACAGGCCACACGCTGTGGGCCCCTGGCCACACAAAGGCAGACTTCCTCATGCTGGGAGCTTCTGGAGACCACAGTCCCGGGGAGCAGACACTTTCCACAGCCCGCAGCGTGGCCGCAGCTGACCAACACCGGTGTCTGTCTGGGCACCGCTGGTTCAGGCTGGCACCGCAGTCGGTGAGGGAAAACGTCTGCACCGTGACCGTAAAACCCCGCAGCCGGACCCTCTGATGTCAAGCTCAGTCCGAGGCTGCTGAAGAAATTCCCTCAGCACCGGAGCCAGGGCGCGCTCCAGGCCTCTGAAGCCCCACCTTCCTTTCAGTCGTCAGCAGCCAGCTGTCCTGACTTTCCCTAGAACCACGCACTGCCCCTCCCGCCCAGCAAAGCCCCGCAGGGCGGCATCACAAACGGCAAAGGACACTTCAAAGACTCCACGGAAAGGCCCCACACTTCTTACAGAAGCGCCCCCACCCCGCCCGACCGGCGTGTGGACGGCCCTCCAGCACCTGCTGCCCCTCCGTGGTAACAGGGAGACCCCTCTCGCGTGCGCCTGTCCCCGGGGCCCAGGGGTCACTCAGCCGCACCAGCCCTTGTGCACTCCAGCGGCCGAGAGATCCTGTCGGGACTCCGGAGCCTGCCCGGCCTGCAGCGGCGCAGAGCTGTCCAGTGCGCCGCCGGGGCTGCGGCTGCACGGCCAGAGGACTTACTGGAGTTCCTGGAGAGCTGGGCGTCGCTGCTGGACTTGGTGACCTTGTAGCCGGCGGGGACGTCGGACGTGGTGGACTGGGACCGCTCTGGCTTGACTCGCAGCTTGCTGTGGTTTTCCAGGACTTGGGCCGCGGTGGCCAGAGCAACTTTTGAGTTCAGAGTTTGGAAAGAAGGGGAGGAAAAGTCCTCTTCCTCGTCGTCGCCAATGTCCCAAGCGTCACTGGTGTTCCGGGCAAACTCGTGAAAACTGGAGGCCTTCTTACTCTTCAGAGGAACTGTGTTGGCTTTGGACCGCTCTTTAATGAAACTTCAAGAAAGGAGAAACCATTACCCAGGGCTGCTGGGCACGTCTGACCTTCTGACCACCTTCACTACCTGGCGGCGCACATCAGTGTAACAAACAACCCCACTTAATCATCACTTCTCCACATCCGCGGCTCCTTGGGGAGGACAGAGGTGCACAGTGCCCCGTCCCCACATTTCCCAGGCGCCCCTGGGCTAGGGCGGGAGCGGGAGGACGTCCACGGGCGTGGCTTCTCCAGGCCCCACCCCCAGGTCCCTCTGCTCAGAGTGGAACACAGCCCCCACCCGGTCCAGGCCACATGGGGCACAGAGCACAAGCAAGCGATACACCTGTGCTGTGCTACTCCGCTGAGATTTCAGAGTAGCACGGTCCAGCAACAGCACTAGAACTGGTCCTTACCATAGGCACAAGCCCCTGGGAAACGGAGGCAATTTTAGGGAGGTCACAGATGCGGTTTAAGTACCACAGCAAATGCGTTCTTTTGTTTGTTTGTTCATTTTTTCCAGGATTAGCAGTTGGACCCAGGGGTGCTCTACCCATGAACCACACCCACAGCCCCTCCTTTACTTCTTATTTTGGGAGGGTCTTGCTAAATAGCCTGTTTGTCTTGAACTTGAATCTTCTTCTCTCTGCCTCCTGAATAGTTGGGATTAGGGCACTGCCACTGTGCCTGGCTACAACATTCTTTTTTAAAATGTCGAATTTGCCAGGCATGGTGGCGCATGCCTGTAATCCCAGCACTCCGCAGGCTGAGGAAGGAGGATTCCTGTGAGTTCGAGACCAGCCTGGGCTACAGAGTGAGTTCCAGGTCAGTCTCAACTACATAGTGAGACCCTGTCTCAAAAAACCAAAAAAAAAGAGTCAAACTTGCGCTGGGAATTTAGCTCAGTGGTTCCACTGCCTGCCTTGTAAGCACAAGGACCAGAGTTCAATCCCCACTCACCCCCGCAAAAAAAAGTCAAAGTCTGTCAGGCATGGTGGTGCACACCTGTAATCCCAGCACTCAGGAGGCTGAGGCAGAAGGATCACTGTGAGTTCGAGACCAGCCTGGGCTACACAGTAAGGCCTTTAGGTCTGTCCCCCCTCATTTCTTTTAGCAAAGAGAGAGAAGCTTTAGGATCAAGATATTTGTAAGCAACAGGATCTGGCTTAAATTTTAGTAAGTGTTTTTCACTGTGCTTATTTTTTAGATTACTTTCTATTTGTGGTAAATGACGTTGGTTTTCTATTTAGACAAGAGATAAGGTTTATTTTTAAGAATAAATTTGAGTAAAGAAAATGAGTATTTTTAAAACATACGTAATAAATAATAGTATAAATATTGCAGAAACGTACAGAGGCCTACGACTGACGCTGGGAGACACGAGGTCAGTCTTCTGAGGATGGTGGCCTCGTCCTGAGGTCACACACGCCATCCCAGCCTTCCTGATCTCCTCAGTCTGTCCCACGCCCTTGCCGCTCAGGGTCTGGGCCTTGATTCTGGTTCCAGGACCCATCTGATGGGACATTTCTAACCATGTCGTATGCACCAGACGGTGACAGGAAACAGACTGGGACACTGGGACACCCACACCGCTCAGTACCTCCCTGCACCCCAGCAGCAAGGTGGCCGCTCTAGAGCGCAAACGCAGCTCTGCCGGAAGAGTCACATCCCTCTCCAAGAGGCAGAGGCAGTGGTCTGCTAACCTGGCCTATATGCAGATGGGCCAATCCCACTGTAAGAGACAGTTTCGATAATTAACTTCTATAGCTCACAAAACCGTTCCCAGTATGAACACTAAAAAAGGGGGTAAGTTATCATCAAACGCTGTCTGTCTGTGATGGCACACACCTGTGATTCCAGCTACACAAGAGGCCGAGACAGGAGGGTGTCCAATTTAAGTCAACCTGAGCAACTTAATGAGAAACTGTCTTAAAAAAGAAAAAGGGTCAGGGATCTAGATTGTCCCTGGGTTCAATTTTCAGTACTAGGAGGAAAAAAAAAAAGAAAGGAAGGCATTAAAGCATCACTTTAAAACACCAGCCTTATACGGAGAAAAGGAAAATACACAGAACAAAACAGAGATGAACACAAGAATTCAAGGACACCGCTCATACAGGATGGAGACAGAAGACTTCACCCAGTACATCAGCAACAGTCTAAAGAGTCAGTCTGTTCAGCGAGGGACAGGTAAGGGAAACCCGCTTTCTTATATAATCCTTGGCAAGCAACCCTGTAGCACTCATGAACCTCAGAATGGCTCATTATCTCTGATGATAAAAAAGACAGATGCAAACAAAGATGATCTAAAACAGTTTAAAAAGTAACTACTCTAAGCACAAGGTTATGAGTTCAATCCCTGGTACCAAAAA
>NW_022900932.1:4651322-4673980 GCF_012274545.1 Fukomys damarensis | reverse complement strand
AAAAAAAAAAAAAAAAAAAAAAAAAAAAAACAAACAAAAACAACTACTCTCACCTATTTTGGTTAAAAATTATAGACAAAACAAACATGTAGACATTAGAAATGATTAGATAAATTATAGCTATCACAAGGAGTGTTGAATTTTGTTTGGTGCAGCTGAGTCACTCTGGGTATATTCCGGAAGATCTAAAGACAGTGGACTATGGCGACTCGGCCACACCAAGTGTTTATGGCGGCTAAGCTCAGGAAACAGCCTCTATACCTGTCAACAGACGAACGGGTAGAGAAAATGGGCTGTCCACACCATGGAATATTACTCGGCCATAAAGAAGAATGCAGTCTTGTTTTCCGTAAGCCAGTGGAGGGAACCTGAGGCTGCCGCCAAGTAAATCAGACGCAGAAAGTTAAATACTTAACGCTAATACTTAAAATGCATGGCTCCTCTTACACGAGAAATGTAAAATATAAACACATGAATGGACAAAATCAGGGAGAAGTGGTAGGAAACAAGAAGGCAGATTCTCAGAGAAGAGGAAGGGGATGGAGGGGAGAAAGGGAGAGGGAAACACAGGGACTCGAACCCAGCTCCACTCCAGGCAGCTACTGAGTCCCAAAACGACCACCACATGCCGCGCTGCCAACAGATACTAATCACGTTTTAACAAATCCTATCGAAAGGGTACTGAGCAACACTGAAAACCATCTCAATAAAGTCAACAGAAGAATAGGGTTCCTACACATTTCCTATAATAGGCATTACACGTTTACAAAAAGGATGGGCACAGAAAGGACCCGAAGAAATGGCGTGAAAATGTCAGCAGGGCTTCTCTCTGAGCCGCAGGTTATGGGGACACTTAACCTCATTCTTGTACTTCTCTGCCCGGGCCACGTCTCCTACAACGACAGTGACGTCAGTAACTAGGACTTCAGCAACTGGTGTTGGCCTTCCTCGATGCCCTGGAGTAGGAGGACTCACGCGCCTACTGAAGGGACAACAGAAGCACACGGGAGATCTAAGAAGAGAAAACTGAGGCAAGAAGACAGAGCAGACATCTCCGGAGTAAACTCCCCGTGGGCTAAGACGCGAAGCGCGGCTCTGCAGACAGAGGGCCCCCCCTTCCCCTGGCCTGGACCGGACGCTCACAGCTCGCCCATCAGCTGGGCAGGAAGCGCGGTTTATGTTTATGTTCTCCTGGCGGCCGTGCAGGCACCAAGAGCAAGTGATGGGGCCGGAATTTGCTCAGTGGTTCCGCCGCCTGCCTCGCACGCGCAAGGACCCGAGGTCCATCCCCACTACCACAAACAAGAGAGCACACAGCAGGCAGGAACCAGGAGGCTGACTTTCAGGGCTGGGGCGTGACCGGGCGGAGAGCGCTGCAGTCCTGGGTTCAGTCCCACAACAGCAAGAGCAAAGAAGCAGTTGATCAGCAGAGCGGTGGACACAAGGGTGTTGGATATATTTTTCTTTATACTTTTTTATGTATGTGAATATTTCACTTTTTTTTAATGTGTGTTTTTTTGACACAGGGTCTCACTATGCAGTCCAAGCTGGCCTTGAACTCACTACGTAGCCCTGGCTGGCCTGGAACTCACAGCGATCCTCCTGCCTCAGCCTCCCGAGGACTGAGATTACAGGTGTGTCCCACCACGCCCAGCTTCGTTACATTTTCGAAGCGGATGATGGATCAACATAACTGAAGTAGATTAAGAACTACAGCCAGCGTAGTGGCCCTGCCTGAGACCCCAACACTCAGGGACGATGCAGGAGGACAGCAAGTTTAAGCTCAGCCTGGGCAACTAAGGGAGACCTTGGCTCCAATCTAAGACAGCTGGAGATGCAGCACAAGGTGAAGGCCCTGGGTTCTATCTCCAGCCCAAGGAAAAAATGGAATTTACTCAAATGAAGACTCACAGATAGAGCCTGGAATGACACATCCCGACCCAAGGGAGAGGAAGGCGAGGAGCGGGCTGTCATTCTCTGAGGGGGAAAGATACGAGACTCAACACAGACCATTCCGAGACCGCCAGGAAATATTCTAGGGACACCTGCCACATCCAGAGAACCCAGAGACCAGTCAGCTCTGTCCGGAGGAAAGAGGCTGCAGGGAGGAAGGGGTAAGCATCACCTACAAAGGGTGAGGGGTCCAAAAAAGAACAAGGTGGTAAGAACCACCCGCAAGATGGAAAGGGAGGGGGAGTAGCTAATGAACACGGCCTCTCCAGAGGCTGAGGCAGGAGAGTCTGGGGCCCCCAGGCCAAGTTCACAGAAACAGAGAGAAGGAGAGCAAAGAATAAAGACAAAGAGAAGATACTGAGTCACCACGCAAATCTACAGACCAAGGACAGGGTTTGTGCGGCCTTCAGCCTCCCCACGTTCATCGGTGTCGTCCTGTCAAGAGGCAGCAGAGACAGGCAGGCACACAGGCAGGCGCGGAGCCCCAGCCCTGGGCCTCCTCAGAGCACCCCAGGCGGCGGCACAGCTTGCTCCTCGGGCACCGCGCTGAGCGTCAGACCCAGAAGCCGCAGGGTGGGCGGGAGCCCGTGCAGGGTGGGCGCTCAGGAGAGAACCATCCAGTCTCCTCTCCCCTCCTGGAGCTCAGCACAGAGCAGCAAATGGGGGGGGCTCAGGCTGGGGCGCTGCGGGCGAGGCCTTCCAGTAGCACCCCAGGCGGCGGCACAGCTTGCTCCTCGGGCACCGCGCTGAGCGTCAGACCCAGAAGCCGCAGGGTGGGCGGGAGCCCGTGCAGGGTGGGCGCTCAGGAGAGAACCATCCAGTCTCCTCTCCCCTCCTGGAGCTCAGCACAGAGCAGCAAATGGGGGGGGCTCAGGCTGGGGCGCTGCGGGCGAGGCCTTCCAGTTCTAACTAGGAGGTTAGCGATTGGCCCAAGGCCCTGGAGCTGAAGAGTGGCAGAGAAAGTGGGGAGTCTGGGTGACTGTAACTCAGAAAGGAAATACACTGCGTGTTCCAACAAGTCCTCAAAGAGTGGCCACGGGTTATACTAATTGGGAACCCAGGCGTTCAGTCCCTCCAGGAGGGCGCGACTCTGGTCGCTACTCCTTGTTGTGGGAGGCTGAGGCAGGAGGACAGCAACGGGAGCCCGGCCTGGCCAATGTAAGGATTTAGCAAGACCCTGTCTCAAATCAAAACTAAACACAAAGGGCAGGGGACGTACCACAGTAAACAGGCCCTGGGTTCAACCCTAGTACTGGGAAAAAACAATCATTCCATAATTTGATGAAACTAAACTCTTACTGATTTTAGAAAAATGCTTCATACCATTTAATTTGTTACTCACTATGGAGTAACACTTGCTGTGAACTCACTGTGTAGCCCAGGGTGGCCTCAAACACTTGACGATCCTCCTGCCTCAGCCTCCCGAGTGTTGGAATTGCAGGCGTGCGCCACCATGCCCGGCTAAGTGACGTGAAGCAAGTGGAGAAAGTCAGCAATGTTCAAGTAGATCCAGTTACTCAGTAACTAGTGTGGCTTCGTGTGACTTAGTTTTCTAACTTGGAAGTGAGACTGTCATACTTCATATCAATCAGGAAGCCTAGGGCCGGGGATTTAGCTCAGTGGTTCCACCACCTGCCTTGCAAGCGCAAAGACCCGGTTCAATCCCCAGTACCCCCTCCAAAAAATTAGCCTAGGCACCATGCCTGCCTGGCAAGCACAAAGTCCTGAGTTCGATTTCTGGTACCACAAAAAAACAAAGAAGCCTATCTGCCAGCGAGCAGCCAAGAGGGCTGCTCAACAGTGAGACCAGTTTTATTGGAGTGACAAAAATTATTGCAGGTGGTACGCTCTCGAATGGTAATAACCTGGCAAACTGAAGTCAGGATACACAGACAGCAAGTGACTTACAGCGCCTATTCAGTTGGGTAATCGAGGCCCTGGTGTCCAGCCCTCCGCTGTGACAGGGATCAGCTGCACAGTAATTAGCACAGCCCCAAGTGGACTGATAGCAGAGGAAGCGATAAAAACGTCCAACAAAGGCACTGAGAGAAGGGCCGTAACGCTTTACGGCAGCATCTGGAACTGTAAAATGGCCCGGCACACACCCAGGTGTTGCCCGCGTGGCAGACTTTGAGGGACGTTGACACCAAACCCCACGTTCGTGAAAGAAGCAATCGATTCAGGGACAGATTCCTCCCCTCTGCAAAGCTCAGCGGCGACTACTCCAGCAAGTACGGCTGCTGCTCTCCTGTGCCACATCACGAATGGGAGGAAACCAGTTCTGGGAAGCTGCCCTGGCTACGGAGGACGTGTGGCACCCCTGAAGGTGTGCGCTGGACACAGGAGGTGGGAAACTCAGTTGTGGACAGGTATGGTGACCCTGGCCCACGGAAAGACACCAGCGGCTTACACGGTGGATAGCGATTCACATGTTAACCACACATGTATCGAGCACAACTAGAAAATGCGTGAGGTACAGTTTAACTGCGAATCTAAAACTGCCTTAAAAAATAAACTCCTGGCCAGGCGTGGTGGTGCACACCTGCAATCCCACCACTTGGGGGAAGGCTGAGGCAGGAGGATTGCTGTTTGTGGCCAGCCTGAGCTACACAGCGAGACCCTGTCTCAAGAAAAAACAATAGAAAGCACACCCACAGAAACTCTGGGAAGGTGACCGACCTCCTCATGTACAGTCGAGATGGCTGAAGATGGCCCACGAGAGAAAGGTGGGCTGCAGTGACACTGGGGACGGATGCACACCCTCACGGCTTGGTCCAACCACACTCACTGCTGTGTTTGAAAACAACTGAGTCTTACCAAAGAAAAAGCTTCCAAGAAGCTTCTAAGTGTGCATGTGGCCTGGGCTTTCTTGTGTCAGGGAAAGCGGGCTGCAGAGCGCGGGCCACCACTGCTCTGTCCACCCTGCTTCTCAGCATGGAAATGTGGGAGAGGACAGTCCTGCTCCTATCCTGTCCAGAAGCAACAAGCCCCAGAAACCTGGCACCCAGCTGGAAGACGGGGAGGAAATCAGCATCATCTGGTTTCAGGGACAATATTTAAGCCAAAAGGACCTTTTCAAGTCAGGTTTGGTGGCACATACCAGCACTCTGGAGGCTGGGGCAGGAGGGTTCCAAGTTCAGGCCCAGCTTGGGCAACTGAGTGTTTTAACGAGACTGTGCTTAAGATAAAAAAAAATTTTTTTTAAGGGCAGAGGATGCAGCCCTAGGTTTAATCCTCAATACCACCAAACAAAACAAAAACCAGAGGGGGGAAAAGAAAATAAAAACTTTAATGAGAGCTTTCCAAGTTAGTACTGGACCATCTGGAAGTAAGATGACTGTGCACCTTCTGGTCCAGACTAAGGCAGAAACAGTGCAGGGTGATAGAAAAAACTGGTGGAAGGAAGGGAAATGCCCTGACTTACTTTTTGCTGAGTCGAGGGTCCAAAGGAGGGTGTTGTGCTCCATACACAGGCTGGATACTAAAAGCAAGAGAAAAGAAAGAAGCAAGTTGTCAGGAAGCTGAACGCGCTGGCTGAAGGCTACCTGTGTCACAAACCTGGCCACAACATGGAAAAGCTCTCGCATGGCCCCTCTGGTATAATGCGGAGCATCCTGTCCTGCGAGAGCGGCACAGTCTGCAGCTGAACGCCAGTGTGCCCGTCATAGCCCCCGCTCAGGCGACTGTGGCACAGCCGGGCTCCCTGAACTCTGCGCACGAGGCCCCTCCCACCCGGCTGCAAACCCTCCTGGAAGGCTCTCCTGATCGTAAACTAACCTCTACGTGGGGCCACCAGGGAGACAAGAGCAATGCTACTTTAATGTGTTCAAGGGGTTTCCTAGGCAGAAGGAAAACACGAGGAAAGAAGGAGTACCAAGAACACCAGGAAGGTCTGGCTTAGAGAGCTGAAGGTTCAGACAAAACAAAAATTAAAGCCAAATAACCAAAATAACCCCCAAGGGTCAATGATTTACATTGTAGCATTTACAGATACACTCAGGTGAGTACACAACTCTCCAAGTCCACAAGCCTTCTTTTCTTTTAATTTGAAACAGCCCAAGGGGGCCTTGAACTTTCAGCGATCTTCCTGCCTCAGCCTCCCGGGGGGCACCACTATGCCTGGCTTCTTAATAAAACATAAAATCTGGGGATAAATGCTGCAGGGAGATCTCAAAAGACCAGTTAGGTTAGGTGAGCGGCCAGGAAAATAAGAGAGACTCCGTGGATCTCCGGAAGGGGTTCGCCCCTGCCAGTAACCAAGCAGAGAGAAAGCAGACCTAATGGGTCACACCGCTTCTGGGCGGTGGCCATACAGCCCCCAGGAAGGGGATCCCCGCGTCCCAGTCAACTGTTTCTTACAGATGTCAGCCCGATCTGCGGGCCCGGCAGAAGGGCGAAGACAGGAATGGTCCTCGGCAGGGGGATCGGAGCCCATGGAGAATCTGTTAGCATTTTCTTGCACTAAACCATGATGGTTCTGCACCTGGACTACTCTGTCTGATGAATCATTTACCGCACCTCAAAAGGGACAGGTGGGGAGTTAGAGGAGGAGAGGCCGAATGATGGCGAAGGCCAAATGAAGACAGGAAAGAGCTGGTGCCCGGGCTGCTCCACCTCCCCATTTTTAATAATCCCTGGCCCTATATATATTTTAATAACCTATACAGTTTTAATAATAGTGCATTTTTGTAAAAAATACACTAGATTTGGATAATACTAGAAGGAACACTCAGGAAGGTGTCCAATGTCTAGCTTGAAAATAAAACATTAGAGTAGGCCGGGGATGTAGCTCAGGGGCACGGCACCTGCCTGGTAAGTGTAAGGTCCTGAGTTCCATCTCTGGTATCCAAACAAATAAATAAAACATTAGGCCGGGCATGGTGGTGCTCACCTGTCATCCCAGCACTCAGGAGGCTGAAGCAAGAGGGTCCCAAGTTTGAGCCAACTCACCAAGACCTTGTTTCAAAATAGAAAGTAAAAAAAAGGCTGGGATGTAGCCCGGCACAAAGGGCCTGGATTCCATCCTCAGTACAATACCACGACAGATGAAGGAAGGAAAGAGAGAAACAGAAAGAAAGAAGGAAAGGAAGGAAGGAGGGGAAAGAAGTCATAGGTTGAAGCCCTAGCATACCTTTCCCTCCTTCTTTCTATCTTGGCTTCTCCACTGAAGACACCACCGCAACCGCCCTGACCCGACCCGAAGGCGGAAGGCCGTAACCTGAAAGTGGTGACCACCGGGCGCAGTATCCAGTTCAGGGCCCGGGGATGGGGCTGGGTTCCTCTCCCTCTGACTTGGGACCTTGCTCTGCACTCCGGGCGCAGCCTGAGACCTGCAGGCGCTGCCACCCGTGGGGCATCATTCGAAACTCGACTTCTCTGGCGTCCAGGCCTGCTGGACTGGAAGCTGGGAAGTGGGCTGTTCAAAGCCCTAAGCTAGGCACTGCTGACGCCGGCAGACGGCCGCCCTGCTCACCTCCTTCCTGTTTCCCTAACCCGCTGCCTGGTAACGATGGGACCCACGGCCCAGCTCACACTGGGGCTCCAGACGCACGACCAAAGCCTTCCAGTCCAGCTGGGGAAGACGCGAAGTCGGGGCCTCTCCAGTCACCACCATCTCCAAGGCGACGCACGTCCCCACCCTGCTGTGCATCGCCCCGTGAAGTCCTCCTAGGGGTCGGAGGCTAGCAGAGGCACCCAGGGCTTCGCTTCCCCACAGTCACAGCTGGGAAGACTGTGGCAGCGCGGGCAGAAGCCAGGCCACCAGGGCCAGGTCTGCATTCTCACCCACGATGGTACAGGCTGACTCCTATCCTCCCACACCAACAGGATGGCCGTTCTGTTCTAAGTACAAGGGGCTCATTCGGTTTTGTTGTTGTTTGGAAAAAGCGACTTGTTTATTTTGGAGGCTGGCCTTAGACTAGCAGTGATCCTCCTGCCTCAGCCTCCCAAGTGCTGTGATTCCAGGCGTGCGCCACCACGCCTGGCTGCATGGGGCTCTTACAAATAACGGGTAGAACTTTAGATCTCTCTTTCCAGAGACTCACCCATCTCAGTTCTGCATATACTCAAAAGAAAACACGTCCACACAAAAGCAGTCCTATGAATGTCCGCAGAAGCGCTATTCATAGTAGTCAAAAGTGGAAACCACCCAAACGTCCATCAGCCGATGACTACAAACAAAGCGTGGTGAGCCAGGCCTGGTGGGGCACACCTGGAATCCCAGCGCGCGGGAGGCTGAGACAGGAGGCTACATGGTGAGTTCAAGGCCACCCTGAACTACACAGCAAGATCCCGTCTGAAAAAATAAAAACAAAATGAAACAAAATAACAACAAAAAACGTGGTGTCTCCACGCAGCGAACTCCCCGCCATAGAAGGAAATAAAGCACCGGCACACACTTCAGTGCGGGTGAGCCTGAAAAACATGGTTAGGACCAGAAGCCAGTCACAAAAGTCCTCGTGTCCCTCCACTAATGTGAGATGTTCACGGAGGCAAATCCGTAGGAACGGAGAGCAGATTAGTAGTTGCCAGGCTCTGGAGGGAGGACATCACGGGAAACAGCTGCTAATAAGTATACAGGATTGTTTGTCACAGTAGAAATGTTCTGACCTTAGTGGGATGGTCAGACAACACCATCTATACTTCAGATGAGTGTATTAAAGACCGCTGAATTGCACCCTTTAATCGTGTGTGTGTGTGTGTGTGTGTGTGTGATCAATAACTTTTTGGGGAGTGGTAGTACTGGAGACGGTCTTCCCACTGAGTGACATCCCCAGCCCTTTTTTGTTGTTTTCAAACAGGCTCTCACTCTGTAGTTCAGGCTGGTCCTGAACTCACTATGAACCACAGGCTGGCCTTTCACTAGCAGCAATCCTCCTGCCTCAGCCTTCCAAGTTCCGGGATTACAGGTATACATCACCAAGCCCAGCTAACATCATTCTTTTTCAAAAAAAAAATTTTTTTTTCAGTACCGGGGAATCAAACTCAGGAGCTTGTGCTTGCCAGGCAGGCACAGAGCCGCTGAGCTACGTCCCTGGCCCTAATGTTGTTATTTTTTAAAAGAATGATTCATTCTGAACTTGGCTATTTAATAAAATTCTTTTTGGTTGTCACTTTGGTTGCTGGATCACAATCAAAGAAAGTAGCCTGCCTTCACTTTTGATTTTATACCTTTCAGTTTGCAAAGAAAATGAGTTTCACTTCTAGGCTGCCCTGAACCTAGGGGACATTTTTTCATTTCCCTATGAAGAAGAAAGTTTTTCTTCTCTAAGACTGAGACTCCAGGTGCAAAAGTTCTATTCTTTAAAAAAAAAAAGTCAACATTTTCTTTTTTTTTTTTCCCCCTCCAGGTTTTTGTTTTTGTTTTTGTTTTTTGGAGACAGGGTCTCACTATATAGTTGAGACTGACCTGGAACTCACTATGTAGCCCAGGCTGGTCTCAGACTCACAGCGATCCTCCTGCCTCAGCCTCCCGAGTGCTGGGATTACAGGCATGCACCACCATGAACGGCTCAACATTTTGTTTAAACCAAAGCAGCTTTCTAGCTACAAGGACGCCAGTGTTTTCTCATAGCCAGGAGCTCCTGGGGTTTCCCTGCTAAAAGCAGACAGCTGAACAGTATTTCTTTTCAACAAGCAAGGTAATAAAAACTATTATGAATTGTGATTGTACTTTAACACCATAAGAATGAATGAGTCAACTCATATCTGGGTAAGGATCTGAGATACAGTTTTTTAAATGTTTACTTGTTCTAATAAACAGTAATCTTAATAATTACGATTTATTGAGCAACCATAATTGTGTGAAACAAACACTTGCCTAGGTTCTTTACCAGTTGGTATTTCATTTTGTCCTGACAGTAACTCTGAGGAAAACACTTATTCCTTACTTTATAGATGAGGAAACTGAGGTCTAGAGAGATTAAGTCAGTTCTTTGTCTTTGGTCACACAGGAAAGAGAGCCAAGCAAAATGAAAAAGAAAGACAAGAACTTGAAGAAAAAGAACCTTTCCCTATCCCACAGAAGTAGTGCTGTATTTCTTCTGTAGTCCAGGAGAAGAAATACAGAAAACCAAAGACAGAAAATACAGCCAGCAGTCAGAAGGCACAGATGAAGCTGGGTGTGTGGCGCACACCTGTGATCTCTGGAGGCTGAGGCAGGAGGATTGTGGCAAGTTGGAGGCCAGCCTGGGCTACATAGTGAGTTCAAGGCCAGCCTGGACTGCATGGCGAGACCATGTTAAAAAAATAAATAAGAAGAAAGGCACAGAGGATGCGCCATGCCTCACATCTCCCACACGGCTTCCTGCCAGAATGGTTTCCCCACTGATTATGATTACGATCTCAGGCTGCCAAACTTCATGCTCTCTCTATGGAAAACCCCGGAGAGACAGAGCAGTTAACCCAACTAGAGGGCTCAGTAGACCAGGAAGGAAAATGAATCAGAGGCCAGGAAGTGGTGCTTATCTGAAAACACAGAACATCTTTAGCACTTATGTTAACACTGTAATTCCTCAGCACTTTCATCCGTGCTATCTCTGTGCTCCCCTTTCCTGTTAAGTTTTGTGAGACGGGGTCTCACTATGTAGTTCTGGCTGGCCTGGACCTCACTGTTAGACCAGGCTGGCCTCACACTTACGGTGATCCTCCTGTCTCAGCCTCCTGAGTGCTGAGATTACAGGCCTGCTACCCCTTTTATTTTAATATGTTTTACTAAAAGCTGATTCCCACCCTATGTTCCGTATGTCTTATACAATCTCAGACAAAACAAGGGTCACAAGGCCTGTACTGACCTTTGTTTCTCTCTCAATTAAAAAAAGAAAAGCACAAGGTCAAAGGATTATCCCAGAAGACCTTAACCGATGAGGAAAGTGGCACGTGCAGACCTAACCAGATGTGAATTCTATGGCTAAGTAGTGTGCAGCTGGCGTAAATCTGAAATTCATGACTGAAACACCCTCCTTTTACTTCTCAGGAGTCTGCTCAAAACAAAATGAAACTGTACCAACGGCACACTGAGGCTGGACGCTGCTCGGAGTGTCAACGTAAGGGGAGTAAAGTAGAGGCTCCGCTCTCCAGCTGAAGAACGAAGAATCCGGTGCATTGGCACAAAAAGAGCAGGAGAGAAAGTGCTTACAGTGGGTGGCCAAATCCAACAACGTCCAAGGATTCTGTGGTCATCCTGTAAGAATTCCCAATGGGAAAGGGCCAACTTGAGCTGAAGTAAGATCCGGCTGGAGGACTGTTGTCACTTTCTCTGCTCACAACCCCGCAGGCAGCGCCTGAGCCGTCACCGCACCCCGAGTCCCGGCTGAGATTCCGGCGCGCTGACCCCGGGCGCCAGGCAACCACCTGTGCTGGGTGGGGACCCCGGAGGACGAGCGCTGTCTAAAGCGGGGAGCAGGTCTGGGGCGGGCCCGGGCTCCTGCCCAGACCCCGCGGGCCCTGACGCCTGTCTTCGCCCACCTCTCCGCCGAGGCCAGTCCCGGGGACCTCCGCCCTCAGACCCGGTCTGCACCCCACACCGAGCAGTCCCGCTCCCCTGTGCGTGACAGCTGCCCAGACGCCGCCCGGAAACCCCAGCGCCCGCAGCGCGGGTTCTCTCAGACCAGTCTTCCGGCCTCGGAGGCGCCCCAGGCCCGCAGGATTTAAGGATCCGGACCCGTGAAGGTTCGGTCCAAGCCCCTCGCCTTCTCGGCGTCCCGAGCTCACCTCCCCGGCAGCTTGGCGCTCCTCTTCCAAAACTGCTTGCTGTTCTCGGCGGCCATGGCTCTGGCCCGGGGAAGGCGTGGTAGTCGAGCCGAGGGGGTGGGGTGCCCGGAGAGAGGCCCCCACGACCCCTCAATCTGAGGGCCAGCCCAGGCCGCTTCCCCGCCGCCGGTCACCCGCTCCAAGCTCCTGGGGGCGCCATCTTGGATGTGGGCACCCCCCCACCCAGCGCCGCTGCCATTGGTGGGCCCCACAGGCAGGGGACGGGCCGACCAATCAGGAGGCGGAATCCTGCAGGCCGCTGAAGCCCCAACGGCAACGTCAGGGGCTGGGCGCACAGGTGGACCAGGAAGGCGGAGCTTGGGTGGGCTGGAGGCGGGGCTTAAAGTTCCTCCACCAGGACGGAAAAAACAGGTAAAGAAGGGGACCTACGGGGAAAAAAGACAGAGACTGTTCTCTGTGGTAACTGAGGTTTCTGGCTGTAATATTTTTTGGAAGGAGAGAATAATATCGTTATCTCCATATATCTTTGACTAAAAGTATGGGTTTTTATGGTAACTGTGGCCCACTGTTAACATCTCGATGTTAAAATAACACGCTGGTTATCACCTTCCCTATCCTCTTTCCAGTAAGATCTCAATTTTAAGGTTTTTTTTTCCGCCAGGGAAGATCGGTACAGCTCCCATAGACCAAAGGTGGTAACTGTTCAACGTTTAACAGTTGGTTCATTGGATTCTCCCTCACCTTTGGCTGGGATTGGTAAGAGCAGAGGATTTGGGTTGTGTGTTAAATTCAGACGACGACATTCCTGTTTTTATCTACTTTCTGGCTATGAGAACCCGGATACTGACAAATAGTGTTTAGAAAATGTTCTTATTTTTTTCTGACCAATTCAGATTCCCACCTATCATTTCTTGTGTGTTTTGTTGATTTATTTATTTATTTATTTTTTGTTGTTTTTTGAGACAGGGTCTTGACATGTAGTTCAGGCTGGCCTGGAACTTATGGCAATCCTCCTGCCTCAGCCTCCATAGTGCTGGGATTATAGCTGCGGGCCACCATGTCCAGCTATGTTTTGTTTTTTTTTTTTGGAGGACATAGTATATATCTATGGGATAAATCACAAAGTTAAGGATGTATCTGTCCCCATATCCTTAATTGCCCTTATTAGTTTATTATAAATCTTTCACTTTCGAATTTACTTTCCACCCAATTTTGACTCAGAATGCGACCTTATCTATTGGCATTTTGAATCCACTGAAGTCTTGTCAGTGATTCTTGGTTTCTGTGGTTGTATTCTGCGATGATCTGGTGAGAGGGACAGCACTCGATGGTCCAGACTTGTTCCTGTCCCAACAAAGGACAGAGGAGGTAAGAGGCCGATTGTCCTCCACCCCATCCCGTGTCCTTCCACATACTAGGAAATATTTAATGTTGTCCTGTCTAAAGAAGGGTTCTTTGATTTGCTCTCCAGTGTATCTTTCTAAATGGACTTTACCCCCATTTTCAAGCTCCTCTTGTCCCCCAGTTTCAGAATTACAGGACTGTAGGAAGGGGGCCATTTTTGCTCTGAGTCTCTCGTGCTTTCACAGACTTTCACCTCCTCTTCTTCGTGGTCATTTAACCAATCTGACGAAAGTCCCTCTGTCCTCGCCATCATTTTACCTGTCCGATTCTTCTTTTCTGTGGGACACAGTGGCCAGCCCTCCCTCCTGATCCTTCAGAGAGGTGTCCTGAAGTCGTTTTGAAACGGATATTTTTGTCTTTATTCTGGATCGCCAGGGCTTTTGGACTTTGGAAAAGCTGGAGTTTTGGGCTGGGGGTTTAGCTTAGGGGCACCGCCCCTGCCTTGCAAGTGCAAGGTCCTGAGTTTGGTCTCTGGCACAAAAGAGAGAGAGCGAGAGAGAGAGAGAGAGAGAGAGAGAGAGAGCGAGAGAGAGAGGGTGGAGGGAGGGAGGCAGAGAGAGAGAGAGAGAGAGGAAAGAAAGAAAAAGAAAGAAAGAAGGAAGGAAAGAAAGAAAGAAAGAAAGAAAGAAAGAAAGAAAGAAAGAAAGAAAGAAAGAAAGAGAGAAAAGCTTAAGAAAGAAAGAAAGAAAGAAAGAAAGAAAGAAAGAAAGAAAGAAAGAAAGAAAGAAAAGCTGCAGTCTTGAAGGAATCATTTGCTTTGACATCTCGATCCCAGTCCTCGGTGAGCTCCCTGTTTCGTAGGCCATCTGAATTGTCTTCCTCTGTGTGCGCTCCTGACACTTGGCCATGTGGCAGACACTTGTCACTTTCCACTTGCTCACTTTGCTTTAGAAACACTCCTGAAGCCAGGCATGGTGAGTCAAGCACTTGGGAAGCTGAGGCAGGAGGTTCTCAGAGAGTTGGAAGCGAACCTGGGCTACCTAGCAAGACTCTGTCTCAAAAAAACAAAAACAAAAACAACACAACTTACGTGGTGTGGTTCTACTCACCTCTCCAGTCTCTGCTCATGTATGCACTCTTGCTGAATCTCCAACCACACTCTTCAGGCTTTGCCCCATTCCTTGAACACTCCAAACACCTGTCCTAATGAGGCCTTTGCATGAGCCACTGTGTCTGCTTGGAATTCTCTCCCTGCAGATTCTGTGCTTGGCTTACTTGCGTCCACCTATCCTCACCTTGGGGAGGCCACCCTAACCCCCTACTTTCAAGAGCAAGCTCCCACACTTTATTTTTCTTTACAGCTGCATCACACACACCACACTGTGTCCCAGTTTGCTCCATCTCTGTCCCTGAGAGCGGAAACTGCGCTAGGATAGGGACTTGGTTTGTTCTGTTCCTTGCACCTAAAATAGAGCCCAGCATGTAGTAGATACTCAATAAATATTTACCGAGTGGGTGAATGAAGACCATAAACAGTTCTTGTCTTCTGTTGTCTGTGTCATTCATACACATCTTGGTTAGGAAAGATCCCATTTCCTAACCCCTATAGGATGTGTGTACTTTACCAAAGGTTCTAATGCTTGCCTATTCTCTTGATTGATAAATAGTCTCTATCTCTTGAAAAAGAGTATTCCGGCTTGTGTCTCCATGTCCCCCCAAAACCTCATGCAGTCATAGGTGGGACTTCCTTGGAGGTCACTAAATCTAGAGTGTGTGTTTGACTAGGATGCAGGGTGCTAGGGTTAAGGGTGGGTGATTACTAAATCAGTCCACTGACTGGTTTGGCACCACCCTTCTCCTGGTAGCCTGGATACAATATAAGGGACGGAAAGAGGCCTGTCTCCTCTCTTGCTTGCTTTGCTGCCTTCTGCCTGCCATGAACTATTTCTCCTCTACGATGCCTGTCAACCACGCCACCCTACCTTGGAGCCAGCCAATTATGAACTGAAACCTCTACAAACTGAGCTCAGTAAACTTTTCCCCTTTACTTTTGTATGTCAGGGGCTGGGGATTTAGTTTAGTGGTTCCTCAGCCTGCCTCACAAGTACAAAATCTGGAGTTCGAACCCCGGTACAAAAAAAAAAAAAAAAAAAAACTTTTGGATGTCAAATATTTTGCCTCAGCAATGAGAGAAAACTAAAACAAAGAGTAAGGATTTTTGTTTGTTTGCAAGTACTGGGGATTGAACCAAGGATTTCTACACTGAGCAACTTCTTCAGCCTTTTTTATTCATTCATTAAGACAGGGCCTCCCTAAGTCACTATGTTTCCCAGGAGCTGGGCTCAAACTTGCAATCCTCCTACCTCAGCTTCCTAGAGTGCTGGTATTACAGGCAGCTAAGTTAAGCAGAAATATTCTAGGTAGTCAAGCAGGACTGGGCCCTCGAGGGAGCCAGTGCAGAGGACGAGAACACATCAGGACTGTGGCTGGAGGCGCATCTGTCAAAGGCCAGGCCTCAAGATAAAGATGGAATGACCAGGCCTCTATGCCTCCCCAAGGGATGAGCCACAATTTGAAATTATGCCTTCATTGGTATCTTCTGGTCAGGCAAAGTCCACACAGACTTCAGTCACTCAGTGGGTGACCGGAGCATCGAGAGCCATCCCTTCCCAAAAATGCTTTTGCTTTTTCCATGTACCCTTGCTAGGGACCTGCTTCCTTCCCTATTGGACCAGTATTAGCTAAGCACCCATACTTGTAATCTGACTGATTATTCATGAATTTGCTCTATAAAATATTCATAGAGAAGTGACCTCAATGGCAGCCCACTTCCGGTCCCTTCCTGTCTCTCAGGAAATCTTTGCTACTCTTAGCCTCCATTGTTCCTTAAAACTCAGTCTTGGATTTCGGGGGAGGGGACACAAACTTGGCGTATCCGACATCTAGCAGGTTGGGAGTTAGTTTTCCCCTGTGTCACTGGTATTACAAGTGTGTACCTCCACGCCTGGCTAGAGTTTCTTTTCCAAGCCCTGGGGCAGCTTCCCCAGAATGCACCTGTGCCTGGGAAAAGGGCTACCCAGAATGCACCTGCACCCCCCACCCAATCAGTGGATCAGGCTTGCTCACCAGAAGGGTGAGAGCTCTCACCAAACTTTGACCAAATCGCTGATTTGAAGCTCTGTAGGGGTCCACAGAGCCCTTCTGGTAAAAGACCTTTGTCACAGTGGCTTACTGACCCAGGGGGCAGTGTACCTGCAGAGCCCCCAAAGATTGCATTCAAAGTCTCAGCTACCTCATCTTTGACAAAGGAGCTGACTGTCCTCACTGGAGGAAAGATAGCCTCTTTAATAAATGGTGTTGGAAAAACTGGTTCTCAACCTGCCACAGATTGAAACTAGACCCTTATCTCTCACCATGCACTAAATTAAAATCCAAGTGGATTAAAGATCTAAATATAAAAACAGAAACACTAAACTTGCTGGAAGATAAGTTAGGCAGAACTCTGGAAGACATTGGCATAGGAAAAGACTTTATGAACAAATCCTCAGTAGCACGGGAACTAGCAGAAAGAATCAACAACTGGGATCTCGTCTTATTAAAAAGCTTCTGCAGTGCAAAAGAAACCATCAACAGAGCTAAGAGACAACCTACAATGTGGGAAAAATTTTTACCAGATGCTCCTCAGACAAAGGACTATTATCTAGAATATATAAAGAGCTCAAAACAACCAGCCCCCCAAATATAAAGACCCGATTCAAAAATGGGCATCTGAAATGAACAGACATTTCTCAGACAAAGAAGTAAAAGCAGCAAGTAAATAGATGAAAAATGTTCCACATCACTGGTCATTCGAGAGATGCAGATGAAAACAACACTGAGATTCCACCTCACCCCACAAAGAATGGCTGCTATCAAGATATCACACAATAGCAAATGTTGGCAGCGTTGTGGGGAGAAAGGAACCCTTCTCCATTGTTGGTGGGAGTGCAGACTGGTGTGACCACTGTGGAAATCAATATGGAGATACCTCAAAGAGCTGGGACTAGAGGTTCCATTTGACCCAGCCATCCCTCTGCTGGGTATCTTTTCAAAAGAATTAAAAGAATCATATCACAGAGATATATGCGCACCTATGTATATAGCAGCACAGTTTGCAATAGCTAAAACTTGGAAACAGCCCATTTGCCCATCAGTTGGAAACTGGATAAAGAAGATGTGGTTTTTCTATAAAATGGAATATTACTCAGCCATGAGGAATGAGAAAGTAGATTCATTCATAGGTAAGCCGGGTGTGGTGGCGCACGCCTGTAATCCCAGCACTCTCGAGGCTGAGGCAGGAGGATCACTGTGAGTTCTAGACCAGCCTGGGCTACATAGTGAGTTCCAGGTCAGTCTCAATTACACAGTGAGACCCTGTCTCAAAAAAGCAACAAAACAAAAACAAAACATAGGTAAATGGATACACTTTGAGGATATACTCCTAAGTGAAATAAATAAGTTACACATGTGTAAATACCAAATAGTTTCTCTGGTGTGAAAAACTAAAATAGTACTCAAGATCCTAACGGGATAATTACCAATGTGAAATAGGAAGAAAAGGACTAAAGGTGTAGGGATAGTGAGAAGGGTAGGGGAAGGGGAATAAAGGAAAGGGAAAAAAATATGAGAAAATATAAAAATGGAATTAAAGTGTTTGTAGGCGGGGAGGGGAGGAGGGGGTGAAGGGAGGGCAGGGACAAGGGGCAAAAATGCAAACCAAGACCTGTCATGTAAAGGTACAGGATCCCAGTAATGAATGTAACTGTACCGTATACCTAGAATGTACCAATAAATTCAATTTTTTAAAAAAAGTCTCAGCGGGAGTCAGGTCTAGGGCGGGGCCCAAAACTCTGCGTGTGTAGCTAGCGACTCGGTGACCCCGCACGGCTGGTCTGCAACCTCCCTTCGTGCTGGTCTGTGATCCTGGATTTTTCTCTCCTGGGTTTGATTGTTCTGTACTCTCGGTGTGGTCTGCAGAGTTTCTCCTTCACTCAGAGAGGGGTAAAACAACTTAGCATGGGCAAAGCGGCCTTAAAGGAAGGAGACGTGTAGGGGGAGGCTGAATATACACTTGAAAGAGGTGGGCAGATCCCAACTCTTAGGGAAAGAGTTCGGAAAGGGAAGCCAGAGCCCAGACAGGAAGGAAGACCTGAAGAATAAAAGGTCATTTCAGAGTGGGATCTCCAAAGCGGAGATTTTTTTTTTTTTCTTTTTTTGGTACCAGGGATTGAACTCGGGTCCTTGCAAGGCAGGCCACCGAAGCTGAGCTAAATCCCCGGCCCCCAGGGGGAGATTTTTTAAAAGGAGGGAAAACAACGCAGAGGTTAAAAAATACAAAGGCTTTGGGCTTCCAGCAAGGCCACTAATGGACTCAGAATGGCAAAGGAGGGGCGTGCAAGAAGCCGGTGTGGTGACACATGCCTGTGATCAAAAAACAAACAAAATCCAGGGGCAAGACGGGTGGTGGTGCACATCTGTGATCCCAGCACTTGGGAGGCTGAGGCAGGAGGATTGCTGTGAGTTTAGCCTAAATTACACTGCGAGACCCTGTCTCAACCAAACCAAACACCGTACAAAAACAGCACACCAGATTGCGCTCACGTGTTGGACAGTTTGCCGATCCCTGCGGTGAAAATTAAAGGACAGATAACATGTTGAAAAAGATGAAGATATATTCTATGTGTGTACGAAAACACCACGCCAAAACCCAATGTTTTGTGGAGTGAGCCGGCACCAACACGAAAAAGATTAAGAAGCAAACACTTGAGGAACGGTTGCACCCCTCGTGTCCCGCTCTGCTCCCTGTCCCCTCCCTCCCTCCAGGGAAGCTGCAACCCTGAGTTGGGGACTCCGCTTCCGACGCGTGTCACAGACTCCTCACTGCATATGTGTGTATCTGTAAACAACATGCGTTGCATGTTTTGAAACTTTCTAAAGAGCACTGCGCTGTACATATGCTTTAGCAACTGGCCCTTTCCACTCGGCAGGCTGTTAATGGGGCTCCAGCTTACTCGTTTTGTTGACGATGCACCATTCATTCTGGCTTCCCGTCGCTCTTATTTTGAACAGTGCTCAACCAGTCAGCATTCTACACACCATCTTGCGCAAAATTTTCTCTAGCGCAGCCTTTTTCAAATTACAGTTTGTTGCCAGGCATGGTGGCACACACCTGGAATCCCAGGCCTCAGGAGGCTGAGGCAGGAGGATTGCCATGAGTATGAGGCCAGCCTGGGCTAATACAAACAGACACAGACACACACACACACACACACACACACACACACACGCTATAGCTTGTCAATTCCGTTAACCCATTTGGGCTGCTATAACAAAATACCATAGATTACTACCTTACAAACAACATTGTACGTCTCACAGTTCCACAGGCTGGAAAGTCCATGGTCTAGGTACTGGCAGATTTGAAGTCTTGTGTGGCCACCAGGTCACATCCTTAGGTGCATGATGTTGTCCGCAGTGCCCTCACATGCGGGGAGAGACGCGGCAGGTCCCTGGGGACTCCTTTACCTGGGTACTAATCCAGTGACCCAGCGACCTCCTGAAGCCCTGGCCTCCTCTAACACCAGCTCATTGGTGCTTAGGCTTGGATGCATTAATTTTTTTGTTTTGTTTTGTTTGGGGGTTTATTTGTCTGTTTTTGAGACAGGGTCTCAGTCTATAATTCAGGCTGACCTTGAACTCAGTGCCTCTCCTGCCTCAGCCTCCTGAGTGCTAGAATTACAGGTGTGCACCATCATGCCTGGCTAGCATATTAATTTTTTGAGAGGGCGCCAATATTTGACCATAGCATCGACTGCTAGTTCTATAGCAATGAATGTGGACATCCACTGGGCCATACCTCTACCGGTAGTCGTTTTGTCACGGGATGTTAAATACATCATGCACAATAAGCCAACCCTTCTATTAAGGCTGCGATTGTAGGTCTTTCAGCCTTCGCAGGCCGCATGACCTCCGCGGCTGTGTGACAGAAGCAGCCATAGATGGTAATAGGTAAACCAGCGCGGCAGCGTTCCGGTAAAACTGTCTGTCAGCTCTTCTCTCCAGGGCCGCCGTCTCTGGCTTTCCCTGCCCGGCCCCAGGCTCACCCTCCATCACCTGGGTCGGGGGGATTTCAGAAAACGTTACTCAAGCAGAGAAGGCTGGGCTCGTTCTCTCTGCTGGGAGGACGGATGGGTCAGGGCTGCTCTGCCCGACGACCAGAGCAGGGAACCAAGCAAGGCAGCCTGAAGTCTCCCGGCGGAGTCTGTCCGAGGGCAGCCAACAGCCGGCTCAGCCTCCGACGCTTCATCTGCCGAAGCCAGCCACGCGTTGGGTCTGCGGCTTGCTCCATGGAGGGACATTAGAGAAAAACACAGGGTTGAGGGAGAGGCCAAGGTAGGGAAGACTTCAGCACACCGGCTTGGTAGAAGTGAGCATGTGAAATAACAACGCTGGAAATGTGACAGAAGTGTCCTCTCCACCCTCTTCCTGTGGAAGCCTGCGCAGGTGTGGCGGCTCTGCCCTGTGAAATCTCCGGCTCCTTCCCTCTCTTGCTGCATCATCCAGGAATGGAATGGTCCAAGATGGTCACGGAGGCCCAAGATGGCTCCCCCGACATCCACATTGCAGGAGCCACTGAGATGAGGGCACAGGAGTATGTGACTTTATCCCCAACACCAGATGCTTGCCTCCATTTCTGCCCCTCTAGATCCAGTCTCAGAAATTGTTCATGTGGTCAAACTCAGCTGCAAGGGAGGCTGGGAAATGCATCACATGGCCCAGCTCAGCTGCAAGGGAGGCTGGGAAATACCAACTTGGTTCTAGCCAACAAAATGTGTATCTAAACACTTTCTCCGGAGGAAGCAATCAGGCACTCCCTGCCTGTTAAAGGAGAAGAAGAGATGATAAATACAACAACATCTCTATGGTAGACGTTTTTAGCCACTTTCTTTCTTGTTAACAGGGCTCCTTTGGGACAAGTGGGTGTAAATCCTTCGTCTTACTTCCTCAGAGAGCCAGACAGGGCGGACAACTTCCTGGCCCATGCCTGGTGCCAGGTGAGGACCCTGGTGCCATAGCTGGGGTCAGCTATGATTGCAGAAGTCACCTTAGGGCTCTGAAGCCTCTGTGCGGATCTGGATGGGCATGAGGCAGGCAAGGTGAGGAGTGAGAACAGGCCAACTGCAGGGAGGGCCCCTCCGAGGCCCCCAGAAGCAATCTAGCAGGGTGACTTATTGTCAGAATGACCTTGATTCCAAGTAGGGCTGGGGCTGGTTTTCCTGCTGTGGCTGACTCAACACCAAAGCTCGACCGGCACTTTCTCTTTGTGAGTTCAAGCCTCACTCATCTCTTCCTCCCCGGAGAGTCAAAGGACTATTGTTTTGGAAAAGCTGGGCTCTCCAGGCAGAGATCTAGATTATGTGGATGAGTGTGTAGTATTGATCCGAAAAGTTGAAAGAAGAGCCAGACTTGTGGTACACGACTGCACTCCCAGCACCAGGGAGGCTGAGGCTGAGGCTGAGGCAGGAAGATCACTGCAAATTCAAGGCCAGCCTGAACTGCATAGTGAGACCCTGTCTCAAAGAAACAAAAACTGGGCTGGGGATTTATCTCAGTGTTTCCACCGCCTTCCTCTAAAGCTCAAGGTCCCGAGTTCGATCCCCGGTACAAAAATAAAAAATAAAAAAACAAACAGCTTGCTATTAACAAAGAAGAGGAAATAGGCATTGTGTAGGAAACATAATGATGTCTGCTGCCACACAGCTTAATAAATACTAGCTTTACTTGCATAATAAGTAGTAGTTACCCCTTGGCATAAAATAAAAATGGAGACATCAATAGCACACGGTACAGCTCTTACTCTATGCTAGGAACTGTTGTGAGTGTGTAAAATATATTAACTCTCTCAATCTTTGCAGCAATTTGCTGAGGTAAATGTTGTCTTTGACTTATTTTAGTGTATTACATCATATCATGTATACTCACAGTTAGGTTTACCATAATGCTAGGATCATGATATAGCCTTCTTGTTCTATGCATGACTCCCTTTTATTTACTTTTTTTTTTATACTGGGGATCGAACTCAGGACCTTGCACTTGTGAGGCAGGTGGTGGCAACTCTGAGCTAAATCCCCAGCCCAAATTCTATTCTTAGCTAGGTGTACTGGTGCACACCTATAATCCCAGCCCTCTGGGAGGCTGAGGCAGGAGGATCAAAAGTTTGAGCCCAAGGTGCTGCGGATTTAGTTCAGTGGTGCCAGAGCCTACCTTGCAAGAGCAAGGTCCTGAGTTCAATCTCCAGTACCCCAAAATAAATAAATAAATAAATAATAAAAAGTTCGAGCCCAAGGCCAGGGATTTAGCTCAGTGGTTCCAGCTCCTGCTTTGCAAGCACAAAGACCTGAGTTCAATCCCTGGTACCAAAAAAAAAAGTTCGAGCCCAACCTGGGCAACTGAGCAACCAGAGAGAACTTGTCTCAAAATTACGTAACTGTATTGTATACCTAAAATGTACCGATAAAAAATAAAAATTTTATTTTTAAATAAAAATATTAAATAAATAAATAATAACGTGAGCCGACTCAGCCTCCCCCCCTTAAAATAAAAAAAAAAAA
>NW_022900932.1:4649504-4651244 GCF_012274545.1 Fukomys damarensis | reverse complement strand
AAAAAAAAAAAAAAAAGTGTTGCTATTAGGGCTTCTGAAGCCAGGTTAAGAAAAGGTGAACCCATGACCAGACATTGGCTAAGTTGGAAAACTCTGTGCTATATGCATTTTGTGTATATTATACCACATTCAAAATAAAATTAAAATGGTCCAAGTGTTGTATAATCTGATATCTACTACAGTTCTGTTTCTGTTGTCTGATGCTTTGGCTGATTTTCACAATGCCTTATTCCTGTGTTTGTTGGTTTGGTTCTTTTTTTTTTTTTATTTTTTTCCTTGAGGCTGGCCCCGAACTCCCTGTGATCCTCCTGCCTCAGCCTCCCGACTCCTGGGACCACAGGTGTGCACCACCCCCACCAAGCCTATTTTTTATGGGTTTTTTTTTTTTTTGCCCCATCTTCTTGAGTTGAACACTTGGCCCGCGAGTCCTTCTTCTTTTCTATCGTAAGGCTCTAAACGTCCCAGGCAACACATCCTCCTCTGCAGCCACAGGTCCTGTGCTGTTGCAGAGCAGTGACTGCCAGAGCTGTTTCCAGCAGCAGCCTGTCCCACCGCAGGGTCCTGCACTGCCCGCCGATTCTTTTGAGACCCCTTGCTCAGGTCTAAACTGTGCAGCTGAATCTCACCATCGAGGGCGGCGATGGATGTCCAGGGCACTGCTGGGAGAAGTAAGGGTGTCACTGAAACCGCCTTTTCAGAACACTGACCAGATGGGCCGGGGATTTAGCTCAGTGGTTCTGCGGCTGCCTCACAAGAACGAGGACCCGAGTTCGATCTCCGGTACCAAAAAAAAAAGAAAAAAGACTAGCTACCAGAACACTGGCTAGATATACAAATTGATGGGAAGCCCATCACGCAGGCCTGTAAACCCAGCACTCAGGAGGCTGAGGCAGGAGGGTCACCTTGAGTTCGAGGCCAGCCTGGGTTACATAGCGAGACCCTGTCTCCAAAAATATGAATTAATTAAAAAATAAGGTGAAGCCAGGGTGGAGGACCAACCCCAACTCCAGGTCCCAGCCTCAGTCAGATCCGTCCTCTTCCCTCCTCCCCATGCGTTGGTGTCAGACTTCCTGGCCCGCGTTCTTCTCCCCGGGGTCCGGGTGGCCTGGGGCAGGGGACGGGAGCCCTGGTGCTCCCGGCGGCTGGTGTCCCGTGTCTCCCACAGGTCTGAGCATGAAGGAGCAGCGCCGGTTCGGGATGACAGCCCGCAGGGGCACGGTGCTGGCCGGCGCCTTCTCCATCTTGGCCACGCACTTGTACCTGATCTTCGAGGGGAAGCACCTGGCCTGGGGCAACTGCACCGACCCGGGCCTGCCGGGCGGCGAGAGCTCTGGGGCCGTCTTCCGGCGCTTCGTGGTCTGCTGGAGCCTGGCCATCGTCCTGTTCCTGTCGCTGGTCACCCTGGCGGTCAGCGGCTTCCTGCTGTACTCCGTGTACGCCCAGGTCTACCGGGGCCTGCTGCTCTACGTGTCCTGGATCGTCCTGTACGAGGCCGCCAACCTGGCCGTGCAGATCCTCACCAGCGGCACCAGCGCCGGCGTCGTCAGGGTCATGCGCTGGTTCGGCCTCGTGGCCCGCGCCTCCCTGCACTGCTTCTGGCTGTCCTTCGTGGTCACCTATGCGCGCCTGAGCTACAAGAGCCAGCCGCTCGGCGACATCCTGTCCTACAGCAGCAGACGCGGCTCCGCGGCCGCCAGAAGACTACCGCGGAAGCAGTGAGCCCGGCTCTGCAGGCCCGGG
>NW_022900932.1:4627902-4649467 GCF_012274545.1 Fukomys damarensis | reverse complement strand
TGGCTCTTGGCTCTGATTTGCTCGGGCCGAGCGAGCGCTCAGGAGGGAGAGCCCGAGCTGCCGCTGTCCCAGGCAGGGGGAGGCGCGCGGCAAACACCATCGGGCCCAGCACCGCTCTGTTCTCCGGCGAGCGCTCTGATTTGCTCCGGCCGAGCGAGCGCTCAGGAGGGAGAGCCCGAGCTGCCGCTGTCCCAGGCAGGGGGAGGCGCGCGGCAAACACCATCGGGCCCAGCACCGCTCTGTTCTCCGGGCCTGCCCGAGCGCTCTCTGCCTTCCTCTCCGGGTCAGTCCCTCCTCCTGGCCAGAACCGGAGCACAGAGGAATCAAATGCATTGCTCTTGACTTATCCCTGGGTCGGGCAGAACGGAGTTCACACCTCAGGTTCCTGAGGGACGGAGCACACTCTTGGCCACAGCGTGGGTTGCTGTGTCGCCTGTGCTCAATTACACATCGGTAAAACAATAAAAATAAAGGAAAAAGTCGTTCTGCAGTTTCCACCTGGAGCTCATCTCTTTAGTCAGCCAAACTGTAGGGTATTGAAGCAGGCCTCGTGATGCACGACTGTAATCCCAGCGCTCAGGAGGCTGAGGCAGGAGGATTGTTGCAAGTCGGAGGCCGAGGCCGTGTCACCCGAGCACCCACGTTTCTGCTCACTGCTGTCTCCGGGGAAGTCTTTCCATTTGCCCGTGGGAGGGCAGCTGGCAGTTTGCAGCTTTCAGCCACTATGCAGAACACGATTTGCGTGCAAGACTTACGCATTTGTGTATCTTAGGATATACTATGTGGACTTTTCAGAAAACCAGCAATCCCCAAATCCCCAGCCCCAAGAAACTAGCAATCTTTTTCCCCCAGAGTGGCTGTGCTGTTTCCCGTCCCCAGCGGCGGTAGCGGTGTGGAACAGCCCACCTCCTCCAGCACTTGGCGGTGACTGCTTGTTTTCACCAGAACCACGGTGGTATTTCACTGTGAGTTTACGTTTCCCTGGTGACACATGACAACGATCTTTATTTTATGCACTTATATCTTTGTTTGCGAGGCGTCTGCTCAAATCTCTGGCCAATTTAATGTATATCATCGAGTTTGGGCAGTTCTTTTTATTTTCTGGACCCAAGTCCTGCATCAGCTGTATGATTTTTAAATATTTCTCCACTTCATGCCTTGCCTCTCATTCTCTTACCAGGCTCCTACGAAGAGCAGAGGTTTGTGATTTCAGAGCAATCCACCGTACTGATTTTATGGATCATACTTTTGGTTACTGTGTTAGTCCACTTTCCGCTGCTGGGTCAAAAATACATGACACCCACAGCTTAAAGGGCCAAAGGTTTAATGCGGCTTAGGGTTTGGGGGCTTCAGTCATGGTCGGTTGGCTCCAGCCCCCACCCCGCAAGCTGGGCAGAGCCTGTGGAAGGCACTGGGGTCTGGGGTGGCGGAGCCAGAGTCCTGGGCAGGCCAGTGACCCCCCAGGATTCCTCAGAACATTCAGACAAGAAGATCGTTTCGTTCAGACTAGAAGGAGTTAAAGACATCATGTTACAGGGATCCATGCACCCCTATTCATCGCAGCACAGGTCATAATAGCTAAATTAGGGTGTAGCCTGTACTGTGTCACCATCAACAGATGAACGGATAAAAAAAATGCAGTATTTAAGCACAATGAAGAGCCTTACTCTGCCATAAAGAAAGATGAACTTGAATCATTTATAGGAAAATGGATGCATCCTGAGATCACAGTGTTAAATGAGAAACCCAAATTACAAATAAAGGGCAAAAGAAAAAAATAGATACAGGCCAACTGATGAGTTAGATATACAGGCCACAAATCCTAAAGCAGCCATGAAAAGAGCACAAAAATTACACTTAGTGACATAACGAGATAGCCAGCGTGGGTCTGTCTCCCTCCCAGGCTCCCCCCTTCCACCTCTGCATCCTTGCCACCAGGAGAAGAGCCTCTTTCCTCAGCCAGGGCTTCCCCATCTGCCTCTGCCTTGACCCCAGGCCTGTGGGCCACAGCTGGAGGCTTCCCGCCCTGCATTTGCATAGGGTGGGAGTTGATTGAGGCCTCTTGGCCCAAGGTGGAGAAGACCTTGGGTCTCACATCTCTTTCCCAACCCACTGACTGCTGCCACTGGGAAGAGCCTGGGGCACCCGCCCCACACCCACGGGGAGCAAAGCGGAAAACCCCATTTCTAAGGGCTTGGAGGGAAAGGAGGGGAGATTCAGGATGACCCCAAGCAAGAGAGGAACCTGGGTACTTTTCTGTCCGGAGCACCTGTAGGGAAGATGACAGAGAATTAAAGAAAGAGACAGAGACAAGATTAAATGCTCAAGGGGGGCACTGGGAGGAATCTGCCTTTAGTGGACAGACTTGATGAACTCCACCGTTGACTCACTTTTATTTTTCAGCAAGAAGCGCAGGGGAGGAGGTTGTGTACTTTTCCAGGAAAAGCAACTGCAGTAAGATGAGGGTAGTAAGATAGAGAGCAAGTTTAGCCTCTCAAAGGCAACAGGGTAAGGTCCTTCCTCATACCTGGGGGCCCGCATGTTACATTGCCTTCAGCAGACGCCATGTGGCCTCGGGAGTACTGTGATTACCTTTTCCCCACACAGCCAGGAAGTCTGCAGTCTTTCACATACTTCTCTGTCCCTGAGGCAAGTTGCCAAGGGGCCTCAGGACTGGGGGACCTGTGGCCTGGCCCCCACTAATATATATATCATGGCTGGTCCCCAATAGTTTTCTTCCTCTTTTGTTTTTGTTTGTTTGCCTGCTTGTTTGTTTATGACCGGGTCTCACTATGTAGCCCAGGCTAGACTCAAACTCTCGGTGATCCTCCTGCCTCAGCTTCCCACGTGCTGGGATTACAGGTGTGCGCCACCACACCCAGCCAACAGTTTTCTTTTCTCAGAGAAGCCAGTCCCCTAGAAGGGACCCCAGGACCCACTCTGTCATATTCCAGATGGGGGAGCTGCTGAGGACTCTCAAACCTGCACCTGCTAACAGGAACCACAGGATGAGAGGCGACCTCGGGATGACCCCAAGCCAGTGGGGCCTCTGTTTCCCAACGATGTGGTTGCCTGGAGCTAATTAGGCAGGTGCAGGGGCCAGGACTGGTGTCCCTGGACTTCCGGCCTGTTACCTGTCCCCACTGTGCGCCCCCTGCGCCACCCAGGGGCCTGAGGGACTTGTGCAGGGCTGGTTGTGCCTTCTCGTCACGTGGCCCTCTCATCCCTTCCTGCAGGAGCCACTTCCAGAAGGACACAGATCTCCCATGGAAGCCAGGACGGTGACCTTGATGGTCAGCCTGTTCTCCATCCTCAACACCTTCCAGTTCTTCATCCTGGACATCGAACAACTGACGCACATCGGCTACGAAGAAAAGTTCAGCCTCTACCTGGACACAAAGTCCGCGCTGGCGTCCTGGATCCTGACCCACAGGAGCACCGTGGCCGGCCTCCTGTCCCTCATCACCGTCGCCGTCAGCTGCGGCCTCCTCTACAGTGTCCACCAGAACAGCTACAAGGGGCTGCTGCTCTACGCGCTGTGGATCGTGGCCTTCGAGCTGGGCAGCTTCTCCCTGCTGCTGTACACCAGCGGCCTCGTCCGGAAGCAGTTCCGGGTGCTGACGCACCTCTGCCTGGTCCTGCAGGTGTCGCGCATGGTGCTGCACTTCGCCTGCCTGCCCTGCGTCTTGCGGCACTCCTACGAGCTCTTCGAGGCCTTCAAGATAGTCACCAAGATCGGCCACCGCCGCCGCTCCTCCGTCAGCACCGTGGACTCCTGGCCACCGGCGGGGCTGAAGCTCTTGTACCGCAGATTCATCTAGGAAGGCCCTGGCCGAGGCCTACTGTCCTCACTGCCTCTGCCCAGGGCTCCAGAGCTATGGGGTCTTCGAGGAGTGGCCCTGGGGGGTGAGGGTGCCCGGGTCGGTCACCCCCACAGGGCAGCTGCTGCCGCACTGATGACACTGGCCTCTTGCTGATTTAACCATTGTGCACGTGTTTTGTCTGCCTCTCTGCGTGTCCCTGGCTGTCCCATTTTCCTTCGTGTGGGTGCCTGGCTCTACAGAGTGCTTCGGAAGCAGTTCTGCCCACAGAAATCGCTGTGCAGGGCCACAGATTTAGCTCAGTGGTTCCACTGCCTGCTTCACAATCAGAAGGTCCCGAGTGTGCTGGTGCACACCTGTGATCCCAGTATTAGGGAGGCTGAGACAGGAAGATCTCTGCAGGTTCAAGGCCAGCAAGTTCAAAGTCAGCCTGAAATATATGGTCAGACCCTGTCTCAAAAAAAGAAAGAAAGAAAGAAATCGCTGTGCTCTCCTGCTGTCCACGCCCTCATGTGGCTGGCTCTTTGAGCACTCAGCCAGTGGCCATTTCACTCAGCAGCCAAATTTTATCAACTTGATTCCATTTTTATTCATTTCAGCCTAGAATTTAGCTCAGTGGTTCCACCACCTGCCTGGAAAGCGCAAGGTCCCGAGTTCAATCCCCGGTATCCTCCCAAAAATATATATACCATTTTGATTGATTTCGATTTCAATAGCCATGTGCGGCTGGCTCAGAGCTGCCTATGGGGAGCACAAGCTTCCAGAGACTCGGTTTATTCCAACCTAGAACCAAAGCAAAGAACCTGTGTTGCTAGGCTTCCCTATTTCCCGGAAAGCAGTTCCTCCTGTTGGCTCCTCATGATATGGCAAGAAGAATCCTCGTTTGAGAAAGCTCCAAGAGCTGAGCCTGGTGGCGCACACCTGTAAGCCCAGCACTGGGAGGCTGAAGCAGGAGGATCACTGTGAATTTGAGGCCAACCTGGGCTCCATAGTGAGTTCCAGGTCAGCCTGGGCTACAAAAGCAAGAGGAGAGAGAGAGAGACAGAGAGAGAGAGAGAGAGAGAGCTCAAGCCCATCCTAGGCAACTTAGCAAAACCCTATCACAAAATAAAAAATAATAATAATAAAGGGCCGGGAACACAGCTCACTGCAAAAGTCCTGGGTTCAATCCCTGGCCCCGAAAAAAAAAAAAAAAACCTCCAGGACAGGACATCTCCATTTAAACACTATTGACAGCCTGGACAGGATCGTTCTCAGCAGTGGGGGCTGCCCTGGGGATGACCAGATGCTGAGAGGCAGGTTCCATCTCTGGCTCTTACCTAGCAGAAGCCAAAAGCGGCCTCTCCTCCTCCTACAATTGGGACAACCAAAAGTATCTCTAGGCATTGCTGTGTGTCCCCAGGCAAAAAATTTTAAAAAAAACAGCCCCACTCAAGAAAGATTGTTTTCCTTTATCTTTCTTTCTTTTTTTTTTTTTTTTTTTTTGGTATCAGGAATCCAACTCAGGACCTTGCACTTGCAAGGCAGGTGCTGGCACCACTGAGCTAAATCTCCGGCCCAGAAAAAATCTTTTTAAGGACACTTCCTTTTCCCTCAAAAAATGGGACACTGTTTTGGCTCTGGCTCTGCAAAGCAGGCGCACAATGATGGTGAATAACTTTTACTGAACACCCAGAGCAGACGGTCGTCACCCGGAGGGAGCGTTTCACCTAGGGCAGTTCCCGCTATGACCACAAGAAGGCAGTCAGCGACAAGCTTTCGCTTAACCCTACCCTCCACCGCCACCACCACACCCCTAAAGGGTGACCGAGGCAGGATTTGAGGGCGCCTGGTGCAAGTGAAATGGGGCTGGTGGCGCTTTCTGCCCTGGTCTCACAAAGGCAAGCCTCTTCCGGCTGTGACTCGTTAGTGTAGAAACACAGAACATAAAACAAGGCAGACCTCTGGGGTCCCATCGCCCGTCCTAGGTGGGGTGGCTGGGTGAGGGGATCCGGGACTGGATGGAGATCAGGTTGAAGCCGGGTTCCGAGGGGGCGGGAAGGTTTAAGACTAACAGACACGACACTGTGCTCCGGTGGTGGCGCGCACCTGTGATCCTAGAGCCCAGAAGGCTGAGGCAGGAGGATCCCTGGGAGTTCACGGGTAGCCTGAGCTACAGAGCAAGGCTCGGTGTCAAAACAAACAAACAAGCGATCTGTGGAGCAGACAGACCAGCCTCGGTGACATGGACCAGCGTTGTCTCTGGCTTGCCAGCCGAAGAGACGGGCTGATTCGTACTGCCTCAGCCTTCTCTGGTCCCTCACTCTGCTGCCCCTAGGGGAGGCTCTAGAATAGTTCCAAGAGGTAACAGCCAGGGGGAAGGCGCGGCCTCCACGGTTTATTATTACTCAGTCCTAGAGCCTGAGCAGTAACTCAGTTTTCTTACCAGTACATATTTACATTCACTTTAGAGGACAGGTTCATTACTTAACCCATCTTAGTTCTTTTTATTCCTCTTTCCTCCTCTTCCCTCTGCCTCTCTGAATCCCCTTTGCTTTTGCAAACGCTCTATCTCCCTGTTTCCTGTCATCTTGTTTTCTGTGATTATTTTGACTTTGGTTGCTGTTCCCCTGCTAGGTGTCTCCAAGGTTCAGACATCACTGTCACAGCAAACCAGGTTTTATAGCTAAATCCTGGAGCAGCCTGCAGGCCCCTAACAGATGAGCGGATAAAGAAACTGTGGTACTTACATGCCGTGGAGTACTACTCTGTCATAAAGAAGGATATACCCAGGTCACACACAGGAAAATGGATGCACCTTGACGCCACATTGCTAAGTGAAGTGAAGCGGACACCTGATCTTAAATATGGTGCAACGTCGCACAGGAAAAGCAAGCAGGCGTTTTCTGCCACTTATTAGGGAGACGGGAGTTTCCTTAAATACTCCCCCCACCCCAATACCTTATCCTTTTCTTCCCTGGGGAGCAGTTGTATGTCCCTCTGACCTACCACTTCTCATCAGCAGAGGCTGTGTGCCGGTGTGTGCTGCACGCGTGTGAACGTGTGCACGTGTGTGTGTTGTGTGTCCGTGTGTGTCCACGTGGAGCTTTACGTGTACTTGTGAGGGGTGTGTTTGCATGTGTACGCTTGTGTTTCCGTGTTTGTGTAAATATGAAAGTTAAACAGTTACTCAGCAAACATCAGAAATAGCTTACATATTAAAGACACAAAAAGGTCACAACATTTTTCAGGCTTTATTTGTTTCTTTAAAAAAATTATTTTTTACCCCCATACCAGGGATCGAACTCAGGACCTTGAGCTTGCCAGGCAGGCACAGGGTGGCTGAACTACATCCCCAGCCTGTTGCTAAAATTATTTCAGATAGCTAAGCGAATCGAAAAGTATAAGGCAGTTGGACAAGACTAGGGCCCACAGAACAAAAAACAAGAGAGATGCAGTCACTGAAGGTTAGCACTATAAAAAGAGAAACTGAGGCCAGGGATTTAGCTCAGTGGTTCGGTGCCCTGCCTTGCAAGCGCAAGGATCTGAGTTCAATCCCCGGTACCAAAAAAAATACTAAAATAAAATAAAAACAAAGAGGGAAACTATGGGTCCTTGTGCTTGTAAGGCAGGTGACTGTCACCGAACTAAATCCCCACCCCTGTACTTGTAATTTATTGGCTGATCGTGGTTTTTGCCCCAGCTCACACCTGCATTGTGATTTTCCACTGGGTCTTACAGTTTTGTCCCACTTTGTACCCCCTATCTCCTGGCTTTGCCCCACAAAACACTTTTAAGAAGCGGGGTGGGCGGGTAACCCACTTTCTGGTCTCCTTTCTGTCTCTCTTAGACAGAAGCTATCTTTCCTCTTAATAAATTGTTCCTACTTTTTTTTTGGTACCAGGGATCAAACTCAGGACCTTGGGCTTGTGAGGCAGGCAGCAGAACCACTGAGCTAAATCCCCAGCCCAGTACAATGTCTTTAAATAGGCTGCTGGGCATGCCAGCACTGGGAGGCTGAGGCAGGAGGATGACAGGGAATTTGAGGCCAGCCTGGACTACATAGTGAGTTCAAGGCCAGGGTGAACTACATAGCAAGACCCTGTCTCAAAAAAACAAAAACCAAACCGACAAGAACCAGGAACACATAAGATAAAGTTAAGTGGGCCGGGGATTCAGCTCAATGGCACTGCACCTGCCTTGCAAGCACAAGGTCCCGAGTTTGATCCCCAGTGCATAGACACACACACACACACACACACACACACACACACACACACACACACAGAGTCAAGTAAGTGTTGATTGGTTGACAAGAGCATTGTGCACAGAGGCCTGGGGCAGCCAGGATGTACTTCTGCCAGCAGTAACAATTTAGTATTCACTAACTCGGTGTCCACGGCAGCTCAATAGGACATAACTTCTTCAAATCTTAAAAGATTCTGGAAAGAGGGCTTCCAGGGCTGCTGCAGAAAGTGGCGAGGATGAAGGGAGCAGGTGTTGGCCGAGAGGGGCAGGAGCTTCCCAGGGCTTCGTGGCAATGTGTCTCTTTCTGTAATTCCTTTATTTCCTTTAAGCGCACTGCATATTTTTGGATCCCACCTCTTCCGGGGTTGCTTCTCTCAATGAGGGGTTCAACTCCACGTGGCTGGCAGGGAAGGCTGGGCTCCTCTGCAGGGTCGTGGCTGCCCAGAAGTCCTGAATCGATTCAGAACGTTCCCCGGTCGTCACTCTGACTTTGGGGAGGAGCCAGAAGTCACACAGTGCCAGAATTGGTGACCTAGGTGGCCCGGTTCACACGGCAAGGTTTTTATGAGCCTGCTTTTCATTAGATAGCACCGGGCAGCAGCATTTGCTGTATTTCTTATTGAACCTCCTACTTATACAGAAGAGGATTGTTAGTCACATAACTTTATCAAGTAAGACAAAAAAGAAGAAAGAAAGAAAGATTCTAGCCGGGCATGGTGGCACACACCTGTAATCTCGGCACTGGGGAGGCTGAGGCAGGAGGACCCCGGGGTGGTCTAGCCCAGCCTTGGCTACACAGTGAGTTCGAGACCAGCCTGAACTGCATAATGAGACCACATCTCAAAATTAATTAATTAATTAAAAGAAAATAGCCAGGAATTCAGCTCAGTGGTGCTGCCAACTGCCCGGCAAGTGCAAAGTCCCAAGTTCAATCCCCGGTACCAAAAACAAAAACAAAAAACAGAAAGAGAAAATCCATCCAACCAAACTGCACACTGGAGGTGACACCCAGGGCCTCGCAGCCCCCATGCCTACATCCCACGTGCTCCTCTGCTCCACCAATAAAACCCAAGGTGCCGCAAGCTTTGGGCCTCCGGACACAGTAAAAGGCAGGACTGGAAATCAGGTCTCCAGTCTACAGGGGCTGAGCCCCCTGAGGTGGCAATAAAGACATTTCTGAGTATCAAATCAAGGGTCCTGACCTCGCGGTCACCTGGGGGTGGCGTCGGATGGTTCCCAGAGAGTCCGAGGGCGGAGCTAGCATCCGGAAGAGAAAGGGTTGGAGTCAGAGCAGCACAGACCCTCCTGCCTCAGCCTCCCTCAACCTGCAAAAAAGCTTTCTGTCTTGCGAGGATTTCAAACTCTGGAAGGAGGACCAGGCAACAGGAAAGGGCGGGCTCAGCGGTCTGGGACCCTCGGGCACTGTGGCGTTTTCCTGGGCTGCAGGTGGGCGGTGTTTTCAAGCTCCAGGTGGCCTCCAAGTCCACCCTTCACCCCACAGGGGCCTCTAGGGAAAGATGTGTTCAATTTCAAACAGATGATAGATGAACTTTTGACTCTTCTCAGGGAACTGTTCCTTCTTCCTCCTTGTCCTCAAACTCCTTGAAGTGTCCAATTACTCTGCTAGTGCTATTGTTCTGGGATTTGGGAGGGAGTCTAAATTTTTTGTTTGTCTTTTTTTTTTTTTAATGTAATACTGTGGATTGAACCCAGGACCTTCCCACTGAGCTATATCCACAGCCCATTTCATTTTTGTTTTTTATTTTGAGATAGGACCTAAGTGACTAAGTCGCCCAGGTTGGCCTTGAACTCACAGAGATCCTCCTGCCTCATCCTCCTAGAGTGCAGGTATTACAAACATGAACCAGGCCACCTGGTTTTGCTTTATTGCATTATGATTTTCTAGACTTCAGACTGCCATATGGGTCTTACCACAGAAGAAGGAACAGCTGAGATTTGACTCCTTCTCATTCAACTTTTCCTGACCTAACTGATTTTTGTCTTAAGAAAATGCCGACAGGGCCAGGGATGTAGCTCAGTGGCACCGAGCCCAAGGTCGTGAGTTTGATCCCCGGTACAAAAAGAAAAGAAAAGAAAAGGCCTAGAGCCTCCAGGTGTGATGGCACATGTCTGTCACACCAGCACTGGAGAGGCTGAGACAGGAGGATCCCTGTAAGTTCGAGGCCAGCGTGGGCTACATAGTGAGACCCTGTCTAAAAAAAAAAAGGGCCTAAAGCCATGAAAAATCCTACCCTGAAAGGGTACTACTATTGTAGGTGGATAGGTAAGTCAATTAGATATCTTGTAGGCCATTAGACGGGGCCAGCCTGAGAGGAGCCAATGTGGAGACCAACCAAGATACATTTTCGGCTGGGGATTTAGCTCAGTGGCGCTGTGCCTGCCTCACAAGTGCAAAGCTCTGAGTTCGATCCCTGGTGTAGAGAAGTGGGAGTTAGACCCATTTCACCGAAGGCCAGCCTTGTGGGAGAAGAGAAACCACCACACTCCCACAGGGTGAGTAGCTGTGACTGATATTCTAAATAGGTCTCGGTCAGCTAAGTGGGGACGAAGATCTTCCAAGAAAGATCCCTGACCCACCGCTTACCACCCGGAAGTCCTCGCCCATCCCTTGTACGTCTGCTAAGTGACCGGTCTCTCCACTGGATCTTCACTCCGTTGGTATACCCTAAGCTGCTGTACTTGTCGTAATCTTATTGGTTGTTTACAGTTTTGTCTACCTTGCGATTCCTCATTAGACCAATATTGCCTAAGCAACTGTACTTGTAATTTTTTTGTACCTGCAGTGCTACTTGAACCTGCCTCGCCCCATGGCTGTATTCCATAAAGCATCTTTGAGAGGCGAGCTGAGCGGGCAATCCATTTCGGGTTCCCCCTCTGTCTCTCTCAGAAGCTCTCTTTCTCTCAATACATTCTTCCTTGCGCTTTTTTTTTTTTTTTTTTTTCTTGGTTTTTTGAGACAGGGTCTCACTGTGTAGTTGAGACTGACCTAGAACTCACTATGTAGCCCAGGCTGGTCTCGAACTCACAGCGATCCTCCTGCCTCAGCCTCCCGAGTGCTGGGATTATAGGCGTGCGCCACCACGCCCGGCTGTTCATTGTTACTCTTGACCTCCGCTGTTCCTAGGATTCATTCCTTGATTTTAGAGACTTGGGACTCGCGTTTCATTTCGTTATCTGGCAGGTTTGGGCGTGGCATCTCTTCCCACTAGATTGCTCCCGACACCGCTGCAGGCAGCACTGGGCCTCAGGGGCTGGCGTACTTGTGTCGGTGGTCATTGCGCTTACGTGGTGGGCCTGGCCGTAGACTGTGCACCTGCCCCTAACATACTCATCGGCCGGGGATTTCGCTCAGTGGTTCCGTCGCCCGCCTTGCAAGCACAAGGTCCCGAGTTCGATCCCCAGTACCCAAAAAAAGAAAATATATCCCAACATACTCATCGTTCAGGGCTCTGCAAAGCCAGGGCCAGCAGCAAGAGCTGCGTCAGGAGAGACCCTAAACCTGGGGACACTTAGCACTGCCTTAGCCGTGCGGGAATTACAATCCCAAGCAGGGCTCCGCTCCCACAAGGGCCCCGATTACGGGTTTTAGGGCCAACCGCTCTTAGGAGGCGGGGTCAGGCAGGAGGGGGCGGGGACCTGGGCGTGGCCTGGAAGGGTTCATCCCTCGCCCCGCCCCCTGCTCCCTACTTCCTGCTCTCCTTGGCCCAGCAGCCTCTGTTCCACCAGGCCCCTCGGTCAGGCCTTCCTGCCTCGCAGCCCGCCCACCAGGCACTAAAATCTCTACAAACTGCGAGCCAAAAGAAACCTCTCCTTTAAGTTTGGGTGTCAGGTGTTTCATCCCAGCGATGAGAAAAGTGACTAAGACAGTAATGCTGGCTTTATTCATTCATTCTTTCATTTGGGGTTTTTGTAAGACAGGGTCTCACTATGTAGCCCAGGCTGGCCTTGAACTCTTAGTGATCCTCCTGCCTCAGCCTCCTGAGTGCCAGGATGACAGGCGCGCACCACCATAGCCGGCTCGATAAGTTATTTAGTTTATGAGCCTTGGTTTTCTCATCTCTAGAGGAGAAATGATCGTACACTTGTAAGGGCTCTATCAGTTCGAGAAAGGGGATGAGTGGTGGCTGGGGAGCGGGGTAGGATGGGGAGAGAGACCCCGAGGGCCCCGGGAACTCCGGGAGGTGGAGCGGTCCCGGGTCCTGACAGGGGCGCGCGTGCCTCTGCCGCGCTCCAGCGTGCGCTGAGGTGAGGGTGGTAAATCACCTCCGTACAGTTGGATGAAGGGGCGCACTCCAGAACCACGCGTACGTTTTCAACTCCCGCTCACGGTAGATTATTCATATTACCATGCGCTCGTCCCCAGGATTGATATAAATAAATGAGAGCTGGCTTGATACCCAGTCTCTCTACGCGACTCTAGTGTAAAATCGGAACGATTTGTCATAAGGGGGTGGAGGGGGCAGGTGCTGCTGCCATGACATGAGGGACATAAACTTAGATACCGCGTGTTGCTTAAAAATCACTAAATGAAAGGGAAAAAATAATTTCCTGATGAAATATTAAAAGCATCCTTCTAAGCGTGGTGGCACACACCTGTGATCCCAGCACTTGGGAGGCTGAGGCAGGAGGATCATCACTAGTTTGAGGCCAGCCTGGGCTACATAGCGAGATCCTGTCTCAAAAAAAATAAAATAAAATAAATAAGTAGAAAACTAAAAAGGGCTGGTGATATAACTCAGTGAGAAGGCCCTGGGTTCCATCCCCAGTACAAAAAGAAAGAAAGCAAGCGAGGGCTTCTTACAAAGAGAGACAAAGAAGGCCGCGGTGGTGTCTGGGGTGAGGATGGTGGCCTCATGGAGCCCCCCGTCTCCTGGGAGCCGCGTTTCCCTCTGCCAAAGCCCTCTTTCTTTCCGAGATGGAGTTTCACACTGTCAGGCTGGCTGGGTTTGAACTCACCATGGAGCCCAGGCTGGCCTCAGACTCATGGAGATCCTCCCGCCTCGGCTTCCAAGTACTGGGATTATAGGTGTGTGCCACCGTGCCTGGCCAGCCCTGTTTTATAATAGGAAATTTTATAGGCAATGGTGGAGTTTGGGGGATGGCTGAAATTAATTATGTATCTATATAGCTCTAGCAAAGCTAGATAAAAATGATCACATTTAGCATAGTTATGGAAACAGAAATACGTCAAGAGAGCACATTGTTAAATTACCAAAAGTATGAGCTCTACTCTGTAAAGATGGATATGCTAAAAGTATGTCTCTCTGGTGAGGCAGGATTGTATCAAAGAACTTTAATTCCCTTTGTACCTTTTTTTTTTCAGACAAAGTCTCTCTTTGTAGCCCAGGCTGGTCCTGAACTCACAGAGATCCTCTTGCCTCGGCCTCCCTAGTGCTGGGATAAAAAGCATGTGCTACCATAGGGCTGGGAATTTAGCTCAGTGGTTCCACCGACTGCCTTGCAAGCACAAGGTCCTGAGTTTGATCCTCGGTACTAAATTAAAAAAAGAATTATCTTACCAAACAGTTTAAGGGCCAGGGATTTTGCTCAGTGGTTCTGCCGCCGGCTTCGCAAGGGTGAGGTCCCTGATGCCAAAAAAAAAAAAAAAAAAAAAAAAACTGCTACCACACCTGGCTGAAAATGAAAAGTTAGGAAAGTGCTGGGGATGTAGCGTGAAGTGTGAAGGCCCTGGGTTCAATCCCCAGTGTTCCCCAAACAAACGAAATACACAGGACTTTTTTTTTGGTACTGGGGATTGAACCTAGGCCCTTTCAATTGCAAGGCAGGCAGGGGAACCACTGAGCCAAATTCCCGGCTCCAAGGACTCTTGACTTACGAACTCAGTTCATTCCTTTAGGGCTGGTTGTAACTCAGGTTGGTCAGCTGCCTTCCAAGTCTCTCTCCTGTGTAATTTTAGGCCACACTTTCCTCCAGTCAGCTCCCGGTGTCCTCAGAGAGACACTGGCCCAGGATTTCTCAGTGAATCCCACACAGGAAATGATGCTGTCAGGTCTTGAAGGGTTAAATCTGTACCTGAGACCATCCAGGAGCACAAGCAGCTGGTATTCAGGTTATAACTCAAGTGACAATTAAAACTGGTTGTATCCCAAATTGTTTGTATGCCAGGCTGGGTCGTAACTTGGGGACCCGCTGTACATACCCCACAGATCTCATGGGGTTCTGCCCAACATCTGGCTTTGGCTCGGCTGTGACACTTACCCGATCACTGCTGTCAGTCAGCTCTGAGGGAGGCAGGAGAAGCCCAGGGCCAGCCTTGCAAAGGGGGTCCGTGCTGGGTACCCTGGGTGCCTCCTGCAGGGAGGTACAGGGAGGCACCCCAGCTCCATCTTGCCGTGGGAGTGCAACCGGACCTCAGTAGTGTGGAGAGCGGGCCTCTGCTAGGCACAGAGGGCTACTCTGATGCAAAGTTTGAGAACAGCTGGAATTCGCCCTCTGGGGTTGCATACTTGACTTGCAGAGGCCCTGAGTTCATTTGCCAGCATCCAACACAAAATAAGACAAAAGAGAACGGAATACTACACATCTCTCAGACTTATGCCTATGAAATAGAAACTACTTTTAAAAGTAAGAAAACTTGCCAGGGCTGTAGGTCAGTGGCACTGTGCCTGCCTGACAAGTGCAAGGTCTAGAGTTTGAGTCCTGGCACCAGAAAAAGAAAGAAGGTGGGGGGAGAGGGAGGGAGGGAGAGAGAGGGACAGAGAGAGAGGGAGGGAGGGAGAAAGAGAAGCAAGCAAGCTAAGTGAAAGAAGCCAGGTGAGAAAATTTGCCCAGCTTTGTGGCACACCTGTAATCCCAGCACTTGGGAGGCCGAGGCAGGAGGATCACTGAGACTTCAAAGCCAGTCTGGATTACAGAGTGAGACCCTGACTCAAAAAAAACAAAACATTGTAAAGCTGGGCGTGGTGGTCCACGCTTGTAATCCCAGCATTTGGGAGGCTGAGGCAGGGGGATCACTGTGAGACCAGCCTGGGCTACATCATGAGTTCCAGGTCAGTCTCACCTACATAGGGAGACCCTGTTTCAACCCCCCCACCAAATAAAGACAAACAAAAACCTATAAACAAATAGAAAAGAAAATGCTAAACACAAAAAGCGTGATTGATAGGTTTTACCCGGGAGCTGGACTAATGTCATGTAGACAGGTACATGGGGTCGCTAAAGTTGTTTGAGAAAGGGTCTCACTTTGTAGCTTTGTAGCCCAGGCTGGCCTCAAACTCGTGATGATCCTCCTGCCTCAGCCTCCCGAGTGCTGGGATTAATTTAGGCATACATCACTATCCACAGCTTGTTTTCTTTTGTGGTACTGGAGTTTGAACCCAGAGCCTTCACACTGGGCTACACCCCCCAGCCCTTTTGTATATTTTCTTTTGAGACAAGTTCTCGATAAGTCACGAAGTTGCCCAAACGGGGCTTAAATTTGCAAACCTCCTGCCTCAGCCTCCCCGAGTGCTGGGATACTAGGCGTGTGTCACCATGCCAGGTTTTTTTTAAATCTCAAGACCTGTCTCATAAATGACCCGGGCTAGCCTAGAATTTCCGATCCTCCTGCCTCAGCTTCCCAAGTGGCCTTCTTCTGTGACTTGAACAGGGTGGAGGGTCGGCTGTCCAATCTAATAAAACACAACAGCTGGCCCCCCATGCACCAGTGATGAGAAATTATTCTGAACCGAAGGTCATGAAGAATCCAATTCTGTTATGTCGGATATCCTGTCCCGATGAATAAAAAGAAAGTGCTTCTGGGCTAGGCCTAGTTCTGCTTATTTTCGTACTTCCTCCCACAGGGGCGCCGGGGGTCAGCGCAACCCTACTCTTGGCAATCGGGGGCCGGAAGTGCAGGGGGCCAGGGCCCTATCTGGTCAGCGTTGCCCCCGATAGCCGTCTGTGGTGAGCACTTCCAAGAAGCCAGCAGTTGAAGGAGCTGAGCAATATTTACAAGAAACGCGCCCAGCCCCCACTCGGGCTCCGGCCTGAACTCTTCCTCCCTGGGCTGGGAGGATGGAGGTGAGAGGCGCACGGGAAGGGTTTTATTGTTTTGTTTTTTTGGGTACTGGGGATCGAACTTGGGATCTTGCGCTTGCTGAGCTAAATCCCAGGCCCGGCAGGGAGTGTTTTACACCCATGCTAACCTGACCCTGGACTGGAGAAAATCACCCTGTCCTCCAGATCCCGGGCCCAGGAGGGTCTGAGAGCCGACGATGGCCAAGCCACGCAGACATTAAGGGTCACAGCGGCTTGCACAGGGCCCCGGGTTCCACATCCACTCCCCACAAAAGCAAACAAGGACAATCAAGGACAGCAGAGGCGGTGAGCATGATCCGGTCCCCTGCTCCGGATTCTGACATGGACACTGTTTCTTTTTGTACGTAGCCCATTTTGGCCTCAAAGTCGAGGTGATCCTCCTGCTTCAGCCTCCCCAGTGCTGGGACGACAGGCATGTGCAGCCATGCCCAGCAGATTTATCACAAACTATTTAAGACAAATCCAATTCTCACCGGGCTGCTGGTTAGCATGTGACCCTACCTTCATCTCTGCCTGGTTTAGATGAAGCATCACCAAAGGAATCCAGGAGCCCCCTCCCCAAGCATAAACCTCACTCAGAGCTGGGAGCCTCCATGAGGCCAGGACCTTATGTGCCCTGTGTCTCTCCCAAATTCTACTGTGAATGTGGTATGTAAGCTCGTCTTCCTGGTACCCTGACCCAGGAGCAAGGAGCTCTCAGGCTCAGGGTGTGCTAAACCGCCCAGTCTCAGTCCAGAGCAGATCCTCAAATTGATTACAAGCATGGTGCACACCTGTAATCCCAGCACTGGGGAGGCTGAGGCAGGAGGGCCAACTGAGTTCTGGGCCAACCTGGGCTACATAGTGAGTTCAAGGTCAGCCTGAACTACACAGCAAGACCCATCTCAAATACAAACGAAAGAAAGCAAACACATCAAGGGAGAGAGGGTGAGGCTTTTCCTGATTTCATCAGAAGTTCGGAGCAACTTTTTAATAGTTCAGGTGCAACTTTACTGCAAAAGGGTTGGTTAGCCTAGCAGAGCTCAGACCCCATGAGGCTGGCAGTGGACAGGGTGGAGGGGAAGGGAAAGGGAACCTCAGGAAGGCGCCCCAGGACCAAGAAACCCTTCCTTCCTCTCCCAGCCACGTGGGGCTGAGCCGGCTTTGGACCCCGTCCAGGCCTGGTATGGACAAAAGGATGGGTCCACGGATGGGCCAAGGGGCTCAAGCCCGGGGGTCCAGAGGGTTTGTGGACACAGAAAAAACAAAATTTGATTTTTTTTTTTTTTTGACAATACCTCGCTGTGTAGGCTAGCCTGGAACTCACAGCAGTCCTGCCTCAGCCTCCTGAATGCTGGGATGGCCCCAGGTGGTTTTGGGGTTTCACAGCCTCCGCTGCCTAGTCTTAGCTGAACTGTCACAAAATAGAGAAGGGCCTGTCACAGCCCCGTGGACAGCCCTGGCTAAAGATGCGAATGAGAACACGCAGTAAGAACACAGGAGCGGACATCTGCAGGGGTCGCTTCTATGACTGAGCCTAACGCTGATGACAGGGGACTGTACTCAGGACCCACACAATAAGGCACACTTTTCCAGTAATGCTCAAAGTGGTTTACTGTAGAGGATGGAGAGGCCTTGCTCGTAACCAGATTTTTTTTTTTTAAAATAGGTCTCTCCATGTCATTCGGGCTGGACTTCAACTATGTACCCCAGGCTGGCCTTGAACTGTGACCCTCCTGCCTCAGCCTCCCAGGTGTCACCAACTGGGACTGCAGTATATATGCCCGTGCCACACCAGGCTTCAAAATGCTTTGCCCGGGGAAGAAATAACAAACCGTGTTACTGGTCTCCTGCCACTAGCTCCTACAGCCACATGGCTGTCAGCCTCCAAATCGTGTCCACAAGATCCTAGCCCCAGCCTGGACATCTGGGAAGAGAGCCTCCCCCCAGCTCTTCCGGCCCCTCCCTCGCACCCCTACCCCAACAACTAACTAGGAACCACAAGTTAAGACAAAAGTTTTTATTCAAAAAACGCCAAGTATAAAAAAAAAAAAAATAAGATCTCTTTTATTCCCCTGTACAGTATTTGCTCACATAAAACCAGCAGGCCACATGCTGCTCGAAACCCAGCCCCAGGGAGGACCGCAAGGCACACGCTGTCCAGTCCCCACCTCCAACCGACAGACAAGCCAGGGAGTCCCGAGCCGTCCCACCTGGGTCCCCTCACCCTACACACAGCAAGCATCGCAGCCCTCCCCAAAAGTTCCCCAAGTCAGAGGAGGAAAGGAGAGGAAAAAAAAAAAATCAAACGCAAACCCCCCCAAAAACCTAGGACAGTAGTTTCGGAAGTTTGGAAAGGGCGGGAACCAAATAAATAAATAAATAAATACTTAACATCGACCTCTGGGTTAGAATGAGCATCTTTCCAAAAACAGGAAAAAAAAAGATAAAATAACTTAAAAGACTTGTTAAAACATTAGAACTACGATCCTTTTGTATACTACCATGCCAACTGTACACATTTACAGCTTTTCTGTTTGCATTGTTCGTGCGTGTGTGTGTGTGTGTGTGCGCACGCGTGTGTGTGTGTGTGTGTGTGTGTGTGTGTGTGTGTGAGGTCCTGGCTTGGAAACAGGTTAAGTAAAAACCGAAGAGGAAGACAGTTCACTGGAGTTTTACTAAAGGAGGCAGAAAGGAGGGCGCCCGAGGCCTCTCCCGCGGCACCTTTCGCATAGAGGAGGGGCAGGAACGGGGGACCCAACCCAGGCAGATTTGGGGGAAGCAGCAGGTAAAGAGGTTAAGTTCAAGTATTTCTCCCAGCACAGCCGGAGTCCCCGCGGAAGGCACTCAGAAGAGTCGGAAGAGGTGACAGGGACTTCAAATGACGCTAGAGCTACCCGGCCCGGCCCCCCGCCGCCCGCCCAGCCGGCACCAGAGGAGAGGAGAGTGAGGAAAGCCTCTCCCAGGGGCTGAGGAGGCACCGGGTGGGGCCTCAGCCTGGGCCCGGAATGAGTCGCTGTAGTTGTGTCGCACTGTCTTGCTGGCCCGGGCAGGTGGCCTGGTGTCACTGGGGATGGGAAGCCTGAGGCTGGCGCTACGGCCCACGGCCTGGCGGGGAAGGGAGGACCTGGCCCGGACCGGCTATTTGCTGGTTCCCGGCGACAGGCTGTGCAGGGGGATCTCAGCCGTCTCCTGGGGCAGGAGGGCGTCCTGCATCCATGGGTGGTTCTGGATTTCCTCGAAGGTTGGCCGGTCGGAGGGCCGCAGGGCCAGGCACCAGCGGATGAGGTGCTGACACTCTGTGGAGGGGGACACGGGGGTCAGGGCTAGGCTGCCTGGGGATGCCGGCTCCCCTCAGCAAGGCGCCCCGGTGACAACACTGGGACAAGAATGCACTCGACCTGGAGAATTCAGGACAGGCCAGCTCCCTCTTAAAATATGCAGTTTCCAAACTTCAAGAGCCCAGGCCTTTCCCAGGCCGCCCACTCAGAAATGGGCAGGTGATGACGCCAGACTCTCAGGAGTCACCACCAGGAGGACAAGGTGACTCACCTCACCTCAACTTACAAATGTGATCACCAGCCAGCATGAGCTCACCCAGACCACAACAGAGGAGGGAGGTGGGGGAAAAGCCCAGGTGTTTTTACTCTGGGTGTTTTACACTCTCTCAGGTGGTACCAGGGATGGAATCCCATCCAGAGCCTTCTCAACTGAGCTACAACTCAAGACTCTCTCCCTTTTTCTGCGACAGGGTCTTGCTAAGTTTAAATTGCCCAGGCTGGACTGGCTTAACCCTGAGATCTGCCTTGTCTCAGCCTCTGGAGTACTGGAATTACAAAACCAAATTTAAGAACAGGGAGTATTCGGCCTGGCACAGCGGTGCACGCCTGTAATCCCATCACTCAGGAGGCTGAGGCAGGAAGATTTTGGAGAGTTCAAGCCCAGCCTAGGTTACAGAATAGGACCATCTCCAATTAAAGAAAAAAACCGAATAGTACAGCTCGGTGGCAGAGCACTTGCCTCATAGCACTCAGAACACTGGGGGTCTGATGCCCCAGACCAGAAATAAAACTTCCCAGAGAAACTGAACTGTCTTGTGCTCCCGCTTGGGCCTCCCAAGGAAACCCAAAACGCAGTGAGCGAGCAGGTGGCCCACAAACCCTACGCCACAGGTCACAGCCCGCTGGCCTGCAGGTTCCTGGAAGTCACCTGAGGAGACGCGCTGCCGGAAGAAGACCTGGCCCCGCACGATCTCCTCGTCCTGCTCGAAAGGGATGTCTCCGCACACCATGTCGTAGAGCAGGATCCCCAGGGACCACACGGCCGCAGACCTGCCGTGGTAGCGATGGTAGCGAATCCATTCGGGAGGGCTGTACACCCGGGTGCCTGCACGCCGAGCGGGGAGGGAAAACGGGCTCAGCCAAAGCTTTACTTAAAAAGGAAAAGCAAAGCGCCCACTCCCTTCCCTCAGGAGCTGGGCGGGCTGACTTTTGCCTCCTGGGCTACCAGGAAAGTAGAAATGCGGCACCCACCCTTATGGGCCCCAGCCATAAACTAAACCCTAACAAAGCAGCCCGAGAACGGACGGCCTGGCGCAGCCCCAACGCCGGCCGGCCCCGGCTTTCGGAGGGAAGAACCAGACCGGCCTCCACACCCCAGGCCAGGGTGCCCTCTCGGAGGCCGTCCTCCCACCCTCCGGAACCGGGCAAACACCCCCACCCTTTCCTCCCAGACCCGGACGGCAGGCGGAGCCGCGAGGCGGGTGGCAGACCACGTGATTCCTGTTTACAAACTTTAGGTAGTAAAAAAAAGGCGACAATCCCGACGGCGGTCACCAGGGGGCAGCAAAGGCTTGAAGGAAAAAAAAGCCATGGGAGGGCCCGGCCAGCCATTAACTGCTAAATACAAAAAATGCAGCCCGGCCCAGCCCAGCGTCTTCCAAGGGCAAATAAACACGAACCGCAGGCCCGAGTCACAAGTTCTGAAGGGCTGTCGTTCGTCAGGGTAAAGCCACTCCGAAGACGACCCACCCTCCTCGCTTTGATCTCGGGCTCCCCGAGCCGCCGGTTCTGAAAGAAGCCGCCCCAAGCCCCTCCCTAAGCAAGATAGGTTTTCGTCCTCCCCGCGGAGTCGGCCAACTCATTCTCAGAGCGGCAACAGATCCTATTTCACAACAATCCCCTCCCGGCTCCCTCGCCCCACGACGCCGAAAAAGAAAGGTTTTAGGGAAACCATCTTTCAGAGCCTCCCCTCCGATCAAAGGGCGGGAGGGAGGCACAGGGAAATAAAAAACCCCTCTATCTTACAAGTCAAAACAGCCATCGGCAAAACCCGCACCGGCGTCAGATCTCCTCCCACCCTCATAGCTGTCCTGGCCGGGAAAAGTGGGTCAGACTTTGGAAATCTGGGCTACGGGCCGTGGCCCACAAGCTCTTATTCATCAAGAAAGCTTGGAACCCGCCCGATTCCACTGAAAA
>NW_022900932.1:4627423-4627773 GCF_012274545.1 Fukomys damarensis | reverse complement strand
CCGGCGGCCCCGTGACCTTTGTAGAGGCCGCGTCACCCGGGCGCGCCCCGCTCACCGTCGAAGTCGGTGTACACGGTGTCCTTGAGCAGCGCCCCCGAGCCGAAGTCGATGAGCTTGAGCTCGCCGCGGCCGAGGTCGATGAGGATGTTCTCGTCCTTGATGTCGCGGTGCAGCACCCCGCAGTCGTGGCAGTGCCGCACGGCCTCCAGCACCTGCCCGAAGAAGCTGCGCGCCAGCTCCTCCTGCAGGGCGCCCCGCTCCGTGATGAAGTCGAACAGGTCCTGTACCGGCTCGGGCCTCTCCAGGACCAGCACGAAGCTGTCGGGCCTCTCGAACCAGTCCAGGAGCCG
>NW_022900932.1:4613060-4625746 GCF_012274545.1 Fukomys damarensis | reverse complement strand
CACGCGGGAAAGGGGCGGCTGTCGCAGCCGTCGCCGGAGATGCAGTTCAGCGACTGCGCCCCAAGTTTGGACGGGTGCGGCTGCAGCACGGGGCCCGGACCCCAGCCGGGAGGACTTTATCTGGGAAGCGGCCCCCCGCGTTCGCTCTGGGAGACGCCCCGGCGAGGCAGGAACCAGTCTCTTTCTGCAGAGGAAAAAGAAACTTCCGTGGCATGGCAGGGGCACACGATAGCCAGCCAGGAGGTGACGCGACCCAGATTCCAGGCCCTGGCTTTCCAGGCTTCCCGCTTATCACACCCCAAAGTCCTGGGGACTGAGCGGCCTGGGCGATCCCTCCCTCTGTGCAGCCTCAGACCCTGGTGTCCGCGCACCTGGCGCCTCGCTGGCAGTTAGGCGGAACTGGGCCTTGCTGTCCAGGATGCCCCCACTCTGCCAGTGAGGGACACCCCCAGTCCCTCTGCTTTTTTCACTCCATTACCAGTGAGCTCTGAACTACATCCCTGGCTAAAAATCAAACAGAATAGGGTCTAAAGTCGGTGTGGTGGCTCATACCTGTAAACCTAACACCAGGGAGGCTGAGGCAGGAGAATTTCAGAAAGTTCGAGCTAGCCAGGGCCACATTGTGAGTTCAGAGCCGGCCTGGGCTACATAGTGAAACTGTCTCAAAACAGCAAGACAGGACAAAACAAAGACAGTCTGGCTAAACTGCCCAGGCTGGCCTTCAATTTGCAATCCTGCCTCAAATTCCAGAGTAGCTGGGATTACAGGTATGTACCACCAGGCCTGGGTCCCTACCTTTCTGTTCAAATCATTTCTACCCTTCAGGAGACCTTGTATGTACTTCTAGCATTACACTGGGCCAGGGATGCATACCTGTAGTCCCAGCTCTCTGGGAGGCTGAAGCAGGAGGATTGCAAGTTCTAATCCAGCCTAGCAATTTACCGAGACCCTGTCTCAACACTGACAGTAATAAAAAGGGCTGGAAGCTGGGCGTGGTGGTGCACACCTATAATCCCAGCACTCGGAAGGCTGAGGCAGGAGGATCTCTGTGAGTTCGAGACCAGCCTGGGCTACACAGTTCCAGGCCAGTCTCAACTGCATAGTGAGACCCTGTCTCAAAAACCAAAACAAAACAAAATACAGTACTACTACTAATAAATCAAGTTCCCTTGCTCTTTATTTTCTCTCGATCAGCAGTGTTAAATATTTAATTAATTGGGTCCTAAGTGATTAACATTTAATATACCTGCTTTATATACATTGGGCACCAGAGCTAGGAGTTACAAATCATGAACTTTGCTTGGCAAATACCTTTTACTTAAATCAAACTGCTTTCAAAGAAAGTTATTAAGCATTCATAGGTATTTTACCTTAAAAGTTACTCTTGAAAGGTAGGGAATTTGGTATTTTGATTCATCAAAAGCTGGGGCAAGGGCTGGGGATTTAGCTCAGCGATTCTGCTGCCTGCCTTGCAAGAGCAAGGACCGAGTTCAATCCCTGTACCAAAAAAAAAAAAAAATTGGTGGGGCAATCAGGGCGTGGTGGTGCACACCTGTAATCCCAGCACTCGGGAGGCTGAGGCAGGAAGATCGCTGTGAGTTTGAGACCAGCCTGGGCTACATAGTGAGTTCCAGGTCAGTCTCAACTACATAGTGAGACCCTGCCTCAAAAAAAAAAAAAAAAAAAAAAAAAAAAAAAAAAACGCTGTGGCTAAGAGCTGGATGCAAGGGATCCCAGCATTCTGGGAGGCTGAGGCAGGAGGATTTCAAGTTCAAGCCCAGCCTGGCAATTTAGTGATTTAGTGAGAACTTGTCTCAAAATTAAAAATAAATAAGGTTTTAAAAAATTTAAAATGTAGTGATAATAAAAGTAAAGCAAACCAGGCACAATGGCACAGGCCTGTAATCCTAGCACTTGGGGAGGCTGAGGCAGGATTACTGTGCATGCAAGGCCAATCTGGGTTACACAGCAAGACCTTGTCTCAAAAAAAAAAATGCTACTTGTGCTATCTCAATCAGAAAAGTAATTAAATGACAAGTGCCTGTGGATATTAACATTTGTCTGGAAAGATGAGGATTTGCTAACAACTGAAGTTGAACCACATCCATGGAATTCTTAGGTGGTTTCCGTGTGCTACTTGGTATGGATTTAACCCAGTCACTGTTAAAGCGGTGACGTCAGTGCCTTTATAACCACAGAACTTCAGCAAGTTTGAAAGGGACTCTTTTTCAAAGTCCTTCTGACTCCAGTCAGTGCACTGACTAGCACTGTATTTTCTGAATAAATTTCTTATTAATCACACAGAAAAAGAAAACGCACAGAAATAATGTTCCTGTGGCCGGGTATGGTGGCGCACACCTGTAATTCCAGCACTCAGGAAGCTGAGGCAGGAGGATTCCATGAGTTTGAGCCTAGCCTGGGCTACATAGTGAGAAACTATCTCAAAAGACCAAATAAATAAACCCTGATTTATTTTCCGGAATTTACACATTAGTACTAACAATTTCAATAAAAACAATATTTATCGAAGACACTGTACACAAAGACTGTATAGGGCCAAGGATTTAGCAGGATTTTAGGCAGGTTCTGCCACCTGCCTCAAAAGTGCAAGGACCCAAGTTCAATCCCCGGTATAAAAAAAGAGAGAAGTTAGGACAGGCAACAGAAGCCTGGAGATTGTTATGAATCACATATTAAAATGCGCCTTGAAGCCGGGCATGGTGGTGGTACAGGCCTGTAATCCCAGCACTTGGGAGGCTGAGGGAGGCAGGAGGATCGCTGTGAGTTCGAGACCAGCCTGGGCTACAAAGTGAGTTCCAGGTCAGTCTCAACTACACAGTGAGACTCTGTCTCAAAAAATAACAACAAAAAATCATCTAACTGGGCAGCACTAAAAGCAGCACTTTGCCTAAGGCTTCACCACTGGAGGGGCCGTCTTCTGCTTACCCCTGTTCTGCTTGTCCAAGGAAGTGAGAAGAGTTTAAGAGATTTAAAATGTTGTGTGATTAAATTCCCATAGTATCACTAACGAGGCCTGGGTTCAAATGGTGCTCTGTCTCCTTTTTTGTTTCTTCTTCCTTTCTTTTTATTGGCTCTTTTTGTTTTTTGTGGGTTTTTTTTTGTTTATTTTGTTTTTTGGTGTTTGTTTGTTTTTGTTTTTTTGAGACAGGGTCTCACTATGCAGTTGAGACTGACCTGGAATTCACTGTGTAGCCCAGGCTGGTCTCAAACTCACAGTGATCCTCCTGCCTCAGCCTCCCTAGTGCTGGGATTACAGATGTGTGCCACCACGCTCAGATTTTAATGTGGATGTTAAAACATGAGATATAAATCAAATTGATAGAAAAGAGTGAAACAAAGAGGTGAGTAAAATCAGGAATGGAAACAAAAGACATTTGTGTTCTGGTCTTCATTTTCCCCAAGCCTGTGAAATCAATGAATAAAACTTTCTTTAAAAAAATGAAAAGCACCAGGGATTTAGCTCAGTGGTTCCCCTGACTGCGTCGGAAGCGCAAGGACCTGAGTTCAACCCCCAGTACAAAAAAAAAAAAAAAAAAGGTTCAAAAATATGAAAAGCAGGGCTCGGGTGTGGCTGCACACCTGTGTTCCCAGCATTCGGGAGGGTGAGGCAGGTACGATCACCAGGAGTTTGAGGCTGCTTTGAACTAGTGAGATCCTGTCTCAAGAAAACAAAAAGTAGAGAGGCAGAAAGCAAATCAGTAGGACTCCTGATACCAAAGCGAGAAAGAAACACGATAGACTTGGTTTTGGTCTCAACTGAAGGGAAGCCAAGAAGACCCGGCACCCAAGAGCTCTGCCCCAGCCCGGGCACTGAGCCTCCATCCCGGTAACCGCGGAGGAGGCGGGGTGCAGCCGTCCACGGGGCGAGCTCAGGAGGCCGGGCCGTGCGTCCCCCGGTGTGGAGAAACTCCCGTTTCCACACGGCTTCCTCTCGAACTCTGTTTTAGTTCTCTTTTTAGGCCGTTGCTGCTAAAAACAAACAAGGAGCGCTCGCTGAGGCCGGAGCTGCCAGACCCAGCCACAGTGCTACAGATAAACAACCTCGCACACCTTCCGTGTTCAGTTTACTTTGAAGGAACTTTTTGCGTTTGTTTTGGTTTGGGGCAGGCTCGCACTAGGTTCCCCACCCTCCTTTTTTTTTTTTTTTTTTATTTTTTTTTGTTTTGTTTTCTGGTTGTTCTGTTAATTTGTTTTGTTTTGTTTTCTGGTTTGGTACTGGGGATTGAACCCGGGGCCTTCACACTGAGCTATGATACCCCAGACCTTTTTTTTTTTTTCTTTTGGTACCGGGGGTTGAATTAGGGTCCCTTGCGTTTGTGAGGCAGGCGACAGAACCACTGAGCTAAATCCCCAGTCCTATACCCCAGCCCTTCTTATATTTTTATCTTGAGACAGGTTCTCTATAAAACGCTCAGTTGCCCAGGCTGGGCTCAAACTTGCAATCCCCCTGCCTCAGCCCCCAGAGCGCTGCAAATCTGCAGCACCACACCGGCTCCCGGTCCCAGGCTGGTTTTCGCCCCTCTGGGGTCAGTGGACCCGCGTCTCTCTGCCTGAGCGGAGCAGGGACTACAGGCGCACAGCCTGCTCTAGGCAGTCAGACTCTCCAGATGTCTAAAGACGGCCCTGCTGCCGGGCGTGGCGGCGCACGCCTGTAATCATCGCAGCACTCCGGGAGACTGAAGCAGGAGAGTCCCAAAGTTGAGCCCAATTTGGGCGATTTAGCAACTTAGTGAGGTCCTGTCTCAAAATTTTAAAAATTTTGTAAAGGGCTGGGGTTGTAGCTGAGTGAGAAGGCCCTGGTTTCGGTCCCCAGGAGCAAAATATAAATAAGTTAAAAACAATGAAATCCAATCTTGCTCACCCTGACAGCCAGTGTGTGTGGCAGGCTGTCCCCTGGCTCTGAGGGCCGTGTGACTGCGCCCTAGGGAGCTCCCTCCTCAGTCAGCCAGGCGCTGCACAACCACCGAGGCTCCTGATCCCCAGGCCGGAAGCCAGATTCCTGGGTTGGTTGGTTTGTTTTTTGAGACAGGATATGGTTATGTAATCCCGGCTGGCTTCGAACTCACAACCCTTCTGCCTCAGCCTCCCAAGCTCTGGGATTACAGGGCTGTGCCACTGGGCCAGCTTCTCCCTGTTCTCTGGTGGAGATATCATTTGTAAGGGAAGGAAGTGTTTGCCAGGTGGTGAAATTAATGGTAAAGGCAACACGTGCGTCTTCCTATAAGGTGTTTACGAGCTCAGGGCCTAAAACTTTTTCTGGGGATTTTATTTTAGGTACTCAGGGACTTTCCGCTTGTCTCCTCACCTGCTTTAGCCTGAAAACAGAAAGGGGCCCTGTTTCTGTGCTCGGTGCACCTGTACCACCTCCCGTGAGCAGTTCTGAAAGTGGGCAGACCTGGGACTTGTGAGAAGTGCACATTCTGTGCCCACACCAGACTCGGGAACTCCAGGGTGGCCAGGCTCTCCCCGTAACTCTGGGGGGGCTCAAAGGCACCCGTTACCCAAAGGTGAGCTCTGCAAAGGCAGGGAACAGGGCTCCGCAGTCCCTGTGTTCCCGTTCAGCACCACGCCTGCTTGTAACACTGAACCGTAGGTGTGAACATCCCATCATCTTATTTTACTTTTGGGGGGGCTTTTTGAGGCAGGGTCTGCCTTGGTAGTTCAGGCTGGCCCTGAACTCACTGTGTAGCCCAGGCTGGCCTCGAACTCACAGTGAACACTCCTGCCTCAGTCTCCCAAGTGCTGGGATTATAAGTGTGTGCCACCACACCTGACTTTTACTTTATTTTTTATTTGTTTCTTGAGAGAAAGGATTTTTTTTTTTTTGAAATGGGTCTTGCTATGCAGCTCAGGTTGGTCCTGAACTCATTACATAGCCCCAGGCTGACCTTGAACTCACTGGGATCCTCCTGCCTCAGCCTCAGTTTACTTTGATATGGGCTAAATTGTGTCTCTCCAAATTTACATGTTGCAAGCTGGGCATGGTGGTGCACGCCTGTAATTCCAGCACTCAGGAAGCTGAGGCAGGAGGATTGCAGTAAATTCGAGGCCAGCCTGGGGCTATACATTGAGACCCTGTCTCAAGAATCAAACAAACAAATAAATAAAATGGGACTAGAGATGTAGCTCCATTGACTTGAACCCCAACACCACATAAATGAGTGAATGAATAAAACCTATAGGAGGTGGGCATAGTGGTACACGCCTGTAATCTAGCTACTTGGGAGGCTGAGGCAGGAGGTTCATAAGTCAGAAGCCCACCTGGGCAATTTAAAGAGACTCCGACTCAAAAAGTAAAAAGGGCTGGGGATGCAGCTCAGTGATAAGAGGACCCCTGGGCTCAGTCTCCATCAAAGGGTTCAACAAACGACTCCTTGAGCTGGGAATGTAGCTCAGTGGTGCTGCCGCCTGCCTCGAAAGTGCACGGTACCAATCCCTGGTACCCAAAAAAGAAAGAAACGTCTCCTTCCTTCCCCAGGGGAGCCCAGGTTTTGGAGTCAGACAGAAATGGAGCGAACCCTGACTCAGGCTCCTAGGAATTGCACAGCGTTCACCTCTGAAGGCTGTTTCCTCATCTGTAATTTGAGGCTAACAATAGCTCCCTCCAAGCCAGAACCCAGTAATTGGCAAGTGTGTGTGACAGGCGCTTCCCCAGACCTGGTGACTTACAAATGGTAATTAACCCGCTTCTCCTAGGCCCTTGATGGGACCACAGCGAATTTTTTCTGTAATGCTTCAGTCTGCTCCACAACAGCTGGGCGTGGTAGCATCACCTGTGATCCCAGCATTTGGGAAGCTGAGGCAGGAGGATCACTTCACGTTCCAGATCAGGTCTCAACATTACCCAGCCGCCTGAGTGCTGGGATTATGCGTGTGCGTCGCCACACCCGGCTCCCGTTCATCTTTGGGCCTCTGCTGGGCTAACTCCTTTGATAAATTTTTTTGTTTTGTTTGCGGTAGCAGGGATCGAATTCAGGACCTTGTGGCCCTACTCCTTTGATGAATTAAGGGAACCCCAGGCCTAATGAGCGAGAAGGGCTGAACAGGAGCGCAGTCCAGAGCAGCTGCGTCTGTTTCTGCACTTGCCCGGCACCTTCCTCCCAGGGGACTTCCTCAGGCCCTCCAGTGACAGTGGGGGAAGTGAGGAGCCCCACGGTGTCCGCGTCCACTCATCGGTGCTCGGGGGACCCTGGCGGAGGGCTCGGCAGTAGTGACCCGCTGTTCACGCCACTGGAAGGAAAAGGTCACCCAGGCCGCACAACCTGGGATCCTGAAAAAACGTGACGACTGTGGAAATCAGAAACCGCCCCTGTGCGCATGTGCTCCGCTGCCCAATGAATTCCGAAAACAGCACCAAAGAAAGTAAGAATTTAGCCAGGCCTGGTGCCTTGTGCCCGGAGTCCCAGCACTCTGGGAAGCTGAGGCAGGAGGATTGCCAATTCAAGCCCCACCTGCACAACGTAGTGAATTCAGTGACACTTTTCCCCAAAATAAAAAGTTGAAATGGAGGCCCGGGGATGTAGCTCAGCGGTGCTGCACCTGCCTGGCAAGCACAAGGTCCTGGGTTCGATCCCTGGTACTGGAAGAAAAAAATTAAAATGGGTTGGAGATGTAGCTCAGTGTGAAGGACCTGGATTCGATGTCCAGCATGAATTTAGAACTTTTTCTCTTCAGGGACTTAGAAATACTGTCCTGAGAAAAACAGGTAATATAAACACTACGGGGGAAAGACAACAGTAGGAAAGTGTATGAGCCTGTTTATTTGGGTGTTCTGTTGTTTTGTTTTGTTGAAACAGGGTCTTACTATGTGATCCAGGCTGGCCTGGAACTCAAGGCGCTCCTCCTGCCTCAGCCTCCCCAGTGCTGGGATTACACTACATGAGAACATTGAATTCCAATTTTATTTATTGATTGGTTGTTTTTATTCCTTGAGTTTATTGGTACATTCTAGGTATACAGTCCAGTTACATTCATCATTGGGCTCTTGTACCTGTACATGACAGGCCTTGGTTCTCATTTTTTCCCCGTATCCCTGCCCTCCCTTCACCGCCTCCTCCCTCCCCTATTTACAAAGACTTTGTTTCCATTTTTTTCCTTTTCTCATATTTCTTCTTTTCCCATCTTTCCTTTCTCCTATGCTTTCTAGTTCCCCTTCCCCTTTACACTTTTTCATCCTATTTCACATTATCTGTTATACATTTTGATCCTTATTTACACTTTCAGCTTCTCCCTACCAGAGAAACTATTCGGTATTTACACACGTGTGTCTATTTATTTCCACTTAAGAGTATCACCTCGGGCCAGTGATTTAGCTCAGTGGTTCCACCGCCCGCCTCGCAGGCGCGAGGACCCGAGTTCGATCCCCAGTACCAAAAAAAAAAGAAAGAAGAGTATCACCTCAATGTGCATCCATTTAGCTATAAATGTCTCTAGTTTCTCATTCTTTATAGCCGTTTAGTACTCCATTTTATATTTTTAAAAAACACGTCTTTATCCAGTCGCCAGTTGATGGGCAATTGGGCTATTTCCACGTTGTAGCTGTTACAAACTGTGCTGCTGTGAATCCCAATTTTAAAAGTAGCTGCCTGTTGCCAGGTGTTAAGCACCCTCTGCTGAGTGTGGTAGTACACACCTGTAATCCTGGCTACTCTGGAGACTGAGGATTACATGAGTTCAAGGCATGAGTCCTTGTCTCAAAAAAAGCAAAGCAAAACTAAAAAAAAAAAAAAAAAAAAAAAAAAAAAAAACTTTAAAAAACAGACAAAAAAAAAAAAAAAAAAAAAAAAAAAAAAAAAAAAAAAAAAAAAAGATCCTTAAAGCGAAGGAAACTAGAACATCCTTTCTGACTATCCAGACTCCAATTGCTGCCAAAAAGGTAGCAGTAATGGTTAGCTTGGTTTTACAGTCAAGCTAGGTGGCACACACTTGTAATCCCACCGGGGCTGAGGTGACTGTCATGCCTCAGCCTCCAGAGTACTGGGATGACAGGTGTGCACCACCACACCCGGTGAAAGATGGATTTTTTTTGCTTTTTGTTTCTTTCGTGACAGGGTCTTACTATGTAGTTGAGACTGACCTGGAACTCATTATGTAGCCCAGGGTGGTCTTGAACTCACAGCGATCCTCCTGCCTCAGCCTTCTGAGTGCAGGGATTACAGGTGTGCGCCACCATGCCTGGCGAAAGATGGTTATTTTAAAAACACATGAGGTGGCCGTCACACCTTTCCTCGATAGCCCAGGTGTGGGAAATACAGTGTGTATGTTAACCCTTGCTCTTACCCTCTTGTTCTGTTTACTTGGCCCAAGCTCTCTCTGCAGAGCCAGTTTCTCTCCCTCTCTATTTTTGTTTTCGTCAATAAACTTTGCCACTGCTTAGAAAGAAAGAAAGCAAGCAAGCAAGCAAGCAAGCACATGAGGTGAGCAGAGTGAAACTCGTTCTGCACACGACTGATGTTCCCTGAAGCCACAGACCAAATGGCCACTGGAAGCCACTTCCCGGGTCCCTGGCCTCCGCATCCCCTCCCGCCAGCTCCAGGTCCCCGTCCGAGGAAGGGTTGCTGCCCCGCTCCTGGAGAGTAATGGCTACAGCTGGCACAGGCATGGGGACTTCGGCCTTGCTGCTGAGCGCTGCTGCTGGGTGAAAGGGCCCGGAGAGAAATCTAGGTGATGGGGGACGGTCGGTGGTCAGGGACCCTTAGGAAACTGGGCATCATCGGTCACAGTGCGCAGCGGTAATCCCAGCACTCTAGGAGGCTGAGGCAGGAGGACCCAAAGCTGCAGCTCAGCCTGGACGATTCAGTGACTTATCAAGACCTTGTCTAAAAATTAAAAAAGAACAGGACTGGGGATTTATCTCAGTGGTTCCACCGCCTGCCCCACAAGGGCAAGGTCTGGAGTTTGATCCCTAGTACCAAAAAAACAAGTAAAAATAAAATTAAAAAGGAATAATGATGATGATAAAAAAGCTGGGATGTAGCTTAGTGCCAAACACACACACACACACACACACACACACACACACACACACACACACACACGAGTGTGAAGGGTGACAGGAAGCCAGGGGCTGGTCCCTCGGTCTCATCCCCAGTCAGTCAATGCATCTACTGTGGGTGTGCACATGTGTGTGACCCCAGGTCCAAGATGTGCTCCAAATCATTTGTTATGGCTTTGTTTTTTTTGTTTTGAGATAGCATGCATCATCGCTTCTCCACCTTTTGACTAAAATCAAGTGTTTTGAGACATCTCACGATGTAGCCTAGGCTGGCCTTGAACTCAGAGCAATCCTCCTGCCTCAGCCTCCCGTGAGTGCTGGGATAAGGGGTGTGTGCCACCATCTGCAGCTATATCTGCTTTTCTATTGAGTTAAAAAAAACGCTTTGAGGGCCGGGGATTTAGCTCAGTGGTTCCGCCTCGTGCCTTGCAAGCACAAGAACCGCCCAAGGACCCGAGTTCGATCCCCAGTACCCAAAAAAAAAAAAAAAAAAGCTTCGGGTTGGGTGTGGAGGCACTGTCTATAATCCACTGGAGAGGCTGAGGCAGGAGGATCACTGAGCATTCAAGGCCTGCTGGGGCTACACAGTGAGACCTTCAAGCAGTAGAACTGCACACAGTATAAGCATAACATTTATCATGGGTGGAATTGATTTATGAAGTTAAATGTTTCATAAAATAGGTGAACGTGGTAAGATTCATTAGGAGGACTAATTCCTGTCATCCTCCCGGTCAAAGCCCTTATTCCTCCAAATCTCCACATGCCTGGGATCTATGACACCAAACCAGGCTGTAGAAAGCCCCCCTACACACACTAGGGCCGGGGATTTAGCTCAGTGGTTCTACCTACCACCTGCCTTGCAATCACGAGGACCCGAGTTCGATCCCCGTACCAAAAAAAAAAAAGAAAGAAAGGCTCCACCCTCGGGCCCAGGGTCCCTCACCCTGTGCACCTTTCCCCCAACCAGAGCTGCACCAGGAACCTGGCAGCAGTGTGAAGCCACCAGCCCTGCCCAGGCAAGCCTAAAGCTCCAGACGTTCGAAGTCCAGTGTGGTGGTGCACACCTGTAATCCCAGCCCTCAGGAGGCTGAGGCAGGAGGCTCTCCATGAATTTGAGGCCAGCCTGTGCTACATAGTGAGTTCAAGGACAGCCTGAACAGCAAGATCCTTTCTCAAAGAAAAAAAAAATTTTTTTTAAAGACCCAGGAACTGGATCTTTAACTGCTGGGACCCGGCAGCCAGAGGGACTCTGGGTGCCAGTTCAGGATTCAGTCTAGAACCCCTACAGTGACTTGCAGGGTGGAGACGAGGCTGGAGAGTCTGCAAGATCTTTATTGTCCACTGGTCGGTTTGCTGAGCCCTTATCCTAATACGGGAGGAACTTCAGGCCTTTAGGCAGAACATGAAGCAGGCCTGTTCCGCAGAACTGTGAAGTCAGTTTTCCTTGGCTTTAATAGATTAAAAAAAAAAGAGAGATTGCTTCAGGGGCCCTACTGGTCTCTGAACTTTTCCCTTTTCTAGTAAAAGTAGGAAATCCAGCTGGAGTTCTTGACCAACAACATCTTTCTTCAGAAGTTACTGCTTTCGATGCTCTGCTGAGTTCCAGAGATAAGATAAATAATTTACCAAATGTAGGTCTCTGATTACTCACGCTATTAGCATTTCGAGCGGCCGCTCTGGACCCCGGGGAGCTGGACTTGCTCAGATGTGGCCCATCTGCTTTTGTGTTTCTTTTTTTTTCCCGGGGAGTTTTTTGGGGGTGGGGTTGCCAGGCAAAGCCAGGGAGCTTCCAGCACCCCACACATAGTTTGGGGATGAAACTGCACGATCTTACGGGTTTTACTGGAAATTCTGGGCCGTGCCATTTTATTATTTAAAAACGACGCAGCCGCTGGGGCGCTGTTTGCCCATTTCCCCCACTTTTTTTTTCTTTAAATTTCTTTAAAACAAAACTGTGAGGCCGGGGATCTAGCTCAGGGGTTCGGCGGCCTGCCTGGCAAGCGCAAGGACCCGAGTTCGATCCCCGGTACCAAAACAAACAAACAAACAACAACCCAAAAAACAAAACTCTGCGTCTCATGTTCAAAGATGGTACAGAGGAAGGTAAGTGTACACAGTATTTATCCTTTTCAGGGTGCACGCTGGCTCCAAGAGCATTTCAGGGAATTTGCTGGAAGGGGTAAACGGAGCCCCTCTGAAAGCCAGTGACACTGTTTGGGAAGAGGAGAGCCACGGTCACACGGGTGCGACCTTCTCCCCACACCACTCCGGGGAGCACAGGTGGAGGGGCTTGCTCCCTCCCTCAGCTCTTCCCTCTGTAGCAAGAACCTGTCAAGTTGTTATCTCATCCAGGTCTGAGGTGTAAATTGGGTTAGCAGAAGAGATCACAGCAAAAATAGCAGACCCCAGGGTAGTCCAGGACAAGTACAAAAGGGAAGGGGCAGTCACCAAGAAGCTGTGCCGAGTAGGTGGGTGATCCAAAAATGCGGTGATGATTACAGTTAAAAATTTCTCAGCCGGGCGGGCGCGGGCGTGGTGGCTCACCCCTGTAATCCCAGCACTCAGGAGGCTGAGGCAGGAGGATCCCTGTGAGTTCGAGACCAGCCTGGGCTACATAGTGAGTTCCAGGTCAGTCTCAACTACATGTGAGACCCTGTCTCAAAAAACCAAA
>NW_022900932.1:4610859-4613031 GCF_012274545.1 Fukomys damarensis | reverse complement strand
AAAAAAAAAAAAAAAAAAAAATTATCGGAGTCAAAGACACATTGTCACAAACCCCCCTCAAGATTCTCCCCCTGCCAGTTCTGGAGATTGAACTCAGGACCTTGCAAGGCAGGAGCGGTGCCACTGAGCTACTTCCCAGGCCCTCACCCCCTGCCCTCGAACACACTCTCACCATTTTCTGAAGCAGCTCCGGAAATCCTCTTTCGTGAGGGGCTTTAGTTGTGCTGTCCTGGTCTCCTTGATGTCCCGCATAGATTCAAAACATTTTCCTTCTCTGGTCATTTTGATGCTCCGCATAGATTCAAAACATTTTCCTTCTCTGGTCATTTTGATGCTGGGGAAGAGGCAGGAGTCGCACGGTCCCAGATCCCAGAGTGAATACGGTGGATGAGGACACAGCATCATGATTTTGGGAGACAGCTTTTCCAACGGATGGGACTGGGCTGTAGCAGCCTTCACCCAATTTTTTTTTTTTTTTTTTTTTTTTTGTACCAGGGATCAAACTCAGGACCTTGTGCTTTCGAAGCAGGCACAGTGCCACTGAGCCACATCCCCGGCCCCTTCACCCAATTTTTGATCACACCTGCTAAAGCCCCTCAGGAAAGAGGACTTCTAGAAGTACTTTGGAAGATGACAAGAACAAGGAGCTAAGTGTGTTGGAAGCAAGAGTTAGGATGAGGGGCCAGTTGATGGTGGTGTGACTGTTAGTATAATACATCTTTAGACTTTAGACGTTCACCATATATACTGGGGGGAACCAGGGATCGAACTCGGGAACTAGTGCTCGTGAAGCAAGTGGAAGAACCACTGAGCTAAATCCCCAGCCCGATTCACTATGTATTTTTTTTTCCTTTTTATTGAGGTTATTGGTACAATCTAGGTATACAATACAGTTACAGTCATCATTGGGATTCTGTACCTTTACATAACAGGTCTTGGTTCTCACTTTTTCCCCTTGTCCCTGCCCTCCCTTCACCCCCTCCTCCCCTCCCCATTTACAAACACTTTATTTCCGTTTTTTCCGTTTCTCATATTTTTTTCCTCTCCCTTATTATCACTATGTATTTTGATCACACCTGGAATATCATGGGTCCCTGTTTAGAATATAATGCGTTCTTTCATTCTCTCGGGGCATCCTGATCAATAACTTCCTTCGCTCCTTTTGAAAAGAAACAGCAAACTGGGCCTGGGATTTAGCTCAGTCAGCGGTGCCACCGCCTGCCTCACAAGCGCAAGGACCTGAGTTCGATCCCCAGGACCAAAAAAGATAAAAGAGAAAGAGGAAAGAAACAGCAAAGTGTGCCCAGGTGGTGTGACAGTGGGCCCAAGAGTCCCGTGTGGAGGACCTCCGGGGAAGACCTCCGCGTTCGTGAGGACTTTCCGAATGCGGCCGGGATTGCACACCCTGATTCCTGTCGTGATCACCCTGTGCACAGAGCAGAACCATAACAGAGGACACCTCTCCACAGCCCTGTTGTTCTCCTACCAGTGACAAGGTAGTGGGTCCTCAGCACAGCGTCCCGTTCAAGGGCCCCAGTGTGCGCTGGGGGCGTAGCTCATCGGCAGAACACGTGGACCTCCAGCACAACATCAAGTTGGGAAAATGTTCGGCCCGGCCTGGTGGCGCACACCTTTAATCCCAGGCAGGAGGACTGAGCTCACTATGACAATTCGAGGCCCCCACCCGCCTAAAACCCGCAGCGATCCTCCAGCCTCAGCCTCCCACATGGGGGTGGGGGTGGCGGTCAGAACAAAACGTTTTGCCTGGGTTCAAGCTCCAGGATGCAGACTAACACGGAGGGTTGGGTTTGGGGCAGGCGTGGGCTGAGGACTCGGCTCCGGCTTCAAACCAGGAGAGCGCAGAGAGAGCGAGCGAAGTACAGCAAGGACACAGCAGAATTCCGTGTGCTTCACAGCTCTGGGTCGGAGGCAGTTAAGGAGCCAACGGTGAGAAACGCTCCCAGCCACTTATTTCCTGTGTCCCGGGGACATTAACCTACTTTCCCGGCTCACTTTCCCGTCCTCCATCGCCGGGAGAGCCCGGGTCGCGGCGGCCCCAGCCGGCTCCAGATCATCTGTCACGCGGTGGCCTCCGGGGACCCGGAGCCATTCAGCTGTGGCCCCGGCAGGTACAGTGGGACGGCAGGGTGACAGCGCTCAGCTGCGGGAGGG